>NC_139535.1:70123802-70829313 GCF_965153285.1 Podarcis tiliguerta | reverse complement strand
CCTTCTCCTACTGTTTAAAGCAGCTAGAATGCTAGTTAAAAGAGACCTATAAGACCAGCAAAAGAAAGAAAAACCATGCCTTAATCATTAGTACCTGCAGGGCTTTGTTTGTACACCAGCAGTGTTCACCCATGGCTTTTTAAAAAAAAAATCAATATATGAGTACTGACACCTCATTTTTTTTTTGACCAAAGAAAGAGCACCAAGTACCAATATATCTGAGGTGAAAGTTAGGCTACCATGACTATAATTTCTTCAATTCTGTTCTTAAAAGCAGCTGCATTGGCTTCCTTCTAATTTTCTGGCAAAGAGGCTGTTAAATTCCACATCCAACAGATTGTTCAGTGGTAGAATGTGCTCCCTTCCAGGTTCACAAGCAGGCATGTGAGGGAAAATCAGTAATAAAAATCACGCTTCACTGCAGTCTTAAACTGAGATATGGAAATGGTTGAGGCCATTTCCAAGAGGAAAACAGTACCACTGTGGGCGATTTTAAAGTGGCCTGCTGTCTCACCGAATCCCTATTCACATATCCCCCCACCCAGAGCCTTTACAAATAAGTTAAATAACACTGTTCCCAAACAAATCCTTAGGGATGCAGCTATGATTCACTTCCCCCATTGTAAAAATTGCTCATGTATTCCTACAGTTTTTCTGTTTTGTTATCAGTTACCAGTCCATAAAAAGCACATAATAAGAGCTTGCTGGATCATGCTAGTGGCCCATTTTGTCTGGCATCCTTTTCTAACAGTGGCAAACCAGATGCCTATGGGAAGATCTGTGCTCTTATACTATAGATGTTAAGCCTTTTTTTAAAGGAGTCTGTGATGTGTTGCAAAGAGCTTTTGGGAATTCTAAGTATACAGAGTGTCTACTGAATAGATTCAACTACCTATCTGTTGATCCTCTTAAATAACTTTTAAAATGTTGGTGAAACAAACTTATCCCTCTAGAGAAGCCATGACTTACCTTGACGAGGCCTATTCTTTTACATTGTTATTTTAAAAAAGTTTTTATTTATACTTTTCAGGTTTATACATTTCATTAGTTTTACAATCAATTTAACATTTCAAAGTTTGACTTCCTTCCCCCTCTTTCTGCAGTTCCTTAAATTTATTTTTTAATTTCTTCTGCATAACCAAATGTCATTTAATTTGCTCATTTAATTAATCTACTTTAAATATATACTCTTATGAAACTGCAGGTTATTACAATAACCCAAAAGGTTTCCAAAAGGTTTCCCATTCTGCCAACATTAAGGGACCAGTTTATCTGAGATGGAATGTGTCTGTTGGAACTGGTAGGGAAGAAGGCAGAGAACACCACCAACAGTAAGTGGACCAGAGCGAATGATAGGAAAAGCCAACTAATTTTGTCCCCATTCTCATCCCTGCTGAGTTCTACAAGGGTTAACAATGTGACTAAGGCCCAAGAAACTCAGAGTCTGACAGCTATCTCTTTGAGTAGTAAGAAGGCAGGCAAATGGGGGCTGGCTAAGGGCAAACCGGGGTTGCTGGGGCAGGGCACCATTTGCCCTAGTAGACCAGCCCATTCACTGGCTGCCTTGCCTATAATTTCCTGAATCTCTATCTTAAAAACAGTTGGCTGTGTTCTGATTTTCTGGCAAAGAGGATGATAAACATTATCACTATTTAGTGGTCACTCTAGGATTCACAATCAAGAGTGAAAACTATGTCTCTAGAAGGTGCGTTTAATTTGCTCAACTGCCTTGTTTAACAAAGTCAAAATCAATGTCTTCATTACGGCTCAACTTTAATTGGTTTCAAGTGTTTGTTTAATGATGATTAATTGAATTAGTTTCTTTAAATCATTTAGTTAAATGAAGTCTGTCTTTTTGTAAATCTTTGTGTAAACAGACAATTTAAAATGTGCAGGTTTGACAAAAGGAACCAAAAATAAATAAATTGCAAATTTCTGTGTTTATTTCCGCCTTTGGTATTGAGAGCTGTGAGAACACCTGCCTACACCAAGCCACTTGTCAGGATGCAGATTGCTGCAGACTACCTCATATATTGTAGAAAATATCTACACATGCACACAAACACACACTGTCATCTGGAGAAACACTGGAAACAGGCCACTCTCTTTCTGTTTGAAACCACATGGTAGGGGGCAAGAGGAGCTGCAAACTGAGAAGGTAAATAGGTGAAATAGCTTTCCTCCCCATTCTGATAATGGGAGACTCCACAGGACCAATCAAAGACCCTTCAGTCAGCAGAGCGACAGCATCGGATCAGACTCAATATATTCAATTTTAGGACCAGCTTCAGGAGAATAAGAGGGAGTACTGAGAAGTTTTTCTTCTCAGTAATCACTTTTAATATAGTCCCAGGGTTGCTGTAGATCAGGAGTTAAGCCTGTGAGCACATCTGGATGTTTGAGTGTAAAAGGTAAAGGAGCCCTGGATGGTTAAGTCCAGTCAAAGGCGACTACGGGGTGCGGCACTCATCTCGCTTTCAGGCTGAGGGAGCCAGCGTTTGTCCACAGGCAGCATTCCGGGTCATGTGGCCAGCATGACTAAACAGCCTGACACCGTGACAAGTGCCAGAGTGCACGGAAATGCTATTTACCTTCCTGCCACAGCGGTACCTATTTATCTACTTGCAGTGGTGTGCTTTCGAACTGCTAGGTTGGCAGAAGCTGGGACATAGCTCATCCCATCACACAGATTTGAACCGCCAACCTTCCGATTGGCAAGCCCAAGAGGCTCTATGGTTTAGACCACAGTGCCACCCGCGTCCCTGTGTTTGACCGGCACCCCTGCTGGTAACTTCTTTATTCACTCCCCTAAATCAGCTTTCCTCCACCACCCATCTGAGAAAGACAGATAGGAGTTCTGGGTAAAAATCAGATATAGTAGAATTAATCTGAGTGTTGAAAAGCACATAGAGGTGGAAGTGAGAAAGAGTGCCGCTCTTCCAACTTCCTCCTTCAGCTCTATGTTCTTTTCACGAGAGAGAAAGGTAAGCAGCATGACTGCTTCATGAATAAGGGGTCAGCGCAGGAGAGAGGCTTTGTAGGTGTCAGGGAAAAACCTCTAGGTGCCATTGTGCTCACCACATTACCAACCCCTGCTCCAGATACTGTACTATTGAGATGCTTCCTTGTTACAGATACTGTAGCCATGATTTATACATGTGGTTCACCTTCGTGTGATGGTTTTATTTGAAATTAAAATATTTAAACAAAGCAAAAAAATCATGGGCGCTTCCTAAGTTTTGTTTGAAATGAAACTGGTAGCCTCTATAATTTATATCTTTGGGTGAAATTCATCTTTGGATGAAATTCTAACCATGTTTTCTCAGATGTATGTCCCACTGAAGACAACAAGGCTTAAGCCCAGGTAGGTGGGGTTAAGATTGCAGTCTAAGAGATGAAAGAGAATATGGGACTTACATTTTGTTTTGTTTCACTTATTCAGCAATTTCACCAGTGCTATTCCTGGCCTAATGCTTATTGATTTACTACCGAGTCCAAAATAAACCAACCTCTTCACAAAAGACACCCCAATTGCACAGCCTACAAAGGCATGTCAGATTTGGTGTATTGGGCACTTCATGATGGCATTTAAAAAATCAGTTCATATAGTGTGACATGATATGCTTACTTTAGCCTCCAGTTTTTGTAATGGCAAGTAGGTCGTCAAGCTTTCTTAGATGTTAACTTAAAAAATGTAATTTAATATTCCATTCCTCCCTCACCAATATTACCATTTTTATTTTTTATTTTAAGTGAAGCTACTTAAAGCATTAATGTTGCTCAGACAGGAGCTTATACCAAATCCTATGACACATTAAAACTTTGTATCCATTATTTTCATTTCATTTCCTTCTGATTGTTAGAAATTAGGAATTCCTCATGAATTGATAGGCCTTTCCAAACCAACTATGCCATCCACCATAGATGACACAGTATCCCCCAGCACTTGAGGTAAGTTATAAACCATGAGGCAGGACAGTTTGAGGGGCAGCCATTCTGATATGCTTCCAGTGGGCCTTTGTGCATAGAATTACCATATTTTTTGCACCATAACACTCACTCTTTTCCTCCTAGAAAGTAAGGGGAAATGTCTGTGCGGGTTATGGAGTGAATGCCTGCAGGTGGCGGGGGGGTCTGCTGCAGTCATGAGCAGAGGATCCATGGTTCCCCTTCCTTCCCTCCTCCGTGGTTACAAAGCACGGATCCACATGGATCCTCAGGATTTTTACATTGGGCTACTCCAAACTCACTGTCAGATCACATGTCTGTGGCCACAGCATGAACCACAAAAATCATATATCCACTATCCACTATATCCAGAATATTTTTTTTCTTGTTTTCCTCCTCTAAAAACTATGTGCGTGTTATGGTCTGGTGCGTGTTATAGAGTGAAAAATATGGTACATGGGAAGCAGTGTGTGGTTGCTTCCTGCACCGTTTTTCAAAGCTGTTGTATGATTTTTCCACACCCTTCTTTATTTTTAAATCAAACTTGGAGCAGACAGGCCTTCAAGTAGAATACGGCCTCAATAAAATATGGCACACAGACACTGTACAGTGCAGTCCTTCCTTTTAACCAGAGAATGCTGACTGCTGAAGACATATAGGAAACTGCCTTGTACCAGGATGGTACCAGCCCCATATTTTCTACTAGGACCAGAAACAGATTTTCAGAATTCCAAGCAGGTGTCTTTCCTATCATCTTCCACCTGATCTTTTTTTGACTGGCGGTGCCATGGAACTTACCATATGCAAAGCATATTCTCTACCATGAGCCATGGTCTCTCCCCTCATCATCTCTTCCTTCCCCAACATGCAATTGCCAGCATTACTTAGAGAAAGGGACACTGGTACAAAACTGGCATGTCTGATGTTACATAGATTAGTTGCTCCAAAAGACAGAAAATGGAGCTCAAGCCAAACCCGGAGCACAGTTTTGAACATTTGCAGAATTGAAATCTGACATCTCGATGATGCAGCTTCCAGTAGTCTTTGCCCATATAACGGGTGCTCATCCATCTTTATTCTCTTAATGATTTATTAATCCAGCTTCCCATAAAATGTAAGGGAAGCCATGAATAATTTAAGTCTGGTCAAGGCATAAGAAGAAAAACATATGAAACCCAGACAGGGCAAAGCGGAAAAGAGCAGGCAGTGGTTTGATCTCAGTCTCTGTTCTCTGCAAAAAGTTCCTCTTGAAGCAGAGCTCTGCTTTAGGGTTGCATATTTTGGGGTGGAGAGCTTTTCCGAATCAAGTGCAAATAAATAAAAAAACAAGGCACAATATCTAGCTCGTTACTATATTGTCAAAAGAATTGGTCTCGTATATGATATTGGAAACATGAATAATGATTGCAAGTCAGTGGAAATCTTAACTGGATGCTTAGTAACGCTCACTGTGGAATAGCGCTATAATGGGGGGTGGGGGTAGAATCACATATCATTTGAGATTTCAACAAGGGCTAGAATCTCCAGGCACTTTTGATATGATTTGGCATTTCTTTATGACATGTACAGCGGAACCATCATTTTCAAGACAATCCTTGTCACAATTCTGGCAAATCTGTAACTATACTGGATGATCTGATAACATTGATAATCTTTCCTTGGACTTTGCTATTTTAACTCACTTTACATGCCTATTTTAAAGCTTTGTTTTTCATCTTTTAATATTTATTTGTTGCTGTAATAGCTCTTTCTGTTTTATATACATTATAAAATGAAATAATAAGAAACAACTTTACAGAGAGAGAGATTGTTTGTTACCATGACCTGCACAGTGCGTTTTGTACTCACCTCCATCTGCCTAATGACAGGGCCGGCCATGCTTTATTAACTAAGAGTGAAATATGAACCTTGCCTTCTCCTTCAAGCACTTCAATGCAGTTATTAGTATTCTGCCTTGCAAACCTGCTGATGGTGGTCACATTTCCCAGGCTTTTTGTCTTGGGGCTTAAAACTACAGATTGCATGAGGATGCATTTTGATGTAATTGAGCAGAGAGGTATATTGCTGCCCTGACAGGTGCGGACACATTTTTAATGGACATATGGTACCTAAACCAGACTGCATATAGAGAGGAGGGCTTCTTTGTTTGTCAAAATCAATTGACTGTTATTGTAGCTTAGAATAGTTATACTTGATTTTTTAAAAATGTTTTTTTCCTGATTTTATGGTTTTTCTGGCTCTGTTTTATTTATTAATTATTCCCCTCCCCACTGGCTTCTGTTTCATTGCTTTAATCATGATTGCTGCTACATTTCCTCATAATTGTCATGTTTTAGTGTGGCTTTTTGTAGACTTCTAGTAGAAAAGCAGAGTTAAATATTCAAAAGGGAATAAAGAATGAACAAAATGTGGCGGCAACAAAACCATTACCTTTCCCCCAAAGTAAACAGTTGCTATCATTGCAGCCTTATAAAAAAAGGCAGTTGTTTCTGGTTGCTCCCATGCAACTAATATCACCTGTGGGAATGCAGGTCTGTTTCACTCTCTCAAGGTTGCAGAGAGCATGTTTGCTGTGTGCACCCTAAGCAGCGTTTCAACAATAGAGCTACAGGGGTTACAAGAGGGCAAACACCAGGTCCAGCCCATCTCTCAGAAAACACCCTTTCCTACCAACCTGGCCCAAAGAGTTGCATAGATAGTGGCTGGGTGTAGTAGCCTAATGTTACAGAGCAGGATCCATGTCACAGTACCGGGAGGGGTGTCTCTGGGGGAACAGAGGATGTTATGAAGATGCAGGGTGTGTTGTTGTTTTTTAAAGGAACTCAATAGAAACAGGAGCAAATGGGACTGGGGTTAAGGGAAGACAGCCCTTAAGAAGCTGAGAAGGGGAGATCAACAGAATGACTATGGTTGAATTCAGGAGAGAGATTTGAATAGGATAAGAGAGCACACTGTGAGGCGCATAGACCTGGTTCACACATAGTTCACACATAATACAAAACTATTGTTTATAAACCATGGTTTTGCACTCTCTGAACCCTGCTAAGAAGTTTAGCTATGGTTTGTTTTCTGCCAACAAACCACAGTGTGAATCCCATGGTTTATTCTTGGTTTAGGAACCTTGGCTTGCATTTACTGTGGCTTGAGTGCTGGCTGGTAGTGAAGCCAGCACTCTTTCTTAACCATGGTTCATCCCGAGCATAAAACCAAGCTACAAAGGCAAATTTCAAAAGTAGCTAGGAAACAAGGCAAGCTTTGAACTGGAGTCCTGAGAGCCAGACAGATCTGGAGAACCACATTTGCCCCCTGGGCCCAAGGTTTCCCATTCCTGGAATAGAGTAAATGACTGAACAGTCAATTTACAGGAATAAAATTAAAAGAAAAGTCATTGGCAAAAGGGAAAGAAAGGGAAAAGCCTAGAAGCTTACAGATGGGAGTTTCTTGGACTAGCTCAGCCATTTGTATCTTATCTTTTAACATTTGATACTGAAGATTGCAATGAACTTTGCTTCAGGCACTTCCTTCTATAGATCACTCTGCCCGAGCACCATGTTATCTGCACATTCAGTGCTTGTTGTGCTGTGGAACTAATGTTTGCCTCGGACCGCTGAGAGGGGGAATAAAAATAAATTTCCTCTGCCTGTTAGAATTGCACAGCTGCGTCTGAGCTGCTCCAGGAGGAGTCTGGGAATGCAAATGTGTCTTTTAATACATGCAATTCTAATTAAGTGTAGTCATAACCCCGTGCTGTGGTAAAATTCTCTGTACTCTGAAGCTGCGTATTAAACGCTTCTCCTAAGGAGCATGGAGAATCCCCTCAGGAGGCTGATTCCTCAACACTAGAGTCAAATTCCTTGCATGTCTTGTTTTGAATCTGAGTGATGTTGCCAATTGAATTATTATTACTATTATTATTATATTTTATAGAAAATATTTCAATTTAAACAAAAAAGTAATTACTGGAGGGGGGAATCCCGCCATCAGAAACATTGCCCAAATCAATTGTTATTTTTAAAAAGAACAGGCTTGCTACAAATTCCTATGAAGAAAGAGAAATATTTTGTCTGAGCTGGGCTAGAACTAGTCATCCAGTTCACTCCCACTTTGTCGGCACTTTTCCGTCTTTTCAGACTTGGGACTGTGGGCTTCCATTGAGGGGGCAAGGGGGCTGTTGCCCATTACCCTGGTGAACCATAATATCCAGATTTCCAGCTTTCATAATAAAGAATAGGTTTGTAGTATTTGTAGAACCTGAGATATGAGGCAATATGTACAGACACCGCTTTTTCTCATTTATTTATTTTTTGAAAGAAGCAAGGCTTCCTCCTACTTTCATTGTTTTACTTTGCCTGCTTCACCGAAACATTCGTATAGATATCCCTGTTTGGGACCCATATTTAACCTGACAATGGATTTAGGGACCCACTTCATCATTTTTGCCATTATGCTGTGACAACCCACCTCATGAGACCGCGGAACTTTGGAGCCGATTGCTCATCGAGCGCTGGCTCCGCCCCCTTTTAAACCACCGGAGAGGACCAGAGTGAAGCCTGCTCACTCGCGGTCCGCTCCTGGGTCCCGCCCCAGTCGGCGTCGCAGATTGGCTCGTTTAAACTGGCTTTTTTCCAGGAACCCCCTAAGCTCCGCGGCGCCGGGAAAGCGGGCAAGCTTGGGCAACCTGGCGTGTCTCCACGAAGATCAGGGGTACCGCTTGCCGGCCCGCAAATGGCGCCCACCTCGGATGGGTGAGCGGTTATTCTTGACCTACTGGTCAAAGATAAGTGTTCAAAGATGCACACTCATTGTCTCACACAATGAATTGAACTCTCACCCCTTTTTACTGTCCTTATCTTTTCCAGTACTCTACCCCCCATGCTCCCTCTTTGTGTTTCTTTGAAAGACATTTCATGGGAAAGGTTTCAATAAATACAGAAACAAATAATAAAAAAAGGAAAAATATTCATTTTCAAAATGGTCAAATAGGATATCTCCTGTGACATTACATATGGAGATTTTTGGGGGTATAAGAGAGGGAGTTTTGCTTGCAAAAAATGCAAGGCACTGGGACTCGAATCTGCCTGGGAATGATCACCATTTGATGTGTAAATTGGCTGTAATTGAAAGGCACACTGCACATGCTCAGAAGCATTCTCTCCAGTCTGCCTGCAAAAAAAAAAAAGTCTCAACTAATACATAATTAGGGAAATATAAACCTTGATACTGAAAATCGGCTATAGAGCTGAGCAAAGGTCATTCTAGTAGAATTTAAGTGACACTGCCGGGGAAGGGAGGGCTTAGTTTGCTGCTCATGGGGATTTCCTAGCTTCTCAGTCAAGTGGTTTCCTGTCTCTGGAGCTTTACACATGAACAATTCCCTTGCTTATAGCTGCTCAGGCAAGTAGACTGCACAATTAAACCGAGGAAACACATTCATATGGGACTGATTTCCACCTTTTAAAAACAGAAAGATCAAAAGATGCTGTTTCTATTTAAAATGACATAATAATTAATTGTAATATCTCTAGATCAGGTGGAGCATACAGTTCTAAAGCACTGGAATTGGGCTCTTTCCTTTCCTTTCCTTTCCCTTCCCTTTCCTTTCCTTTCCTTCCGAAACATTCTTTTTAGCAGAGTGGAGAGATGGCACTCATCCCCCAACCCTAATCCGCTCTCCAGGTAGGGTTGCCATATTCTAGTCTGCCAAATCCAGGTGGCACAATTTGCAAATTATTTGCTTATGGTGCAAATCCTATTGGCTGGGAAAGGGTTAAGCAACCAACCTCCCACTCCATATTATAGAATAGGTGGGGGACTTCTGGCTCTCCATCAGCCCCAGGCAGCAGGGCCAATTGTCGGGGATTGTGGAAGCTGGAGTCCAGCAACATCTGGAGAGTTTCAGGTTCTCCCCCGCCCTCCCACCCTGTTTTATAAGAATGAAAAATGTGGTGGGGTTTCCGTAGATACTTTTGCATGCAACATGAACACAGTGTGCAGCAGACACAGTGCACCCTCCTTTGCACAATGCTGAATTCCACCGCATGTGTGTACACTAACTTTGTTGGAAAACTCTGCCCTACGTCAACTCTGGAAAGCCTATGCACCCATAGACTTTCCACACATAGGCTTTCTCCTGCAGAAGTCTACACTTAACGTGTGGGTATTGGAGGCAGGGAGAGGAAGCTGTATGGTCTTGGCATCTGCCCTGCTGCCCATTGAATTGCCCTGAGGCCTTACTTGGCTGTCCTGCCTAGTGCTAGGGGGCTACCAACCACCACACAGGAGCCCGTAGCTCTCAAATGTGTACATGGGGGAGAAGAGAGGTTTGCACCTGTGTAGAGGAAAATCTTCTGGTCCTTGGGGTCAGCCTCTATACACAGCAGGCTTACAAGATGGAAAATACAGCAGTTCAGGGAGAATTATTTTTGATATTCACCTCTGAGCCTTCATGTTCTTTGTTGCATTTCAACGGTCTTCTGTAGTTGGATGCTTCTGCTCGGTGGAGCTTCTGCTCAGTGGAGCTTGCATCAGTGGCGTTGGTGTAGAATCTGGAAGGATTCTGTTTTTAGGATAATAATTAATAATAATAATAATAATAATAAGTTATTATTATTTATAACCCACCCATCTGGCTGGATTTATTATTATTATTATTATTATTATTATTATTACTACTACTACTACTATTACTAGTGAGGTGCTGGGACACCTGAGGTGACAGTGAAGAAAACATCTGCAAAGGGAAAAGTGGTGAGCATAGCCTTGTTTAAGGCTTTGTTTGCAGCAAAAGCAGACCCTAAAATATTTTCTTGCAGATTTGCTCTCGTCGCCTTTGAGATGTCTTTTCCTAAAATGGCAGGATTCATATAAACTGTGATGAACATTTCACTTCCAACTAATGTCTCTTTATCACCCTCTGTAAGTCATAAAAAAATTATAGCCTTACTAGCTTGTCTTAAAAAAAAAAGTTTGGCTGAATGAAACATATAATTTGTTCGCTACAGAACAACAAGAACAACATGGCACTTTTTGTTCGCTATTAATAACCTCCTAAAATGAAAATTAATTGTCCTGCTCTTTATCTGCAGTGGCATATTGCTTGTTGTCCCTTAGTGCCCACCAACTGCACTGCTGAGAGATGCCAGTGAAAGAAATGATGCTACAAATAACAAAACATTTAAGCTTTATTAAAAAGATGAACTAGAACAGCTACGAGTTTATACAGGAGTTGAGGACCACCAGATGTAATGTACCTGCAGTTGAAATCTGAAGGGGTAGAAGATAATGGAAATAAAACAGCCTTTCATGCAATGGTCTAAAGAAAATGCAATTTGGGATGAAAGCTTGCTTGCTACTGTTTTGTTTCTGGTGTTATTATTTTTAATTTAAAAAAAGCCACAAGAATACTCCTACACCCTTCTAGCATATTGTTCAGTAAATGACCTTTCACTAGGCATTCCATAAACAGGACCAGCTCAATACCTACTGCTTTGTCTGAGGTGGAACAACAACTGGTGTCCTGCCCACCCCGAAATGCCTCATAAGCACTACACTCTGGGAGTAAAAGTACGTTAATAAACTGAGCAGTTGCTGCCCCAAATCAGCTGCCTGGAGTGATCATGTAATTCTCATCTACTGGTAGGGCCAGCTCTACTTATGACAAAGTACATCAAAAACCTGCTTATTGAAATTATATTCACAGGGGCATCAAGAATGAAGGTGCCCAATACTTTGTGGAAATCAACAGTGCCATTTGCTTTCGCTCAGTTATGCATTTTAAATTTAACGCATATTCCTCTATTCCCATGAAGACACTTGCTTTTACTAGTCACGCTGTTTCAGATCTAGTTGCATATGTGTATTTGTAAGAGGTGGGGGGGGTTGGCTAGGGAGGTTGCAATGCTTCTAATGAGTGTCAGGGAGTTTCCATACTACCTAAATTTACAGGCATAGGCAAACTCTAGCCCTCCAGATGTTTGGGACTACAATTCCCATCATCCATAGCTAACAGGACCAGTGGACAGGGATGATGGGAATTGTAGTCCCAAAAATATCTGGAGGGCTAGAGTTTGCCTATGCCTGGCTGAAAATGTCATCAAAATCTGATATCCACTTTCTTCCAACTCTCCATACACACACACACAAACACACAGATGATTTCCTTTTGCTTCATCTCTTTGTCCACACAACTACTTTGACAAGTGCCACAAAATATTTTGTTCCACACTTGTAAGGAACCTATCTGTTAATGTGGCAGCATGTACACCAGGCATAGGCAACCTTCGGCCCTCCAGATGTTTTGGTCTACAACTCCCATGATCCCTAGCTAACAGGACCAGTGGTCAGGGATGATGGGAATTGTAGTCCAACACATCTGGAGGGCTGAAGGTTGCCTATGCCTGATCTACCCCCTGGAATTCCCTGGAATTAGGAAGGCACCTTCACTGTATTCTTAAAATGTTTTCTGTTTATGAAAACCTACCCAGACACATAAAGTTGATGTGATGCATAATTGTTGCTTGGAATGTATACTTTAAGGTGTTTATTAATTTTCCTTTTTAGTAAACATGTTTTTTAATTTTGATTTTTATTCACAGTTTTAATGTATATTTCATGCTCTTTGCCAACTGCTTAGAGATTTTATTTACAGTTAAGCAGTATACAATTTGTAAATAAATGCATCTTTTACTACATTTTTCAAAGGAATTAGCAATACTCCACAGTCATAATACAAATAGGCAACATTTGCAAAGGAGAAAGAACCACACATGCAGCCATAGCTTTGTTTATGGCTTTGTTTGCAGCATCCGTAACAACTGAAGCTTCAATTGAGCAATAAACAATTGAACAATGGAAGCTTCTCTGGAGTGAGTGAGACGAATCTCTTGATACAATACAGTATCCTGAAATATCTGGTCCTGCAGTTTTTCAGAACAACTGGTTATGGATGGCAAAGTCTTCAGTTTACTTTATGGTTTTGCTTTTCAGCTTTTCCAAAACTATACTCAAAGCACCAAGCACCTAAATGTGTAAAATACCTTGCCCGTGTCTGGCATGTGTTTACTAAATTTACTAAATTTCCCTAAAAAGACAGAACTGGCTTTGAGGTCATGATAAGCCATGGCTTATCATGGTGGGCGAAAGCTATAGTTTCAGGTTTGTTCCACTCTCCACTCTCCTCCTCCAGTTCAGCTGGATCAACAGCTTCCTGCTCCTTTTTGATGAAGTGCAGAATAGCATTTCCCTAAACTGTGGCCAGTCCTAATATTGTTTGTTGAGACAAACCAGCTTCATAAGCCATGGTTTGAAGTTGGCAGGTGTTGAACAAACATTTGTTAGAATTAGCCAAAGTTCGTCAGGTTTGGATGACATTACAAGGCTGCGTTTAATTAAAAATGGAAGTGAAATCTCCTAATCTCCTCACAGTCAAAGAGGGGAGATACGATCCCAGGACTCATTCCCACCATGATATACAGTGGTACCTCGGGTTACATACACTTCAGGTTACATACACTTCAGGTTACAGACTCCGCTAACCCAGAAATATTACCTTGGGTTAAGAACTTTGCTTCAGGATGAGAACAGAAATTGTGCTCCGGCAGCGTGGCGGCAGCAGGAGGCCCCATTAGCTAAAGTGGTGCTTCAGGTTAAGAACAGTTTCAGGTTAAGAACAGACCTCCGGAACGAATTGTACTTAACCCGAGGTACCACTGTACACCATTAACAATGGTTTGCTTGAAACAAGCCCATTTCACAACCAATTGTTTTAAGCTGGTCTTTAGGTTTGTTGGGTTTGGGTTGGATGACATGACTAGCTGTGATTAAACAACTGTGGTTTTGAAATCTTCCAGTCCCCTCACCCTGGCTATTGCGATGTCTGAAGTGGGCCCCAGTCTTCAGATTCTATTTGGTGAGCCTTTAACTGTCAGTGTATGATATTATGCTAAAAGTGTCGACTCACACAAGCCACCTTAACAGTCAGTGCCAGGTATTATACTAGTACAGTGGCACCTCGGGTTAAGAACTTAATTCATTCTAGAAGTCCGTTCTTAACCTGAAACTGTTCTTAACCTGAGGTACCACTTTAGCTAATGGGGCCTCCCACTGCCGCCGTGCGATTTCTGTTCTCATCCTGAAGCAAAGTTCTTAACCCGAGGTACTGTTTCTGGGTTAGCGGAGTCTGTAATCTGAAGCATCTGTAACCCAAGGTACCACTGTACTGCACTAGAGTGGAAGATCTGTGCAGACTTCCAGTCGGGAGACAAAAATAATAAAACACAGGGAAGTGGCAGGTACCAAGTGCGCCATGCTGATTCCTGAGTATACACAGCTGTTTTTCATCAATCAAGGCAAACAGTATGTCAAAGGTCCTAATTTTTCCCCATTGAGACCAGAGTCAATAACCATCTGTCATTTCTGAAACAGTAGCAATATTTCCTTTGATTACACTTGTGTCATAATAGTATCATACCTTACGCTGCTACTTACGGCTGCTTGTATGAATTGACATCGTCACCATAAGGCAGCCCACCTCTGACTCTTTTTGTATATTCCCTGCCCCAGCCTCTGGAGAAAAGGTCCTGAAATCATTACCATCAGCAATTACTGCCTCCCCATCACCACCAGCAATATTGTGCCTTTGTATGGAATTTAATTATAAGTTTCTTTGAGATCCAATTTTCGTTGAAAATCAAGGGATATGATTTTTGTTTTTCTTTTTACTGCATTGCTTAGTCGCCCAGTAGCTAATGTTCTCTAGACAACCTACTACAATATGTATTATATAAAAGGGGTGGGGGGGGGGAATACAAGGGACTTGTTCCTTTGCCCATCCTCTCCCAAATCTGTTCTGGGGGCACCTCCTATCCCCTGGAGCAGATACAGGGAATGTACAGATGCCACAAAAGGTTGCAGGACAACTTTGTTGGATACAAGCCAAAGACTGTCCTCTTTCTTGTAGTCTGTGTCTGCATCAGCACTGCATCCGTTCATGTTTCAGTTTAGCCATTTTTGTGTCTGCTTCACCCTCTCAGGAATGTGGGTATTGTGACAGAGGAGCACTGTTCTCCAGGCCCTCACCATTTCTCTAGGTCAGGCAATCAGCTATCTCCGCAAGTTTTATTCAAATACACAAGGGTGGTAAAGACGGCTACCTGGAAAACATGAGATGGGCTCATATACCTGACAAATGTGACTGTGGTTCTCAAGAGGCCAGTGAGAGAAGAGAGAGTCTTGACAAAGCTGGGCTGCCCTTGCTGCTTTGTCCCCTCCTTTCCATCTGGCATCCATGCCAGATTTTACTATGCCCTGCTCAGAGAAGCTGGTCTTCCTTAAAACTTGCTCATAAACAGGCTAGAAATATTGTGTTGTTGGGGGAATTGTTGATCTGTTCTTGGGAAGAAGCAGGGAGCTAGAGAGCTGGCTTTACACTTGCAAGGGATTGGCTGGAAGAGCAAGGCCCACTGGCCCACAATTTCATGATCTAATAGTTTACTAAGTCATCCTTGTCTGGGGTGAAGGCAGCCTGCAGACTCCCACAGAGCTGGTGGTGGTAACCATTAGAGAAGCAGGCCTACTGTGCAAGGCAGGTGTGCAAGGAAGGAGCATAAGAAGTTCTCCTGGTGAGGCTTTGCTACAGGTACAAGAACACTGGTGTCCCTTTATTTATGCACATGGAAGTGGTGCAACGTGGACAGTGGCGTAGTGTGGGGGGGTGCAGGGGGGCCGGCCGCACCGGGCGCAACATCTGGGGGGGGCGCTCGCACTCACAGCTCTCTGCCCCTACCTGGCTCACTCACTCTCTCTCACTGCAGTGCTGGCTGTGCGAATCCGATCCGAGCCGCTGGGTCGCCGCCCACTGTGGAGGGGAGGGTGCCAGGCGTGCAGTGCGGTGCGGAGAGAGAGCGAGGGACTATCTGGGGGAGGGACAGTGCAGCGGGGGAGGGGGCACAAATTACTTGCCTTGCCCCGGGTGCTGACAACCCACGCTACGCCACTGCACGTGGAAAAGCTTTGCCTATTTAATTTCTGCATCTCTGAGTGCTGTTTAAATTTATACATGCTTCTCTTTAAAGGAGGGTCAGAAAACAATGGCATCTTTAAGAAAAAGAGGGACACTAACTCAAAAGGCCAGAAGGACATTCCGTGTGTTGAAATATACAAGAGTTAGTGAGTCTGAAGGGCACCATATGTTCCTATATTTCCCAACTGGATACAGCCTCCATAGCTTGACAGCGTTAAAGGACAGATGGAGATAGAGATCAGAGGCTGCAATCAGGGCGGAGGAAATGTTCTGGATATTTTCTCTGGCTTTCATCAGTTTTCTCCCCCGTTATTCCATTTAAGTGTGTTTCAAATTCGATAATGAAAGCCACAGTGTCAAGTGCTTTCAGAATGTATGGAACGAATCCCTGATATCATCACCTCTTGGCTAGGTATCTACTCAGCTCTGTAGTGGCTACTCCCTTCTCAACAAATATTGTGCACTTGCATACTTATCCACTCCATTTATCAGCTGCCCAATAACTGGAGTTGCCTGGGTGACCTCCTGCCATGTCAATAACTTCGATAGCACAACCTTTTATAACCATTTAGGTCAAGTATAATTGCAGAAATAAAGCATCCCTGCTTTTGAATTCAATTCACTGCACAATGCTTTTACAATTGCAGGAGGTGGGGAAGACTCTGTATGCGCCTCCATTCCCTACCTCTTGTATACAAAACCGCCTTTTCTTCATTCTTGCTGCTACAAATTAATTTATATCAATACAGTCATTGTCGTGCAGCACTAATACTTTTAGAGAGGAGAATTCATACAATCATATCCCCCCCGTAACAATTATTTGCCCTAATGAATGCATAGCTGTACGTTTTGTTTCTTTTTGCTGCTAGAAATCATTCTGAGAATATACTCTGCCTTGCAGAGGAATCAGTACAGTGGTACCTCGGGTTACAGACGCTTCAGGTTACATACTCTTCAGGTTACAGACTCCGCTAACCCAGAAATAGTACCTCGGGTTAAGAACTTTGCTTCAGGATGAGAATAGAAATTGTGCTCCGGCAGCACGGCGGCAGCAGGAGGCCCCATTAGCTAAAGTGGTGCTTCAGGTTAAGAACAGTTTTAGGTTAAGAATGGACCTCCGGAATGAATTAAGTACTTAACCTGAGGTACCACTGTATTCCAATGATGCTTCTGTTGTCCTTCCATGGAATGGCCTTCATTATTGTAAAAAATCTTGCTATTGTCAGTGGTGGTCTGGACTACATGTAATAGGAGATTTGTCTGGAGACTTCTTACCCAGGATTTTTCTTCTTTTCTGGATGGTTCACCCTCGACTAAAAATATATATAATTTGCTCATTAATACCAGCACTGGGAGGTTTCTTAGATCCTGTCAATTCAGATCATAGTGAGCACAACATCTGCCTGCACAGATTTCCATTCAGTCCCCAGCTGCAAGGCTAGATGTACAATATTTACTGCCACACACACAACAAAATGCAAAATTAATGATCAAATCTCTCATGAATTTCAGCTGAGATATCTTGACAAATATCAAATGGGGCTTGTTTTGCAATATGATTCCCATTTTTTTTCTCTCTCTCTCCCTCTTATCTGCAAGCCTATTGATAATTACTTGAAATATATGAATAATTGTAAATAGTTTCCACATGCAAACATACTGTATTTTTCAGTGTATGCGACTTTTTTTTAATTTTAAAAATTATGTTATAAATTTGGGGTGGTCTCATACATGGATAGTGCAGAGGGTGGACTGGTGATTGGTTGCTGCCGCAAGCAGGAGATTGTCAGCAGTGATAGGGCAGGTGATTGGTGGCTGCAGCAAGGGCTGCTGTTGATAGGCTGTTGCTGCGGCAATTGTGCGGGAGATTGGCGGCTGCTGGCGGCGATTGGGCAGTCGATTGGAGGCTTTGGCAGCTCTTGCTATTGTCAGTGGTGGTCAGCAACGCCCCCCCCCCAAAAAAAAGAGCTCAACAACTCTGGGCAATCCCCCCCATTTGTAGTCCCCCAAGATAGGGGGCATCTTATACACAGGGGCATCTTATACACATAAAAATACAGTACTTTCAAACTGTGCACTCCTACAGTCTCGACACTTAAAATGTTTGTATTCAGCTACATCACAAAGAGTACCAAAAACTGCATAAGTAATAAATAGGTAATAAAAGAGGTCATGTTTATCCTTTCTTACAGTTAGTTATTTAAAATTAAATCTATTCCAATCTCTGCTATCCCAGTTTTTCTTTTTATATTATGCGCAACCAGCTTCCAACTGTCTAATCTTTCTTTATAATTCCACGTTTCTTTCATATTACTGTCAATTTAACAATTGCCATCTGTTCCCATAAGCTCCTAACTCATCCTTTCTTATTTGGTTAGTGGCTATCCTTCCAAGCCTATTGATATCTTTTATTGTTTTTACTGAGTGATAAATGCAGTCACAATGTGTTGGGAGGCGGCTATAGGGGAAAATAGTACTGTTATGTTGATCAATGAAAGGGACTGATAGGTAAAATATTTGGTGCTCGGGTATTTTAAAGACTCGTGGCTGCATATGGGGCATGTGCTTGCGTGTGTGTTTGCATGAGTGCATTGTGCGTGCATACACACATGCTGAATAAATAATTTCTTTTGATTTATGTCCAGGTTTAGTGCTCTAACTGCAAGCTCTCTATTTTTAGAAATGCTGTCAAGGTTGTTCTTGGGCTTTGTGCATTGCCTTTTCTTATGCGGCTTGTCTTAAGCCAAATTATATGAAAGGCCTTTAAAAACAGAGAGAAATTCCATCAATATGAGTAAACTCAAAATAGGCTTCCCTCCTGCAGCCCAACATGGTGACCTTCTCAGACATCCAAAATACAGTCCAAAGGTCACACTTGATGAATTTGCACTTGGGTGAAATTTACTTGTGTATTTACTCTAATAATAATCTGATTTATGCAGCTTATGCATCCCTCTGATTGGCTCTTAGGATGAAGCACATGTGCATAAAAACAGCATGGTTTTTAAAATCATATTAGCTGTGCAGCACCAGTGTCTGGTGAATCCTGGCAAAACAGAGATGCTCTTCGTAGGTAGTCCCTAAATTCAGGAATTGGGTGGCCGACCTGTCCTACATGGAGTCACACACACCCTGAAGGTTCATGGACTGAGATAGCTCAGTTGGCAGAGAATGAAACTGTTAATCTCAAGGCAGTGGGTTCAAGCCCTATGCTGGACAAAAGATTCCTGCATTGCAGGCAGTTAGACCCTCGTGGTCCCCTCCATCTCTACAATTCTATGATTCTATTTTCCTGTCACTAGAAGCCAGTGGGGCTGGAAACATGGGGTGCAAGGGGCTTCAATATTGAGGGAACTGCTATCACCTGCCCCCCCCCCCCCCGGTGAGCACTGGCACAATCACCCAAACGCCAGGATGGGCAGGAGGCTTGGAGGGCCATTGCCAGAGCGTCCCAGCAGATGTGGCCCAATGGGGGGGCGTTGTGCATGTGATGTCATGCACATGCGACAGCCCCCCCCCCCATGTGGGGCCCAACTTGGTGCACCTAATAGAAGCCCAAGTGGCCTTTGTGGGGAGAAGTGCTTATTTCCATCTACAACTAACTGGATTAGGGCAGCCTTGCCACCATACTACAAGCTACACTAATTTATTGATTACTGCAAGGCACTCTACATGGGGCTTCCCTTGAAGACTGACCAAAAAGGCAGGATGCTGCTGCTAGAGCAGGGGTACCCAATGTGATGTTGTAGGACTCCCAACTCCCATTAAGGACAGCCAGCATGCCTAATGGTCGTTGCTGATGGGAGTTGGTGATGAGAAGTTCCTCATCTGCATTTTAGTGGACAGGGGTCAATGTTTAGAGCCTGTCAGCTTTGGCAAAATCCCTTTAGCTGTCAGGGTGCTATATGCAGCTCCCGGATGGTTGCCCAGGGAAGTATAAAGACAAGGAAAAGTTTCTTACAGTCCTTTTTTATTTCAAACCACACAGAGAGAAGCTATAGAACCCAGTCTCTTGGATAGTGGTATTGTCCCCCCTTCTCTCCCACTTCCTCATTTGTCATCATCATCCTCTATGGGTGCCACTAAGTGCCCTCTGTCTTTGAGCTCTTTGCTCTTCTGCTTTTAAGGCTCAACGGGTTCTGGGAGATGGTGGGTCTGGAATGCTTTCTAGTGACAAGGTGTCAGCCAGTTTCTGCTCCAGCTCTGCCTGCTGCTCCTCTCCCATTATTTCCCTACTTTTCCCCTCACCTGCCTCTGAGCTGTGATCTCCCATAAACCACTGTTGTAAATCTATACTGTTTTCCTCTTCTTCCACCCTGGAAGGGTCAGGATGGGGAGGCGGTCTCCACACTCCTCCTCCTCTGCCCAGTCCCTGACATTAGGAAACAGAATTTTTTTGTCAGCTGATGAAGTAACAAGATGTGAATTTTTGGTTGCTTAGCAGATCCCATTCTGGCACCTTGGTCCCTTGGAGTTATGTTTGTTTGGCCTTCCACTGCAGGCAGTTCAAGGAGAAGGGAAAGTGTGTGTTGTTTAGCAAGCTAAAAATGGCATGTTCCTTCCTGTTGTCTCCAGAGTCTTTGCCTGATCCATTCTCCAACAGCTCATGAAAAGTGACACTCACATCCATTTGTTGGTGGGTAGAAATCACAAGAATGACAGGAGAGCCAAGTGGAATATTCAGTTTTCAGATTGTTCTGAATATGTTGATATATGCAGCAAGGACAAGACCATCCAGCTGCATGTCAAAAATTATAATAATTGCATATTAGCTTCATTTGCATTCAAGTTCCAAGCACAGAGCTATGACATAAATGCACACGAAGTAAGACACCTTTTGTTTTAACGAAACACACAAACATATATGTTTTGATAAATAAGGAGGGTTTGCATTTAACAACACCCTGCAATTGACTTCACACAAAAAAGTGGAGGCCATTCATTAGCAGCCAGGGAACAATCCCCGCTGTGAAATGCTCAACTTAAACAAAAGCATTAGCATAGGGAAATTTGCATTAATTCTTCACTGTCACCGCTTGGAAAATACTGTTTATTCTGTGCATTTCAATTCCCGAACCATTTTGCAGTAAAAATGATTAAAATACCTCACTGCCATTTAAATTCAAAAGGCAGAGTGAGGAATGGAGCCCCTGTTGCATGATTATTGCACTGTGTTTTTAAATGTACATAGCTGCCCCTTCTCCTCTGCATAAAGTGCTGCAAGAAATGAGGCAAAGGCAGCTGCTACAAATGACATCCACCAAGCACTAGGAATATATCAGTTGGTCAGAGTAGTCCAGAGCCCCAAGCTTGCACTGGGGGGAGGCTAGCTTTGCCATCTAAGCCAGTCTCTTGTTGGTTGCCATCAACAGAATGGTATGCTACTCCATCAGTGTAGCTCTTCTTCTTCTGCCTGCTGAGCATGAGTGCCATTGGGAGGATGCCCATAAGGGACAGCCAGCGTAAGAGCAGACTGGGGCAGTCTAGGGGCAGGGAGCAAGGAGAGCTAAGCCAGTCCAGAATCCATTAGATCCTGAGATGGTTTCACTCTTCTCATGTAAAGGCATTGGGTCCATTCTAGGCCCAATTGTTATGCCAGTTTCAGGTCTTCCTGCAGTGATCTACCTGTCTGCTCCTCCACCCCCCCCCACACACACACATTCTGCCCTAGCTGCCATGCATGGCAGGGCTGCAGATGTGATCACGCTGCCACTCCATGCAGACTCCCCAGTTGGCTGCCAAAGTTTTGATTGTGCTCAAACTCTAGGATGGGCAACTCAGGCAAGCCTACCCAGACATGTAAAAGGTGACATGTGTTTTAATCTGTAATTTGAACCGCTGGTTTAAATTGTATTTTTAATATTTTAAAACTTGCTTTTAACTCTGACTTTTATTGATAATTGTAATGTATGTTTTATGTTTTCAGCAAACCACTTAGAGGTTATATTTATAGTTATGTGGTGCACAGGTTTTGTTAAATAAAATAAATAAAATACATTTAAAAAAAAACTCTTAGTAACATGAAGCCAGCTTAAGGTTTATGAGCCAATAAAACATCCAGACTCGAATCTCCAGAGGTCTAAAAATCGAGGAATGTGTTTACACAGTTTATAGAGGTAATCCTAAGGTATTTGTTTATAGAGGTAACCTAAAAGAAAATTGAACCATGGAAGACTAATGTGTTCTACTTAATAGCTCTGCTGCCTAAGGAACTGTGATACTGCTCTGTAATTTGGAGCTTGAGACTTTTCCTCAACCTGGCCCAATTGCACTGCCAGTAACCTGCTAGGCTGGACAGCTCCAAGTGCAACCAAGTAGAAGAAGAAGAGTTTGGATTTGATATCCTGCTTTATCACTACCCGAAAGTAGGACCCGAACCAATAACTTCAAGTCACATAAAGGGAGATTCTGACTAATCAGGAAGAACTCTACTATTCTGTGATTCTATAACCTGTGCTTATATGTGCTGAGATCAAAGATGGGGAACCAGACAAAAAAGGCAAGCTTTAATTTTTTTACTGTTTGGTTTAATTATTTTAAGCTCTGACCAACAAGAGCTAATATTTCCAAGTGACCCAAAGCTTAGAGGAACTAATTCTCTAATATTTTTTGCACAATGGGCGTGCTTCCTTGATAAACCAGAAAGAAAACTGCAAGACAGTTTCAGTTTTTACTGGAACACACCCAGAGAGGTATTTGGAAGCACTCGATTGGTAGCTGCCCAGAGTGGCTGGGGAAACTCAGCCAGATGGGCAGGGTATAAATATATTATTATTATTATTATTATTATTATTATTATTATTATTATTATTATTATTATTTCCTACAGTGGAGGTAAAAACAATGGCAGTCAGGGGTCTTAGCCGCTGGAAGCCTCATTCTCCAATTTATTCCTACAACTTATCCAGTTCCTGAGTCACAAGAGCACCTCTCCTCTTATCCCATGACTGCTGAGCTTATTTAGCAATCTTTGGTAAGGTACCAGGTTGTTCATACACTCCAAGAAGGTGAAGCTTGACACAAACCAATAAAAGCTAGGCAAATCCTGCCAGAATCCTTTGTACTATCTTGTTCATTGTATTTCTGCAGAAGGGACTGGGAAAGGCTGGACTCCCATTTTCTGAGGGAGCTGAATGGATGGGCCTTTCTGTCTCTTGAGTATATGCTTCTCTCATAGGGGACAAATGGACTGAGCTCTGGTTTTGTTGGTGAGCCAGGAAAAATAGGGTTTTCCTATCTTTGCTGCCCAAATCCTGTAGGCAGAGTTAGGAGGAGTAGGCAGCTTTTTTTCTAGCTTGGTTCAGGCTTTTATCCTTCTAAAACTGAACCAATTTGTCCATTGGTGGGATAGCAATGAACAGACTTGGGAAAAGCAGCAAAATACCATATGAATTTCCACAGGGTGACTTGTAACAGAAGTTAATCTTTGAACATATTATTGTTTTAAGTGACACAGCTGCCCATCCTGTTGTATTGTAAGCTTGTCAGGGATCACTGAGAATTGTGTGAGGAGTTCTTCATTTGGAAGCCGTTTCACAGTAAATTGCAGCTTCTGTGTTCCAAATTGTTCTCTGAAAGAACAATCTTTCCTTCTTATTGATAGATTACTAGCTTCCCATTGATGGCAAACTGCTTATAACAATGGGTTAAATGATCACCATGGTTTGCCTGACAAGAGAAAGGGACACCACAAAAGATAGTTAGATAGGCTACTATTTCATGCTTCAAACATATTTTTGCATTCCAGCCAGGAGGCGTTTTCAGACAATTTTATGTGGAAAAGAGAAATCCTATCTATTTAGCTAATTGTTATTTGTTAGAGCAAAGTCAGATGCTTTTGTATTTGTGTGCCTTCTGCAACAAGGGCATGAGAAGGAAGCCAAACACTGACTTGTCCTAACCAAAGCTATTTACCTTCATATATAGGATCTCTGAAGAAATCAGGCCTTGTAATTCTTATTCTTGTTTCTATTGCCCCTAGGGTATATGATGGTGTGCCGCCACCTCTAGCACTGCTTCAGAGAGAGAAATGAAAGTCAAACTAGTGAGAAATCAAATTCTGCCTGCTTCAGCACAACCTCTGAATGACAAAATATTTTTAAAAGAAAGTCGTGATTTTCAATAAATCACTTAGCCCTGGAGACATGAGCTTTGTTGCACAAATCTGAAGTATGCCCCAGTAATCACATCTGAAAATTGAGCATGAGCTCTACCTTTCCTCCCACCAATACATACCCAATAGTATACAAATGTTTCAAGGCAGCTGTATTATAGATGGTTATAGATGGTATTTCCCATTTCCCATATACATTTAATACTTCTGCATATGAGTAGGGTGGTATAGAGCCCCTCCAGATGGCCTGCTTATTGAGCATTCATCCTGATTTGCTTGCACAAAGCTTACATGGAGATTAGTCTATATCCGGTCTTCACTGAGCGTTTTTTCTCATTAGTTTGTGGGGACTTTATATGACAAACAGCATTTATATTGCACCAATCCTGATATTCTTGTGTGGTTGTTCTGTATCATTCTGTTAATCATTTGCCCATGCCACACTTTTTCCTCATCACTTTCCTAACTGCAGAAAGCTGGGGGGGGGTTCATTGGATTTGATGTGTGTGTTTTTCACTGGATTTATTGTCCCACTATGCGTTTGAATCCGCAGTCAACACCCCTACAAAATACTGACAGTCTGAAAGTGTTCATTGCTGAAATATGAAATAAAATGCAAAATGGAATCACCCAAAGGACCTCTGTCTGTTCTGTGGTTATATCAGGTTCAAACTGGAATGCAAGGTTTACATGCAAGTTCAAAACACACCCAAAAGTTATCAACCATGGTCGGAGAACCTTGTCATTGTGAGGAGATGGTAGGTCACCAGGCTGCTTAGACTAAAAAAAGTTTTGGCAAAAAAAGCTTTTATTGAGCATGAGACTCTTTAATCTCAGGTTTGTGGGTTCTAGCCCCAGATTGGGTGAAAGATTCCTGCATTACAGGGGGGTTGGACTAGATGACCCTTGTAACCCCTTCCAACTCTACAATTTTATGATCCTCAACTGGCATGTCAAAAAAGGCTTGAAACCCGTTTCAATACTCTGGATAGGGGAAGCTTATGTCACAACATCCCTAGTTATGTACATAAGATGTCAGTTTAAAAATGAATGGTGGGTCTTTCAAGTGAAAGGGGGCTTGAAAGAAGTGTTTCCTTTTTGTTACCTTTAGCCTGCATTTTAGAAACTCTTCAGCTGGATCGGTTAATCCAGGATTTAATGGTTATCTGGGATGTAGTCAACTGGCCCGATTGAATTGGTGCCATAAGTATTGTGTGCCCCCGAGAAATAGTTTTGTAATGGGAATACGTGAAGACCTTTAACGAGAGGCATTCAGGTGTGAGAGATGATAACAGTCAGTTGAGTGTCATGCTTTGTGGCTTTTCATCACAGAAGAGAAGTATTTGTAGCCGAGGCTGTAAATTGCATCCTACTGCATGGGTGGTCAGGGAGAAATGGATATGTGCTGTCTGAGATGGCTGCTATGCAAAGGTCACCACACTGAGGCTCTGATGAAGTCCTCTGAGTTCAGGGGCTGATTGAATGGTGGATATTTATCAATGGTTTGTGGAAGGGTTCTAACTATGAGCCCTCTTCTGCACTTTAACACCTGGACAAAAATCTGATTTATAAAAGTTGATGGTACATGGATTATGGATTTTATGACCACTGGTGATGGAGATGTTAGGGTATCAGCTATGTTTGGCATTTCTTTGGACAGCTGAGGTTGTACATGTCCCCGCTTGTTTGTATAAGTTTATCAAGATTCAAATTAAAATCTTTAATACAGGAGGTGTGAGAGGACAAAAAGCAGTTGAGGAAAAAGTCCCACAAGCCTGCAAACCCATGAGGGTGCGATCCTGTTGATACCGTTGCCTCATGCCTTTTCAACATTTCCTCTTAATTCTGAACAGTGTTTATAAGTTGAGCTGAAAATCAAGCACATATACGAACAAAATATTCACGGGCCTCTCTGTTTTTGTTTAGTTTTCGTCCAGGCTACAGAATCTGCTCTTGTCATTATTGACAAGAGCCTACAAAGCTTTCCTTTCATCTCTTCCCTGTCTCCCAAGGTCACAAAAATGCTGAAAACGCATCAACTTGGTATAGGGCTCATGTCACCAGCCATAGTGACCTCAATTCATAGTGACCTCAAATGTGTCTAACCTCCTTATAAACCACTTTAAGGTTTTTTTGACAGTCAAGCAGCATGTAAATTGTATGAAATAAAGAATAACTAATACGGGAGTGCTGCCCCCCCATCCATCTTCAATACAGGCTGTTTATACTATCTGATAAACCAAAATGCACTCTGTACATGCTCAGAAGAACTCTAAGCTCACAGATTCTGGAGTGGAGTTTAATAAACTGCAACTTAGGGTCAAACTATATACAATGCCATTCATGCAATTAGCAATTGCATAAATGGCTTTCTTTCTAAGTAAATTGTAGGCACAGGGGAACTATTCCAGGTAAGAGCTGGTGGGGGGGGGGCTATAATTCTTTGCCCGGCTCTGTCCCCAGTCCAGAATGGCACCTACACACACACACACACACACACAAGCACACCTGCTATTTGCATTGGAGGAGAAGCTTCCCTGCATGCATGAGAACCAAATAGGAGCGTATAAAGAGGATAAGAAAGAATGGAGCTGGGAAGAACATTCCCCTTATTGATTCCAAATGTGATGCCTGACCTAGTCCCTAAAAGGATTCTGTCTGCCTATGTCTGCAGCAGGGAGAGTCGGGGATATTTCAAGCTAGCTGCCCCCTGTCAGTGAAGGTTGCTCACTTAATTCAGGGGCATTTCCGACATGGGACTGTGCCACTGAAACTGCAATCCTAAATGCACACCATTCAGCACAGTGGGACTTCCTCCTGAGTAAACATGTGCAGACTTGGACTGTGTGTGCACACCACAGCATTAACAGCCCCAAATGCCTTTATGAAGAAGGGGTTTGATGTCATTCTCGTTTCACAGAAGAGTGACAAGGCAGTGACAACAATGATCATTCAGTAAAACGCTGAACAGTAGGAGAGCACATGCCTTCTCTTAAAGGATGCCTTTGATCTGACAAGGTCAATTTTAACCAGATTCATATTTTGCGGTGTACATTTTTAAGTGCTGCTGCAGACAGACAGTCTAGCCACAGGATCTTCGGCAATGTGTGCTCACTTCATAGTTTTAACTGCTTTCCAAGATTGGATGGGAGCAGAATTTAATCTCCGATAAATCTTTATCTATGCTGAACTGTTGTGGCAAACATATTGCTGCTCCTGCTTCTACAAGTGTTAGAAGAGAATTGCGCTGTAACAGCATTTTTTTACATGGCTCCTACCAGGGACTTAATCAAAAATTCTTAAGCAATTAAAGGCAATGGGGGGAGGATATATACTACCAGCAGTCTTGGTGCCTGCTACATTGAGGCCTTAGCTGCATTTATATTTTGCTATACTCTTTCCAGGCATAGATCCACACTCGAAAGCTCATTGTCTGAGCACCTTTCCCCTCCCTCCTTGAGCTTTCCTCACAAAAACCTGCTCTTTAGTGCTCAGTTGGAGCAAACATCAGTTCAGGTTTTCAGCAGATTGACATTTGTTCTGAGTGAGTGCTAAAGAGCAGGTTTTCACAGACAAAACAAAGAAAAAAAGCAGTGGTGGTCAGACTTAGAGCTTTAAAGCATGGAGCATACCTGCAGAGAGCAGAGGAAAGGTATGTGTGGATAAGAGATGGCTAGAGGGCTGCATGGACTGCATCAGGACATCCAATTTTGGGGTGCCATGGCCCCAAAATTGTCTGAGGTGCAATCTTGCACAAGTCATTTAATGTGCATGTGAGTGCATACCAGAAGATGCACATCCTAGTTTTCCACATATTGTAGGGCATGGGTTTTGGAGATTGGGACTGTATAGGGAGAAAGTACTTATTTATGCAGAACATTGTTAAGCTATGGAACTTACTCTTGCTGATGACCATCCCCATGAAATCCCCCTGAAGCCACAGAAGGGTTGCATTCTAATTATCCACTGAACATTATGGTCTTGTTACCAGTGGATTCCTGTGACCTCTTGCTTCAGAACAGTGGCTACTGTGTGTAGCAGTTATCTGAATTATTTGATATGCTTGCGTGTAACTGCACTGAAAACAACAACAGGCCAACCACTCCAGCCACTTTAGTGTTTGTATAAACTGTTCAGGTTTGTTATTGTTGTGTTCCATGCTGTGCAGTGGAATTTTGGTGTGTGTGTCTTTGGTCCTAGGCTTGATTCTTGTATATCTAATTCATAATCCGATTAGAATGATTAATTCTAGAGCACTGAGCAGCACGTCCCAATAGCTGCTGAGAGTGCCAAGTCAGCATTCTAAGGATTGTAAGCAAACTTGCCCGCTGCATTTATGCTAAAGCTTGTTATCTCACTAGTTCAGTGTGTCACAGCTGCCTGGATACATCTGTAAGCAAAGACAAATGCCAAGCGTAACATATGTCTGTCTGCAGAGGAGAGGGAAATCAGCACTTTATATCTGATAAATCAAGAATGAATAAGCAAGCCTTTTTGAAGGCATCTCCAAAACTCATTTCCTCATTATGGATCCCTTCTCCCTCTCTTTCATATTTTCCTGTGTACCGACACAACTAAGCCTTTCTGCAGCTGCTAAACATGGTCGCATCACACCCTCCCTGCTATGTGGGTAGAATTGAGACATTCCATCTGTGTGGTAATGATATTTTTAACCGTCGTTCTTTATGCTTTTAGGCATACACAGCCAAAGGTATCCTATTTCGGAAGCGGAAGCATCCATCTTTTATGGGCCAATGCTCTCTCATTGTAGATTGACCTTAAAACAGCACATCCAGCACACTGAGCAATGCTCATGCTGCAGGACTGCAGTTGGTGATGTGTGCCATCTGCAGCATTATGAGAGAGTTCAAATTGTGGGGTAACCTGCAGCCAATGAGGAAAGGCATCTCCAGAGCAGATTCTTCCTGGTGCTACAATGAAGCTATGTGCTACAGCTAAAGCTGTTAGCTATAATTCCTTACTTTAAATAAGCACACCCAGAAAGAAATTATCTCTCTCCCACCCCACCTCTTTAAACTGGATGTACACTGCATATGCAGTCTTACAGAAATTTCAGACTTGGCTTGCATTGCATTTTTTGTGATAAATTGCCACTGGTCTAATCACATAAAGCACAATGCTGGCAAATAACTGGACTGGCCAGTGTGAGACTTCTGTACAAGCAGCTGGTATTGGTATTCATGCCTCAGACACCATGGATGTTCTAGCCGCGGAATCAACACTGGAGTTTATTCTGAACGGATGGGCCACTGCTAATTTGCACATTTAATTAACATAATTGGAAATGTTGGTGGTTGACAGTATGGGAGTTGTGACAAGTCCTATCTCTCCAGCTGAGTCTTCCAACAGTCTTTGAAACAAACAAAAAAAGCTCTGATATTGCCAAGCCCAAATGTTCAAAAATAGGACTAACGTAAGGGTCCTTTGATTTGCCTTCTGGTTTCTGAGCTTTCAGGATTCATTGCCAGTATTTTTCCAGGTTTTCCCCCACTACAACTGACAAGTGCTACAACCCATTTAATATATATACAGTATATATAATTAAGATTCCTGTTTGAACAAGAGTCCCCAGGCCAATGGGAAATTGCTTCTTAGAGCACAGATTTCCCACCTCTCCAAACAATTTATTACAGACCTAATATTCCAACCCCCATGCTTGGTAATGCAATCTAAATCCTTCCTAGATGAATTGCAACATACGGTTTGTAACAGTGAGTGGACTGGCCCCATACACTGTGCCATTTCCAAATCAGAGCTTATTCCAGAATAGTCTCCTTCACTACTTTGCCCTCCTCCTTCCCCTGGGGTTCTGCTTGCTGCAAGCATTAGGGTTGTGGGGGGGGGGGGAGATAAAAATTAAGGGAGCACTGTGCAACAGAAACCTAAACTCCCTTAAATATGTAAAGGGCCAGAACAGATCTCCAGGTTGCAACCTGACAACTGCAATACTCCAAGACAATATTAATAACTTATGCAAGATCAGCAGATATATGGAAAAAACACAAGCAGACCATAGCAAGAAGGCAGGAAAAAAGCAGCTGATGTTTACTCCTTTCTTCTCCTGTCCCATTTCTGTATGGCTTCTCTGCAATGTAACGCATGCACCATTGGGAAGGTTTCTTCAGCCACGTGGGTAGATGCCTGGAAATCAAGATGACAAGGAGGAAAATGCATAGGTGCTAAAAATACTAGCAAACTATGGCTGGTTTCTAGCTGATCACAGATCTGGTTTTAATCTCTAGCCAAGCCATTAATTGGTTAAATGCATCCATGAATTAACTGAACATAAAATGAAGCACAGCAGAAAGGGAGTAATGAAATCTCAAGGCCATTAAGTAAGTGACAAAGTGGTGGGGGAGAAGCGGTGGACACCCAGGATGTGTGTCTTTGCACTGGTTTCTACTAGAGCACCAGGTTAGTTGCATCTGACACAGAGTGCCCAAAAATACATTTGACCTCCCACCAACCCTAACGTCCTTGTAGTATATGCCAGTGGAAAATATAATCTGAAATCTGTGTTATGGTTATTCCTATCAGCTTCTGAAACGTGGCCACAGAGGCCCTTCTCCATGCTCTATCAATAGGAGAATTATAGTGTCCATGTACATATAACAGGGGCTTCTCTGTGATGGTGGGATGACTTTGGAATGAGGAAGGTACGCCTTCAGCCAATTCTCTATTATTCCCTATTGAAGTTTAAAACATTGTTATTTGCCTGGCATTTTAAATTATTTAATTTTTATCTAGTTGAATGTTTTTATTCCTCTCAGTATTGTGTTTGACTGTTCTATGCTGTTTTAATATTGCATTGTGGATTTTAAATTGTCATATATACCTCCCAAGAACTCTATGGTTCATGGGTGGCATATATGACCTGGGACAGTTTTTTAAATCCTTAAAACAAAACAAAACAAAACATTGTCTTTATATTGAGTGTTGCTAAGCAGACTCCAGCTTTCACTGAACTTGCTAACTAATGCTGTCTCATCTTATTTCTCCCAGGACTGCCCAAGGAGCTGATGGGGCTATCTTTACGAATGTTACACAGTAGGTTCTGAGACAACTTTAATGGAAAGAAAGAAAAAATGGCTGTTCCCATTTGAAAAAGGATTCTCACGCACAGACTCACAACAGCCAACAGCCATGTCAAAAAAAGGACGCAGCAAGGCTGAAAAGCCTGAGGCACTGATTATGTCCTTACAAGCTGCCAATGAAGATCTCAGGACCAAGCTAACAGACATTCAAATTGAGCTTCATCAGGAGAAGTCTAAGGTGAGTGAAAAAATGGTAGTCAGAGGCAGCCCGTGATTAAAAAGAACATGACATTGCAAGGAATTAATTAAATACGCCTTCCCGCCATCCCAGACGAGGGAATGAATCAAGCTTGCAATGCTTATTTGTGAGGTTTGCTTCTGACTTCCCTAAACGGGAAGTAAAGACAAAACACACTTCAGTAATACATGCCAGGATAGGCTTTTACTCTATAGCAACGGAACAGCAGGGTAAAAGCAGTAACTAAGGGTGGAGCTGCAGCAACCAGCCTGTGCAGTATGTTCTACAAAGCCAGCCACAGCCATCTGTGCTGCTCTTTAGCATATATTTAAGAAGCAGGCAAGCTTCCCCATATATACCATTTGGTGAGTTGATTCTTTGTATTTACCCAAGTCCTCTTAGGATACTAGACAGATGAATGGTCAGTCTGCTTTTAGTACTGACACCGTTCAAAACTGGCTTTATGGAAAAGGGCCATGGCTCAGTGGTAGAAACATGCAAAAGTTCCCAGCCTTGAAACCCTGGGGAGCTGCTGTCAGGAAGTGTCCACAGCACTGATGTAGATAGATCAGTGCTCTGACAGCTTCATGCGTTCCTGGGCTGCAGAATGAGGTGGAAAAGGGACTGTAGAATTCAACTGTACTATTTCAGATTACAGAGGAGAGTTACATTATGGATGCTCTTGTGTCAAAAAACTAGCACAATGGGAAGATGGCTGGACCTTTCTTTTCCTTTTCAGAAGCATTTAACAAAATGGCATTCTTCCACCTGTGCTGTAAAATGACGTCCAGATTCTCTATGAATTTTACTTGCCGATCTGCTTCAGTTCTAACGCTGTCTTGCCACTTTGAATTTGCAGTCCAGCCACACTAGCAATTTTATAAGGTTCTTGAGGAAGATTTCCTCTCCCTTTCTCTCGCTGCCCAGAGAACTGTAATCGACATCAGTGACCCAGACTCTTTGATTCTTTTGCCAATAAGCATCGCCTCAGGCAAAACAAATCTAGGCTGCCACTGGATTCCATAATTAAGCAGTACCATTTTAACTTCCATGAAGTCTTTCATCACGAAGACCTTTCTGGGCTGTCCATAGATCAAGGCTCCCATTAACCTCAGAGGACAATCAAATGTGTCTGTTGAAATCCAGTTTATTTCATTGTAGAATGATTGGGATGAAAGAAAGACTCAGTGCTGCATTAATATCAGACAAGATAGTGTACTCCAGAGTATTTCTCCTTTGGCCCTCCAGTGAGAGTCAGTCCTTAATTTGCAGCCCATTTTAGCAACAAAATAATAATTTTGAATGAGAGGAGAGCTGTAAACCTACGCCCAAAAAAATATGTGCAGAAGCCCCAATCATGTCAGTGGGACTTACCTATGTGTAAGTGAGTGGAAATTGAGCTTTTGTTTCCAATTCATCATGTGCTGCACTCTATTTTTACAATCTTGAAAGACAGCTTGTGTTGGGTCCCCTCCCCCCCCTTTCCTTGGCACAGATCCTGTAGCACTCAGGGAAAAATTAGCTGCTCAGTTCACTTAAGAACCGTAGGCTAGTTGCCAGAGGCCTGGAAGATGTAGCGTGAGGAGGAGGTTGTCCTGACAATTGCCACTTCATTCCAGCCCTACAGACATCTGCATCTCTTGGTTGGTTGCAGCTTTTTGGAATGTGCTGTTAACAAGAGAGAGACAAAGGGACCCACGTCATATATCGAGAATGGGTGGGGCAACCAGATTTTAAGAGCAGCGAGAAGATTCATGGTGTTCGTTGCAGTATTTCTTGTAATTTTTCCTTCTTATAGTAATGAGAGATATTCCTGAGTAATAATCTTATGTGTTATAAAACAGAGGGTGGGTAAGAGGCCCCTTCCTTAAATGGTACTCTTGTGTTCTACAAAGGGGTCCCATAGCAAATACCTGAAGGATCAGCAAGATTGTCCCAACAGCAGAAAAGTGTCATCTACTGTACATTGCTGCGGGATCATCATCACAATTTTAGAAACACAGTTTGAACAGAGGTGAATTCCAGAAGTCCAGGTGGGACAGAAGAAAAGAGGCGCATAAAAATAAATCCAATAAGTATTGGATAACTTTAAGAGAAGCAAATTAAGCCATTATTTTTGGCACATTTTTATCTAACTCTCCAAGGAGTTCAAGATGGCATTCAAAGGAGTTTCTTCATTTTATTCTAACAACTCTGTGAGGCAAGTAAGGCTGCGATGAGGTGACTATCCCAAGATGTATTGAGGCAACAAAAGCATTCCCCCCTTCTTTATTTTATTCCTTCGTCCATGGGTATGGAATATATTTTAAACCAGATAAATGCTAAGGAGAGAAAAAGTTTCCAAAGAGCAATTTGGGTTCAGCATAGGTCACCAAAGTCTTCACATCAGAACTAAAACTGATCAGTGCTCTTCCTTAGGCAAGAGCTATTTTCATATCGCTTCTGGAGACAGCTAACTAAAACATGTCCCCAGAATCACCCTACAACAATTATTCCAAACCGAAGTCTTCTTTCAATGTCATGGGGAAAATTCACATGGTGACCTCTATGCATAAGCACTCTGAATACGGAGCAGGACCCCAGTGACTCCCCCCATGTACCTACCAGCCCTGCATGGGTACAGGTGTGTGTGGAGACTTTCTAACCAATAAGGAATCCTGATCATCCTTACATGCATACGGTGAACATGAAACGTTGTTCATCCTGGCATGTGCAAACTGGAAGCTGCATAGCCACTGGGGCTTGGGGTGGCATGTATGGTACTTTTCAATGGTCTAAGCATATGCCATATCCATTGAGGCGATTGTGCGAACTGTCCTAAATAGAGCAAGCCCAACTGCAGTGGAGGGAGCATGTGAGTGAAAGTCTGCTTATGCATATGCAATTATTCCAAATTGTACATGTGTGTGTGCCATGTGTATGCGTGTGCATGTGTATGTGAACAGGTGTGTGCTGAATCTATGTATGGTGGGTGCTGTTTATGTGTAACTTCTGGCCTCACCTGTTCTGGCCACACCCACCTTTGTTTGTCTCTGCCCACTGCCAGTATGTGGTCCAAGGAGGTTGGATGCAATGAGGCCCTCGGAATGAAAAAAGATTCTCCACGCCTGGTGAGGTGGGCTGAGTTTTGGACTTCACCCAAGGAGACCTGAGTTCAGTTCCCAACTGAGCCACAAAACTCACGATGTGGACTTGGGATAGTCACCTCATCTCAGCCTTACTTGCCTCTCAGAGTTGTTGGCTGAGCACAGATAGTCCCTTTTTTCCCTCCACAGAAAAGTCCACAAGTGCAGTTTCTGACAAGGCTTCATCGCTGCAAGCCTATTACAATATTATATTGATTTTTCCTTGGTGTTATCAGTGAGTGGGCCTCCCTGATGGTTTTAAATATTTCTTTGCTTTCCCTTAAATTGTATTTCACTATATTTGTTGAAAAAGAAATACTCAAAGGAAAGCCTTATTTATTGAACAAAAGCCTTTCCCCGGTCATCACTGTGCACTGAACACCCCTCCCCCTGCAAGCTTTAGTATTAAACCAAAATTGTTTCTCTATCCAAGTCTTTTTCCCTCACTAAATTGCTTTTGTCACTATCAGGCTGCACTTGAAGTCTGCCCTCATGATGATGTTGAAAGCAGCTTACAGTGCAGAAAAGACATTATTGTTGTTGTTTTCTGTCAAGAACCGTGAAATATTTATAGGGGCGAGTGCTGAGATCCATACATGAGCCCTTCTTTAGGCAAAATTCCTATTGAATATTGTTTCTGAAGTAATAAAGATGAAGTGCGGATTTAAGCCACCCATTCAGGTTGCAATGCGCAGACTTCAAAAGCTCTGTCAGCAGATTTCAGATGGGCTCAAGGAAATAATCAGTGTTGCGGAAGGGCCAAGCTAGATGTGAGGCTTGTCACGTAGTTAACCCAAGCATGCTTGCTTATTTAAAAAAATAAATAGCTGGTGCAGGACTGGATTTAGGTTTGATAAGGCCCCAAGCTACTGAAGGTAATGTCCAGCTTTATATGTCCAGCTGTCCTTTGTCAACAACAAATTGTCGCTGTTTTTTGTGTTGAATATATGATATACCTAATAGGTATCTAAAGCCATTTGCACATGTAGAATGTAGGCACCCTATATATAGAAATGAGCAAACCAGTGATATTTTAGGGAGCAGGCTAGCAGGTGGGGCCCATTACTTGCATCACAGGAGCCTACACAACACAAAACACTGTTGCTGTATGTAGGTTTTATTTGATTTGATTTTTATCGTATATTTTGGAAATGTACATCCAGGGTTTTTTTCCTTTAATTTTTTTTGGGCCCCCCAAGCTATAGCTTTTTTAGCTTATACATGAATCTGGCACTGAGCTGGTGCATAAGGTGTGGGCGAGCCAGATTGAGACCATAAAGGAAGGCTTAAAATCTCTCATCCTCTTGCCTTCTATTTGCAATGGCAGAAAAGCTCCCTTGGAGGTGGACTGTTTAGTGGCAATGTCATGCATGTGGAATGCCATCCCAGGTGAGAGTCACCTGGCCCTTACCTTGCTATTGTTTTAGAACCAGGCGAATTTTTTTTATTTACACAGTCTTTTAAAGATTGCTAACTTTTACACTATTTTCAATAATTTGTGAGTTCTGATTTTTACCCTCTTCTGTGTTGTTGTCTTGTTTGTTTCCTGCTATTTTTATTCTTTTGTAGGATTGCTGACTGGCTATATCTATATGCAGGAATGCTGACTGGCATATATATATTTACAGCAAATTTTGTAAATGATCTCTTCAGCTTGATTTATGCGTCTTTTAATTCGTAGATAGAAGAAACAAAACTAAATTCTCCAGATGACAGGATAATTCAGCAACAGTAAAACAAATCACATACACACAATTAAGAGAGTTCATGTTCAAGTGTCAGAGAATAGTGCAGAGCGGGGGGGGGGGGTATTCTTCAGAAATAACCTGTGTAATGTAAGCCATCTTTTGTGAAGTTATAGTCTTTATATTTGCTTTCTGAAGTCAGGCCTGACACGAGCAGAATCTCCCCTTGCTTACCCTTAGATAGTATTTTGTGAAATTGAGACACAGAGGAGCAAAGGGTTAATCATCACCTTGGCTCAAAAGCCATACTTTCCTTTTCAGAATAAGCTGCATATTCTGAGTAAGACTGATATGCAGGGCCAGATTTACCGTATTTTTTGCTCTATAAGACTCACTTTTTCCCTCCTAAAAAGTAAAGGAAAATGTGTGTGCATTTTATGGAGCGAATGCAGGCTGCGCAGCTATCCCAGAAGCCAGAACAGCAAGAGGGATTGCTGCTTTCACTGCGCAGCGATCCCTCTTGCTGTTCTGGCTTCTGAGATTCAGAATATTTTTTCCCTTGTTTTCCTCCTCCAAAAACTAGGTGCGTCTTGTGGTCTGGTGCGTGTTATAGAGCGAAAAATACGGTAGGTTTGATGAAGCCCTAGGTTACTGAAGGTAATGGGGCCCTTTCTATGTCCAGCTGTCTTTTGTCAACAACAAATTGTCACTGTTTTTTATGAACCTAATAGGTATCTAAAGCCATTTGCACATAACAAAATATGTATTTTGGATGAATTACAACTCCCAGATAGCTTCGCAAATTTGCTTGCAGGTAAAGCACATATCCTTGTTCTCTCCCTCTGTATCTTCACCCTCATGAGCTAGTTTTTTAAGCCTGAAATACGGTGTATTGGAACACATACAAAGGAAATGTGTTAGATTTCCCGAATTGCGGGGGTTTGGACTAGTTGACCCTTGGGGTCCCTTCCAAACCTAGAATTCTGATAGCAACAGCAACCATAACAAAAAGTCTTAGAAATTTATCTCTATAATTCAGAATGAATGGAAGCCGAGCATCTGAATCAGTGTGCAATTCCCCAAAGGTGGAGATCAGATTAACTCAGGTGTGAATTGCTTGGGACTCAGGGTTCACACTTCCGTTAAGGTTTGGTTGGAAACTTGCTGCTCAGGACTTTAGCTACATTAGTAAACAAGCTTTTGGTCTCACTCTTGGAAGAAAAAGAAGCCATTTGGAATTGTGTGACAACTGCAAATTCTCTGAACATTTTTAAGACTTATATCACCATTATCAACTTTTAGGCCACAAGCAAAGACAGATCTGTTTACCCCAGCATTTGATTTTTAGCTAAGATCATATGCTATAATCATACTTCAGCCTACTGCTGTGTTCACCCTTTTTGTAGGGAAGGCTAGGATTCAGCCTTTTTATCAAATTGCAGAAGGAGTATTTGTACTAATACTAATACCAAGGAAGTTTAATTCTTTTGCTGTTGCTTTAAACTTCTGTGTTGGTATACTTTTTTATAATTGCCATCTGCTTTGAAACATTTTATGTAACAACAAATGTAATGGATAGTCATTGTCATCATTATTAATTGTTTCATTACATCTATTTTTCCTCTCTCCCTTCCTTTATTGTCTTCCTGTAGGTAAGCAGACTCGAAAGGGAGAAAACCCAAGAAACGAAGCGGATCCGGGAGCTGGAGCAGCGCAAGCAGACAGTGCAGATCACTGAACTGAAAGCGAAGCTCCATGAGGAGAAGATGAAGGAGCTGCAGGCCGTGCGGGAGAATCTCATCAAGCAGCACGAGCAAGAAATGACTCGGACAATGAAAATCAGAGACAGTGAAATCCAGAGGCTCAAGTCAGCCCTGTACGCCTTGCGGGAAGGGAGCAGCGACAAAGTACGGACAGCACTGACCATTGAGGCTCGCGAAGAGGCCAGGAAACAATTTGACTCTGAGCGCCTTAAGCTTTTGCAGGAAATTACCGAACTCAAGTCTGCCAAAAAGCAGGTGGACGAAGCCCTGAACAACATGATCCAGGCGGATAAGATCAAAGCGGGGGATCTCCGGAGTGAGCACCAATCCCACCAGGAAGCAATCTCGAAGATCAAGTGGGAGAGCGAGAGGGATATCCGCAGACTGGTTAGTAACCTTATCTGGATGGGAAGCCGCTTAACAGGGCTCAGAAGTACAAACAGTGGTACCTTGGTTCTCAAACTTAATTCGTTCCGGAAGTCTGTTCCCAAACCAAAGTGTTCCAAAACCAAGGCTCAGTTTCCCATAGAAAGTAATGTAAAATTGATTAATCTGTCCCAGACTTTTAAAAACAACCCCTAAAGCAGCAATTCAACATGAATTTTACTGTCTAATGAGACGATTGATCCATAAAATGAAAGCAATAAACAATGTACTGCAGTCACACAATCAGTCAGTAGCTGAACTGGGTTCCACACAGTCACACAAAAACAAAACAAAAAGAGCCGCAAAAACGCAAAATAAATAGCAAAAACAGACAGACCTCAGCGTAACAGTCAAAACAGAAGTGTGGCAACACTCAAAACAGAGCACATTCGGCTTCCCAAAAAAGTTCGTAAACCGGAACACTTATTTTTGGGTTTGCAGCATTGGCGTTCCAAGTTGTACCAAGGCGTTTGAGAACCAAGGTACCACTGTACTGGTTTTGTGCCGTTGTCACAACTCTTATGTGGTGCCTGCAATGACAAAAGAAAGGTTACAGGGGCAGGAATGAATTGGCTGCTGAAACAGGGCAATGTGCCCACCCTCTCCCCCACGCACACCACACGGATCAAATTCACTGTGGGAACATTGCATCCTCCTTCTGAGTGTTATCGAGACTGACATATAAAATCAGTGAGCATAACTTACATAATAGTAGTTAGTCTCCCTCATTGTTATTAGGGCATGTGAACAACGCATTCAAGCAGCCCTCTTTGACTCCACATGATTGTGTCCATAGGTACGCAGCTGCCAAGAAAAAAATATTTCTGTGAACTTGGGGTGGAGGCCCACAGCCGTTTCTTTCAGCACAGCCCCTCGGGTGGGGTGGGGGGAATAAGCCAAAACTGTACAAATGGCAATGTATTCCATGTACCCCTTCCCTAGGCAAGCCATCTCTTCTTACAGGAAACTCTGTATGACTTTTTTGCTTTGAGAATCCATTTCTTGGGGGGAATACATTTAAATCAGCGGGAGGAAATATCCATTCCATGATACGAAGACTGTTCACCTCTCTATCTAGCCTGCCAGACACTCGCCCCTTCTCCCCAGGCCATAGCCCTCCTCCATGCTCTCTTTGGGTGATTTTTGCCTTGCTAGGATGTGTCCTTGAACTGTAATAAAGCCACTTGCTTGCCTGTATGGAGGATGGAGTGCGCTGTGTGTACAGAAAATGCTGCCTTTTGCATGGCTGGAATGTAGACTTCCGTACAAAGTTAAAAGTGCAATCCTTTGTCCTATCCACTTTTCCCTGTGTCCTCGTCACTTACAACTGGCATGTGGCACCTGGAAGATTGTTCCTTACCCCTGATTTAAAAGATGCCATTGGGTGCCATCCATATAGACCTGCACATGGTTCCCTGCCAGTTTTCAGCAAACAAGTCAAATTGTGCCACTGTACATAATCTGTCTTTCTCTTTCTCTTTCTCTTTCTCTTTCTCTTTCTCTTTCTCTTTCTCTTTCTCTTTCTCTTTCTCTTTCTTTTGATGTATCCCTCATTTTCACATTGTTCCTGTAATTGTCTTTGCCAAGCAGTGAAGTAGATTTACCCATGAAAGTAGGCACACCAGCCTGCTATTTGAAATGGAAGTACAGGAACTCGATTTGCAATTGTGTTTGTTTGCCCACAGGTGGGGGTGCAGCTTGCCACTACTGCGACCCCAAGGAGCACAATGTTCTAGGGCTGAGGTGAAATGGGGGTGAAGTGTTCTGTGTACATTTCCATCCTTGGTGAATGCATTATTCCTTTATATGTCATTAGGAGGTTCTTTTACACCCCTTTGTGAAAGGGTCTAACACTTTGCTCAATAGGATAGCAGGTTAAAGAGGAGATGTGAATCCCAGTGAAGGTGTTTCATGGCAGGCAAATGACACCTTCCGTCGCATGTGACATTCACACTGCTTCACTTAACTGAGATGTGCATTTGAATTGATATTCTGATACAACATGCATGCATGAAGGAGGTGCCCATGATTAGAGTCGGATTGTAGCAAAAATGCACTGCCAGTGAGCAGTGGAACTGATAGAACAGTATGACACAACCAGGTGGACAACAGGGATGCTTTCTGTCCTCAGTGATGTCATCATATAACAAATTTGACTGGATACGTGCCACTGTGATATCACCAAATTCAGTATGTGATCCCTGATTAGATTAATTGATAACTGGGGGAAAGCCCTTCAAATAATAATAATAATAATAATAGTAATAATAATAATAATAGACTCCAAAGCAGCAGCAAATGGGAAACAATAGCTACAAACAAATGTTGAAAACTGTGTTAAAGAGTGGAAGGTAAAGGATCAACTGCAGATGTGCCTTTAATTGATTGTTGCTGTTTAAGGAAGTATTTTCCTCTTCCTCTGGCCTCCAAGCTTAAAAAGGATCAACTTGCTTCTCACTGCTAGTCTTGTAAAGTGTGCACAGAGTCCTACACAGAACAATACATATAAAGGAACATGAGTATACTTTTCAAAATCATATATATATTCAGTAAAGCAGGAAGACATCTAGTGGCAAGCAGAAGTCTAGAGAGAAATAACAAAGCCAATCTCTCTCTCTCTCTCTCTCTCTCTCTCTCTCTCTCTCTGTGTGTGTGTGTGTGTGTGTGTGTGTGTACAAACACTGCTGAGTGTATACAGAGAGGGAGTGTTGGATTCAGTCCACAGCACTGAATTTGTCTGGATGACTAGCCCAGAATACAAACTTTTTGGGAGCCACATACAAAGCCAGACCCTTGTGTCATGCATATTGGCTTAAAAGCACATTTCACCAGACTGGCAGCTCTGCAAACAAGATCAGACCCTGCCTCACAGACTTTGCCTTGCTTTTAGGAAAGCAACTCCTGTTAAGAATTCTGCAATCACAAGATATTGCAGGCTCTGGAAGTGGCTTTGAGTTATGTGTGGAAAATTCTCCACACATTTTGTGTGAATGCTTGCACACAGACACCCCAAATTAATCATTTTCTTCCGCTGAGCATTTATTATTCTTATTTCTGTTATCTAGTTCATACCAAATCATGACATATTCAAGTCTCACATTGAGAGGTCTCAGTCAAAATCAGTCTTCCCCAGTGTGGTTTCTCCCTGGTATTTTGCACTACAACTTCCAACACCATGGTCTAAATTCTGGTTAACAGTTTCACTGCTAGGGAAAAGCTAATACCAAAAGTAGCCAACATGATGCCTTCCAGATGTTGCTCGATATCAACTCCCATCCGCTTTAGCTAGCATGGCTGATGGTCAGGGAGGATGGGAATTATAGTCCAATAACTTCACATTGTAATGGCCAGGCCTTCTTGGTAGTGGCACCCGCCCTGTGGAATGCCCTCCCACCAGATGTTAAGGAAATAAACAACTACAGTATCTGACTTTTAGAAGACATCTGAAAGCAGCCCTGTTTAGGGAAGTTTTTAATGTTTGATCTTTTATGGTGTTTTTAGTATTCTGTTGGGAGCTGCCCAGAGTGGCTAGGGAAACCCAGCCAGATGGGTGGAGTATAAATAATAAATGATGGTGATGATGATGACACAGAGTAAATTGAACATGACATTGCAGAGAGGAATGGGAAATTTGAGTGTTGAGGGTCTATCATTTGTTTGTGGCTTTTTTGCTTTGTTTAGTTTACTGGATAGCACTGTGTTGCTGTTTTGCAGGGCAGTATACAGTCCCACACTTAGCTGGGGAAATTGACTTTAGTTGATAAATGCTAGCCAGACATTAATCTGAGTCACCTTCTTGTTCTAAAATTGTTCTATACTCATCTTACATAAGCAAACATTTGTATGACTTTGCAAAATGAAAAGCTGCTCAGCATCTACTGATCTTATCGACTGCAAAAGCTAAACGTTTTACGTATAGTTCAACAACCAGTACTGCAGTTAAGACTACTGACATTTTTTATGGACAACTGCTTCATTTTTATAGAGTTGCATACAGAAAATCAGGTTTCCCTGTGACTGCATTCCCATACAGGCAAAAGAGCTGACTGACTTCTGGATATCAAGCTTATATTAAAGACACAGAGCCTTTGCCATAAAACTGTGGGCAGGTCTATGCCATCCATTTAAACCACATCCAACACACATTTAAAGTACATGAATCTCCCCAAAGAATCCCAGAAGCTGCACTCATCATCGTCGTCGTCCCCCTCGCAAAAAAACCTACCATTCCCAGCATGGTTAAACTACAGTTCCCAGGAGTCTTTGGGGAAAGTCATGTGCTTTCAATGTGTGTGGGTGTGCTTTAAAGGTATGGTGTAGTTCTGCTCTAACTAGCCTACACCGTCCAGAATAACATATGTAGAAGTTAGCAAAATGTGCCATGTCCAAGTCAAAGGTATGCCCTTAGCACACTATCTTAAATGGAGAGAGTGAATGGAGTACACCTCACATTAAAAGATCTTACAGGTGCCCTTTAGGTGTTCTTCCCTGCTTGCTCGCAAGTAGTTTGCACATGGCTCTGAGAATGTTTAAAAGAACCAATTGTATGTTTATTACAGATTTGGCACTGCAAACACACACTTTATTGATTTTGTAGGAAATATCTACTTTATAAGGTCATGTAAGCAATCTCTCCACCATACAAGGACTCCCTACAGAAGAATATCTAAAGGACACAACAACCTTTCCACAGAGTAGTGCGACCCAATACAAATTGAGTGAAAACTTCTCAATCCTAACTGCAGGTCTGGTTTAGATGCTCTAAAACCCTCAGTGCAAAACCTCCCAGAAAGTAGCATAAGATCATGTGCAACAACCCTGATTGGTGTTGCTTCCTAGTAGTGATTGGTGCTTCCTAGTAGTGATTGATTAGTGCAGTAATAACCCCCACCCCTTTATGACTGGCTACTGGGAAGCACCACCTCCCAATGTGGTCAGATTGGGTCAGATACTACTTCCACTATACAGCTGCCTCCATGGACCTTTCCACCTGGAAAACTTTAGATGTAGGCTCTTTGAACCAGCCCATATTTATCACCCCATACTGACTCAGCATGTTTTTCACCTGACAATCATATGGTAAATAGGGCAGCTATGAGCTGGCTTTTGGGGACATGCTGATCTGTCGATCACACAATTAAACATTGCAAGTTGTCTCATTTTGGGCAAGTATCAGAATGTGGATTGAGCTCAGATACAGAAAGAAATAAAGAAGAAAAAATCACGAGGCCAAAATAATTCTGTTTAGGGTAGTTCCACCCAGGGCCGGATTTAGGTTTGATGAGGCCCTAAGCTACTGAAGGTAATGGGGCCCTTTATATGTCCAGCTGTCCTTTGTCAACAACAAATTGTCGCTGTTTTTTGTGTTGAATATATGCTATATGGTAATTTATGGACCTAATAAGTATCTAAAGCCATTTGCACACAACAAAATATGTATTTTACAAAAGTAATTGTTGAACTGAAATACAATTAAGAAGAAAGATATTAATAGTGAAATAATTATTAAGCTCTAACTTTAAAAAATTCCTTTAAATTTTGGGGGCCCCACTCTCTTGGGGCCCTAAGCTATAGCTTGTTTAGCTTATACGTAAATCCGGCACTGGTTCCACCACATAGCTGCTACGTAACAAAATGTTGTGTGCCCACCAAATAAAATATTTTCTTAGCTCTGCAGCATCTATATGTCCCTTTTCAACATCCTGTTTTCAGCCTTGGCTTGTGAAGAGTTGCAATCTATTTTTCCTTTAGCTTTTTCACTTGCCATGACATAACAGTCAAAAATCTGACAGGTGTATCTTTTCTAAACATCCAGACACAGATATGGGGATTTTTTGCCTTTTGGATTTATGCCTGCTGTACAGCTGTATAATCATTCCTTGACCATAAAAGGTTGCCGGCCATAATGGTAGGGGGTGGAGAGAGTAAAACAATTGACTGAAAAGTTTCTGTTCATAGATTGAAAGGCCTGTTTGAATGTAAACAAGTTGAGCTTCTGTATTCTGTAAACTGCCTTCATGAATGTGTAGAAAGTACGTTGGCTCACTGCTCTGGCTTGTGGAATAACACTATCCTCCCATGTCTAAATTCAGATGGATGAGATCAAAGCAAAAGACAGAACCATCTTCTCCTTGGAGAAAGAGCTGGAGACCCTGACTGGATATGTTCAGAAACTTCAACTGCAGAAGGAGGCTTTGGACGAACAGCTCTTCTTAGTAAAGGAGGCCGAATGTAACATGAGCAGTCCCAAAAGAGAGATCCCAGGCAGAGCAGGAGATGGCTCTGAACACTGCAGCAGTCCTGTAAGAAAGGGGAACATTTGGGCTTTGACTGGATACACTTTGCCCACTTATTGCATCATTTCCACGAGGAAGCATCCATTTGTGGTGCATGAAACGTGCCCTCTTGTGGCTGGCGTAAGACTGCACTTCAATATGCTCAATTTCTGCACAATTTGCAAAAATGGTTATGGAAGTTAAAGCTTAGTATTTTTGTAGTACATGGAAGTGTTCAAATTTAAAATAATCTGTTCAACAGTTATGTAAAGTGGGGGTGTCGAAGCTGAGAGATAGTGGCCTACCTACGCCCATTGCATTCATGGCTGATTCAGGAGAGACCCATGCATACTAGGCAACAATTATTTCATTGTTTGAATGCTTTATTTTATGTGAAATCATAAATGAATTGAATCCCAGAGGGTGAGAGACATGGCTTGGGGGGGGGGGGGGGGCTAAACATTTTGTCTTCCTTGGAAGAAGGTTACCAGATTTTTTTCAATGAATCCAGGACACTTTTCAACTTCCTACCAAGTAGATGGATTTTGTCAGGGGACTGTTTTGTAAATCTGGGGACTGTCCCCAGAAAATGGGGACGTCTGGTAACCTTACCTTGGGATCCATCATTTCTGCCAAAGAACTTAAGAGCAGTAGTCTCGTAATCTGGGGAACCGGGTTCATGTCTCCGCTCCTCCACATGCAGCTGCTGGGTGACCTTGGGCCAGTCACACTTCTTTGAAGTCTCTCAGCCCCACTCACCTCACAGAGTGTTAGTTGTGGGGGAGGAAGGGAAAGGAGACTGTTAGCCACTTTGAGACTCCTTGGGATAGTGATAAAGCGAGATATCAAATCCAAACTTCCCTACACAGTCCAGCTGGTAACCAAGAAGCTCTTGCAGTCCATTTATCCAGCAAATGTACAGAACCTGGCATTTGGGATCAGCTCAGTTTCTGAGCAATCATCAAAGGCAGCCCCACATAGAGCACATTACAGTTGCCCAACCTAAGCCATGGGTATGCAGTAGAATAGATTTACCAGGTCCAGTAGCATTAGACAGACTAAGGTGGTCGCCTCAGGCAGCTGAACTTTGGTGTCATGAAAAGGCAGCAAGTTGTTATTTATTTCATTTGCCAGGTGGGGTTCAGGGGAAAGGTGCATGTGGGATTTTCTTCCTCAGACGCCAAAATAACTTGTCTGGCCTTGGGCATTGCTCTGACAGCAGTTTGCCTATATGCAGCTGTTGTATTAAATGATTTAAACATTTCCTTTGCAGGACCTACGCAGAAACCAGAAGAGGATGGCAGAGCTCAATGCTACCATACGGAAACTCGAGGACAGGAACACACTGCTGGTGGATGAGCGGAATGAACTGGTGGGTGTTTTAGCAGTTTTTTCAGCGGGGGTGTTTGAAAGCCATATCACAAAGAACAAAAGGACTTAAAAGGGGCCATGACTTATTATTTTGTTTATTAAATTTCTACACCACCCTTCATTCCAAGGGTCCAAGGGCAGGTTGCAGCATAAACCAGATGGATGATTTACATGGCTCCTCATCACTTTTAGATGGAAGGAGCAGGAAAGAGAGAGGGCAAACACAAGCACATTCCCTAAAGATGTGGGGAAGATCTCTCCTCCAAGATTTAGTCCAGTGGCAGCCAATGCAGTTCCCTGCAGATGTTGTTGGACTCCAACTCCCATCATCCCTGACTATTGGCCAAGCTGGCTGGGAACTGATGGGAGTTAGTGTCCAACAACATCTGGAGGACCAGAGGTTCCCCATCCTCTCTCAAAGCACCTTTAGTGCTCTAATCTCCCACCCCACCCCCACAAAAAACCCTCTGCCTTCAGCTTTAATGAAAGTTAGAATTACCATGTTATCATTCATTTCCTAAATTGTACTAGAGACTCCCTTGCACAGTAGACACCAGCAATGAAAAACTAAATGAAGAAATGAAGAAAGGGGTTTCTCTTATGAGTTATTATTGTCGTTGCAGTTGAAACGTGTTCGGGAAGCTGAAAAACAATGCAAACCTCTTCTGGAAAGAAATAAGTGCCTCTCCAAGAGAAATGATGAACTCATGCAGTCGTTGCAGCGCATGGAGGAGAAGCTCAAAGCAATCGCTAAGGAGAATTTAGAAATGGTTTGTACTGAGTGTTCTTTTTTTTTCTACTTGTGCATACTAATATTGGCAAGTTTTTGCCCATAAGTTTTCTTTGCAGTGAATTTCTGGGATTTAACCGCAAAAGGCAAAGCTGACACTTCATCTCATTAGTTGATGAAGGCTTTTCCTTCTTCAAAACTGAGTGTGAATATTTCAGAAACTTGAAACAGGGAAATTATCAATAGCTAAAAACCAGTCAATTTCATGCTGACCTTTGTTTGGTTGTAGCTATGACATTGTGACATTTGACACACCCAAATTGAACCTCCTGGTGCATACAAACTGAACACAGCAACCTGCATGCCTAAACTTCTTGCATTTCACAGATTTAAGAAGTTTAACCTGGCATAAGCTTTTCATGGGCTACAGTCCAATTCATCAGATACATGGTCATAAAGACCAATGCAAACTTTGTGCAAGCAAATCAGGATTAATACTCATTAAGCAGGTTCCATGCATTCAAATGTACATGTGAACCTCCCAGTTCTCACTTAAACTATGCTTGCGTTTGTACACATGAATATCCAGCACACACACAAACACACACACCCCAATATTCCCTTTGTGAAGTGGCGGGGGAGGGATTCCTTCCCTTGAACCACACCCCACAGAGGAGATGTTTGAACCATTCCCAAGTAAGCTGCCTCCATTTGCTTCCCTTGAAACTTCTCCTGAAGTTTCTTTGTGTCAAGAGTAATTGACAAGCAAGAGCATTGTAAAAAGAACAAGGAATAATTTACACAGATCTGTTTCAAATCATTTCCCAACCTGCTCTCCGCTGCACTTTTCTCTTTTGAAAAAACAAAAACTTTGTAAGCAAAAGATATGTTCAGTGATTCCTAGTCTGCAAGTAAATGGGTCGGAGTTCATTTTAATGATTTTATGCAACAGAACTGGATTTCTAATTCTCCACGAAGTAAAGTTACAAACATAAGCTATTTTTAGCATAAATTAATTTTAAGCAAGGGTGGCGCTGTGGGTTAAACCACAGAGCCTAGGACTTTCCGATCGGAAGGTTGGCGGTTCGAATCCCCACGACGGGGTAAGCTCCTGTTGCTTGGTCCCTGCTCCTGCCAACCTAGCAGTTCGAAAGCACGTCAAAGTGGAAGTAGATAAATAGGTACCGCTCCGGCGGGAAGGTAAACGGCATTTCTGTGTGCTGCTCTGGTTTGCTCCCTTGGCCAATAAAGTGAGATGAGCGCCATAACCCCAGAGTCAGCCATGACTGGACCTAATGGTCAGGGTTCCCTTTACCTTTACCTTAATTTTAAGCAAGAAATAAAATCCTACTGATTTTAGGGACTTACTCCCAAATAAGTGTGTTCAAGTTCTCAGCCCAAATCACAGAATCTAACATTCATACTATAGTGCAGGACTTTCAGCTCTAGCAAGGTTTTGTTCAGTTTTCTAAATAAGGGAGTATATCTGCCATACCCTCAAGACCATAGCAAGAGAACACTTCTTGTTTTTTTAGGAACTATTTATGTCTACCTAGAAATGCACAAAGTGGAAAAACTGCAGCCTAACTCCCTGACATCCATAATGATTTTACACTTAAGGCGGGAGGCAACAAAACAAAACAAAATTCTAAAAATAGCCATGCCAATTTGGATGTCAAATTGTAGACACCTGGCAGAAAATGTTGATGAAGCAGAAAATGTTGTTTAAAAGAAATTTAAAAGAAATTACTTGTTTTTAATAGTCAGGGGTTGCTTTTGTTTTGTTTGCTACACAGAAAGAAAAAATGACATCACATCCTCCTCTGAAGAAATTAAAATCTCTCAATGACTTGGATCAAGCTAATGAAGAGCAAGAGACTGAATTTTTGAAGCTTCAGGTTATAGAACAACAGAACATAATTGATGAATTGACACGGGTAGGTTGACACTTCTGCAAGACATTAGAAGTAGAGGAGTAGCTCCTGAAAGCTATCATTATGAAAAAGCAAGATGGCCTATAATTATGGAAGCATTTCTCATATCCTGAAGTCAGGAGCAAGGCTCCCAGACCACATAGGATCAGACATAGCAATCCTTTATTATTATTATTATTATTATTATTATTATTATTATTATTATTATTATTGCAAAAACAACCACCAGTTCACTTCATGGATACAATGACCATCAGTTACTGCATCAAAAGTTAAACATTAATTTATAATAGAAGCCCGCCAGATATCCAAATAGATATCAACACAACATTGGCATTCATATGGCATGAATTAGTCTCCCACTGTTACGGGTTGTGTATGGATTTCACCTTGACTTCCGTTCATGAGTGGGTGCCCTGATGGGTGGATGGTGGTGCAGTCTGCTGCAAACTGGCAGAATAATCGTGAGGATTGGTTTTTAATTCAGGGATGCGGGAAACTCTCCAGATTTTGCTGGACTCCAACTTGCACTAGTTCCAGCCAGCAAGACCAATGGTTAGGGATGACAGGGGTGGCTAACCTTTTTCAACCCATGGCCTTCATTTCCTCAAGATCCCACCTTCCATTGGGTGAGGGCCAGAGACGTCTCAATGTGGGGAATATATTTGATGCCTGAGACTGAGCCTGCCTTACCCTGGCACTCACTGTTCCTTGCTCTTCTTCTATAGGATAGAGAGAAACTTATTCGTCGCAGGAAGCATAAAAGAAGTTCCAAGCCAATCAAGGTAAGAGAAGCATAGAAATGTTTTGGATAAACAGGCTGTGCTGTATTTCATTATTGCAGAGCCCAATGTCGTGAGTTGCAGGCATTTTGGTGAGAAAGGCACTAGGCCTTGCAGACTTAGTTTTGCCAATAGAGGCAATGAATTTGCACAAATAGCAGCAGATCCAGGATGTGTTTGCCGGGGTGGAGCATGTGGAGCCAAGAAGAAAAAGGAGCAAAAAAAGCAGAGATTTGTGAACCTGCACGTTGAGCTCAGTACACTCCTGGACCTCATCTCCCTAGAGAGAAAGGAGCTGCAAATCTTCTGCCAGTTGACCATGCAGATCCCATATGCTTTCCACCCCTGTGATGTCTTATCCTTTATGTGGGAATGAAAACATTATAATACAAGTGTGCCTTAAATTCTCATTGATCAGTCTGTCTGCAAAACAATTTCACTTCACTTGGCAAGTTTTAAATGCTGATGCCAGTACTTTGCCATCCAAACCCACAGATTAAGCAGCTCTGTCATCTTACAGCATGACTCATCTTTCCTTTGATTTTTCTAATTCAATTAGGAAGTCTGAAGGCACTAAGCTGGGGGGGGGGGGGAATGGATTTAACATGGCTTACTTCATAAAGTAGCAGTTACTTTAGCATTGTTCCTGTGCCTTAGCTCCAACTAAGCCTGTAACCAAGCATAAGGACATGTAACTGAAGCAACCATATATTGCTTCCCTGTTTCACCCACACCCCTTCCCTTCCTCTTCTGTTTTCCCTGTGTCAGATTTTAGAATGGAGGCTCCTCAGGGCAGGGACCTCAGTTCTTATATCTCTGTAAAGCAGCATGCACAATGATGGAACTATGTAAATACATTGATAACAAATCAATAGTGGGTGCAACAACAGTGGCTTGTATACAGCGGCATCCTCCTGACCAAGAAAGGCTCTTTGATCCATCTGTGATTCCTGAATTGCATGGGGTTAGGCGAGAAGACTCTTGTGGTCCCTTCCAACGCTACAGTTCTGTGATTTTGTGTGAAGAAAAGCGGGAGGCAAGCGATTTTCACTGATTCCCTCTGTATTCCCCTTTGCCTCCCCAAATCTGTAAAGGAGGTTGGGGGGACTCTCTGGAAATGTGTGGAAGGTGGTGCAACAGGGGGCTGCAAGAGAAAGGGCAGCTGTGTGCGAAAATCACATCTCTCCCGCTTCCATTCATGAAAGCTTGCACTAGATCAAGCAGCCTTCCCTGTGCAGGGCCCATTGCTAGCAACTGGAATCCTGATGCCCCTGTGCACTGATTTCAGGGAGATTTCTCTCACTTGTGCAGCACACCATGAAGCTGTGTCCGCATCAATGACTGCCACTGCTCTGACACTGGGGGGGGGGGTGAGAGGAGGAATTCTGGTGTACACTGTACTTCTAAAACAGAAAAGGGCCCATCAGTGACTCCATGTTGTGCGGACCCCAGCGCAGCAATCATATCAGCTTGCTGTCTAGATTTTGTGGCTCAGCAGAACATGATGAAATAGTCGGTGCATAGCCAGCCAGGCTTCACCCATGTGCCTGAATCAATAATGTAATGACTGGGCTTGTAAGCATGACTGACGATTGCTTGTGGTGATGGAACAATACTTGCAGTATTTTTTCATGTGAGGTTTTTCCTCCCCTCAGAGGCATATTTTAGACACAGTTTATGGGGGTGATGATGACTCCATGGACTCAGAAACCTCATCCATGGCTTCATTCAGGACAGACAGAACACCAGCAACTCCAGATGAAGACCTGGATGAAGTAAGATATTTTGCCTCATACTATATACCCTGAAGGGCTAGCAGTGGGGACTTCTGCAGTGGCAACAATTTTTATTTTTATTTTTAAGTGACTGATCGGAATTTTAAAAACAGGAAGTCTGGGGCATAGCACAAACCTGAGCAAAATGTAGTTGTTTGAGAAGTATTTGTTGAATAAACTATGTGAAACAGAGGACTCCATTGTGACCTATTTAAAATATGCATTTTAAATTCAGTTGGAAAGGGCCAAAGCTCAGTGGTAGAGCATCTGCTTTGCAGGCGCAAGGTCCCAGATTCAATTCCCAGCATCTCCAAGTTGGGCTGGAATAGACTCCTGTCTGAAATCCAGGAAAGCTCTTGGCTGTTAGTGTCGATAATACTGAACCTGATGAACCAATGGTGTGAATCAGCTTAATGCAGCTTCCTGTGTTCCTAAACGAAAGGTAAACCATGGTATGGTTAGCTTCTTGTCAAAGACTACCATGTTGAGAAAAAATGTTGTAAATTTCAGAGAATTTCTTCACGTTTTAAAATGTTTTTCTTTCTAATTCTTTGCCTTGTGTGTCATTTTGTTTTCAGAAAATAAATTCCCAGCTTTTTGAAAGCATGATAAAATACCTTCTTTCCAGCTGAATAATCCATTCAGCTGAATTGACATGGGCCAAACTACATGTGATGTTTACAACACATTGAATTCCACAATTATACTTTGTTTGTTTGTTTGTTTGTTTGTTTAATGTGTGGAGGGGATCAGGATCAGGACTGGGGGGCGAGAGACTTACAGTATCTCTTCCCCTGTACTATTTTCCCATTGAAAATCCTGCTATTTGCTCCCAAAGCAAGTACAGTACTACCTCGAGTTACTTACGCTTCAGGTTACATACGCTTCAGGTTGCAGACTCCACTAACCCAGAAATAGTGCTTCAGGTTAAGAACTTTGCTTCAGGATGAGAACAGAAATTGTGCAGTGGTGGCGTGGGAGCAGCAGGAGGCCCCATTAGCTAAAGTGGTGCTTCAGGTTAAGAACAGTTTCAGGTTAAGAACGGACCTCCGGAACGAATTAAGTACTTAACCTGAGGTACCACTGTAATAGCAAAACCAGCAAAACCTCATAGCAGTTGGAGGTGGGACTTTTTCTGCTGGGAAGCGGCATGGGAAAAGGGGTCGCATTTCCTGCCCTAAGTTGCAGTCCTGATAGTTTTGCCCCACCTTGGAAATGCTGTGAGTTAAATAGAGAATTCCAGTCAGGGCATTCAGAAATTTGTTTAGCATCATGTGCCATTTGACCAAGTGTTCTAGTATTGCTTAACTCTCAAAATAAGCATGGTGTATAAATTGTGGGGGAAAATTATTTTGAATTATTGTATCTGGTGTGTTATAACCAGTGCTTTTTTTCTTAAAAAATGTTTAGGGGTACTCTCATTTTCCTACTCGTATTGAAATACTGCCTCTCAATGAGGCCAAACTTGTTTAGGGATATGTGTACCCCTGCATACCCCTAGGAAAAAAGCACTGGTTATAACTACATTTTAAGTATGTTTACATCACATTTTTTGAAAGAGAACTGAGTGTTTGGTTTTTAAAGGAAACCACATATAAGAGAGAAAACAAGCTACAACAATACTCTCTTTAGGTTACATGTAAATTGTATTCCCTTAATTTAAAAAAAAAAAATTCCAGAAAGCAACAAACAAACCTTTTCCCTTTAAAAATATGTTATTGATGGTTGCATTTTGATATGGTGACTCTCTTTAAATTTGTGTTCATTAAACTCCTAAACAAAATACCAAAAAATTATGTGGCTTTCAGCATGGTAAAAACCCTATACAATCCTTCCAAGTTTCTGCAATATACATTCCTACAGTTTATAACCACCTGAGACTTCCTTTATTTATTTATTTCTCTGGCAGAGCTTGGCAGCTGAAGAATCAGAGTTGCGATTTCGACAATTGACAAAGGAGTATCAAGCCCTGCAGAGAGCCTATGCATTACTGCAAGAGCAAACAGGAGGTATCATAGATGCAGAACGAGAAGCTAAGGTTAGTATTTGCCATGGGCAACATTTCTCTAAAACTCAAACATACACCCCAAACTTAAAAACAGAGGAGGAGGAGGAGAGAGATGTTGTAAGAAACTCATAGCTGTGTCACATAATGTTGTGGCTATTCTTTTTAACAGGCACAGGAGCAGCTCCAAGCTGAAGTCCAGAGGTACAGAGCTAAAATAGAGGATCTGGAAAAAACGCTGGCCCAGAGAGGACAGGTATATTCTTTTCAACTGGTGTTTTCCGCAGCTGTTTTCACCCATAGGCAATATTGATTTGCTTTTGCATAAAGAAGTTGTTAGAAGCATGGCTTGTTGTATGGGAAATAAATGCTTTGCATACATGTCTCCACTATGTGAAAGGTGACATGTGAAGACCATAAGAGATACACAGAAAACTGTAGCAACACGCCAAATTGGGTGGTCATACATATCCCACCCATTAAATGTAGCTGCTTTCGATGTCCCACTTCCTACAACACAACTGTGGATTAATTTGGTAGTAAGTGCAATATAAAGCTGAATAAGAGTTGAGTCAGCATGGTGAAAATAACATCCATTATTTTCTTAGTCATGGTGGCTTTAATTACTATCATGACTGTGGTTTCCTATCTCCCGCAAATGTCAGCCCTTTCAGGGCCAATTCACACAATACAATTTTCTTTGACATGCATTAGTTCCGTTTAATAAAAAACCTGTGTCCATACACATCATAGTGTGTCTACTTCATTACATATCACACTTCTTTTAATGTTAAAATATTTCCTCCCATCAAACAGGACTCCCACTGGGTAGAAGATAAGCAACTTTTTATTAAGAGGAATCAAGAGCTTTTGGATAAGGTATGTTCAAAACCTGAATTTCTAGATTGTACATCAGTGTGTACAATTTGGTGCTGAAAACTAGAGCCACTGTACCTTGTTCTGTCCAGGATTCCAAATGCATGATAAGAAGCTTTTCATTTCTCTGCAAATTCTGAAAACAGTAGTCTAGGCAACAGGTAGACAAGAAGCACAGATATCAAAACGTTGCTAAAGTTTGCATAGGAAGAAAGTAAAATATTCCCGAATTCCCAAATGCCAGAAATAAAGAACAAATGAAAGATATCAAGATGAAACTTAATTACAAAGAAAGGGCAGTAGTTGTAATCAAAAATAAAACAAGAGACTCTCCAACAACATCAGACAGTAAAAGTAACTTTTAGCAGCAATTTGTTTCATCCTTCTTCAGAATTGGCCTTTCAGAGCAACTAAGAATTCTTCCAATTTTGCTCAAAGGCCAGTCCTTACACAATGCATTTAATAATATAAAACATGAAAACTGAAAAGTCATCCAAGAAAACTGCATGAATCATCAAAAATAATCTTCAAAAGTATCTCTTAGCCACAAGGAACAATGAATCCCTCAAAAGTTCCAAATCAGCACATGCAGATCTTGTTTTATGTGCCAGGTTTCTTTTGATATATTTCCATCGATTTTTTAAAGGCAATTTATGCTTATAGCACATGACCTGTAACCTTTATAGGCTTTGTTATGTTTTCCATTATCAGGCTGACAACGAAGTTTAAACAGTTGGATAACTTTCCTTTTGGGGAGGGGATGGAATATTGCAGGGGAGAGAGTGGCCATAACCAACTTCTAAAGAAACATGGTCTGGAATCTCCACTAATTATATATTTACAATTGCCTTATAGATAGAAAAACTGGAAATCGATAACCATCGATTGCAACAGGAGCTGCAGGATGCCAGAGATCAAAATGAGCTGTTGGAGTTTCGGAATCTGGAGCTTGAAGTAAGACGCCGTGGACCCTTTATTGCAGAATGATTTTTGATTATAACTTTGTATTTGTGGTTTGCTGTTTGGAAGCTGTTAGCTGCTTTGAATATTTTATACAGAAGAACATAGTGCAGATACACAAAAATATAAATGATCATTGATGAACAAAGATAACTGGGAAGAGCAGTGTGGAATAAAAGTTGCCCAGTTCCTTCCTTCCTTCCTTCCTTCCTTCCTTCCTTCCTTCCTTCCTTCCTTCCTTCCTTCCTTCCTTCCTTCCCTCTGAACAACAGCTGCTGGGAAGCACAATTGGGGAGAGTGCCGTTATGCTCATATGCTCCTTGCAGGCATCTCATAGGCATCTGGTCAGCCACTGTGAGAACAGAATGCTGAACTAGTATTGACCTGATACAAGCAGAGCTCTTTGTATGTCCTTATGTTAAAGAACAACAGAAATAATTAGATGGGCTCACCACCAAGCATCTCCAGGTACAGACAGTGCACCACATTCAAGCTTGGTGTTGCTATTTCAGGAATTCCCCAGTACAGTGTCTCAATGAGAGATTTACCAGAGCATGCATTTTTAGTGTAGATCAGCTAATCCAGAATAAATAACAGGCTCCAGGTCTGTCACATATGAATAGTCTTATTTGATAAATTTTGACAATACCATTAATAGCAGATGGGTTCCCTCTGCTTTGTATAATATTTAATAAATAATATTTAATGAATTTAAATATTGTAAGAACAGATAAATAAAGTCAGTGCATATTTTTGAGAACATTCTTACTGGCATTTGGTAACCCAAATATTTCATTTCAGATTAACATTCTCATGATTTTTATTTTTTATTTAGTAAATTTAAATACCGCTTACTCAAAAAAACCCTGTTGTTTATTATTGAACCTACTGATCGCTTTTCTTACAAAAACTCAAAGCAGCTTACAAACATACATTAAAACAAACGTACAGCATATATCTGACATAAACACTAAAGCTCAGCTGTATATTTGCCGCTTCATTTTAAAGGATGAAGAACAAATTGCTTGAACAGGGTAAAAAAAAGCAAAGTTTTCATCTGCTCAATGTACGTAACTCTTCTAATTCTTACATAATTCTTACATTTTACTTGAAGGAAAGAGAAAGAAGGTCTCCACCGTTTAATCTACAAATCCACCCATTCTCCGATGGTGTAAGTGCTCTGCAGATCTACTGCATGAAAGAAGGTGTCAAGGTACGTTAGCATGGATTCACTAAAACAAGGAAAGATCATGTCTTCCTTTTGGAATTAATTTCAGTTGTTAAATTGTTTGTCTAGGTACAAACAAACACATGAAGATACGAACGGAGTTAATATTATGGTGATCCCAATTTAAGCACATTCAAGGATCTCATTTGCATACAGTGTACATTTAATCCATGACCCTTCATTAGTCCGTGTACATGCAAAGACATGTGACTTTTGAGTTCAAGGAAGTTGGGCGCAGGATCAGTGGGCCCAACCCTGATGAGCTCTTCCCAAAGTTCATTGAACACTTGAGTTTCGCTTTTATGAATGAAGTGTGGTAGACTGTAGTGCTGGATATGATTTTAAGCACTCTAGTTTTGTTGATTATGCTGACTGTGAAAAGCCTTGATCCTTCTGTTCTTAATAAGTGTTTTGGTTTTTTTTAACAGGATGTTAGCATTCCAGATCTTATAAAACAGTTAGACATCTTGGGTGACAATGGGGTAAGTGATATGCATACCTGACAAGTTCATATTATGTACAGCACCACAAGGGAAACTTGTAAAGTTGCAGAGTAATGTAGCAACCTGATTATATCAAAGAGGAAAGCAATAGAACTATGTTCGTAATCTCTTTTTTTCAAATTAGTTTTTATTTTTTAAAAAAAATATTAAAAAATTATATTTTCTTAAAAAAAACAAAGAAAATAGATAAACAGGGAAGAAAACTTTGTCTGAGATGTTTGGTTTTCAAGAAAGGTATTGCCCAATTGTGCATTTTGGAGATATTTCTGTCACTTACAAAGACTGGCCTTTTGTGGATAAGAAAGTTTTTGTCTCTGATACAGAGTTCTGCGCTCACTGCAGACTGTAATATCCATATAGGCATGTTTCCCCATTCATTTGAAGAGAGAATGTGATTTTGCACAGTGCATCGCATTGCCTGTACACAAGACTGCTTCCTCCACTTAAGTGAATGGCAAAAGTCCATTGGGGCATGGGAATACTAAGATACTAAGAGAGAGAGAGAGTACCTATTTAGCAAACGACTGCTGCTTTTCTCAGTTTGATCTTTTGCCTTTTGAAATTTACAGAATTTAAGAAATGAAGAGCAAGTGGCCATAATTCAAGCTAGCACCGTGTTGTCCCTGGCAGAAAAGGTACTTTTGGGGCACTTGGTATCTTTAAGTGTACATAAATTTAAGCTATTAATTGGAAAGCGATGTAGCACAGAATGACGGGGGGAGGCTGAAATATTATCTGTCTGTCAAAAAGTATGTTGTCTTCTCATATGAAAGAATGGATAAGAGTAAAATATGATTCAGGTGCATTCTCCACAAAAGGAAACATTAGTTTGTTCCTGCTTGTTTGTTTTTAAAATAATTTCATTCATCAGTCCTGTTGTTCAGGTTGGCCTGGTTCTCGGATATAAGACAAATCATTTTATTTTGTGACTGTTTACTACCTTTCAGTTGCCCAAGGCACTGCTTACTTTAACATTCTAGTTCCAGTAAGAGTTCATTACAGTTAAGAGTAAAAACCAGCGTTTCATTGTTCAGATAAATGACAATTTGCTTGGCCTGAAAGCTCCTACTCTGTGAATAACAACAGATTAATGAGCAATGTGCACTTTAGCTAGCAGAGTCTGTCCTTGAAATGATGAGCTTGCTACCCAGAATGATGCACACACGAATGATTCACATTAACACAGACTGCCCTTTAAATGGAGAACAGGCCCGCAGTTGGGTACATAGGACATAGCCATATACTGAGACCATTGATCCATCTAGCTCAGTATTGTCTACATTTGACTGGTAGCAGCCCTCCATCATTTTTAAGACATGGTTTTCTCCCCATCCTACCTGGCAGGGATTGAACCTGGGACCACCTGCACACAAAGCAGATGCTCTTCTGCTGTGCCATGGCTTCCTGGCACTGATTCTGCCTGTGCTGTAAATGATAAACTGATGAGCTCTGAGCAGAAGCAGAACCACTCAGCCCTTTGAATGGGAAAAGATGAGCAACATCAAACATGGGGTATCCAGGAAAAAATATCTCAAACATAGAAGACTTAGGTTGGGGAAGATGGAAATATCCACAAGAACAGACTTGGAAGGATTTGCACAAGTGGTTAGGAAATAGAACTTGCCTGGACTTGGCTCTTGGACAGGGTTGGGTAACTTGTAGACTTCTACATATTGCTGGGTTCCATCTCCCTTCAACCTCAGCCATCGTGGCCAATGGTCTGGGCTAATGGGAGGTGTAGTCTAGCAACTTCAGGAGGGCCATAGAGGTTCCCCACTGTTACCCTAGGCCATGTTTTCAGTGCTTGAGATGTGAACAAAATGTCTATGGTTAGGGGTTTCTTTTTTAAAAACCACTGGGCAGCCATAGCCTCCTACCACATTTGGAAGAAAGAGGTATGGATCTGAGTCCAACACTTTATACGAATTAATGGCAAACAACTAAAGTAAGATATTTATTTATCCACGTTATGAAAACTTACATCCTTACGGGTTACAGGTTGAGCCACAACTACAATACAAAACCACATAAACCCAACATTCTAAATGATCTGTTTCATTCTATTATTTCATTGTGATGGTTTGCTGCTTTGTTGTTTGCTGCCCTGGGCTGCTTTGGGAGGAAGGAAATAGGAAAGGAATGTCAAGATTAATAGATAACAAATGCATAGAATTACAGGTCAGTAAAATCAGTGCTGTTATCTGTTAGAATGCCATTAACTGACTTTACTGCTGCTGAAAGAGAAAGCCGTTCAGAAGGCTCCTCTTTCCTTTGTTTCTTGTTTTGACAAGAGTAATGAAAAAAAGATGCAAATAACTTTTTGGCCTTGCTCCTTTTTCTAGTGGATACAGCAGATTGAAGGGGCTGAGGCAGCTCTGCACCAGAAGATGATGGAGCTGGAGAGTGACATGGTAGGGGGAAAAAACATAAACTAGACCTTGTAATTGTTGCAATCTTTGTCCCACACATACACCACACATTTTATTATTTATTTCCTGAATGATTCTGAGCATCAAATGTGTCCTTTGCTACAGCTTTTGAATAATTAACTTGTGGTTTTGTTTGTTTTTCCCCCAAAATCATCCTTCATTGTAGGAGCAGTTCTGTAAAATAAAAGGTTATCTAGAGGAAGAACTGGACTACAGGAAACAAGCTCTTGACCAGGCCTATATGGTAAGTTGAAAGCAAGAGCAGGAATGAACTCCAGAGCATAGATCTCAGAACACTGATTACATGCACCTCAATATATTTGGGGGTACATTTTCATGTCAGCAGTTGGAATTGTGTCTGTGTTTTGGGGTTTTTAGAAGGTAGAACATTTTCCCTGTTGTGGTGGGAGGGAAAGAAATCAGCCTGAGCTATGAGTATCTTGCATATGCGAAAGCTCCATTGCCTACATAGAGCTTCTGTGGGCATAATAGCAGAAAAGGGTGCATATTGTTCCCTTTGTGCAGGGTTACATCTGCTGTTGAAGTGAATGGGAAAATCTAAATGTGACTGCAAGTATTCACTACAGTACATCTAAGTGGGTAGGCAGGTAGATGATTTTAGACCTTCATGTAGAATTGTTATCATTCACCAAATTCTAAAAAGTAAAGGTAAAGGTACCCCTGCCCGTACGGGCCAGTCTTGACAGACTCTAGGGTTGTGCGACCATCTCACTCAAAGAGGCCAAGGGCCAGCGCTGTCCGAAGACACTTCCGGGTCACGTGGCCAGCGTGACATCGCTGCTCTGGCGAGCCAGAGCCGCACACGGAAACGCCGTTTACCTTCCCACTAGTAAGCGGTACCTATTTATCTACTTGCACCCAGGGGTGTTTTCGAACTGCTAGGTTGGCAGGCGCTGGGACCGAACAGCGGGAGCGCACCCCGCCGCGGGGATTCGAACCGCCGACCTTTTGATCAGCAAGCCCTAGGCACTGAGGCTTTAACCCACAGCGCCACCCGCGTCCCCACCAAATTCTAGAGACTAATTAATACACTATATATACACATATGTGTAGACACACACCAAGAAAGAGAGAGAGACAAAAAAACTATCACAAACTTTCCGTTTTCATTTTGACTCCTCCAGTCTAGCCACCTTGTTCTTCCACATCATAGTTTTTAAACAAATGCATGTTAAGGAAACTCAGGGTTATACCTACCCAAGAGGTTTAGTGTGAGGTTATACACCTTTTCCTCTTCCATTGCTTAGAGAATCCAGGAGCTTGAAGCCACTTTGTACAACGCTTTGCAGCAAGAAACAGTGATCAAGTTTGGAGAACTGCTCAGCGAGAAGCAGCAGGAGGAACTTAGGACCGCTGTTGAAAAATTGAGACGGCAGATGCTGAGAAAAAGCAGAGAATATGATTGCCAGATCTTGCAGGAGAGAATGGAGTTGCTTCAGCAGGCACATCAGGTGAGATTCAGAAGAAATACTATTAGGTTTTATCTTGCAAAAATTGGCATTGTTATCCACTGTTTCATGGCCAATGCATTTGCCCTGTAAAACACCAGCAACAAATCAGGTAGACCTGTGGATTTTGCATTACATAAGGCACCTCCAGACTGGCAGTATTTCACAGGATGGAATCATACCAGGAAATTTGGGTTCACACAATTAAAGAATAAAAGGACTCTGTCACCCTAGTGCAACAGACCTACTTAAAAAAAGAAATGGATTTTTTGCAGTTAGGAAAGTAATGCATTGAAAAGTGGGAAATGAACCAATGATTTACAAAATAAACATCCCACAAGCAAATTAGGATGAAAGTTCAATAAACAGGTTGTCCAGAGGAACTCCAAGTGGTAAATAAGTAAGTACATGCTTTACTCACTTGCAGAAATTAAGGAAACCCAAACTTATTTTTGACATTTTGAGTCTGTGAGCGTATATTCACTTACCTGGATTCAATAGGACTTATTTCTGAGTAGACAGGTATCAGATTGCACTGTAAGTAGAGTGCACATTAACTGCTCACCATCAATACAAGTTCTTAATTTAGAAATCTTAAATGGTATTTTCTCTGTCAAAATTCAGCAAACCTAAAGTTTCTTTCTTTTTTTATGTGTGCATTTTATTTCTAGAGGATCAGAGATTTAGAAGATAAAACTGACATCCAGAAGAGACAGATCAAGGATTTAGAAGAAAAGGTTGGTTATTTACATATTTTAAAATGTGTAGAAGCCTGGATAGTTTAATATTTTATGTGTTCCTTTCAGGTTTATTAAGTATAATTGGTGTTAATTAATTGTTCTGTTGCTTTGCATTTTTTACTCTACAGATTGTACTCCATGAAATTTTGCAGAGGCTTTTCTGTAAACCTCTGCCTTTCTATTGGAAATCAGCTGTTTCTGACAGAGCTGAGCCAAAATACTCCCTCCTTCACTTCAGTGCCCCCATGACTCATTGTGGATATTTGAAATGAACATGTGAACAGGTGTAAAGAATATGCCCCACTACCCAGCAAGAATGGTTCTTGCTCCCCATTGTTACTGGATGCTATTTTGTTTCCTCCCCACCTAGAAGATATCAGAGTAAGGGCTGAAAACTTTCTGTACCTGCCCTTACTTTGATTTGGCTTCAGGCTGACACCATCAGAATGAGGGCAGGAGCAAAAAACCCTGACTTTGGCATCTTCTGGGTAGGAAAGAACTTTGAAGAATAATTGTGCTTTGTAGCAACACGCACATAATCACTCCAACACTGGAGAAAAGTGATAGAGGACTATGGAAGGAGAAATAAGTTTCAGGATACCTTCCAACTCTCCAGGATGAGTGAAAAAAATGTTCTTTAAATAACTTTCAGCTCAGCACTAGTGTCTATTTACTGCTATCCTATTTTAAAATTTACAAAGGGAAAGAAACACTGGCCTGAGATATTAGTTGTGATTCAGACTTGCAGATTTGCCCATATTTGTGTAATGGCTGATCAAGAGCAGTTTTTGTTTTTAAGTCAGTCTACCCTTCATCGGATTTTTTTTCTTCCTGTTAATGAATCAGACAGCTGGTAGTGCACTTCACAGCAGCAAATGGATTTTAACTGAAGAAGCCATCCAGCCTTTAATCTCTGTGTGAAAATCAAAGCAAAATATTGGCGCTAATCCACCTATGCCATCATGATGGGAATCGTTTCAGGGAAAAGAATCAACCCAAAAGATTTTCCATCATGGTTAAGCATGAATAGTTGATGTTCATAATACAAAGGCTTTCCCTATTTACTATTTTTGCATGACCAAAATGTATCATTCTATCATTTTGCTAGTACAGATTTATACAGGCTGTCCAGTCTTCCACTCTAACCCTGTGTTGTGATCAAGACATGGGAGCTCCAGTGCACCCAAGGAAATAAAAATTGCACTTCAGCACCCATTCATGTGCCCTCACGTTGGGTCCTTTCAGTGATATGAATTTTGATTCCTACATGTGCATCTGAGATCACACCTCTTTATCAGATCATAAATCCCCAACTATTCAAAGTCAGCCTAACAGGGTGATTTCCATGGAAATCTGCCAAGCTACTAAGCACGAGGCCTTTAATAATGATTTGTGCCAGTTAAATGTTAACAAAATGGACGCAACCCTATAGTCTAAGTGATGCATCACTTCCAGGAGAAAAGGTTTACTGGAAGTATAATCATTGTAATCACATGTCTAATGGAGTTAGATCCTTATCACATACATCATAGTGAAAATAAATATTATATCCCCGAAAAATAATGTGTTCTTTTCCTCTTCCTCTGCAGTTTCTTTTTCTGTTCTTGTTCTTCTCTCTTGCCTTTATTCTTTGGCCTTGATGTCAAATGTGCCTCTTGAAAGGTAAGACTGCTTTCTTTGTTTTCCCTTAAAATACTAAGCCACACACATACCTCTTTCCAGGTTCTTATCCAAAGCAGCACAGCTGAATATCTAAACCAATGTTGATCCAGAAACAAGATCAATTAATTGTGTTTCAGACCTTCTACATAGGGCCATTTCATACATTATGCAGAGGCCAACTTGAGTTTTCCACAGGAAGTTGTAGCCAATCTCGGCTCTCTGAGTGGACCTTTCTGTTGTATGTGTTTGTAAACACATTTATTGCACTCAGACTTTACATTAGATGGTTGCTGTAATGTGTGGTGACCCTAAGGAAATGTGGAATGTTGCCTTTGTCCAGAATATATTATTGGTTGCTTCTAACCTTTGTCCTCTGTCCAGCAATCCTTCCCTCATTATTTTCCATAGCACCAGCTTTTGGTAATATAGAGTGTGAACCGTAAGTCATCATTTGAAGTGACTAGCTTAAGATGCAGAACAACAACAACAACAAAAGATTTCATGGTTTGACTTCTCTTTATGTCTTTAGAGTATAATAAACTAATAGCTACTCACCTAGACTGAACTGTCTTTGAAGACACTATCAAAGTAGAAAACATACCCCCAAATTCTAAATTTAAAGATTGGTGTCTTCTAAATAAATATAAAGGAAGACACATATCTGGTTGCTTTTCAAGTCTCCTTATTAACAGTTGACATTTTACTTTGATTTGTATAGGTTGTAGCAAGCTGCCAGCAATCGCCACTATCCCCCACTCTCTCCAAACTGGTGTGGGAGACGAGCCAGGAAGGTCACAAGTGTCATTGCCCACTGTGATGACATCACATGTGGGTGCTGTTTGCTTACCAGCCAGCACCACGATCAGGTGTAGCCATGATTGCTGCCAGCTGGGCAGGAGAGGGCCTAGCTGGGCATTACCTTAGAGCCATGTAAATGGTCCAGAGATGCTTAGAAGAGGGAGGAGATGGAAGGAGAGGGGAGAGCAGAGAGACTGGAAGCGGGTACTACTCTTTAATTAGGGAGGTCCTTTGAATGGTCCCCTTTTACCAGACATGCTTTTCTCTTGCTTTCTAGAGCGATTGACTATACAGAAAAGTCCTCAAAGGGCAGATGCTTCCAAACACACGAAGAAGAGAACACTGTTTACAACCATTGCAAAACAAAGCGACACTCTGTCACTGAGAGACCACACCCACCATGTAGTTTTAAGCCATTACTTCAAGATTTGTTACTTGACAGTTCCCTGTCTAAAGCTACAAGATATGCTGCACTTAATAACATTCTATAAGGAGGGAGACAAATATGCCATCAGCATATATCACTAGGATTTTTATTTTATTTTTTATGGTGAAGAATCAGCAAGCAAACCACATTCAGTCGATTGAGTAAAGGTATGCCAGGCAAGGAACCAAAGTTACTATGAACAATCTATCCCTGCTGTGCAGGGGGGTTATTTTAAACACGGACACCAACTTCCCATGAAAGTCATCGATAATAAAGGGGACAGAGCAGAAGAAACGTATCCAGGACTCTTAAGGGGACAGTGACAATAAAACAGTTGATGTGGAAAGTCTGGCTTTCTTAATACAGGGACGCTTTCTCTCTCTCTCTCTCTCTCTGATTTTAAACTCAGGAACAATGACAGCTGCAATGTGAACAAAAGGGAGGAAACATACTCTGTTTTTGTTTCATAATGGGTTGAAACTGACAATGGGATAGACGTGGTTGGAATGTTAATCTACTGCTGCCTGCAGTATAGCATGGGTGATCCATCTAGCGAGAATGCCTGACAGTGCTCTTGAGGATTCCTAACAATGCTGTAGCCTTATTTGTCGTCAGGGTCCTTCTGCAAAGGGAGGATGGCTGTTACATCAAGTGAAGAACTTGACAAGGACGCAACACTCATTTCACTAACCGTTTAATGTATCTTCGGCCACTGGAATGGGGCGGAAAGGTCCTCCGACAAAGAAATAGCTGTGTCAGAGAGGAAGCAAATGCCTGTTAATCAAACCTCAGCTTCCGAAGAGTTTTTGCCTCCACTCACTTGTACAAGTGAAATCCTCCTAAACAATTTGTTTTCCCCTGTCATGTTGTGTTTTCCCAGTTGGCCGCATGAACCAAAACGATGAAACCTAGGATGTACCCTTTATTATCTCACCCATACATGACCAGTACATATCTTGCTGTTGAGATTAGGCTTGCGTTCATCATCAAGGCCTGCCTTTTAATGCAGCATTTATCTTCCAGGTGACAAATAACTCTCACTTGATTTTGCAAGGTTTCTTGTTGGATGTAGCACCTGCTTGTGGAAATCCCTGCTTAGAATCCTTGGTTTGTGTTGGAGAAGTTCTGACGACTGGCAACGTGCATTGAGGGCGGATGTCATCCCTGTGCTGAAGGCAGCAGTAGAGCCTGGTTTGTTATATAGCGTGCGGAGAACCTCAGCTCTGTTCCCAGAAGCCTGCACTGACCTTCTCTTCCATTTTACCACCTTATGCCTCTTCTCCCTTACAGAGATGGGAGGAAAAGCAAGGACTTATCTTCCACCTGTGCACCTGCAGAATTTAAATACATTTAGAAATATGAATACGGCAAGCATAGAATTTGCTTGTGGTTGTTTGCTCCTAATAACAGTGGCCAACATAAGATTATGCTATGCATTGCTTAGCATTCAAAACGGGGGCTTCATACAGACATAAAGCAAAGTCTCTGGTTTTTTAAATGCTGGAATGCTGCAAGAGCACCCATTGGTTCATTGCCATGCCATCATGTCTAACATTCATTCACATTTATCACCCCTACCTGCTCAGAACTGTCCTCCTGTTAGTGCCTTGTAAAGGCACAGTACCAAACATTCATACAATCAAGAAAATCAGTAATGAAGGGATGAACAACATTCTTACCTAACCACAATGTTAGTCTTATATCAATTGAGTTTGCCGCAGCAACACCTTGAAAGCATGAAGCTATGTGGCTAGGGTTACCCATGCAACTGCCCCTGGTGCCCATGAAGGTTTTAAGATCCTCCTTATGAGGTGGTGACCTCCCACCTACCTGGAAAAGCACATAGAAATGAAAGAGGAAGTATTAAGAACCACAGATCCTGCACTTTCAGTTACTGCCATGGTGCAAAGCATGGATGTGAGGCATGGATCCCATCCAAACCACCAGTCATGTCATAGGTCACCTCTGTGACCTTAGGTGTGTTTTGTGACTTCTTGGTGGTTTTGTTATTATTACAAATAATGAGGATTCATGCCTTGGATCCATGTTTTTTATCATATTGGCAAGCCCTGGATCTGTCTTCTTTATTGTGCAGTCTACCAAGGTTGGCTTTAACTTGATGATAGTTTAGGGGACTGGAGGGTATAAAAACATGCAAATTCAACAGGATCCATTTTAATTCCACTGGATTCGACTTTTATTCAGACCCCATGGCAAAGCAAAGTTTATGTGTGCGTTTTCTCCCAGCCAAAGGCTCACAAGCTCTGTTTCTCAGATGTGTCCATGATCCCTTGTAACAGCTTGTCAGAAAACAGATGCATTGAAGGTTACATTCTAACATGCTTTATTGCTAAAGTAAAACTTACATAAGAGATTCTGTACAGTTCTGATTACAACCTAGGTTCAGAGTCACTCCTCCTCTAGCTCTGTCCCTTGTCCTCTCACACTACATCTTCCAGCATTCAATGCTCCAAGCCCATGGCTGATTACTAGCAATACTTTCATACCCTCCAATATTCCTCAGAAAATAGGGATGTTCTATTCTACATCAGTAGAATTAATCTTAGATCACCACAGAGCATAAAATGAGACAAAGGTTCCATAGGTGTCACTTTCCTCCACCACAAAGGAATAGCACTCAGCACAATCTGTGGCGGTAAGAAATTGGTCCTTCAGAGAAGCTTGCCTACCATAATTGATCCTGTCAGTAAGGAACAGCTAGCTGCGTTCTGTCACTTAAAGTGATAGAAGCTCTATCCATTTTCTGCATCTTGTCCATTATATTATGTCCCTTTTGCAATATGATGAGTGCAGATCGATACTGAATGGTTGAGGTACTTTGCTGAGCACAGTTTGTACCATCTCAGTTTGGAAACAAAATCCTGTGCTTTTCTATCTGCTTGCTATCGTTACTTTTCTATGTGTCACACTCATTTGTCTCTTAGCATCTTGTGAGAAGCCAGGATAGAGTTTACTTCCCAACGTTAAACCTGAATTTGGTCCCAAAATTCTTGCTGCACCACAAAGAGTTGTATCTCCCATGCAAGATGCTGAGTAGCCAGCATTGTCTTCTGCACCATTCCACATATCGTAAAAATGCCCTGACCTAAATACTGAAGAAGAGCTTGCTTTGTCTTACCACAGTGTGGATTGATTCTGTCAAGTCAGGTTAAGGCTATGAAAAGGCACCTACAGTAAAGCTTCCCTGCAGAACAGGGCTGTGATTTTCTTTGAAGCCATTTCCTTTGCTCTTTGGAATACCAGAAGGCTAAATCAGCTTATTTGTGCTGCAGTTTACATGAAACCTTACAAGATGCAGTATGTGTTGCAGGGCATGTCCACACTGTGTGTTTGCAGCTTTTGCCACTCCCGTTTAAATTACGTAGTCCACGTGATGAATCTCAACACTAATCTCAACGCTTTCCCTCAGAAAATTCTCAGTTTACCCAAAATGGGGATAATCCAATAAATTGTGGGAAATCAGGCTCCAAAGCACTCCACTCAGGGTGCAGACTATTTTGTTCCAGTGTCTTTGAGTGGCTCATTCATCACTATCTACTCTCATTTCCATGCTTCTTCAAAACATTCATTTCTTTTTCTGCTGTGCTCCGCTATTTCTGGCATGCCCCTGACTGGAAGAGGAAGCCATAGCGATCAATCTATCATCTATCTATTATCTATCTATCTATCTATCTATCTATCTATCCTCTATCTATCTTTTGATCCTTCACATTTGCACAAAACCATAAAACTGCACAAGCAAAACACATTAAAAATATCTACAAGAGATACCGCACAGCAATCTGAAAATTGTACTAAGAAATTACAGTTGCTTTCATTTATTATTATTATTATTATTCCTCAGAAAACTTCGGAAGCATGAGCAGAGAATTTACAGTTGCCTAACTATACTTTTGCAAATTTCCTGGGCTGTGATTTTTAAAAAACAAAAAACAAGGTGCATCATAGTTATCTACATGAATGCCCTGTCAGTACTCAACTGGCATATTAGAATCAAGAAATCAGAAGGCAGGGATAAATGCAAAAAGGAACACCTACTGGTGTGAACAGGAAAGACCAACACTGCTCTTCATATTCAAATTCAAATTTGTGTGGCTGGCAATTACTCCGGTCTAATTTAGATGCGGGGAAAGTGGATTAACAACTAAATAATGCTCAGATATGGACAAGCCCACAGTCTCTTATTTTTATGTTACTGGAGACTCTACCACTTAAGATATTCAATACAATCTTCACTTTATAAATGAATTTCCTAGGGTTTTGTGGAGGAAATTCTAGACCTGACAGATTACAAACTTCATATGGGTGAAATATAGTGATCCACTTAGTGGAGTGACATTTTATCACGGTGTATCTGTGACTACTTGGCAATGTACAGCTTACTTATCAAACCTTTATTAGGCATTATACAAATAAAACCATAAAAGAGAAAATAAGATATAAAAGCCTTGAAATATATATAAAAAGGCAGCAGTTGGCTACATACATATATATATATATGCATATAGAGTCAGTGGTTTTCCTTGTTAACCTGCTCCTTGGAGAACTGCTACCAAAAACTCGGCTACCCCCGCCGTTACCCTTTGGTCAACGTCGGATAGGCAGAATCCCACACATTCACCTTGCTGGGGTTCCAGACCACCCAAAAGAGGGGACAGCACGCGTTGACGGAGCGTACGGTACAATGGGCAATGAAAGAGAATATGCTCTACGGTGTCCGGGACATTCATAGAACATCTGCAGAATCTCTTGTTTCTGGGAATGTTTTGATATCTTCCCCTGACAAATGCTGAGGGAAAAACATTCAAACGGGCCAGCATAAAAGCCCTACGTTGGGCTGGGATTATTAATTTAGTGACGTAATTGGCTCTGCCAGCTAAGATATTTAAACCATAGAATATGGGAGAGCAAATTTTGTTTACAGCTGCCATAATATTTTGCCTCTCGACATCCTTTAGTCTAGTTAGGATATTATGGAAAATGTATTGCTCGTTAGAATTGTACAGGGGCTCCAGCTCGATGCCTAAAGATTCAATCTTTTTTTCGAGGTACTGATACCATCTTGATTTGTAGGAGTCTTTGAGCAAATCTGCGAGCAGACTTGATGGAGGGCAGCGAAAATGGCAGCGTAACCAGTACTTTATTGAGGTGGACCAGGCCCAATATTCCATTGTGTGTATGCCTATTTCTGCACACATTGTTTCATATTTAATCGCAGCTGGGAGTCCAAGAATACGTCTCAAAAAGCTGGAGTGAATCTTTTTTAAATCACTATTATATGCTTGGACCCATAGCGGGATTCCATAGAATATCTGGGATTGCACTTTTGCTTGGAATATCTGATTGGCCGCAGGAATAAATTGATTGCCTTTCTGATAATAAAAACGGGCAACTGCTGATGAGGTGCACTTTGCCTGTTTTATGGCATTTGTGCGATGATTTGCCCACCCTAAATTGCTCTGGAATAAGATTCCCAGATACCTATAGATTTTCACTTGTTGGATTTCTTGCCCTCTTATTTTCCATTTCTCTAATTTCCAACCATTCGAGAAGACCAAAATTTTTGTCTTCTCGTAATTTATAGAGAGTTTGTTACATTCGCAGTAAAGGATCAGAGAAGATATAAGACGTTTCAGACCCAAGCTCGTTAATGATAGTAGAACAGCATCGTCTGCGTATAATAACAGAGGAACTGGTTTCTGATTAAGTTTAGGGGCATGTGATTCTATTTTTTGAAGGTGATCTGGCAAGTCTGATAAAAATAAATTAAATAGAAAGGGGGCAAGAATACACCCTTGTTTTACCCCTTTCGAGTTTGGGATGTCTGATGAAAGGTGACCTTTGGTGTTAAGTTTGACTTGACAGATATTGGAAGAGTATAAATTTTGTATTAGAATCAATAAGCGCTGGTCAATTTTTAATTCTGCGAGTTTCCTCCACAGCTTTGGGCGGTCAATTGAGTCGAATGCACCACGAAAATCTACAAAAGCAGCATATATCTTAGATTGCCTTTGAGATCTGTATTTTTCAACCAAATGCATAAGTATAAGGCAGTGGTCTAATGTAGAGCAACCTTTGGAGAAACCTATTTGTTCTTTCCCTGGTAAATTTAGATTTTTCATCCAGGTGAGGAGTTTAGATAAAAGGTGCTTAGCGTAGATTTTCCCTATCACTGATAATAGGCTTATCGGTCTATAATTCCCTGGTTCTTTTGGGTCGCCATTTTTAAAGATTGGGATAATTATTGATCTTAACCATATCTCAGGTATGATCCCATATTTATCTATGAGAGTAAACAAGTGAGCTAAGGGTTCTGCCCACCAATCTATATAGGTCTTAAATAATTCTATTGGTAGACCGTCTGGCCCAGGAGATTTCCCCGATTTGAAATTTTTAACTATCTCTCTAATTTCCTCTTCTTCTACCCTTGGCCACTCCTGGAGTTTATTGATTTTATTTTTAGTGGTTTCATTTCCTTTAAGTTCACTGTGTAGATTGTTAAATACAGATGTAAAATATTGGGACCATTTGGATTCTGCAATTGGTGGTAGAGTTAGTTGATTTTCGGCTTTCAATCCTCCGTACACTAGGTTCCAGAGCGCTTTGTTGTTTTTACTCTGAATTGAGTCGAGTAACTGTAGCCATTTTTGGGTTGCATATTTCTGTTTCTTTTCGGCCAGAATGTAATGATATTTTCTTTTTTCATCAAGATAAGAGGGCTCTAGTTTAGTGCGATTATTTTTAAATGTTTGGCGCAGTTTTCTTTTTAGTTGGAAACATTCATCATCAAACCAAGGGCTAGCGCTATGTTTAAGTACCCAAGCTTTAGGTGGAGTACCGAGTTCTACGAACATTTGGAAGATTTCATTATAAATTTTCGGAATATCGCTGTAGGAATTAGCGGTCTTTAAGTTGGATAATACTTGCTTTCTCAGGTTGGCTGTAAGTTTTTGCCCCACTGCTGCGCTCATTTCCTGGGACCATTTTAATTGGGTCATTTGTTTGTATTGAGAGGGTTCTATGATATTGTGCTTGGTTATTTTGGTTTCGTCCTTTAAGTTAATAGACAACAATAATGGCTGATGGTCGCTTTCAGTACGCGTTCCAATTTTGAGGTCTATGATCGAATTTATAGTATTATAAGGGACAAGAATATAGTCGGTGACACTGCATCCTCGGGGGGAGAAGTATGTAAACTCCCCGCTTCTATCGCCTTTTGTTGTACCGTTCACAATCTGCAAATTAAAGTTGTTACATAATTCAAGTAGGCGTAAGCCTTCGTTGTTTACAACCCTATCTCTGGAGAATCGTCCTATTTTCAGGGCATGTGCGATATCATTATCAGTGTTCCAGTTTAGTTTGCTACATAGTTGTTCATTGTTGGTTCCCACTCTGGCATTAAAATCACCTGCTATTATCAATGAGGCATTTGGGTATTTGTCGGTCAAATTTTCTATATAAAAGGTTAGTTGTGACCAATTATCACTGTTGCTGTTGTTTTTGGATGGAGGGATATAGACATTTACAAGTAGCAAAGTATCGTCTTTTTGGGTTAAAAGTAGAGCTTGTGCAAGTGGTAAGCATTTTTCTAGCTGCTTGATTTCAAACCCTAAGTTATCTTTGATCATACAACAGAACCCTGCTTTCGGCCGGCCCTTCATGTTTGTTTTCAATGCGGGTTTCGTATAGGAGGAGAATCCATTGATTTTAATATCTCTAGTTGACCATGTTTCTTGTAGAAGTATTAATTCAAAATCTTTAAAGAAGTTCATTAGGTCTGGGTCTCCATCTTTGTTTCCCCACCCTGCAATATTCCAGGACAGCAAACGTAGGATCCGTTTTTGAGTTGGTGGCTGGTTGATGGCATTTAGTCATTCTAGTTCTGTTATTGAGTCCAGCGAGGGATTTTGTCTTGTGCCAATACAGCCATTTGTCGTTGCTTTCGGTGGGGGACATAATGGTGGATCTTTTAGATTCTTTTTTGGAGTGCGGGAAATTAAAATTTCCTCCCTTTCTTGATTTTCTTCCTTAGCTGTTCCTTGTTCCTGAGAAATTTCTGTGGTTGGTGGACTATTATGGACAGTAGGACTGTTTTCAGTCTCTACTTCCATTTCTTTAGTCTCATTTGATGTTAAGCTCAGTGTGTCAGGTCTGTTGGAGGTCATCTTTTGTTCGGCAATATTAGAATCCTTTGTAGTACTTAAATAAGGGGTACCTATTTCGTTTGGAGCTAGTATTTGATATCTCAGCCAGGAATTTGTAGTCTCATTGCTGGAGTTTTTCCTTGTCATTTCATATTTTAAAGGAGGCTGGATTTGAAGCTCTGCATCTATGCATCTGAAAGTTCCATTAGTAGCTCTCTTTTTGACTATGCATTTTGGGGAGAGGGCTGGTAAGTGTGGAGTTTGATTGTGTATTGTTTCTACTGCATTTTGTTGACCTTGTTGGTGAATTTCGGTCAATCTGGCCTGTAGTTTCGTCAGTTTACTGAGTATGTTTATTTGTTCTTTATCTGGTAGGTTGGTAAAGTTACTCAGCAGATCTTCTTCTTCTGGGACTGTCCAGTCTGTTGTGTCAAGGGCGAGGCTGTTATTTGATGCTACCATCGCATGGTTTGGGAGCTTGGATTTTTCTTGCGTGATTTCCCGGGTAGCTGGCTGCGGTTTCTCCCATCTACTGGGTTCTTCCACGGGAGTAGGGCAGATATCGGCTTCTGGTGGAATGGCCTTGTTCATCTTGTTCTGTCTTTTGGATGCAATCAATGGTCTGAGTGATATATCTTCAAAGTGTCGACGTGGAATAATTCCTTTCTGGGCTAAATGAGCCTTTTCCCTTAAGATTTTGGTTGGAATTCTATGACTACCAAATCTTAGTAGTACTTTTTTGGAATATCCATCGTTAGTGAGCCTCTTGACTGCTTTTAAGTCGGTCCTTCCCCCCTCAAGGCCTAGGAGCAGATTTAGATGATGTCTGGCCCAAAAGGATGACTCCCAGTAAGGTAGGGGCCCTCTGTATGGAAAGATGTGGAGAACAATCTCACATGGCCTCAGTATCAGGTTGACTGAGTGAGGGGGGCTTCCTCTGATTTTTGGCTGGTTTAGAGGTATAAATTTGTGTTTATTCTGTTTATCTCCAGGGCTTGTTAAGGATGGCAAAAGGGGAATGAGTTGCCTCCTTTCATCTGGGTTATCCAGCTTCTTGAAGATGTTTTGTAATTGTTCAAAGATTTTTTGAATTGTTTGAGCAGTCAGTAGGCAGCATTCCTCCAGCAGCTCCACCTTTCTATCAATTAGTACTTGTGCCTCGATTATGGGAGTAGTAGCCTTATCCTCGTTTATTCCTAGGGATATCTCTTCAACTGTCTTTCCATGTAAAGAGTTGAGGAAGGTTTTGGGAGGAGATATGTGCTGTTTTTGAGGTAGCAGATAATTATCTAGATTACTCTGTTTGAAACCAGAGGGCTCTGCGTCAGTTTCTGTATCAAGACACCTGAGTCTTTTGGCTCTTCTCATTGCAGATTCTTCTTAAATCAATGAGATCAGACTTCTAAATAGAGTGATGAAGTGTTAAAGTTCTCAGGTCGCAATCTCATTCAATTTTCATTCAGTCCTAGGTGGGCTGCTGCGAGGAGTTTAAAACTGGGTCCAATTAGAGCACTCCTTTGCAGTACCCCCCCCCCTTCTTCTCAGTTTGTTAAAACAACTGAGATGTTTGGGGGTCCACGAAATTAAAGGTGGTGGGAGAAATTTGTGGTTTTATGAGTTTGTAGTTTTTAGGGTTAAAGCCCATTAAAAGTCCTTTAAAATCCTTGGAAAATCCTTAAAAGTCCTTAAAAAATCCTTGGAATAAGTTTGTCACGCGGAGTCAATGAGAAACTGGGTGGGAGTGCCTTAAAGCCCGGGAGGGAATGTCTGAGAGCCTTCGTTAAAACTTCATTAAGTCCCGGCACCGAGGAGGATAAGATAAGATGTTCAAAAGCACAACAAAGTAGTGAAAGGAAATAAAATCCAAAAGAAGGAGAGGAGCCAGCAACAAAGGCATTTAGTTAAAAGATTTCTTTGAGCTCCGATAAGAGCGTCTTACCTCGGCGCCATCTTTTTCCTGATTTCAATGTACAGCTAAGAACAAGGGGGGTGGGTTCTTACCACTTCCTGCTTCTCCAGCTTTCTGATGGGGTGCAGAATGTGGTAATAGCCTCCTCAGCATCTGACAGGATGTCACACAACATATTTGGGCTGCCGTACATCCGGAATTTCCTAGACATAGCTGGGATTCATCCGCCGGAAATAGCATCTGGGAGGAATTTCTGAAATTCAGCAAAAATGTCCAGGAAAACCCGGGCATATGGCAACCCATGTTGGAAGTGTCTTTTTTATGAATTTCCTAAAAAAAAAATCTCAAAAACAGCTCAATAACTTTGCCCCCCAAAAAGCTCAACAACTTTTAAAGTTAGCACTTGCTGAATGGTGCTTGTGCTAACCTGTTGAGTGAATACAGTTCTCAGGTACCACTTCCATTCTCCCAGCAAAACGAAAACCAACCTCCATTTGATGTTTCGTGTGCTCTTATTATTTATTTATAGTCTTCATTTTTGTGTAATTTCATTCAACGTCTCAGAATTCTAGGCATTGCAGGCTTACTACCATACCACCTGGTGAGTGGGTGAATATTTACCAGAGAAATATATCCCTGTATCAGCACTCTTTAAATTAACAATAACACTGTCCATAAAGGGATCTACAATTTTCAATTTTCTGCAATTTTCAATTTTCTGAAATCTAGCAAAAAGTATGCATATCACTGGTGGTAAGAGAACATGGCTGGGTGATGGAATTTTTGTTTTCATGAATTGGGGCCAGGAGTGAAAAAGAGCCACGCAGGCAAATGGAATACCCACACAATTATCTTTATTCCCCCAGTGGAAATAACTGCTGTCAGATGAAATACAGTTTATGAGATTTCATGGTAATTCTTACCTTATCTTCAAATTGTCTGAGGCCCTGTAATTACTGTGGAATCCACCTTCAGTATACAAAATATTTCCCATTCTTTCAGGGAGAGAGTGTTGTTCATCCCATCAAGCCAGATTTCCATTGCTAAAAATGCAGGCCCACACACACGCAGGTCCTGTGACAGTCTTATATTTTCTCTCGTTAGCACTGATGCAATATTTGCAATGTAAAACATGCATTGCCCTTTAACACTACATCCCCGAATTCTAAAATATGCAAATAATTATGGCAGTCATATGTAGGGGCAAATAACATTGGTACTATGCCACTCAACTTATAGCATTTCCCAAACATGTGGCTTGGAATTAAGACCCTTTAGAATCCTGCAATAGCAGCCCAGAATGCTGCAATATGATTTCCATTGTACCACGGGGTCTTTGGGCCAGTGCTGCCATTTTTCCTATATCGTTTTTATTTTGTTTGAAATGTACATCATTATAGGACTGCTTCCTGAATATCCAGTTTTGCACTTTAGAGTGCTTTTAACATGTGGAAATTTGCCTTGCGTGTCCACATGCCAGTTACCACAGGTGGTGCCAATTATTCCTCTGAATACATCAATAAAAAAACCAGTCCAAATATGAACAACTTGTACCTTCATTGGATAACAACTGTCTGATGTGACCTTATGTTTTAATCTTGTATATGCCTACCATGATAACTTCTCTGTTCTGATCTACTGCAAATATCATTCATATAATGTGTAATTTACATGCCTATGTCATTCAATTTTATGAATTTTTACCATTTGGGATCTCCAGTATTGAGTAAGTCAGATTTGGTTCCTGTAAAGAACCATGGGTTTTCAGATGTAGACAAGAAGGTTGCTTTGTCAGTCTATGGCATTTTGTCTTCTGTCACACTGTTCTTGTTACAAGACATAGTTTGATTTCCACTTAAATGAATGGCTAAATTTTCATGGATTTTCATTGTTTTTCCAGCCCTTCCATGGGAAGATGGAACTGCTTAAGGTGATGTTCCACAGCATTCTTAGCATGCTGAAGAAATTTACATGTTTTCAGTTCTGTCTTTGGTATTGCAATATGTTCCTTGTGTATGCATGTTCATCTCACTTTCTCTAATACATTCAGCCAATCCTTTCATTAAGGCTCTGAAGGAGGGTGGATGACCACCAGCCCCTTGGTGACAATTCTGTGACTCATATAGTACAGAGTGGTCTGTCAGATTTGCTCTGTAGACTTTGGAGGCGCTTTTCTCTCTCTTCAGTGCAACACAATCTGTGCCTAATATTCTCGACACTGACTTTGCAAACCCTCTGCTGATCAAAATGAGTTCACCTTTTGAAATATGTACGTAGAAGCAAATACATGCATATGTTACTGTACATATATCTATCTCCAGTGTATATAGTAGGATGCTCTTAGATCTTATAAAAAAAAGTGTACTTCCAATTCTAAGAATGAGGATGTGGGGCCAAGGGTGGTTCAAAGGTGATGTGACTAGTGTGAATGAATGGCATGACTTTCAGCTCCTGGGGAATTTGGTGGCAAATCTGCAGTTCCACCCTCGTGAAACTGCAGCCTTTGCACCACTCCCAGCTAAGCAGGCCTCTCTGTGCGTGTACAGATAGACCTAGGGCATCATCAAAGCCAGAGGTGGCCTGGACTCACCAGAATCTGGTACTTCAGAAAAGTGGAATCAGGACTTCCAAATTTCAAAACAAGTTATGGAGCATTCAAAGTGGGTGGGGCGAATGAGTGTCCACTGAGCCTTTTCCTGAAATGGAGTCCATGGCACCGCCCAGTTTGAGCAGTTCCTCTTGTTTCAGTTTGGCATCTCATTGACAATTCCAATGTTTTCTTTTTAATGTCAGCGTGTGACTCTTTTCGGGCTCTTATTTGCCATGTGGCCCCTCAGTTTCATTGACAAGGAGCATGGAGAAAGACCCCTCAAACTGACCTTGGAAGTGCACGTCAGGGGAAAAGGCTTTGAATGGCAAACTCTGGGCAAACGATAGTCCCACATCACGCAATTCAGCAGTATTACTACTCACATGGATCACAGTGGCAAGCCTTCTCTTTTGACATATCAAAAGGGCACATTATTTAGTTTACTTGTAACTACAGCAAACTTCCCAGTTTCTCGATTTGAGGGCAGTATGAAGACACTGTGAATCTCCAAAGTGTTTCTCTCTGCTCTATCCCGTTTGGACTAAGCTAGCCAACCCCTTTTTAATTCCACTGCATTTAGATTCAGCAAAATGCTCCTGCATTGGACAAAAGTTCCACTTTCTCTCCACTGCATCTCCCTGTATATAAATTGATCCCATTTTTGTGTCTATAATTCCAGAAGAGAATTGTAAATTATTTGGCAGAATGACCCTTTGATAAACACTGCGGCCATGTATATGTACTGTACGTATTAACGTGTAGATGAGAATCCTTATTGTATGTAAAGTTTTATGAATGGTTATTTTTTAATTTATGTATTTAATATAGGATTCAATGACCTCTGGTGTTTTAGTTTGTATAAAAAAAATAAAAATAAAACAGCAGCATTTTTTAAAACTTCACTTTACATTAATGGATGTGTTATCCGCAGCCTGTTTGAAATCTATTTTGAAACAATACAGAGACAGCAATAAAGCAACACACCTGCTTCCTGCCATGTGCTATATTTTCACAGGAAAGTGAGCAGAGTGTGAGAAAAGAACAAGTTTCAGGAGTTGTGCCAGGGATCATCAGGGATCAGCCTCAGGACTTGCTTTCAACATATACAGTGATAATAAAGTTGGTCCTGCAACATAAAAAGAACATATAAAGATGTGCATTTGAACATGGGCAGAGTGAATCTTCACCATTAAGATTTAGGTAATAGTCTCCCATGCAGTCCTGAGCCCCATTCAGCTTTATTTTCAGGAATTTAGCAGCGGAGTCAGCAGCTAGATGTTCTAGTGGCAGAATGATGGGAAACCTCCTAAGCCACAAAAAGAAGCTAAATGGTTTCAAAAAAATTGGGATGTTTTAATTAATGGTAAAACAGATCTATGATTTAGCTCACAGCATATAGCAGAGATCCCCAAACTTATTTAGCCTACCGCACCCTTTTCAGAAAACAACAACTCCTCAGCGCCCCCCTGGAAATCTACCTACTTTAAGCAAAGGGGCAGGGCCAATGCTGCAGTTTGCCTGCCATTGACCAAATAGACTGACAAGCTGTGATCCACTTCCCAGGCCTGGGAAAACCCCTTGCTTCCAGCATGACCTCGAGATCCAAGAGAGGCATTGTCGCCATCCCACAACGGCACCTGACCTGGCAGTAAGCGTCATTACGCAACAGATGAAACATGTACAAACAGTTTTTCATTTTTTTCTTCTTTCTTTATGTTTCCATAGCCTCCTTATTTTTATTCAATGCCCTGCAGTTGCACCTGAGGCTACTACAACCCCCCTGGATCATTCCAGAGCCCCCCAGGGGGCAGTATTGCCCACTGGTACAGTCATACCTTGGTTTTCAAACAGCTTAGTTCTTGAACGTTTGGGCTCCCGAATGCCACAAACTCAGAAGTGACTGTTCCGGTTTGCAAACTATTTTTGGAAGCCGAACATCCAACAGGGCTTCCATGGGTTCTGATTGGCTGCAGGAACTTCCTGCAGTCAACCAGAAGCCGCACTTTGGTTTCTGAATGTTCTGGAAGTCAAACGGACTTCCGGAACGGATTCTGTTCAACTTCCAAGGTACGATTGTATGTAGGAAACTGGCCTTCAACTGGTAATTTGGCATCTACTACCAAGTCGCAGGGTGGTCTAAAGTAGGTCACAAAAGTAGCACCATCACCATACAAATACAGTATATAAGCATTAATTTTTTTTAGGTAAAGATAAAGGACCCCTGGACAGTTAAGTCCAGTCAAAGGCGACTATGGGGTTGCAGTGCTCATCTCACTTTTCAGTCCAAGGGAGCAGGCGTTTGTCCACAGAGAGCTTTCTGGGTCATGTGGCCAGCATGACTAAACCACTTCTGGTGCAACGGGACACCGTGACGGAAGCCAGAGCACATAGAAACGCCGTTTATCTTCCCGCCACACTGGTACCTATTTATCTACTTGCAGTGGTGTGCTTTTGAACTGCTAGGTTGGCAGGAGCTGGGACAGAGTAACGGCAGGTCACCACGTTGTAGGGATTTGAACTGCCAACCTTCTGATCGGCAAGCCCAAGGGGTTCAGTGGCTTAGACCACAGCGCCACCTGCTCCCAAACCCTTTTTTTTTAATGGGATCCTCAAATGCATGTTTGGGTTAAAAGTGGATCCCAGGTCTTAAAACACTGAAGACTACTGGTGTTACATGAGATTTCACAGTACAGTGGTACCTCGGGTTACATACGCTTCAGGTTACAGACTCCGCTAACCAGAAATATTACCTTGGGTTAAGAACTTTGCTTCAGGATGAGAACAGAAATCGTGCTCCAGTGGTGCGGCGGCAGCGGGAGGCCCCATTAGCTAAAGTGGTATCTCAGGTTAAGAACAGTTTCAGGTTAAGAAGATACCTCCAGAACGAATTAAGTTCTTAACCTGAGGTACCACTGCACAGTGGTAAAGCGCACACACAGCATGTATGAAATCTACGGCATCCGTAGTTAAAAGTGACTCAGATATCAGAATTCTAGAAAGAGATTCTGATTCTTTCCACAAGATGGCAGCCGTTTACTGTCATCAACACTAAAATAGGACTGGGTGGGGTAACTGGGGATAGTTTCTTGAGTGTTCAGTATTGCTCTTTCATATTTCTCTCTCTCTCCGTCTAAAGAGTATGTCTTTTCTTCTACACACAGATGAGTCACAAATCCAAAATTATTTGACATTAGATACAGTGCCAGACTATGCTTCATTACAAATGAAGGAGAAGTCAAAAATATTATTCCAGAATCTGTCTTTGTGAGAATTCTCCACATTTCTGCCTAAAGACTGAGGCTGGCTGTTACTAACAGATGCAGTAAATTAACTTACGAATCCAAGAGACTCAGCAGTCACAAAGAGCCCTGCAACTAATTAATTGCACACAGAACAACTCATCCTTGCTCTTCTGCCAGACAAGAAAAGGCTAAAGGTCTGTGTGAGTCACCCTCTTAATTTTCAGCTTTCAGAGGCACAAGTCATTTGCTTCTGTTTTGAGATGAGAAAGCATTCACACACCCCAGTTTACATGTCTTCTGCCTCTAGTACTCTTTTTTATTGATGCTGTTCCAAGTATAGCCATAATTTCTAATTGTTGTTCCAGCACTCTCAGGAGACCAGGAGACCAGAAAAACAGGGCCTGTTCCAAGTAAATTAGCCACAGGCACCCCAAGTGTCCCTACCTTCCAGGGAAAAGCCCCAGATTTACAAAAGCTGTCCTGGCTTCTGATTTCATCCCAGAAGGTCCCCCTTTTCTTTAGGATGTCCCTGTTTTCATATTTTCAAATGTTGGAGGGTATGATCTGTAATCCTACACACACTTTCCTGGCACAACTCTTTCTGGCAGGTGTGCATACCTAGAGTAAGACAGAAGTATTTCACATCTACAAAGAGATTAAGGCACACTTGAATTTCTAGCCACTTTTGATTATGCTTTCCTTTTGCAAGTGAAATAATCTGTTTCTCTCTACTGTCCCATTTAGCACTCCTTGCAATTCAGGATTAAATAAATAGCCCAGCAGCCTGTGCATATCTTTTAGCCAAGACAGTTTTAGCCCCTCAGCTGTTATTGACCTTCGACCCCCCCCCCAACCAGGGGTAGCCCTCTCACATTGCTGGAATCCAACCCCCAGCATGCTCCATTCCTCTGGAATGCACTGACCTGGCTACCCCTGCTCTAAACCAGCCTTTCCCAACCTGGGGTTGTCCAGATGTTTCGGACTACAACTCCCATCACCCCAGCCAGGCCAGCAAAGGTGGGCCTAAACTCCCGAGCAATCGAGAGATCAGAAAGCTCAGCTCCATCTGGGTTATTCCAGCTCAGCTTTGTCAATAGCTGCTTCCCTCCTAATTCAAGCCACAGCTTTGAGAAGTCAATTCTTGACAGGATTGGGCAGGGTGGGGGTTAGAGGTGAGAAAGAGAGAGAGAGAAAATTCATCCTGCGCTATGAAACAGCAACACAGACACTTTAAATGTGATGGTGCTTTTAACACAGTATGTTTGTAGTTCGGAGCTCAGCTTCTGCTGCTGGTACAATGGCCCCTTGGGTTAAGAACTTAATTCGTTCTGGAGGTCCGTTCTTAACCTGAAACTGTTCTTAACCTGAGGTACCACTTTAGCTAATGGGGCCTCCCGCGGCCACCGGCACGTGATTTCTGTTCTCATCCTGAAGCAAAGTTCTTAACCCAAGGTACTATTTCTGGGTTAGTAGAGTCTGTAACCAGAAGCATCTGTAATCTGAGGTACCACTGTATCTTGGATCCCACTCCCTTTTTTTACCCTTCAGTACAACCGCTGCTGTTGACCAAAGGAAGATATTTTAGAAGCCTGTTAATGTTAATCTCAACTCACAAACTTTGGCTGCATTCTTCCTGAGGAGATTTAACTAGCTACTGCAAACTTTGTTCTCTGAGTGAGATCACTGCAGGGCAGATACTTTGCTTTCTTTCCTTTTTTAAAAAAATACTTATTTAAAACTTTATTTAGCACAGCAATCAATTTTAGTCCTTTTGACCCCAGGAGCTGTTTGTGTTTTAAAAGGGTGGCTTTATAAAAGAGCCAGGATCAGCTCCTTAGCACATGACAACGCAACAAAGTTCAGTGAAATCCAACTCCTTCCATGTTCTCCATGAACAGCTTCCATTGTGCTGGTTTTGCACAGTCCAGAAAAGGAGGACAAGGGAGGGGGACAGAAGGACGGGCTCGCTTTTGTCTGAAACAGCGAGACATGGTGCAAAGACAAAGAGACCCCTTGGAATGGGGTCAGTGTGATAATTTAAGCAAAAGAAGAGCTCTTATTTTTAACCACTACAATGCTGGATGCTAGTTAAATATTTGGTACACATTGAACGGTTGCCCAATCTGCATCCAGTTTAAAGAAAGAACCATAATTACAGAAAGCTGTGAAACTGCCCATCTGAAGTTAGCACCCAGACAGAGTACCCCTAAACATTTTTTTAAGAAAAAAAGTACTCTGTGTATGTGTGTGTATGTGTGTGTGTGTGTTTATATACAGTGGTACCTCAGGTTAAGTACTTAATTCGTTCCAGAGGTCCGTACTTAGCCTGAAACTGTTCTTAACCTGAAGCACCACTTTAGCTAATGGGGCCTCCCACTGCTGCCATGCCGCCAGAGCACGATTTCCGTTCTCATCCTGAAGCAAAGTTCTTAACCTGAATCACTATTTCTGGGTTAGTGGAGTCTGTAACCTGAAGCGTATGTAACCTGAGGTACCACTGTGTGTGTGTGTGTGTGTGTGTGTGTGTGTGTATACACATACACACACACACACACACACACATATATGCAAATATACATATAAATTAGCATATGGAAAGTATCATATTTTTTGTAATGCATATGTAGCCACAACCCTATCAGAGAAACAAGGCCATGTTGCATGTTATAGGCCCAGCCATCAAGCAAAAGCTCCTTCAAAATACTTGGGAGAGAAACTGACATTTTTGTGATAACATATGGAATGGGTGGCTGGGGTGGTGTTCCCCGTGCCAACTCAGTGCATGGCTTGAACCTCTGGAAGGGAACAGGACTGGCAACCAAGTAAGGAGCTCTCCTTTGGCAAAAGGTAAAATCAGAAATAAAATGATTCAGTGACATTACACTTGTTCAAGCAGCAATGATGTGAGATTAGATTGTGGACCTTAGCTGGAAAGCAAGGAGCTTGGTTTGCATGAAGCATGCCCGCAAGTAACCCTCCAAGGATGCAGGTAGTGCTGTGGTCTAAACCACTGAGCCTCCTGGGCTTGCCAATCAGAAGGTCAGCGGTTCGAATCCCCGCAACAGGGTGATTCCTGCCAACCTAACAGTTTGAAAGCACACCAGTGCAAGTAGATAAATAGGTACCACTGTGGCAGGAAGGTAAATGGCATTTCCGTATGCTCTGGTTTCCGTCACAGTGTTCCGTTGCACCAGAAGCAGTTTAGTCATGCTGGCCACATGACCCAGAAAGCTGTCTGTGGACAAACGCCAGCTCCCTTGGCCTGAAAGCAGGATGAGCGCAGCACCCCATAGTCGCTTTTGACTGGACTTAACTGTCCAGGGGTCCTTTACCTTTACCTTACCAGGTAAGGAGCAGCTACACATTTATTCTGCATATTGCAGTTCTTAAAAACAAGGCAACAGAAAAGGGAGAAAGCAATGATGACCTGAATCCCGTTTAAGGCTGAATTCTAGAAGTTACCAAAGAACAGAACCTTCACCCCACTCATTGCTAGCCTCCATCTTCTGGAGACTATCTTTGCTCCAATAACTAAACTCAATGTGTTGCTGAAATTTTAGGAACATGGGAAGCTGCTTTATACTGAATTGGACCATTGGTCCACCTTGCCTAGTTTTGCACAGTAACTGACAGTGGCTTGCTGGGTTTTCAGGATCTCTCCCAGCGCCATCCAGAGATGCCAGGGAGTGGACCTTCTGCATAGAAAACAGATAACTGTACAGTGGTACCTCAGGTTACATATGCTGCAGGTTACATACGCTTCAGGTTACACACTCTGCTAACCCAGAAATAGTGCTTCAGGTTAAGAACTTTGCTTCAGGATGGGAACGGACCTCTGGAACGAATTAAGTACTTAACCCGAGGTACCACTGTACTCTGCTGCTGAGCTGTAGCCTTTCCCCTTGTTCTCTCTAGCTGAGAAAAACTGGTTCCTTTCTCACTTCTTGAGGTGGCAGCAGAGCTTTGCTTTCATTGCATTTGTTGTCAAGAGAGACAAAATATTATTCTGCCTTTCTGGCAAAGTGTGCAGGCCCATGGACAGAAGGGCAGCAGCTCACAAAAGGGAAGGCAGGCTGCACCGCAATGGAGGCCTTGTGGTGGGGAGTTGCCAAGAAAAGCCTCAGAGGAGAAACAGAAAGTATATTTTTATAACTACAAAGATTTAGTTAATTGCTTTAATTTACAGTCTTCCCCCCGCCAAAGTCAGTTCAAATCCACAGCATCCTTGGAAAAGTGTGTTTTATTGCTACGGACTTGGTAAATAAAAAAGAAAGAAAGAAAATGCCATTTTGAAATGGAAAAAAGCTGTGTGTGACTTTATGCCTTTTGCATGCATGTGTAATGTTCCACCCCATGACTCACAGAAAGATGGGAAGCCATGTTCCAACCATTTGTTTTAGCATAAATCAGAAGACAAAGTGAAAAAGAATTATATAAATGGAAACGAATTATTCTGGCACTATAGTTTTAGATTTATTTTTTTAAAAAAATAATAAATGATCTTTTATAACAGTGAATGTTGCTAAGGGAATAAACACATAACATGGGATCTGGAATGTATCTAAATGTCACTGAAGTTTTGTAGTGTCTGGACCATCTCTGTAAATTAAAGCATTCTGAATCTAGTGTGTAAGACTCTGCAAGACATCCTTAAAGTTTATGTTTGCTAAGGGAAATAAAGCAAATAGGTCAGATTTGAAGCTTTTGAAGCACAGTCCAAACACATTTCCAAGGATATCTCAGCAGAATCATTTGTAACATTCTTAGCCAACCAAAACTGGCTGCAGAAGAAAATAAGAAATGATACTTATGCATATGGAGAACCTGCATTTTCACAGGACAAACTAATTCTGATGACAAAGTTAACTCTTTTTTTAAGGATTGCATGCCTAGCAAATGTTATCAGGCCAGGGTCCCAAATGTGGTGCCCATCGGTGCTACAGTGACCTCAGACATCTCTCTTGGCACCCGTCAATACCTTCTGTCCCTCCCTTTTTAAAAAAAGTTATTTTTTGTGTTTTGTGGGGAACATTGTCTATTTCGGGGGAGAGATGTTTCTGAGCATTAACACCATTTTTTCTCCTATGAACGCCCTGTCAATGAAGCATGTGTTGAACTTATACCAAAAGACGGACACAATACAGTGGAATAAATATAGTAACAGTTCTCAGGGTGTCATAAGAACATGAGAAGTGCCAGCTGGATGAGGCCAATAACCCACATGGTCCAGCATCTTGTTCTCACATCAGCCAACCAGATGTCTATGCGAAGCTTGAAAGCAGGACCTGACACTGGCAAATATGCTACAAAGAGTCTCGTATGCTGCAATGGATTACAATGTGAGAACAACTTAACATGCAAGGAGGAAGAACACGCAATATTGTGACAGTAAGTGCTTTAGATTTGTGAAGCGCAGAAATACTGTTTCTCCTAAGGGAATGGCGTGGGGAGCTTCCCAAACCCCAGGAACTGCTGTATTTTCTATGACTGAAGAAGCAAGCCACATGTTTAGGAGCATAAACGCAGCTGCCTAACTTTAATAATCCTCCGTGGCCTAAATCTTTTTCCAGTGGCAGACAACAAAAGAGAACCATTTTGCACGCGGATGAAGACCTTGTGAAAGCACAACTTCTAACCAGAGCCCAGTTCACAGATGTAAAGCTTTCTTTCTTCAGCTCTAGCACAACAGATGGGGTCTTCAGGGAGAAGAGTTGATAATCTGTGGATTAAAGACTCCCTAATTACACACCGATTACAGCTGTATTGTGGGGGCAGATGAAACAGGCAGACATAGCCATATCTACTCTAAACAAGTACCAGATGGCCTTTAACCTGGAGGTCCCTTTGCCCATTAAAAAGAACCTGAAATAACTTGGGAGCGTTCTTTGCTAAGCTTAGGGTATAGAGAAGAGTGGCCAGAGCTCTCCCAAAGCTGGTAACGCTACAGTTTACATCAATGGGGCAGGACAGTGCTGTGGCATTGAGGTTAGGTCTGTGCCAACACCCTGAAGGAGTCAGTTAGTTGCTTAATGTTCATGCATCTGCACAGCCCCAACCCTGATGCCTTTCTGTTCTTCACCCCCAGTCCTGTCCGGGGAAGGTGTAGCAAAATTGTTGTCCAAAAGGCAATGCCATGGCTATTCCTCATTACATCACCTCTACTGATAGCCAGGCTCTCTAAAGTTACTCTAGCTCTCCCATTATTCCAAAAGAAGATAAAGATAATAATATGATCCAATGGAAGTAAATCTTTATGAACCACCTAAGCCTCCTGATCCATAAGTGAGAAAACCATCAATATCCCATTGATCAGCAAAGAACCAAGTCAACTAGCTCAGGTATGCTGATAGTTGTAATTCCGACCCAGCATTTAAATTGTCAAAACACAAAGCTATAAAGTCAGATGATGTTGTACATCATGGGTAGGCAAACTAAGGTCTGGGGGCCGGATGCTGCCCAATCGCCTTCTAAATCCGGCCCACAGACAGTGCGGGAATCAGCGTGTTTTTACATGAGTAGAATGTGTGCTTTTATTTAAAATGCATCTCTGGGTTATTTGTGGGGCATAGGAATTCGTTCATTCCCCGCCCCCCCCCCCGTCCGGCCCCCAACCAGGTCTGAGGGACATTGGACCAGCCCCCTGCTGAAAAAGTTTGCTGACCCCTGCTGTACATTCTCACTTTAACAGGTTTACATCTGCTCACTTGTACAGTTTATCTCCATTCTGTCAAATTTATAATTGCTTCTTTGATATTAGCAGTCCTATCATTGGAGGCAGATTTTGCATAATTGCTAGGGCCATTTTTAGGTAGCCTCCCATAACAAAAATAAAATATTTCATGGTAGAAGCTGTGATCCTTAGCTATCTTCCAGCACTGGTCATTTAGGGACAGTTAGGCATAAGCACCTTCAACAACGAAGCCCTACTTATTTCCAAGATGTTGGTTTTGATCCATAAAGCTTTAAACGACTCTGGACCACAATACCGCAAGCGCCGCAAGCACCCTATGAACCAACCTGGACCCTGTGATCCTCATTTGAGGCCCTTCTTTGTGTGCTTTCTCTGTGCGATATCTGGAGGGAACCAACATGAGAATAGGCCAGAGGGTTACGTAAACGGTGGTTCAACTGTACATGGCTTTTAGAAGACATCTGAAGGCAGCCCAGTTTAGGGAAGTTTTTAATGTTGGATGTTTTATCATGTTTTAATATTCTCTTGGGAGCCACTCAGAGTGGCTGGGGAAACCCAGCGAGATGGGCAGGGTAATAATAATAATAATAATAATAATAATAATAATAATCTGCTCCTGATTCCCCCAAACTAGTATTCAGTGGCAAACTGCCTCTAATTCCAGAGGTAGTACAGAGCCAATGTGACTAGGGGCACTCAATAGCCTTATCAGTATGTCTAATCCCCTTTTAAAGCCTGTGCCCTTGCCAACAATGGCAGTTGGCATGAATGACGCTCCCTAATCCCGGGCACGAGATTGGCCAGGAGTTTCAGGACACAAGATTACAACCCTTTAAAAATGAGCAGTCAAGAGTTGCCAGCTGGGATGTGCATTCCTGTGCCTTCAATCTCTCGGCTATATCTCTTAGGCACCAAAGTAACAGGAGGCCTCCCGGCTCACAGACTCAATGTCATTCCAAGGCCACAGCATTTTATTAGCAGGATTAAAGACTAGGAGGAAATATTTGTTGTCAGTATCCTAGCTAATCTTCAGAATACCCCAAGCTTTGGCAGTTGCAGGAGAAACTGGCCAGTCTTTATGAGGCAAACAAAGTGCCTTCCTACCTCTGGGCTGCACTGTGATGACCTAACTCTTTTACTATGTCTTTACAACTCAAATGCAGCCTGGGAGCCATTAGCAAAAAAAAAAAAAAAAAAGACCGGTGCCCCGATGTGTTCCCTGTGCTTTTGTATAAGGGGCTAGTGAGTCAGCTCATACATCATTCATTCTTTGCATAAATAACAGGACTTATTCTTCTCAGTTAATTGCATGCTGGGCCTTCAAATTGTGTGAGAGACAACCTGTCTCCCACCCTTGGATCCAGACATTCTTTCCAGAGGCACATTCCAGCACAGGCTTTGAGTTTCTGAACACCTTCCGTTCCACATAGAATTCCTCATATCTCCTCAATAACTGGGGGGGAAAGGCATTTTGAGATGCCCGTGGCATTTTGTGGAAAGCCATTAATCACAGATTGCAAGCCACAACAATAACCCCCACCCCTTTGAGCTAAGAGACTTTAGTATTCTTATTTGTTGAAATTGTAGTCTGCTCCACACCCCTAGTCCTTTGTCAATCTTAAAAGCTATGTGCATTATAAACTTAAGAATAACTGACCAAACACATGGTAGGAGCTGGAACACAGCCTATTGTTTCTCATGGGATGGCTAGTGAGAATGGCACTGTTTATACCCGCTACAATGAGATTTGGGGATGATCTTAAAAAGTGATTTGATAAATTCATGGAGTATACTTTATGTCTGTTAGTGGCTACAGGGCCACAGCACTGACACTAACTTCTCCCTTTTCCTCTGCCCACACGACCTTGTGCCACTATTCTCCATCCAGCCACTTACTATCTCATTGTCTCACTCCTTACCTGCCATTTGCTACCTCCCAGGATTTCTGGGGCCTTCCTTATGCCTCAGTGCTGTGCTCTGAGAAAGGGATCCTGTGTAAGGAAGCAAGCCATTGTGACTGAGATGCCATGACTGTGGCAAGCACTGTTAATCTGAGGCCCTTCTTCACGTGCCTCTTCCATGAGAGGTCCAGAGGGTGGCAACACACGAATGGGGCCTTTCTGCCATGGCTCCCCATTTGTGGAATTCTCTCCCCAGGAAGGCTCATCTGGCACCTTCATCACATCTCTTTAGATGCCAGGGAAACACATTCCGCTTCCCCAAGGCCATTGCCTGATTTTACAATCTATGGCCTCTTAAACGTGTTGGGGTGGGGTATTGTTTTTCAGTTATTTTGTTATGTATTGTGCGTTTTTAGGTTGTAACTCCCCCTGTGATCTTCAGATGAAGGGCGGTATATAAATCTAAATGATGATGATGATGATGATGATGTTAACAATCCCACCTGGCCTGCTGCTTGAGCCACATAGCTATATATTATAGTGCTGGCCCTGAACGCTATCAGTCATGATGGCTAAATATGGCTTGGTCAAATGGCCTGGCAGTCCTAATAAGATCAGTGGAATGGAAGTTCCCAACACTTGCTACAGTTATCTAGTACAGTGGTACCTCGGGTTACAGATGCTTCGGGTTACAGACGCTTCGGGTTACAAACTCCGCTAACCAGGAAGTGGTTGCTCCAGGTTAAGAACTTTGCCTCAGGATAAGAACTGAAATTGTGTGCCGGTGGCGCAGCAGCAGCAGGAGACCCCATTAGCGAAAGCACGCCTCAGGTTAAGAACCGTTTCAGGTTAAGAACGGACCTCTGGAACGAATTAAGTTTTTAACCTGAGGTACCACTGCAATCAATATACATCTTGGGGGGGGGGGACTAGCAAATATACTCAGTGACTTCACTAGAAGCAGAAAATAGGTGGAAGTCCTACCTATCCCATAGTAACTAGTTTTCTATTCAGCTTGCAGAATACTAATTTAAAATAGTTTTTCCTCTCTTTAAATCCAAGTGTACAATGAAGGCAATAACATAATCTTAATACTATGCATATCTATTTATATATAAGTTCCACTGAGTATGTGTAGGATTTTAGTCTTTTTGTCAAATGGTGTGTTCTGCCCTAGTTCTTGACCTAAAAATCAAGAAAAAGAGCGGTTAATTAAAAAAAAATCATACAGAAGGCATAAGGTATATGAAAGAAGGCTTTGCCTGTGGTAATGGAATAGTGTGGAAACGCTGTGTCTGCTATTTGCTCTGCAATAGCACACTGAGATTTTTCTAGAGCAAGTTATTTGTGGCTTGTAGCCTCGATCTTGGCATAATACGGAAATGTAAAACAAAGAGTGCTGTAATGGGAAATAAAGAAATTTGTACAGGATGTTATAATTTGCAGCACATTAGCATTAGATTATTAGGTCCCTGTAAAAGAGGACCCATCAGCATATTTGTAAAAATGCTTTATAGAAAACCTCTTTGCTTAAACAAAACTCTGTGCATAAATATAACTTGTTTTGGAAAGAAACAGTCTTTTGGCACTTCATTGCATGAAGTGCTGTCTTGAGTTTTAGGTATTTATATACATGGCTGGGTGGGGGAATCGTAAACAGTGAAGCTGAAATGAAATGTATCAACAAACACTTTTTTGCCTTTAATTTCCTTCTGGCTTTACTGTTTACTATTTCCCTCCTCAACCATGTATGTATGTATAGGCTTCCTTTAGGGCTCACAGGCCCTAAAGGAAGAAACCAGTCCAAACAGCACTTCTATTGTACAGCTTATTTAGGTTGCAGTTCTTTATTGGGTTTCTGTAACTGTTGGGAATATGTGAGTGTGGGTGATTGTGTGCAGGTGCAGAATGCCTAAGGCACAGGCATGTTAGTAGATGTGAATACTGAGTATTAGTGTATTGAGTGGAAATCTCTGTTATGGAATATGATGTTTTATATATTGTAACCACGGATTTTGATGGTTAGCATATTGCCTTTAATTTTTTGCCTTTTCTGTAAATTGCTTTGTGATCTGTTCTGACGAAAAGTGGTGTATAAATACTTAAAATAAAATAAACAAATAGTATTTATACACACACATTGTTATGCATATATGGTGTTTTAAAAATTATATCTGTATTTTTAATGAAGATTTAAGATTTTTTTTAGGGGTGTTTCAGCCAATTAAATAGCATACAAATTATGTTAAATATATCACACCTACAACTCAGGATAACATTTGTGCATTTGATGAAGCAAAAGCTTTTGTCATAATTAATAAGTTAGTTCTTAAAGTATCACACAACTGCAAGAGACTAATATGCCGGCCTCCTCTGGAAATGGTTGCTTTGGATAATATTGATGGAAGAAAAGGCTAGTTGCTTACAGCCTATAATCGTGCTTCTGTAACATCTTTTAAAAACTCTGTTTTGCTTGTGCTGTAAACCAAATAGTAAATACTCTGGTTCTTGTGAGTTTCTTGATAGTTTGAAAGATTCACAATTAGTAGTTTATGTTGCTCCATAATGCAATGATGACTTTGAAATTTACTTTATTGATTTACATAGTACTCTTTTGGTCCATCTAGCTCTGAAGGAGCTGTTTTGACAAACAAAGATCACTCCCATCCCTTCCTCTTTAGTTTCTTTTAAGTGGAGGTAGAATTTAACTTGGAAACTAATGCATGCATATTTATTATGCACAATGTAAAACTACTTTTATGTGCCCCTAAAACAAATAGACACAGTTACAATTAAAGAAAATCCTACTGTAATTACACTGACTGACTCTCCCATAAACATTCTTCGTAAAAGGTCAGCAAAGCCACTTCCACTTTGTATGTATATTTCCAAGAGAACGTTCAAAGACCCATGCTGTCACTCTCTTCCAAGAATTTCCAAGAGTTCTTTTTAGATAAGCCTAGGCTACATGGATGTGCTGATTCATATGTCACTTTGGAGAAAGAGAGAAAATCAGTGAAGGCAATCTGCAGCTTCCAGGATACTTGATTAAAGCCCAAAGGAATGACAGTCTTTGCCAAATATTTATATTGCAAAACCCTCAGCCTGTGCTGGTTAAATAGTATGAATTCCTTTGTATATTAGAAAGGGACACTTATAAGTAATTGAGTGTTCCATTACAGTGGTACCTTGGGTTACATACACCTCAAGTTAAATACGCTTCAGGTTACAGACTCCGCTAACCCAGAAATAGTACCTCGGGTTAAGAACTTAATTCATTCTGGAGGTCCGTTCTTAACCTGAAACTGTTCTTAACCTGAAGCACCACTTTAGCTAATGGGGCCTCCTGCTGCTGCCACGCCATCGCCACATGATTTCTGTTCTCATCCTGAAGCAAAGTTCTTAACCTAAGGTACTACTAACATGAGCCTCTGATATTGGTAGGCATTCTGAAGCCTCCAGATTGGCCAGGCCTGGTCTAAAGACTAGGATCTTAGGCTTCTGCCTTGTCCTGCTTAGCAGAACAGAACCTTCTAGCTGTAGCTCCAGTGCCAAGCCACTGGCAATGGGAACGTAAAAATGAACAAAGCTTCCAGGCTCTGGTTATGTCTACACATAGCCCCAATCTGGCTTTGTCAAGAACAATATTCATGATTTTGGAGGGGCAAGAGAAGAAATCCACACTAATCATGTTGATAATGTTCCATCCCAGTGGCTTTTCTGTTTGTGCCAATATATTTCAAACCCAGAACAACTTCCCTGAAGAACTTTGCCTTTCGTATGCACAACCTCAAACTGAATTCGCCAAGTGGATGCTTAGAGTGACAGGCATACTCTATGGATTTTAGCAGCACAGCAACCTATTGTAGCAATCCCTAAGGAAGAAATATTTGCTGTTAGTAGCTAGACTAAGGGTTGTTTTTTGTCCCCAATTTGGTTATTTCTGCAGACTGGGTTTTTCTTTACAATCCCATCCTCTTAGTGCTATTTGGTGACCATTGCAAAGGAGGAGGCCAAGGGCAAATGAATGCAGGATAGACATGAATGCTAGCCTTAAATGTATTGAGTAGGAGCATTACTCTGAGTAAGTCACTACTGGCTGTGAATGTAGCATCTGTGGTGTGTTCTCATTTTTGCCACGTTGCATCTCTCACTCTGCCTGGAGCCTTTTGTGCCTTACATTGGCCCAGTTCCCGAACAGCTTCTTCAAATGCCCAAAGACTTTGAGCTCATTCATTTCATCTCCACAGCTCCTCTTGCTAAATCCCAGAGCTTCAGTGTCTTGCTTGATTGATGAAGGCAGACAGCTTTCTTTGGCTCGTATAATCAGGAGGAGCCACTGAATACTCTCCACAAATGTGCATTTCTTTTATGGATTTCTTCCTCTCCATTTTTAATTTGGGGTAAATTCATCCCAGAGGTGAGATTATAACTTTATTCCCGCCCACAAAAAATACTCCATGAGTTAATGAACTGAAACACAGTAGTAGTGTTTCCATGAAAATGATTCATTTAAATGTATCTAAGACAGGCATAGGAAAACTCCGGCCCTCCAGATATTTGGGACTTCAATTTCTATCATCCCTAGCTAACAGGACCAGTGGTCAGGGATGATGGGAATTGTAGTCCCAAACATCTGGAGGGCCAGAGTTTGCCTATGTCTGATCTAAGACAATAAACCCAGCAATCTTCTCTAAGGTACGGTATCTTCTTCCCTCTTTGGACACCTCTTCCCTGAAGGAGTCCATAAAGCTGCAATGATAGCCCACTACTTGATCTATCTCTGCACCAGGAATGAGGAAAACATCTCAGCTTAAAGGAAGCGTTCCCTCATGGGCAAGCTTTGGAGCAGTGGGTGAGGCCAGAGGCAAAAAGTGGGCAAGACAACAGATGTGGTCCCTGTGCAGTGGGTTGCAATCTATACAGATGTCAGTGGTTTCTACACTCACATTTCCACCCTCCATCCAGACATTATTCAGGGACACATTTCATCCAGGCAAAAGTACTCAGGAGGGTATTGCAGGGCCAGTAAGGAGGGTATTGCAGGGTAGAGGAGGTAGGAAGTCTGGTGTGGGAAGAATCCCAAAGGCTTGACAGAGAGACCTGGAGGGCCACATCTGATCTCCAGTCATGAGATTTCCCAGCCTTACAGTACCTTCCAGGGACTGCCAATGCAGCACCCATGCTCAACAGTACCTCCTATGGCACCTGCAAAAGGCCTCAATAAATATCCACTCAAAAATCCACAATGCACAAGAAACAGATTGGTCTTCCTGTTTCCACTGTCTTGGCCTCTCCCATACTGAACACACCCCTTAACAAGGCCAGGTTTCATTGGATGCTGGGCCTGGGCACCTACCCCCTTTCCATTATGAACAGAGGAGAGGGACAAAGAGCTTCTTTAGGAGAGTGTGGTGGTAGATGATGTAGGAGACTTTCCCATTGGTGGGGAAGGGGCTGAGGGTGGCATGCTCCCATCATTCCGAGGTCCTGCCTCTTTTTCCGCTCTCTTGGATGTGGCAGCCATTTTGTGTTAATGTTACTCTCCCATAGCCATTGTTTCGTATTATGCCACACACCCCACAGCATCTATGTTATTGGTACCCACGGCACTTTTCCAAAATTCCAAATGTGCCAACAAAGGTTGGCAACTCCTACTAACTATACACTATATCCTAGGAGAACTTGTTAATTCATGCTAATTCTCCTGCTGCTTTATGCTGATGGCTTTAAACAATAATGATTCTACTTTTATTCACCCTCTCCTCCTCCTTAAAAAATAAATAAATCTGTGCCTCACATAGTCAGTTCTTGGCCATGTTTTCCTGTTCCTGGTGACATGTGGCAAAGCAGATATGTAGAATAAAGAATTGTCCAAGGGTAAGTGGTGGAAATGTTGTCAATTTGGATAAGTAGCAGTTTAGGAAAAGGGGGTTGGGTGGGGCCTCTTCTTTGATGAATCTCTCCAGCACCTGAAACAAAAGCAGTAGGAAAGGTTTTGGCTTAAAATAAAAAATAAAAATCTGAGATTCAGTTCACAGCATTTAGAACATCTGTTTTTCCTGACATGCAACATGTTCTGTTTTAGAATATAAAGAACTTAAACATATTTTCATCTGTTCCTACTTTGTCCAGCAGCCGTTGTTTCTCAAAACAAACTTCTGCCAATATCTAGGTTCATTTGATGGCCAAAAGTATGTCTCTCTGTAGGCTTTCTTTTGCATGTCTCTTCTTTCAAGTGCAAAGCATTAAAAAATAAACTCCAAATGCTGAACATACGATTCTCCTCCATCCCAGAGGCTGAGATACTTAGAAATTTGCTTTTAGAAACAAACTGTCAAACAATGAAAGTGGGATCAGCTTTGTTTTTCATGCCTTCAATGGAAATAAATGGTTTGCATCCTGGTATTTAAAGCCTCATTGTTCCCTGTAAAAACCCTCCAGTTTATAATGCTAGCCTAAATAAAATATTTACTTATTTTACGCTTAATATTTTTCCTTAATGTAAGACAGAGTCACTTTCTGAGCATACCAGACAGTTTCTACTCCAGGGCTTTGCATGGGACAAGGAGATGCTAATTTGAGGAGAGAGGTGAATACAAATTTTGGGTTGGAAGGGAAGCAGATCATGAAACTTGTATTGGGGGAAAAACCAACAACTTGGAAATTGTGTGGATAAGATCCCTTGTCTTACTGAGGTGGATTCTGCTGTTTCATACACAACACATTTCTCCTGGTGAAGGGTCAGGGTGGAGGTACTCTGGCCTTATAACTGATCATCAGTAGAGCACATGGTTCAGTTCTTAGCATCTCCATCTAAAAAGGATGGTGATAAGAAATATTTCTGACCTGGAGAGCTCCAGCCTATACTGAGCTAAATCATAGAATTATGGAATCATAGAGTTGGAAGGGACCCTGACAATCATCTAGTCCAACCCTCTGCAATGCAGGGATATGCAGATTTCCCTTACAGGGATGGAATCTGCAGCCTTGGTGTTATCAGCACCACGCTCTAACCAACTGAGCTACCCATCTGACCAAATGGACAAATACTGAGTGAGATGGATCTGGCAGAAGGCAGATCCATATGCTCCTGACACATTACTGCAGCTGTAGCATTACCTGAAGAAACATCCTGTAGCAGCCTTGCTGAAGGTCTGGGTCACTGAGCAGACAGGAGGCCAGCTGGGAATCTTGTGCATGTCATCTTAAGTTCCATGGAAGAAAGGCAGGATATAAACATAATCACAAGTATTTATTATTTCAAACATTCATATCTGCCTTCCCATCTTTTAGTGCCCAAGATGGCTTATTTAAGATCAGACGATTATTTTTAGAAATCAGCTAATACATGGAAATATGGAAACAAAAACCCAACCATATGCCCGAACACATCAAAAACTAAGTCTGAGAAGCAGGGCAACTAACAGTGAGCAGCCATCAGGAAAATGCCTTGATGTGTAAAAGATGGCACTGACTCAGTTTTTCTGCCGTGTGTGTTCCAAAGACTGGGCACTGCAAATGCAAGGGTCCTTCACCACCTACTTTGCCTCTGAAATGGGAGGACTTGGAGCAGGGCTTGCACTGATTACTTCAGTGGATAAGCAATTTCATATAGAAGGAGGCAGGTCTTCAGAAATGCCAGCCATAAGCCTAAATCCCAGTCTGGCCACTGAAGGTCATAACCTAGCTATGTTAGAAGGTCATAGCACTAGCTATGTTAGTGGTGTTACACAATTTGTAGTGAGAACTTGTAAAGCAAACAAGGAATCTTCTAATAGACCTCTGGGAAGACATTTTAATTCTGTTTGCTGGGGTGTTTTTCTTTACTAGTTGACTTCTTGAAGTTCCTAATAGGCTTATATGCACCCTTGTGTGGTGGCAACCATTGGAGATTACACTGACAGGAGCGTCTCCTCTGCTGTACTTAAAATGGGTGCAACGGGGGCCTCCACGGTGGTGGTACAGCCCCCTGATCATTCATGCAGTCACTGCATGGTATTGCTTTCCTCAAGCATGAAATGAATGCAAATGCAACAAGCTATTTATATACAGTACAATAATAAAAATAACTATAATTTCTTAGGAATGTAATATTGGCTCTGAAGAAGCATATGCTAACCTAAGATTAAAGCTCATTGCTTTAACCTGGTGATCCACGACCAGCTGGGATCAAGACACTGAAATGCCCTTGAATTCTTTGCCAAGTTAAGCCTTTAAGTGACAAAATAAATATATTTGCTTGGGTGGACCACGACAGAATTGCTGACATTGCTTGGAGAAATGAGTCGTGCATCAGATTAACCGCTGGCAGACTCTTTACAAAAGGCCAAACAGATTCTGGAGACTGCCTGTGTTTGGTCGCTTCATAAAGCTCTTTCTAGGGTGAATCCCATTGGTGCAAAGCATAGGATCAGGATTCAAATCACTTTCCCAATGTAGCAGTGGAAGTATCTTGCTTTGAAGATGCAACATGAAGACACAACAGTGCAGCACATCCTGTTTTGGCTATGTAGGACAACCATTGAAAGGTGGACATGAGAAGTAGTGCAGGAGACATAGCAATGTAAAGAAAAACTCTGCTCACTTTCAGCCTTAACAATTCTGAGTTATTGTTAACATTATTCCTAACTGCGCAAAATGCCGAGGGCTGCCCTTCTGCCAGGCCTACTTTCTTAGAAGAGGAAATATATAATTACAGTGTCCTTCCCATCGTAATTTCCCTTTATTGCATTTTCAATAGATGATCTATGGTGCTAGCTATATATCAGCTATGCCAATCGGGTTATTCCCTCATTACTTGTCTTCTGTGTACAATTACGAAAGGGTGCTGTCTCCAGATCCACCAGAAAACCATTTTAATATCATTTCCCACTGATGTGGTGGTAGCAGAGAAAAGAGGAATTTCCTCCCAAGGACTTGACTTTCAGATGGTTGGTTTGGGATGAATAAGGAGTATGTGTGTGCGGGAAGGCAGTTATTTCCTTGGTATTATTCCTTATTTCTTTTGTGTTATCTCCCTTCCTCCAAGAAGTTCATATTTTCTAGGTAATTGTGAAAGGATGAGACAAAAATCATGGTGTAGCAGTCAGAGCAGTTTTTCCTAACTACAGTGGTACCTTGGGTTACAGACGCTTCAGGTTACAGACTCCGCTAACCCAGAATTAGTACCTCGGGTTAAGAACTTTGCTTTAGGAATGAGAACAGAAATTGTGTGGTGGTGGCTTGGCGGCAGCAGGAGGCCCCATTAGCTAAAGTGGTACCTCAGGTTAAGAACAGTTTCAGGTTAAGAACGGACCTCCAGAACGAATTAAGTTCTTAACCCGAGGTACCACTGTAGTGCACTCCAGCTATGCTGGCTGGGATTGATGGAAGTTCTGGTCCAAAACAGCTGGAAGGCCCAGGTTGGAGAAGCCTAAGATACAGCAATGGCCTAGGGCTGTGAAGACCGAAGTTCAAATCCCTGATCCAGCATGAAGCTTACTAAGTGTCTCTGGGACAGTCCTGAACTCTCAGTCTAACCCACCTCTCAGGGGAGAACCACATGCACCATCCTAAACTTCTTGGGACACAAATGCACTTCATCCCTTAATATGGTGTGGAGTGCTGAGCAAAAGTGTCTGGAAAACAAATACTGAGCAGCACTGTTTACCTGATGTTAGCTTTCTTCTTCTTCTTTGGGAACAAAGATAAAGTGCAGCTGGTATAAGACAGGATGTAACTGACTTAAAGACAAACATTAAGAGGAATGTTGTGGTCATGGCCCTGAAAGCAGCTGTTTGTGTGTAATCACCAAAATATTTTATTCTCCAAGCACCTAAATCATTTGACCCACATGAGACAATCCAGAAACATTAAGACTCAGGGATGGGGAAATTGTCCCTTCATGTCTATAAATAACTCTCATGCCCAATGTAAAATAGAGCAAGAATAAAAACTAGATTTATTATACCACAGTGCTCCATTTGGTTTCGACTGAGGTGACCTACATCTGAGGGAGGGATGCTACTAATATTTTTTTAAAAAAATCACTGCACCGTATAAGCACTTTTGAGTTGAAATATCAGCTGAGATCTACACTACTGAGGATGGACTATAGTTCAGTGGTAGAGCAAGTGCTTTGAAAGCAGAAAATCCTAAAGTCCAAACTCTGGCATCTCCCGTTAGAGGATTTCAAAGCAGGGCTGAGAAAGGCCTCTGTGAGTCAGAGTTGACAGCACTAGGCTAAAGGTAGTGGGTAGGAGGTAGATTGTGGCACCTTCCCTCTGTTGGGGTGTGTGTGCAAAAAATGCTGGCATAGTTGGAGATAAACTGATAATGCAAAACACTTTTCAAGTTCTTAATGAAGAATGCAAAGTCAGAACCACTTAACACAACTCAGTTATGTCTTATATGTTAAGACAAGCTGAATGTGCATTCTTTGTAAAGTTAAAAATGCATCAGTGGACACGAAGCAGTTATCCCTCACCACCTCGCCTTACAATGGCCCTGGGCATTCCTACTGGGCATCAGTGGGTTGCTTATTGCTGCTGCTTGAAGAGGAATCATTTTTTTTTGTTAAAAATTTAAAGCATCAGTGAAGAACCTTTTTCAGCACGAGGACCAGATTCCCTTCTGGGACACCTTTTGAGAGTGATGTGAATTTTACCTTTGTGCAGGTTAGTCTGCACACACTAATATATACTGCTGTCTCCCATCTAGACAAACAAGAGTTTGCCAAAGTTCAAGGGCACATTGCAGGCAGCCAAAAACACTTGTGCTGTAAAGGAAGGGCAGTGAGGGGTGTGGTCTGGGGAGAGTTCCATGGGCCAGAGAGAGAATCCTGGAGGGCCACATTTGGGCCTGAGGTTCCCCACCTGTCTTAAACTGTTGGAGAATGCACCTTCAGGGGTGAAGTCAAACCATTGGAGAGTTACAGCGCCTGCTGTGGCTGTAGAGAGTGATGAGGGAGAGATGTGTTTTGTTGCACCTGGGGTAGATGAAGGCGTCCAGTTGTGCTGTTGCAGATGCACCATGGCATTTCTTCTCTCTGCGCTCTTCCCAGCGGTCATTCCTCCTCTGGTCACTGCTGTGGATACACAACCTGATTGTTTGTCTGCAAGTGCTGCAGTTGACTGCAAGGGACTCCCACATGGTGGGGTTAATGTTGCCAGCTTTCATGTCATGCTTGCAGACATCTTTGCAATGCAGAGTTGGTCTGCCAACGGGCCTGGTGCCTGAAGCTGGCTCCCTGTAGATTACACCCTTGGGTATCCTGCCATCTTCCATTCTGTGGAGATGGAGTAGACGTCACTGAGACAGGAGTGTGAACATGCTGGGAACATGTGGGATTGGGAGAGCACATCTCTGCTTGAGACTCTGTACTGCTAACTGATGCCCAAGGCTGCCTTCTACTAATCCCTTTACAGTGGTACTTCAGGTTAAGTACTTAATTCGTTCCGGAGGTCCGTTCTTAACCTGAAACTATTCTTAACCTGAGGTACCACTTTAGCTAATGGGGCCTCCCGCTGCCACCACACTGCTGGAGCACGATTTCTGTTCTCATTCTGAAGCAAAGTTCTTAACCCGAGGTACTATTTCTGGGTTAGCGGAGTCTGTAACCTGAAGCGTATGTAACCCGAGGTACCCCTGTATAGAAACGACCTTTGCAAAAATTACACACTCTGGAAAACTGGGCCCTAATTTCCTGATAACACCAAGGTTTCCACTTGTTAGGAAAGCCAGATTGCACGTAAAGAGGAAGCTGATAATTGCAGTGTTTCCACTTTCCTCCTGATCTCCATTCAGTTTTTATCACACAGTTTGGCTTACTATAGAGAGTTTGGAAAAAGAGGTCTACTAAAAATAAAGAGGTGTTTGATAACACATGTTTTGATGAATCATCTACGAATCATTTGTGGGAGACGCTGAAATTAGACAAAACACCAGAAAATATGTTGTGGCATTCCATCTTGACTTGGTAGGGGACATACAGACAGAGTAGTAAACCAACAGGAATTTGCTATTAGTAACTTGGTTTCTGTCATTTGCATAATAGCAAAATGTAAGAAATGTTTCCCACAATTACATATACTAAAAATTATGGTGAAAATCAAGTGGTTTTTTCCCCCATGACAAGTTCATAAAGACATTTTAGTTAAAAATTATTCTCAATTTTCACAAAACCTAGCTAGCAGACCCACAACAAGCAACAAAGAAAATGGACAATGAATTCTAGGAGTCAAAAAATTATAGAACACCATACCATGTGGAGTGGTTATGTCTCATTTCATTAACTAATCTTCCTGTGAAAAGGGATTGGCTTAAAGGATATTTTGAAGAAGGCTGGACAATTCTTCCTCATTCATAGTTGTTCTTATGAATTGCTTTTTGCAAAGCACTTGGGAGCTTCTAAGCATTTCCAAGTGTCTGATGCTGAAATAGTATTTCTGTCATTTCCATTAAAGTAAGCATTTTAAAAATTAGTTTACTTTTCTGTAAAGCAATCTGACATGAAAAAGAATTGGGTTGCTGAATGAAGAATATGGCATTATAGGGCAGGAGTTCAAAGTATTGTATGTTAAGTCTCAGAAACTAAACTAGAATTTTAAATGTGACTATGGCTTTTTCCTGAAGGGATGGGAAAATCCCAAACATGCTCACTTAAGTTGCAATTCTATACCCATTTACCTTCGTAAGTGGGGCCTACTTCTGAGTAAACTTATAAGATTGTGTTGTCAGTGCAGTGCACCAAGATAGCACAAGCAAAATAATACCCACATTTACATCCTGCACATGCTTGCCTGACGTATGCAAGGAAGTACAGGCTACATACAGACTGCATACAGTAACAGACCCTCCAAGTGTCTCTATTTTCCAGAGACAGTCCTGGATTTACTGAAGCCATCCCAGTTTCTGATTTGATCAGAGAATGTCCTGCTTTTCCTTAAGATGTCTCTATTTTCATCAGAGAAATGTTGGAGTGTATGCATTAAAGGTTGTAGCACATGACAACAAAAGTACAGATGGCAGCTGAATTCTTCTGTTTGGCCTTCTCAGTAGTGACACCCTCCCTGTGGAACCCCCTCCCTTCAGATGTCAAGGAGATAAAGAACTACAAAAGGAAGACATCTGAAGGCAGCTCTGTATCAGGAAGTTTTTTAATTTTTGATGTTTTACTATGCTTTCATACAGTGCTTTTTTCTGGGGTTACGCAGGGGTACGCATACCCCTAACCATTTTGTGAATCTAACGGGAGAAGAAACTAAAAAAAATAATTTTTTAAGTTTCTTCTCTAGCACGGTGAATCGTCAGTTCCGTTGCTACCCCAATGGCGGCCTCATTTCCTGTCACGGTCTCAGACGGAAGCAAGCGTTTAATGTGTGAAGTAGGAGTTGGAATCTAGCATGGTCAGTTCCATTGTTACTACCTCCGATGGCAGCTTCATTTACTTTCCTGGTGATTTTCTTGAGTCAAAATGAGAGTACCCCTAAACATTATTTTTTTTTAAAGCACTGCTTTCATATATGCTGTAAACTGCCTAGACTGGGTGGGGTATAACAACAACAACAACAACTTCTATAGGGAAAGCCTTATGTGTAGATATCCCTTTGGTCCCAATTCTTTTAGTGTTGACTCTGGAATAAGTGTAGTCATTTTGCATTTGGGAGAATTTCACTTCCTTTCCAGGTTGTCAAGACTTTGGCTGTTAATTTTAAAACTAATCATATTTGGCTGCATCCTGCCCTGATTAGTTCTCCATTTCCAGGATTCTTATTCTGAAATATATAGTACACACAGTTACATTATGCTTGTTAGGCAACTGTTTTATTATTCCTCATTCCAGCCATGGTCCCTCCTGCTCCACCTTAGTACTATTAAAATATTCCACCCTTTTCTTTCTAACACTGAACATGAGCATTTCTACTTACTGACCCATCCTTAATGGCACACCCCGCCTTTTCTTTTTTGCTCTCTCCTAATACTGAGTAGTTATGGACAATTTCTAAGCCATTTGGAAATGAGGCTAATGCTGAGAAATATTTGTATCTTCTAATTGGATTGTGCTTGGTACTGTCAAGTAGCACACACAGCTTTGACATTATTAATATTTCAGACGATAATACTGTAAAAGGAGTCACTTGGAGATTTGTCATCCATTTAAGTAATGCAACAGAATAATGAGGTTTTGAGACAGAGCCATTAGCTGCTCTTGCATGGCTGTCTGGTTAAGATGCTGCTATTTGAAAGTCTATCAGCGCCAATCCTGGATATTTTGCCGCTTAATCAACTTCCTCTCCCACCCCCCAACCTCAATATGATGCTCCCTTCTTTCCTCTTTGCAGTAGTGTGTACCTGATCTGCCGTTCTCATGAGATACTATAACCAAGGTGGTGTGGTTGTGCTACAGAGGGCTCTGGACTGGGAACTTTGTGGACAGTCAGGCGGCACAGAGTGAGAGAGTTCAATCAGGATATATGGAGGGGGGAAGTGTTAAAGCTCTCTCCTCTACATGCTACGGTCCTGATCCAGCTTCTCCCCACCCGAACAAACAAACAAGAAACAAGAAACCTCAACTGTGTATGAGCAAACTGTGTAACAATCATCATATCTAGTTTGGCGGCAATATCACTTTGCGCAGGAAATCCAGACAGCAGCTACTTCTAACTTCCCTGGGTGGCTTGTACAAAGGGAAAAGGAAAAAAATGCTGCTCCCCTAAACTTGCCTCCCAGTCTGTCCCTTGCACTGTTCACACCTACCTTTCTCCAGAAGATGTTCCTAAAAGTACTATTTTGCCTAAGTCCACAGAGTCTTTTTTTTTTTACCCAACATTTGCTATTTTAAGTGTGCAATGGAAAATAGCCCTTTGTATTGTGAAATACAAAAACTGTTTAAAGAGTAAAAAAAAACAAAAACATGCCTGAATCTCTACTATGCAGTGGGTGGTGAAAATCAGGGCTCATTTAGTGATCATTTGTTTCCATTCCATTCCATTCCATTATTTTCCTTACCCACAGACCATTGTTGGTTTTGGAGTCCGTTATACAGACAGTGGTGTGTACGAGAGGAAGAATTTATTGTTTTGAGAGTTTTCTCCTGTGAATCTTACTAATCACTGATAGACTTTTCCTAAACAAAACTCATTGTGGCTTCTGACATCAGCTTCACAGATGACATTCAGTCATGCGAATAAGTCAGAGATGGTAGTAGCAGGAGTAGGAGAGGGAACCAGACATGCTGACAATTATCTCTGAGAATGGCTGTTGTGTTATGTTGCACAGTCATTGAGTCTAGTCAATGAAAGTCTAGTCAGCAGATCTTGAGAAATTTTTAAAAAACAAAAAACTGCTAGCAGTCAGAGCCCTGTGAGTGGTCTGCTGCTTTCTAGCTGAAGTTATAGATCTGGTCAGTTCTGGATGGCAGACTGTAAGTATGTGATATAATAAAGGGTGGCCCAAAAGTAGCTATACATTCAATCAATCAATGGATTATTTTTCTTTACTGAGATTGCTAATGATAAGAACTTGAGTCAAGAACAAAGAAACTGGATTCTAAAGCAGTATACCAACTTTTGGGCCACCCTGTATATAATAAATAAATATTTTCATGCAAACATTCATAAGGGACAATTCACATAACTGTGCACAGAAAGAAAAACACCGCAAACTGAGCTGTGTACACAGGAGACTCCCATGGTTTTTACAGTAGTGTCTAACATTAAACAGGATGCTTGTGACTGTATAAATGGATTCTACCTTTGGGCACGCAGAGATTCATTTACACTACCCTTTCTTCACCCACTTACATACCAAATAGAGGAATCTGTTAGTATGGGCAACCATCTGAAGTGAGCTAGGAACTAAGAGTTGTGGGACATTCCAGAAGCCAGGAGTAAAGAGAAATAAAGTTAGCAAGAACTAAAAGACCAACTATGGTGCAGAAGCAAAGGACAAACTGGGAGACAGGGCTAAGGATACAATAATATCCTGCTGTTCAGAAAGACTTCATTCCTCAAGCAGGAATCCAATTTTCCCTCCTGTCCAGAAGGATCCAATGGCTAGCCTGAGTGGGGAGACTCAGTACAGGACCAGAGGGTACCTCACTGAAAAGCTGCCATTTGGCAGGTCACTTGCTCACCACACAGGGCAGCTCTCTCTGTGATTCTAGCAGCTTTCTCCTGATACACTGAAATTGCATTTATTTGTTTTTCCACAAGAGATCCGTAATCCTTAATTCCCTATCAATAAATTGCAATCCAGGACCTTTCTGGTGTAGTCAGTGACTGCATGGTAAAGATGCTATTTTGACAGTGACTATGGTGTTCTCATGATCACTTGATAAAAACCATATGAACCCTATTCTGCTCTACCTACTAACTCTTACGATTATGATTAAATGTATGCAATGGATTCAGAGACCACTGAAAGATGATGACTAATCTCTTGGTATACAGTTGCTGTCTGAATAACAGTAAGAGTAAATGTGACATTGAATTGTTTTAAAGAAGTCCTTATATAGGAGCAAAAGTATATCATTAATACCGTATTTACTCAAATCTAATGCTCACTTTTTTTGGCCAAATTACATTGCAAAGATTAAGGTGCATATTAGATTCAATGGCGCATTTACGTTCACCAGCAAATATTTGTTTTGTTTTGTTTCAAAGTTATGAAAATTGAGGTGTGCATTAGATTTGATGGTGCATTAGACTCGAGTAAATATTGTAACTGAATAATTGTAATAATATGTACAGTATTATGCATTCACACAGTATTATGTAATCACACAAACACACATACACTCCACAAGTAGTGGCTTTGACAGTTATAGAAACTTATTGGTGTTGAAGACTGTACATTCTTTGGGTTCTTGTAACACTGATTATAATGTGAGTTCAATATCAGCATTATATCTTTCACAAGGAAGAATTACTACAACTTAAAATGGAGTCATCATGAAAATAACGATGGTAAGCAGTCCAGAGTTATCTTTGATTTTAACGTGCATTTGGGAACAATAAAATCTCTTTTGGTGAATACTGCATGCGAGATGTGCAGATTCATCATTTCACATGGAGAAGAGGAGGTTAAGGGGTGATATGATAGCCATGTTCAGATATATAAAAGGATGTCACATAGAGGAGGGAGAAAGGTTGTTTTCTGCTGCTCCAGAGAAGCGGACACGGAGCAATGGATACAAACTACAAGAAAGAAGATTCCACCTAAACATTAGGAAGAACTTCCTGACAGTAAGAGCTGTTCGACAGTGGAATTTGCTGCCAAGGAGTGTGGTGGAGTCTCCTTCTTTGGAGGTCTTTAAGCAGAGGCTTGACAACCATATGTCAGGAGTGCTCTGATGGTGTTTCCTGCTTGGCAGGGGGTTGGACTCGATGACCCTTGTGGTCTCTTCCAACTCTATGATTCTATGATTCTATGATTCACTCCTTTTACCTTGTCACACATTTAAGGAATGCTTTGCTGTGGAGCAGGATTTGCAGTTTCCTAGCTTGCCAACATTTTTGTATGTCTGCAACTTACTGTCTCAGATGAATCCTTATTTTTTACTTTAGAGCAGCAGCTTGTTGAGAATTCATGAAACTTGTAGCTGTCACACTTTGGTTTACAGTAATCAAGCCTGCACATTTTCCAGAAGCATAGCCATGTCAGTCCATTTTAGCAAAAACAACGAAGGGCACGGTGGAACCTTAAAGACTTGCACGATGTGGGAGCAAAAAAAAAAAAAAGTACTTAGCAACACAGAGCTTTGAAGCCTGTTGTTATGATGCACTTTAACATTTATGCTAAACCATACCACAAAAAGCAAACTTGGTCATCAAGTAGTCAAAACAAACAGTTTGATCATTACAATAGTCTGATGGAATTAACTTAATAGTGTCATAAACAAACTGTATCATACAACTCTATCTGTGCATATTTATTATTTAATCAATATAGTTTGCAGGTAAAAAAATAAATTGCAAGTAAATATGATTATGTGTGTTGCTATTTTCTGCTTTATGTGAAGTTGCCTTCATTCATTCATTCATTCATTCATTCATTTTATCAGTTGCTTTATCTTGCCTAGGGCAACCCAAAACAACTTACAACCAAACAAACATACAATAAATCTCACATAGATACATTAAAACCAAGGGAAAAGATAAAAGCATTAAACACATCCCAATCACTTTTAAAAGCCACAGATAGTCAAAAGCCAAAGCCCTGGTATCTAAAGATATATAATGATGGTGCCAGGCACGCCTCCCTGGGGACAGCATTCCACAAATGGGAAGTCACCGCACAAAAGGACTGTTCTTGTGTTGCCACCCTGCACACCTCTTGTGGAGAAGACACACAAAGAAGGGCCTCAGATAAGGAGCCCAGGGTCTGGGTCTGTTCACATTGTGAGAGGTGGTCCTTGAGGTATTTAGAACTACTGTCTTTTTATGGAACAGAATTTCCCTTACCTTAAAAGTTACTATAGGCAGGCAAAAATCAATACATCAAGTCCTTCCTGGCATGGATATATGGATGGGAAAAGATACATCTGTTGATTTCTGCCTCTCATGCAATTCTTAACAGTAGCAACTCTACAAATTATAAGTGAGCCTCTGGTAAGCTATAGTTTTCACTAAGCAAATGTGTTATTATCTATGTGCCTAATGTTGACCTCAGTGAGATTCTGAATGCATGCTGTACCATCATGTCTTTACTTCAAAATCTTTATTTAGGGAGAGATATGATTTAATTTAGCTATAAGTCTTGTGATTATAGATGCGTGTGGAAATATAAAATCATGGCTTCTGTTAGAAAATAAACTTCAGTTTGGAAGAAAAAAGAGGCCTCAGTCCCAAGCAGTCTTTCATGCCTTAAACTTTCATGGATAAAAGTGAAACTCTGCATAACATCCCTTCATTATGCTCTCTTGAGCTAGATAGGGTTGCCATATTTTGAAGAGCAAAAAAGAAGACACATTTGCCGACTTATACTTTTAACTGTGGATCTCTATGACTCTCATCATGAAAAAGAGAATGTGTCCTGGAAAAAGAGGACATATGGCAACCCTAGCTAAAACTATTATCAGTTCCAGTTCCTGGCCTCGGGGAGTAATGATGACGAGGCAAAACAAGAATTGGCCTTTTCTGCAGTGGCTCCCCAGTTGTGGACTGCTCTCTCTTACATTGCCTTTAGGCACCAGGCAAAAATGTTCACCTTCAACCAGGCCTTGGGCTGATTGTCATCCAATGCCCTTTTGGATGTGTTGTGGAAGAGGTGATTATTGGGTTGTTTCTGTTTTTATTATGTATTTTGTGGGGGGTCTTATACTGTAGTTTTGTGTTGGGAACTTCTTGGAGATCTACAGCTAAAGGGTGGTATCCAAATGTAATAAATAATAATAATGTAGAACATGGGCAGGGAACATTTTCCTTATGTTACTAAATAACTGCACTCAGCTTCCATACATCTGGGATTTAGGAGGAGAGGTATCCATGTTTTATTTTAGAAATAAAATACTCCCAAACTTGCTACCTTTCGATTGCAATCTTCCTGTAACTTTAAAATCTACATGGTGTATAGAAATTCATTTGGTGCAGTGGCCCCATCCCTGCATCTCCATGCCAGGAAAAATGGCACCTGCTGAACATATGCCCACAATGTGGTTGTTGGAAGGCATGGGGATTCTACCTGAAGTACTACCTAACTTGCCTGCACATTCAGTCACAATAGGGTAGGATGTCACTGGTTGTGAGCTGTGGCAGCATAGGGGAATCTCCGGCCCATGGGCCTAATTTGGCCCACCTGGCCGCTACAAATGCCTTGGAAGGTCGTTTTTTCGCAAGCCCCACTTGCTAAAGTCCTATTTGACACCAACTGCCATTTTCGGCAGCATTCCGTATGTTAAGACTTGTATTTGTTATGAATGTTTCTTACATTTATGCATGTTGTGCACAGTAGAAGTAACCCAGGAAAGAGGTTCGGGCAAACATTTGATAAACCACCAAATGCCTCCTTCCATTCTGCAAGTCCAGTGCCTATTAAAAACACAGGAGGTCCAGATAAGGAACCTCTCACCAATGGCCAGAGAGATGATGGAAATTGTAGTTCAGCAACATCTCAAGGACTACAGATACCCCACACCTGATGTAGGGGGCATAAGGAACCTCTCACCCTAGGAGCCAACTCCTGGGGGCAGAGTTCCCTTCGTGCACCCCCTAAAATATTTGAGAGGGCCAGGACCCCCCAAAGTTGATGGGTATTGTCATTCAAATAGGGTGCCTGCACCGCATCATGTGACCTATTTCTCCCCCCCAAAAAAAATATTTTATCCAAATTGGCACTTCTCCCTCTCCCAACCCCACGCCTTAGCACTTGTGTGAAAAGCAGAAGTTCAGCCGGTGAAGTTTCTTTCCTGGCACGTTTCTCCCCTCCCCCAACAAACTACTGCGAAGAAGAGACACAGATTTAAAAAAAAAGTAGGCCGTCCTGTCAGGGACGTCGCGAGGATGGAGGCGAGCCGCTGCTGCCTGAGGGCTTCGACGCCGGGCGCTTCAGGTGCCCGCCGTTGCCGTTACACAAACGCAGCCTAAGAAGAGCGGGCGCCGTTTTCCCCTCACGACAGCGGCGGCCGGTGCTCGTCGTGTGAGGAAAAGTCCTCGTGGCCGGCCGGGCAGCCTTGCCGCCGCCGCCACCTCCCTCTCTCCCTCCCTCCCATCAGGCGCTCTTTCTCCCTCTCTCCCCGTCAGCCAGTCACTCCGCGCTTGAGCTGAGGCGCGGCGGCTGCGGCAGAGGAGCCGGCTGAGGCGTCCTCTCCCCCTTTCCCGCCTCCTTCTCCTTCCTCGCAGGCAGGCGAAAGGGGCTCGACTTGCCACCCGGCGGCGGCGGCTGCTTGGGCTCCCGAGCGTTGTTTGGCGCTGCCTTGCCTGCGGCGGCCATGACCTCGAGCGGCAGGCGGAGAGGCCGGGAGCGGGGGGAGCCTCACCAGCAGGAGGAGGATGAGGAGCTGCCCGTGTACCTGGCGCGCCCGGGCACCGCCGACCAAGTGCCCCGCCAGAAGTATGGCGGGATGTTCTGCAGCGTGGAGGGCGCCTTCGAGAGCAAGACGCTGGACTTCGCGGCGCTCAGCGTTGGGCAGAGAGGGGCCCGGAGAGCCCCGTCGCGGCAGCAGGAGCCCCAGCAGCCCCCGCCGGAGCCCGACGCGCCCCCGGACGAAGCCCCGGCCCGCAGCGTCGAAATCCGGGCCCGCTCCAGCAAGGAGCGCCTGCAAAACCTCGACTACGAGGATTACAAGGTAAAGGGGGTGGGATGGGGAGTCCCTCAAGGGTCAGAGAGGAGGCAGGGGGACCGCGGAAAGGGGCGGGGGTGTCGGTGGGTGGCATCTCTGAGATGGGAAACAAAAGATGAGGCGATGAGGGCGAGGGAGACCCGCAGCCTGATCTGGAGGGGTGTGTAATGTGTGTGTTCGTGTCGACGGCTCTTTGTGGAACCTGTTTACTCGCGAGTAAAGCGCCCCCGAATCGCAGCCTTCGGCAGCTGGGCTGACACGAGACAAAACTACTTACTTCTTTCTGGGCTTGTGCGTGATCTGCCCTCTTGAGAAACGTCCGAAGCATCTTTCGAACATCTCGCCCTCGTCAAGCTGTGAAGCGGTTAAAATTCAACAGAAGTTAAAACAAAACGGCACGAATCCTACTTGGCCGTACATTTTTACGGCCTGTTCCGAAGTTGATGATGGCTGTTAAGACGGTTACTAAGAGAGAGAGGCCCCTAGCGCCCCCCCCCTTCCTCCTGAAAAATAAACTTAGCAACTAAATAATGGGTGGATGAGGCATCTTTTCAACACTTCTGCCGTGTGTTTCCTGACGTTCCCGATAAGCCCTTGCAGCTAGGAGTAATTCTGGTAAGATATCAGGGTTTAGAGATGTAAGAAACAACTCTACATACTCTTAGTGGCGCCTGGATCTTAATTGTAGAGGTCACGTGACCACATTCTAATTATTATTCACCATCCCTGTGAATGAATCAGTTGCTCATTCTGCTCTGTATATATGCTGAATCTTCTTTATTGCTCACAGAGGTTGTGGTTAACCAAGAGGAGGCTCTACAACTTTTTTCTGTTTCTTTTCAAGAGAAAAAGGGAGAGACAGCTTTTCTTTGCCATCAGCCTGTACTGCACAAGCCGAGTGTCAGCATTTTTAAAGTTATTAACTTAAAAGCTCTATGTCCTATGTTCCAAGAATGGTCAAGTAAGCCAATCAGGAGAGAATGCAGTCAATTTATGCCAGGATTGGTTACTTTAAAGTCAGTCCTCCCCATTTTCTTCATAAAAAGGATGAACTTGGAACTTAATTTAAATGGCTTGACTTTCAAAAGTTTGACCTTATAAGGAGCAGCTGAATAAAACAGGAACACCTTAAATATTGCATCATAGAAGTAAGAGCTCTTTTTTTAGAGGTTACATGCACCCTTTTAGGTTTTAAAAGTGGCCTAAGCATTCTTTTTTTAGGGACGCGGGGGGCGTTGTGGGTTAAACCACAGAGCCTAGGACTTGCCAATCAGAAGGTCGGCGGTTCAAATCCCCGCAACAGGGTGAGCTCCCATTGCTCGGTCCCTGCTCCTGCCAACCTAGCAGTTCGAAAGCACATCAAAGTGCAAGTAGATAAATAGGTACCGTTCCAGCAGGAAGGTAAACGGCGTTTCCGTGCGCTGCTCTGGTTCGCCAGAAGCGGCTTAGTCATGCTGGTCACATGACCCGGAAGCTGTAGGACGGCTGCCTCGGCCAATAAAGCGAGATGAGTGCCGCAACCCCAGAGTTGGCCATGTCTGGACCTAATGGTCAGGGGTCCCTTTACCTTTAAGCATTCTTTTGGGATCCAAGAATTTCCAAGTCATTTATAAATAGCCTTTATATTCCGTTGGTCTTACCTACTGCAAAACGGGAAAAATACCTGAGAACTACTAAAAATAAGTGTCCTGCCTTCTAACCCCATCCCAGTTATATTTCAGGAAATCTTCTCTGAGCTGACACCAACAAAAGTTGGTACCTGAAATCAGGGGTGCGTTTTTCTGATTTTGGTCAGTCTGTTTCCTTGAGCTCATGTTTTGTTTGTAGCCTTGGCTAGAATACAGGTGACAGGTGAGTGATACCTATTCCTTTAAGGCAATGTACACATTAGTGGCTTAAAATGCAGCAAGGTTGTAGTCCCCATCCTCCCTGCTGTATTTTAAGTCACATTTGCCAAGTTGCTGTGCACACCAGAGAGGGGGCAAGGATGTCTTCACCCAATGCACATTACTTGTTTGTTTTCCTCAAGCCTACAACCCACTCACCCTCAGCTTCTGCTCATGGAGCTGTCATCTGTGCATGTAAATGTACATACTTCACCTTAATTGTGAAATGATTGTGGATTACGTTTTCAAATCAGATGAAAGCTGATTTGAGGGAAAATATATCAAATAGCAGTGTTTCTCAAGAAACTACATATGGATTGTGGCTGATGTCATGTGGACATGGCTTCAAATGCCAGTAGTGGAAGTGCACTGGAGTCAGAGTTAAGTGCTAAGTGTACATAGCTGGTGTTACTGATAGATGCTTCATACATGATAATTTCCATACGGAACTAACAAGTGTGGCAATGAAACAGAACCACTGTTATGTATGTGGTAGAGCTTAAGTTTTGCTGCAAGAACATGAATCAAGAATATAATGCCAATATTATTTATGCAATGTATATATTTGTCACAAATAAGGTTTTTCTGATAAGTCTTAAGTGATGGTTTACATTGTTAGTTACTCCATGCAGGAGAAAGCCACCATGCATTAACTAGTTCTGAGTTCCAAAGGGGATGGAACTGTGCCAGATACGGGCATAAGTGTTGGTTGGAAGTTCTCCTGTCCATTTCTAGGTCATTTCTAGAATGAATCCCTATTTCATATGATTCAGTAAGGTTGCTGCTTTGCTAAAGGGCTGCCTTAACATAATAAGGCTAATTTCACACTGAACTTCAGTTCATCCAGCTGTAGATGAGCACCGGATCCTTGAGATTGGGACAACAGATCCTTTGTCACATGTAAGAGCTGGCACCCTTTTAAGCGTGTAAGCCAAATAAAACTGATTGGAAGATTACGTTCTTAAGCAATGAATAGGTTATAAATGAACTGTTGATAAATGCTTATAATGGTATGATAACTTCTTTTTCTTTAGTTCTGCCTAGATCTGTATTGATCTAGGGTTGTTAGTTCAGGTATTCCTGATCTGAAACTTTGGAAGAGAGCTGTGCTGGATTTTTAGCTGCGGTAGGTTTTTCTTCAAAAAGGTGCAAAGAACGCTGATTTATTAGTACTGTGCTGCCTTTCAAAGAGCTTTTGCTAAATACTTGCCAAAAGAGTCTGCCATGACACAGACTTTCAGCTACCAACTTTCTATCCAATTCCTATCTTACTATTTAGTCTTGTTTATCCCACCCTTCTTCCAAGGAGATCCTGGGAGAGTACATGGATTTCTTACCCTCAGTATTTTTTCTTGCAACAACCCTGTGAGGTCAGTTAGACTGAAATATAGTGACTGTCACCTATTGGGGATTTGAACCCAGGTCTCCCAGATCCTGCACTTAAGCCACTGCAACACACTGTTTCTCTTAGGATCGAGACAGCATTATCACACAAATTTTTTTCTTTACCAAACAAATAAGATGTGTGGTGATCCTGGTTGGGGCTGGAACATGAGGGAACTTCAACCATTTGTCCCCACCACTGTTGCAATCTGGGTTGAGTGGGGGAGAGTTGCAGTTGTTATTTTCTCCTAGAACATTGGCAGTCTCTGGGCTGTGTGTGTGTGCAATCCAGATCAGGACTGTGTTGAGGACAAATGGTTGGAGCCCCCTCACCTGCCTTTGGTCCAGAATAGGATTGGGGATTCCTGCAGCTGCTATTAATTTAATAAAACTAGTATGCAAGGGCCAGTCATGTGTTAACATAATACCTTTGTTCCTTTGTGCATTACACTCTACATGGGTGCATGGGCTGAACCTCAGCCCTTGAGCACCCTGGAAGCTCTATTGCCCCACTAGGAAAGATGTTAGAATGTACACTTATTTATTTGGGAAGCCTATATCCTGCCTTTCCTCTAAAATAATCCCCAAGGTAGTTTAAAAACAGCAGACAAAAACCAATAAAACAGTTACAGGACTATAGCCAAATTTACCAATAGAAGAAATATCACTTATCACCACATAAAAAACCCTCTCTCTGGTAACTACCTCCACATCCTTTAAAGGCAAGTTTGTGAACACTCACAAATATCAATGGTTTTTTTTCCAAAACAAAGTTGATATGAGTAGTAATTTCTGATAAAGAAAAGAAAAGACCACAGGACATGCCCACATTGTATGCCTCAAAGAGGGTTTTCAGCATTATGTTGCCAACATCTTTCTAGACTAATCAACCTTATAATCAATCCTTATAAAGGTGTTGTGGAGTTCCATATACTCCAGACTTCCTTTTTTCATTGAATCAATCTCAATTTTAAATCTAAACAAATACCGCATATTGATGCTGTAGCAACTTTCTGTCAATTGGAAAACATCTAACTCTGTTTCATTTGTCTCCAAGATCCTGAACATCAATTTTACAACATTTCTATAAATAAGTAATATGGGTTTAATCTTCAAACATCCATTTCCTCCAGGAGATGCTGAGGCTTTCAAAGCTGATGGTCCAAAAATAGACTAAAATGTGCTGTAGATGAAGGTATTGCCATTCAGCACTAGTGAGTCAAGTGGTATGTACCTGTAAACCTGAAAATGGCAAAAAAATCCATCTAATCCTATTAAGTGGTCTAACATGTAAATAAATATCACTTCAATCCACATCTACTATTTTATTATTTATTTTATTGTCTTTTGTTGTTATATTTTTAAATAACACTTTCCACACATGCACTTGCCATACATACAACACCCACAAACAGTAAACATACTTGCCAGGCATACATCTGTCTAGTTAAGAATTCAGTACATACCATTCCCCACTATTTCTGGTTATTTCCCACTGCCTCCAATGATTTTTATATAAGTTATGCTGCCATCAGTAATGTTTTGAAATTGTATTTATCATTTATTCAGTTCTCTTTGACACGCAGGGTGCTCACTTTTTTAAAAAGTTGCTGCTCACCTTCTTAAAGTTCCTCTGTTTTTCTTTGCTCTCTATTGCTAGCTGGCTGCAGAAGTGCTATTAGTGTAACAACTTGTAAGGGACAAAGTTCTTAAATAAATAAGCACAAGAAATCCACAAAACACCCAAGGAACACCTGAGCTATAGAGGGAGAAGACTGGTTGGTAAAAGGCTAAAAGGTGGGAGGGAGCTGCTGTTGCCATCATTAACATAACCCTGTACTGTATATGGGGTTGCCTGTCAAGGAGACTCAGAAGCTTCAACTGAAAGCCTCATTCCCATGTTGGTGGCACATCATCCCAGAATGTATGGCATTTGAATAGCTATGTAAATACATCAATTTATTTTTTGCTATGTTCTACGTCCACTGTTGGAGGCAAAATGCCTTTGAATAACAGTTGCTGAGTATCACAACGGGGGAGAGCACCTTTGTACTCAGGTCTTGCTTGTGGACTTCCCCTACATCTCTAACTAGCCACTGTAAGAAAGGATGCTAGTCTAGATGGGCCTTTGACTTAATCCAGCAGGGCTTTTCTTACATTCTTTGAGATTCTTATGTCCAGTACTGCTATAAATTAGATCTGTCTGAGTAGACCTATATAGGATTGCACAATAAGCAGAGCTAAAATATATGGGAAAACACTGTTTTGTGAGCTTTGGGAAGCATAAGGCAGAATGATTATTCTGTTAATTACATCTACTTCATCTACCTTAATCAGAAAAAACAACAACATTCTATTCTGTTTTTCTTTATCCGAGAATTGGACAAGTCTTTGTCTCTTCAGCATGTGGTCAAGACATTTTCTCTTTTCCTAGGTAATTCTGTGAAGGGCTTTTCCTTGACAGCTGGCTGTAATACAGAATTGTACTACGCAACACAGGCTTTACTGCAATTGCAAATTACAACTTGTTGCAGGATTAGGCACAGAGATGATCTGGTTTATGTGGGAAAATGCTCCTATTCTTCAGTGGAAGCCAATGGTCACTAAGTAAATCTTCCATCAAAATAAGAGTTTACTGAATAATCATTCATTTGCTGGTATCTATTGCAGCATTGTGTCATGGTTTCCATTGTCTATATAAAAATAAGAATGTGTGGAATTAGTACATCTATTATTTATCTCTGACCTAAAAGAGGCCAGTTAAATTAAAAATATAAAGTGTATCTACTATAAGTAACTTGTAGTAGTATATAGAAAGATGAACTGAAATTGCTATAATTTCCATGAATACAGATGCAGCTATATTATCAAGCAGTTTCAAGGCCCATTTCAAATGCTTTGGGTTTCTCATGGGGGGGGGGGGGAGAGATGTGTCTGGCTAACTTTTGCTAATTAGGAACTTATACTACTTCAGAGAAATCGGTGCATAGCACTTGTGTGGAAGCACAAGTGTGCCCTTGAAGAGAAGAAGAAAAGACTAGCTCTTAAATTGATTATTCTGAAGGGAAAGTTTCATTCCATATTCAAAACTGATTGTAAAACAATTTGATCACAGTTTACCTGTACTAAATATTTATGTGTGATATTGTGTAGTGTGTACTTTGACCTACAAATGCAGAGGAGACTGATTGGTGTTTGGATGGAAATCCTCCATCCAATAAATGAAGAAACATCTCAGTAAGTGCTACATTACAGTGGTGACTACTATTAAATGCCTAGCTAAATGGCTGTCCAGTTTGATGGGGTCAAATGAATGGAGAAACAAGCCAAGTCCTTCTTGCTCCTAATTTCATTTCTTGAAGCTAGTTGTCCAGGCCCAGGCCATACCTCTGTGGCTATCTTTAGCTGCAGCAGCATCTGCGGCTAGCAGGCAGGCCTTCCAGCCACTCCTTGTTTCTCCCAGCAATTACTCACTCAGGGTATTATTATTCTGGGACTAGTGCAGGTGGGAATGGAGGAAGACAAATGCTTGCAGTCTGTGGTACAGTTTGCTTTGACACTGATCTTGACATGCTGCAGACCAGGTGTAACTGGGAACGAAGACAAAGGCCCTGTTCTCACATCATAGTAAGCTTACTGGGATAGTATGAATGAGCTTGCTAAAAGAGGAGCAGAGCAACTGTGATCTTCCGGGCAGCCAGCATATTTGTGCATTTGCACAAAGTCATGGTTTGGCTTTCATGCAAACATGGCCAAATTGATTCTAACTTAGTTGGAATCAGCTTTCCTCTTTTCTCTCAGCTGTGTCCTGCTCAACAATAGCTGGAAGAAGTGGTAGTGGTTCTCTGTATACTCCTATGGGAGACAGTTTTCCTCTTCTCTTTCCCTTTGTCTCATAGTTTTCTGCATGTATTGTTGTTGGCCTACCATTTTTCAGTCAAATATAAGGTATAAGAGCAGTGGTGGAGCTGATCCAGCTCTTTGCACAGCTGCATTGCATTTTCCCTCTTTCCCTTGCATGCCCTATTTTGCTGATGAGTGTGGCTTAGTCAAAAATATTTTGTTGGCCAAATGTGGTGGCCTGGCTGACCTAACTAATCAGTGTAGGGGAGAGATCTTGGAGGAGTTAGTGTTCCATAATTAGGGACACTTGATAGGGTGTATATGCTCAGCATTTCATTGGATGCCATTTTTTCCATTTAGAATATATATATATATTCTAAAAAAAATAACAGAAAACAGGCACATGCCTTTGCAAACTGGAAATGTGCCCAAATAATTTTGTGCTCAATATATTGTTTAGAAGATACAGTTTAGAAGATTTATAATAATGGCCCCAAAGCATGAGTGCAAAACAGTAATTGTCAGTTTCAATAGCACCTAGTTTAGAAGGTGATTGATTGATTGATACACATCTGCTCACTTGCGGAAGTGCTCTGTTGTTTAGCCACTGGCAGATATATTTTGCTTTGAAGAACAATAGACATGAGGGTGCCATTATTTTTATTTGTTTCAGATTGTTTTATTTGTTACTCCCGTGGTGTAATTTCCTTTCGGACTGCCAGCTTAAGTGCACATATTTTGTTATGTAATTGCTTTAAGAAACGTCCTGTATTTTCATGTAGCTGTTCACATACTGATCTGTGATTCTGCTTCAGCTGTGAACTTGGGATGGAATTTAGGAAGGCAAGCCAGATTTCTCTAGTACTGCTCATTATTATCAATAGAGCTCCTGTCTTTTAGCTGATATAGCATCTCTGTGAGAAAATGATAGATTTGAGGATGAATTGGGAAGCTCATCAGATGTAATTAGAAGAATTGTTATGATTGTGTTACTTTCAGGTCATTGTCTGAATGACTTGGAAATGTGATGTAGTAGGTTTCTTTCTTTTTTTTAGTTGGCTGTTGATGAACTGTCAACAAAAAAACTTTTCAGCCAACATGTAATGATCCAAAACTGGCACTGTTTTGGTTTTGATGGGAACAATGAAAACTTATTTGAAGAAACTTAAGAAAGAAACTAATGTCTGCAAGATTGTTAACAGTGGCAAAGACATGGTGAATTCTTCTGTATCATTAGAGTGTTGGAAAAGTCTGGTTTGGAATTCAGCCTTGTTAGAGGAACTAACACTACAGGTACCAAAGACATACATGTAGAGCAGTTTGAAGTCAATTCAAATGATGTTGTTGCTTTTCTAAATAAAGGAAACAGTGATTGGACACTTTCAGAAATGTATTGTTTGATGCGATATTTTGAGTTCACAGGTGTGGTACTTACAAGATTCTTTCTGTAAAAGAGGAATTGAAAAGAAAATACTATCATGTTGGTTTGTATATGTTGTTTGTTTTATTGTATAAAGTATTTAATGTTAACAGATGATTGCCACTTCTGCTCAGGATGAATATTATTATTGGTAATTATATATGACATACAGCTTCCAGAAATGCTGCATATGTGTTGATTATGAAGAATACTTGCATAGTATCAGGATGCTTGCATATCTAAATCAGGCATGAGCTCTGAACCAAATATCCCAAACCTTTGGAGAATTATTGTATCCAGTCTTTACTAAATTTGTACTTGTTTGACAAACAATTGGAACCTACTTATTTGTATCAGGTTGGAAATGATTGGCTTTATACGTCTTGTACTGTAAAGGAGTGGACTAAAATCTAGGCTTTGGGAGATTCAGAATAGTAGTGTGCTGCTCCAGCTCTGGGCCTTACATGATTTACTGATGGTGCTTTGCATTGTACTGAGTTTATGTTCAGCAAGATAATGGGAAATTTACAAATACAAATATTTGCTGTAATTGTGGTCACCTAGTGGAAGAACTGTATGCATTGCTATCGGAATAGTAGTAGTAGTAGTAAAAGCGAAATAGTCAGTATTGCTAACCAGAAAGATCTCATTTTGCCACCAAGTGTCCTATCCCTCCTTTCTGTAGCAGTAATCCAAATGATCTGTCCTCTTTCCTCAACTCTTTCTTCCATGGAGGAAGTAATGCCACATCTACCTCCTAAACGACATATAACTGACTCAGCCACCCAGTTCCTTAGCAGGCTGTTATGCCTAGTAACGAAAAATGAGCTGTGCTATCCCACATTGAAGTAAATTCGAATCTAAATCTAGGCCTAGTCTGTGTTAGATGCTTTTTATACTTGAATTACTATCCTAGTAGACTCAGAATTGACTTTTCATAAAGAACAGTCACAGCATCTGAGTTGGAAATGATTAAGAATCCATATTCTTTTAATTAAATTCATTGGAAACATGTTGGTTTAAATTAAGGAGGAGTGGAGGAAGAGTAAAATGTTCTTTTGTTGAAAGGGGGGAAACCATTTAAGTTAAAGCATGATTTTTTAAAAGTCCAGTGCTTTGGAAAACTTTCCGTTGCTGGGGTTGTTTGGCTATATAAATTAGAGGCTGAGGAGTAGGTGTAATATGTGCAGGAGGTTCTAACATCTGTCTATTCCCATTGTGTGTGTTTAGTTAAAATTGTACAGGAAAATGTGCAAGGCAGAACAGAAATATATAGTACAGCTTTGAATGAAACGCATCTGGACTGAAATCAGCAATGTGTTTTCAGGAAACCCAGTTACTGTCCATTTCAAGTTTCCCAAATTCAGGGAGAGGTGCTTATGAGATCATAATTGGAAAAACAGATGTATTCAGAGGACCTTTCCTGATAGTGATTTTTTTGCTAAGTGAGCATTGATCATTTTGGCAACCATTTCTGGTTGTATTTCTTTTTCCAATAGAGATTTTGTGAAGAATTCATTTTAAAAACAACAACAAATCCTCCTGAAGAAGTGTGCATGCACACAGAAGCTTATATCCAGAACAAACTTGGTTCGTCTCTAAGGTGCTACTGGACAATTTTTTTATTTAAATCCTCCTTAGTTACTGGATTTTAAACTCTCTTTTAAAATCACACGCTGTACCCTGATTAAAGCACAAAAGGAATACCAAAAAAGTCAACCTAAATATAAGTCTACAGAACGTTCAAAAAGCTTCAAAATCAAGACATTAAAAAATATTCAAGCAACAGTTGTCCCAAACACCCCTTACTAACAATCACATTTAAGTCTTGAAGGTTAAAGTGTGCATACGTGTAATGGAACTGAACAGATAGCTGGAACTTTTTTGACAGTTGTTTGCTGTTACTCCCAGAGAGAGGCAAGTGTCATGTCACTCTGTGTTTGCTGGAGGGTTTATTGGGAAGATACAGCACAGTATCATAAGCTATAAAAAATACATTTTGAAGCCTTGTCTCCATTAACCATCAGAGTGTTCTTGTGTCCAGGAGTCTGAGCTCACCAGATAGACCTAAACACTGGACTCCTTCTCATGATGGACAATGACAATTAGATGATATAAACTAAGTATTGATACACTAATGGGGAGGCCTTTTATTTTCTGCCTGTCATTCTGTTAGCTGGCTATCTCCATAATGAGCTTTATTCTTGGAGAAAGGACTCTGATATTATAGCCTCGGTGGTCTATCTTTCTTGCAAGGGTATGTTGCATTGATAATTGTGGACTAAAATATAAGCACTCTGTATATGTACATAAGGCCAAACACCTATGAAAGTACAAGTGTTGCTAAAAATAAGAGGTCTGTGTGCCATAGGCAAGGTATGATGGGACAGATCCCCATCTAATATATAAATTGGACCAACTGGAGTATCTGTTAGTCATAGCCTAGTCCTATATACAGTATAAAAATTTGCTTTTAACATCAGATTCACCCTTTTTATATAAAACTATGGCTAGTGAAAACATTGATGAATACTAATATTTTAATATTTAGAGGCAGTATTAAATGCCTAAAAGCCTTGGTGATCAGCACCTGGGATATTTTCTCCTCTTCTATGTTTCAGAAGTAGATGCTCTTTAAGATAACTTTATATTTGGGGAATTATACAGTATTTTTCTTGGTGGTGCCCTTCAATATTCTGATTACTCAAAAACAAATAAAGATATGGTTTGCTTGAAAGTATTGTCACACACATGTAAAACTGGAAAGAACAGCAACATCGAGCCTATATCATGTTGGTGTTTTAGCAAATATGCATTCACCTCATTAATTGTCTAGGTAGTAAGGTAAATGACATGTATCTTAGATGATAGGTTATACTGTCAACATTCAGAAAAACACTGGTGAATATGATCAGTTTGGTGTATAGGATGTTCCTAATTCCCCAGTGAGATCTAGAACTTGAAAGCTTTGTGGTTCTGAACCTCTTGCAGCTTTTCCTGTGTACTTCATGTAGAGAATTTAAAATATGTTCTTCTCCATGTAGAACCTGTGCTGAAATTTTTACAGTTTCTTTATGTGTTAGGTTTTATGCATTAGTACTATCATTTAAGTTGGCAAACACACCCCTTTGTGATATTTGTCTGGCTGCTTGTTTTGTGTCAGCCAATTTCTAGTGTTCTCATAGTGTATCACAGTCTTCCCCAATCTGGTGCCCTCCAGATGATTTGGATTACAACTCCCAGCAGCCCCAGCCAACCTGCTCCTTCCCCATCACTGGTATGCACCATTTCAGTACAAATGTATTATTGTATTTTAGTGTTTTGTTGAAAGCCGCCCAGAGTGGTTGGGGAAACCCAGCCAGATGGATGGGGTATAAATAATAAATTATTATTATTAGTCCTCAAGTAAGCAGGTGGCTTTGAGGAAATCACACAGCAACCACTGTATAGAACTCACCACATACAACAGCTGCCATACTGATGAAATTTGAAGCTGCCTGTATATGGCAGACATCTTGCATGAAATGATCCTTCAAAACTACAAATACATCAGTTCAATCAACCAAAACATCTGGGAAGTACTGCATGTTGTACAGTCTCACTGTGTGTCTCAGTGCATCTCAAATTGCAGCTGTGATTGTGTGAATTCCTTGAGACTTTGACAAGCACACCATATACATGGTTACAGTGGGGAAAATAAATCGTGTGTATTTGTCTTCAGAAGTCTTTCTGTATGAATGTGAATTAAAAGAGAGAACAGTTGCTATAGATGAATGAAAAAAATAAATTGTCAGAAACAAATACAAATGTCCGATATGCTTTCCAGAAAGCAAGTTAAGGAAGCAGGAAAATGGCATTGCTTCATACATGTCCAACTGGAGCCTGGCTAAGGCAATGTGTGGTTCCATCCGTGACTTTCCCACCTCTCAAATGGGAAATTGCTATGATCCTTTTATACTGACAAGTTTGGAGGAGGAAGTTCTGAGCAGAAATCTCACCTCCCTCTTAACATTCTTAGTATTGTGTGTAACTAGGGGGGAGTGAAACAGGTGCTTTGGTTTTACAAACTTTCCTTTATTCTTCATTCTTGTCAGCAACTGAATTATTGCAGTGGGGAAGCTGGATACTGTTCACTGTATTGACCAGATTATAATTGCGTTGGGGGTGGGAAGAGAAATATCTTGCAGTGAACTTTCTCCTCTTTTCTAGGCTCAATTTACAAAATCCTCAGATGCCCTGTCCCATTCAGGATAGCTCTCTGGCTCTAACTAGCAGATTCAGGATGTGGTGCTTTCTGTTCTTCCAGAAAGAAGAGGGTAATTTGGCAAAAGCCGTAATAAGCTATTTTCTCCTTCTGGCTTTCACAGCTTTTCCTTGTGGCACTCTCAACAGCCAGTGACGTGGGGTGTAAAATTTTCATTGCTTTATATTTTTGTGGAAAAAATCCAGTTTCATAGCTTCATCAGCAACAATGGATGACTTCAATAGCAAGTATTAGGGAAGCTTAGCCATTTCAAAGTTTATAGCTTGATATACTAAATACAGGTAAAATGAACATGCTAAATAAGATCACTCTCAAGGATATCAGAAAATGTTGCAGTGCAAACTGAAAATATTCCAATGCCAATTGCCTCAGTTCAGACTTTTCTGGAAATTCCACATCTCTGGCAACAGCCCACATGAAGAATTTGGCTACCTGCCTACTGCTCTGTAGCAACAGCAACACCTCCATACCTGCCTGAGTCTTAGAACATTGCCTACATGGTTTGTTTTATCGTTCTTTATAGCTGTTGAATTTACTTAGTTTTTGTTTATTGGAAGCTAAGGGTTCAGGCCTTCTTTTGGAGGTGTTGGTGGGAGGGAATGAACATGAGCATGAACTAGAAATTGTTCAAAGTTCTGCCCCAAAATGAACTTAATTCTCCTTTAGATTACCTAGCAGTTATGGAAACTACTTCCAGGCAGGGCTCTTTTTCCCCCACCGGAACTCAGTTTCAGCACCTCTCAGGAGGCATTAATGGTGAGTCCCTCTTTTTCTAGAGAAATAGCACAGCTCTCAGAGATGTTTGAACTGGTTCATTGAACTTCATTGAACTGAACTAGTTCATTCCAAACCCTGCTTATCATTGCAGATGTATTGCCCCCACAAACTAGGCTTTGAACTGTGCTTCTTCAAGGCAAACAACACTGTTACAAGCAAAGTGTCACCTTTAAAAGCCTTCTTTTGTTTGAAAAGCTGCTTCAGGAAGGGACAGTTTAAGAGTTAGAAGCAGGGAGTAAAGTACTCCCTGCACCTATCTTAATGTTTCCAGAGAACAACAAAACAGTTGCCTGAGTATCATACTGATCAAGAGCTTCATTAACTACAAAACCCAACATTTGGAATCCCCTCCAAATCTTTCATAGGATTTTGTAGTCATTTTGTAGCTCTGCCCAAGCCAGTACTGTATTAGCACCCCAGAGTCTTTGGGCTAAATTAAGACAAGGTGTTTTAGATCCATTATGAAATTTGGACAACAGTGCATTGTAGGAAGATGGGGGATAGTGTCAACCCTTTCCCTGCATAGATTTCCCATTGTAAGTGCTCCCTAGCTGCCCCATAATAGGTGCTTGGGTGAAGGCATTTACGCCAGAAAACAGTGCAGTATGGAAGGGTTCTACCTTCCCATCCCCACAGTACTAAGGTCTTGATTAATTCAGAGGGAGGAAGAAAGAGTTGTTGCTTTAAAAAAATGAAAGTTTGGGAGAACCAATCATGGATCTCAAACATATATAATTTGGCCCACTGCTGCAGAAATTGGGTGAGGCATATATCATATCATATCATGCACATCAGGAAGTCATCAATGGTGTAAAGCTGATGCAGAGTATGCATACTGTTTCCAGTGTGATTTTTGGCAGAAGCAGCAAGACTTAAGCACTTTTCTTTAAAAAAAAGAAAGAAGAAAAGAAAGAGTCTTTACAAGGGTAAAAAAGAGATATGAAACAGGCCCAGAAAGGAATGCTGGCAGCACATCCCATACAGGATGAATGTAGGGAAAACCATCAAGTGGAACAACTTCTAGCCTAGACTTGGCATGGAAGTTGATGTCTTGTGCAGTGAATCTGAGAAGTAAAAGCTTTTTCAAAAATGTCATTAAAAATGAATGTTTAAAAGAATAGAAAATGTGACTTGGCAACAAAGAAAGCAGAACCTCCCCTCACTTCCCAGAACATACACGCAGCCTGCATGGTGTAGTGTGATGTAATGGTTAGTGTAAGACTAGGACCTGGAAGACAAAGGGTTCAAATCCTCACTCAGCCATGAAACGCATTCGATGACCTTGAACGAGTCTTGGCCTAATCTTCACAGGGTTGTGAAGTAAATGAAGCAGGAGAACCCTGTACACTGCCATAAGCTCCTTGGAGCAATGGCAGGATATAAATATACAAAATAATAAATAAATAAATAAATAAATAAACAAACAGTTAGTTTCTAAAATGCCATTAAATCACTTTCTTCAAAGAAGCTTTTAGTTGTGTTGCTACAGGGGAAAAATTGAACTTCATTGAGAATACTGGGTATTGCAATATAGTTAAATAGTGCAGAAAGTAATGGTATGAAGATATGTCAAACTTTTGTCAGCTGACAAATATTCATTATGTGGCAGCATTCATCTTGTAGTTGCAGAGGCAAATCAATAAATGTTTCAAAGGCCCAAGAGGGATGGATGGTGTGTGGTTGTTGTTTTTTTAAGGGATCTGTATTTAAACTACACTACCCATTATCCAGGACGCAGGTGGTGCAGAGCCTAGGACTTGCCGATCAGAAGGTCGGCAGTTCGAATCCCCGCAACGGGGTGAGCTCCTGTTGCTCGGTCCCTGCTCCTGCCAACCTAGCAGTTTGAAAGCACATCAGAGTGCAAGTAGATAAATAGGTACCTCTCTGACGGGAAGGTAAATGGCATTTCCGTGCCCTGCTCTGGTTCGCCAGAAGCGGCTTAGTCATGCTGGCCACATGACCCGGAAGCTGTACGCCGGCTCCCTCGGCCAATAAAGCGAGATGAGTGCCGCAACCCCAGAGTCAGTCACGACTGGACCTAATGGTCAGGGGTCCCCTTTACCTTTATGTGTACCTTTACCCATTATCCAGTAATACACACTGGGTAGAATTCAGTGCTGTACTATTACAAACATTTCACTTGACAAATGGAGCAATTCTGCCCCTCCCTTTCTGGATATTCTCCCAACACCAGCAGCCCTACCAAGGGTAGGGGGCGCAGGGAAGCAAGGGGAAACTCCCATTGTGTAAGTGCTTGCATGGGGCTTCTGCTGATGGGGTTTGTTAAGTGAATCCTTATCATGAAGTTTTATCTAAAAGATACACAAGTGAAAGTTGCGTCTGCCCATTCCCCCCCATCCCACTGCAGGTCTCCATACTACACATTAGCTCTTTCCTAAGGGTCCTCTAATCTCAGGAGAGGTTTTTCAGGGAGCTGTAGTGGGCCAGAAAATCCTGTTATACAAGCAGACTTATATCTGCCTAACTTTGGATGCAACTTATGAAATGATGTGTGTTGTAAAAAGGTAAAGGTAAAGGGACCTCTGACCAGGCCAGGTCTAGTCGTGGCCGACTCTGGGGTTGCGGCGCTCATCTCACTTTATTGGCCGAGGGAGCCGGCGTACAGCTTCCGGGTCATGTGGCCAGCATGACTAAGCTGCTTCAATATTTGAAGGACCATCCCTTGTTTTTATATTATGTATGTTCTTCACCACCCTGGAATCTATTGGATGAAGGGCAGTATACAAATAATTTAAACAAATAAATAAAATTTAAAAAGTGCTTGGTTCCATTTGACCAGGCTGACTGTTATCCACCTGCAGCAATGCTGATTTACTAGATCTGTGCTGCTGCTCTCCAGAGACAGTTTACCTCTTTGGTAAAGGTAAAGGACCCCTGACAGTTAAATCCAGTCGTGAATGACTCTGGGGTTGCGGCGCTCATTTCATCATGTGGCCAGCATGACTAAGCCGGTTCTGGCGAAACCAGAGCAGCACACGGAAATGCTGTTTACCTTCCCACTGGAGCAGTACTTATTTATCTACTTTCACTTTGACGTGCTTTCGAATTGCTAGCTAGGCAGGAGCTGGGACTGAACAATGGGAGCTCACCCCGTCGCGGGGATTTGAACCGCTGACCTTCCGATCTTTAAGCCGTAGGCTCAGTGGTTTAAACCACAGCGTCACCCATGTCCCTTTACCTCTTTGAAGAGGGTGGAAACCATACTTGCAAATGATTCGAGAAAGGCTCCAGGCCCACATGCCATTCCTGTGTTGAGAGTGCCACTGCTTTTGTAACCTAAATGGCACCATTCACAAGTGGACAGTATCAGGCTTAGGGGAACCCAGAGATTGTAGAAGCACAAGTAATTTCTATGACAAACTCTAAGGGGAACTTCAAAAACATCCCCCAAAGAATTGAGCGTCCTCAGTGGCTATGGAGTTTGGGATATGAGGAGAGGAAGGAAATGGAGTGGATACAATAGAAGAATAGAGTCTTTTGCAGCTCTTGCTATGTATATGGATTTTTCAAGAGAGTTTTTATAGCAATACATAAAATGACTTGCCAGATCTAACATCACACAAAAAGTGACAGGTGCCTTTCCCCTTTCCACCATAAGTCCTGCCCCTTTCATTGAAAGTTCCATCTTTTGCTATAAATTTTATATTGTTTAATATAACTTTGATACAAATTATTCAAAAAAGTGATTATAAAAGTTTGTTTTAGGGTATCATGTGACCTGTGTACATGGCTGTCTCAGTGCTACAAATCTGACAGCGGGTTTTGAGTCCCCGTATAGATACTAAATGTTTGGGTTGCACCTCCCCTCCCCCTCCCCCCCCCCGTAGATGTCATCACTAGCATCCAGCCTAGTGTTTGAAATTCCAGTGTGTGTATACTATAATCTCTTCAGGGTAGCCTGCCCTTTGCCCCAGCTACAGAACAGATGTAGATGACCCAACCATCCTTACCCCAAGGCTTTATGAATGCTATGACCACTAGGAATAAGCCTTTCCATTGACCATTGACCAAACCAATGAGCTTTTTGGAAGACAGGGACATGCCTCTGGGATATGAGAACTAGGAAAGGTATAAATGTGAAGGCTGTTTTTTCTTACTACACTTGACTATTGATTTATAAAATCTGTTTTCTTCTCGGGGCTAAGATGGAGAAAATGATTATTTGTTACAGAAGTTCCATGTCTTCTGTGGAGATCCTGTAGACTAGGAAATCCAAATATTTTTATTAAGGGGATTTAATGGAACCACTAGTATTTGTGCATTGCAGAAATACTCAATTTTCATTAAATAATATGCTGCACAAGAGATAAAATTAACTTTGTGCTATTTCTGAAAAGAAACTCTAGCCATAGGTAGTTCTGATTACTCGCTGTCTCTTTCACTTTATATTTAACAACAATTATTTGCTGTGATCTTTCTGTGTTTGACAAACCCACCACCTGCAACAGCTCCAAGAGAGGAGGAAGGGGATTCCTTCTGTAATTCCCAGTCTCTAAGCATAAGCCGCTCCACTGAGCATTTTGATGGATGCCCTTGGCTCACTTTTAATCTTCAAACCAGTATTGGCTTTTCCTTGGCATGCCAGGTGAGATGCATGCAAAAGAGGAGATCTGAGAGTGGAACAAGAGTAGAAAGTGGGAAAGGTTAATGTAGCAGAAGGATGCAGGTTAATCAATATGCATAAAGACTCATACAAAAGAAAGCCCATGTTTGGGTCCACTTTATTCTCTAACTTCTCTGCATGAATTCTGAGGGTGGTGTAAATTGTTGAAATGTGAAAGTCCCTGGAGGTAAAAGTTCTTCATTGCATATTTATCAAAATGAAGAATCACTCAGCAACAAGAGCTGTTACGTTACACAAGTCAGAGTCATTTAGTCATTTACTAGCTACTGTGGAATTACTGAATTTCCAGTCAACCCAACTGGCAAATGTTTTTGTCTCCCCTGAAAATAAGTGTTTCTAAGGGTAAGTGTGAGCCATCTCTGCTGGCATAGTCTGTCGGCTGACATGGTAGGTGGTGGACCCTAAAGTGGCTCTGTGGTCTGAGCACCCACAGTCCTGGACTCATACCAAGGGGTTTGTGGTTAAAACCCTGGGTGCTTAGTGGGAATTCTAGAATGTGCCTTAGGATAGTTTGCTTCTTCCACAAGCTCTAGTGGCTGACTATACAATATTTCCCGTGCCCTCCCTTCAGCTTACAGAGCAGATATTTTGTACATATGTTCTGCAAATGGATGAGATTATCTCACCTCAGGTATGAAGCGCAATATCCACAAACCACATCAACAATCTTAGACCCCCTAACCACACTGTAAAACTTTTTAGAACAAAGAAAGTTTATATTCCAGAGGGCTTGATGATGAGAAACTTTTTGATTTTGCTTGTTTTGTGCCCCCCCCAGCTTTATGTATGTCAATTACTTTTCACAAGCCCTGAAAGAAATGGATTTGAAATAAAAACCTTTGAAAAAATATTGATCATTTTGACCAAAAAAATAAATATGAAAATTCTAAAAAAAAAAAGGGTGGGGGGATTGTTGTTCTAAAATAAAGTTAGGTATTGTAACCCTGTTGCACTTCTCCCTTTCCTGCACACACTATTTTCCGAACAACAGCAAGATTTTAAAAATGGATGGGTTTTGAATTCCTTAGGGAGTACTTTCCAGTGAAATAGAGTTGAAATGGGTTAGGTTTTCAAGCTTGGTCTAAAACCATGAGAACAAGAAGATTACTTTGCAGGGGATGGTGGAATAATCACCACAATATGAAAAACGATGTGTGTCACAACACATTATTGTGTCAGCTGCATTGTGTAGGTAAACTAACCCCCTTCCAGCCCTGGGGGCTGGAAGGGGGTTAGTTTATCCTCCGATTTGCTAGTAAAACTGAATTACTGTGGCTCGAAATGATGCATTGTCTAAAATGTGTGTCACCAAATTGGAAAGTTTGGAAAGCTGCGTAGGGATTTTAAGGAGACTTTCTTACAAAAGAAATACTGTTGTAAACATGAGTACTAGCTTAACTGCCTCTTCCTTTACAAAGTTTTTAGTCTACTTTACCACATGCCAACTTAGCTGCTACTCTTCCACTTATGTACATTTTGTTAAAACATCTGTTTTAGACAAGAAACAAACTAGAATAAGGTTACCAGGCGTCCCTGTTTCCTGGGGACAGTCCCCGGATTTACAAATCAGTCCCCATACAAAATCCATTGAAGTTGAAAAGTGTCCGCAGATTCATTGAAAAAAATCTGGTAACCTTAAACTAGAAGTCATTTGTTGCTCAAAGAGATGAAATATCTCTGACCATTTTCCACTGGGTACCTGTGGATACTAATTCCTAAAATCTTAGCTGCTTGCTAGTCTCTGGGAAGTTTGATGTTCTTTTCTGACTGCTCCCTTGAATTGTCAGTGCTGGCTTGTAGCTCCTTGCTTCTTCTGCAGTAGCTAACGTCCCTGGGAAAGAGCTTATGGGCCTTGCCCAGTCCCTTTGCAAATCTGGTAGCCAGTCTTTCCACTGCTACCCTCTAGCGGCTGTCATGCCTTACTGCTATGACAGCAGCTCGGAGTGGGTGAGGCAAATAAGGCGAGGAGAGAAAAATCAATGCACAGAGAAAGCGAGACTGGGAAGAAGGAGAAGGGAGGAGTCGCCTCATCAGCCATTCCTGTCTTACAGGGTCCCAGCTGTCATTGGTAAAAGAGGAGGGAGGGAGAGGATTTACTATTGTGTGAAACAAGTGGGAGGGGGCAAGACAGAGAGGAAGACGAGGAAAGGAAGGAAGCACCATTTGTTTCACCTGAGCTTGAGCTGCTTTGCAAGCTGGTACTGCTCCTAGGTTGGAGGATAGAAGCTGGTTCTATCCCTGCCACAACAGCCGAACGTCATGTCTGGTTATCAGGGCAAGAAGAACATCCCCAGGATAACAGTGAGTGGCTTAACATATCTTCTTTCGTTCTCCCCACCCTCCGCTCTTCATGTTTGCTGCATTTATGCTTCTGTCTTCACATTTGTTTTGTATTAGTTTACTCATCCCCACCAGCTACTACCCATGTCAGTCTAGTTTTGTAAGAAGCTGGTGCTGATTCAATTCATATTTGCTAGGGATATTAAAAAGCCAGCCAGCTTGCAAAAATGAGGAGGTGCATGCAGGGGCAGCCCTGATTAAGTAAATCTTGGGACTTCCATAAACTGTACAATTGACATGGAGCGGGGGATCTTCATTGTCTTGTGCTGTTAAATTACTGTCTGGGAGGACTGTACTTGTGTGAAGCAGTGATATCAGACTGCAGTATCTTCAAGCCCCAAAATGTTGCTATCAAATCTCTCTTTTCTCTCCCCCCCCCCACTCCCCCTTCATGTCTGTTGTCCATGTCTGTGGGGCATGGTGAGGATTTAGTGACATTCTGTTTTCAACCCTGCATGTTGGGAGTAGATGTCCCTCCTTGTTCAGTTCAGGATGTTTGATCACTTTTTAAATGCTTTGGACAGACCCTTGTTTTTGTTTTTTGTTCTGTCACCACTCCTTTTTTTTTTTTTAAGCAGGAACACTGGTATGCCTAAGTTGCCTGCTGCATAGTTTCGTTTGCTGCATATTTGGGTGCGTCATGTGCTTTGACTGGCTCAGGAAAAAGAGGAATTGATTCATCTGTAAATGTGAAAGCTTTGTTTTACAAATGAATGTGAAATATATAACTTTCTCTTCTTCTAAATAATGGTTTGCTTGTTAACATGAAATAAAAACTGTCTGTTGGAGAGCATGGGGGGGAAATACCGTGGAAAATAGCAGTGTGTTTTGCATCTTTGCATCAGTGTGTGCCCTGCAGATGCATTTCCAGTGGCTTCATACTCCACCCTGATTTATTGTTGATGCAATGAAACGGCTTGCAGAGGGGGTACCCCCTTGGTCTTTAATAGGCCTGGGGTTTATTGTCGCTGGCTTCAGATGCAAGGAGTGCAGCTGTGCTTTGTCTCCAATGCATTTTAATGAAATCTTTTGTGGGATAGGGTATGCATTGGGGGAACGGGTGGCTACTCCATCTTTGAGGCAAACAAAGGAAGCAGCACAACCAAGCATGCACACACACCCGCACACACACTGGGTTGGAGGGGGGGAGAAGCTTAACAGATATTTTGTCTTCCACTGTACTTGTTTAGTGGCCAACTAATTTCACTAAAGGATTGCCTTTTCTGATGGGATTTTATTGAGTGCTTTCTTTTGTTTGCCCATTTAATGGCTTAAAAGCATTTGAATAAAATTGATGCTCATGGATTCATTTTGTGATGTGTGGGGCATATTTTCCTACCTGTGACCTTAAATAAGGGATGAGTTTATGTTAACTATAGCTGCTAGTTTGTTTTTGTCACCAACCCACCCACCCCACCCCCACTGAAACAGCCAGTTTTCTTGAACCTTTTTTGGAACAGATATTTTTCTTTTCAGGTGAAAAACACTGAGAGTCGCAGACTAGACAGTTGGGACTAATTATATAAAAGAAGTAGACATAGCCAGCATCTGATTTTACTCTCACATTTCTGGCAGTACTGAATTATTTGCCTTTAATGCCAAAGTCATTTAATATTTAAGCCGATTTTTACCTGCTTTCAGATAAAGCAGCTAGGTGTGTACATGCACAGTATGATACTATAAAGCAGCCATGTAAAAGTGTTACATTTTCTTCTCTCTTAGGTCTAGAAGGTGTGACCTACATTAGCTAGCTAAATCCCATGATATTGTTTTCTTTTGTGCTGCTGCACCTGACTGCAGCAGTTTTGCCTCTTTGACGCTCTGTGCAGTGGGGCCGCACCTATCTTGGTATTCAGCATATGCTTTCTTATGCTTTCTTTGAAATAGTGGAAAGTCCAGCTGCCCTAGGGTCCAGCTGCTCACTATTGTGTGTTGTTTCGTAGTTCTGCTTTGGTTATTTATGGCTGCAATTAGCTTTAAAAATTATGGCATTTAGTGCTGTGGATCTAAAGTCAGGATAAAAGTAGTAATAATAAATAAATTCTTTGAGGGTGATATTATTCTTTTCAGGGGTTTTTAAAGCATTCTCAGTAGCACTCTCTCAAATTAATGTCATTTTAAAAAGCAGTTCAAGATGGTGTAGCTGGAAAATAAATGGTAAAGTTAGGCATGTACCTTTAAAGATGCATACCTAACAGTCCTCTGATAGTGTTAATAATTGTCAATTCTATACCACATGGTAATCACATAGTACAGAACTGTAAGGCGTGTACTATTGCGAGAATGTTCCTTGTTCAGTATATGTGATGCTGGTCCCCTGAAGACATGACACATTGAAGAACTGCTTTCTTAGGAGTCCTGGGGGAACCCCACCCCCACTTTCTACAGGGAGGTGCATCCCTGCATTTGAAAGGGTGTGACCACCCAGAAATCAGAAGTAATTTCCAAGAGGGAAAGGGTATACTGGTATTCAAGATTTCTTCTGTCCACAACACTGATTGCCACATGTGGCCAGCTCAGGCTGTGCACAGCCCATCGTTTTTTCCTCATTTGACAGGTTGACTAGCAGGGGATTGCAATGCTGTAGAAGTCTGAGATCAAGAAAATAAACTCTTGAGGTATAAGAGCACTGAATCCCTTTGTCATCATAGCTGGCAGTAAATCTCACTGCTAGTAATGAATATTGGAGTGAAAACAGTAGTACGCTTCCACAGGCAGTGATGTGTGCCTGGTTGTATGGGTGGGGCTCTGCCTAAACTCAGGCATAACAGTTTCTGCGTGATCCTTAGGGATAAGCCAAAATCTTGCAGAATAATAGTGTTGCTTGCTTGTACTTAGCTTGTACATAAACTAAGAAATCCACTACAACTTGTGCAGATATTCATCTTGCATATTGTTGAAAAGCAGTCTGATGAAATGGGAATGGCAGGATGTCTGTCTTGTCTTTCATACTGGTGCTCACGAGCAGCAGCTGTATTGTGCATATGTGGCTATTTTCACTGTGTTCTCAGGGCGTTGCCATCTTGAATATGGCTATACATGTATAGTGAGATTACCTAGATACCTGAATTAGGAAGGTGGTGTGGTAGACTGAATAAAATAAGTTGTAGATAATATATTGGAACTGGCCAATATTGCAAAAGCTCAGTGGGCTTAGGTTAGGAAGTAAAGATGTGAGACAGATAAGATACAGACTATACAAATAGTATGTGTTTTGCTCAAAGTAGACTCTTAGGGATCAAAATTACAATTGATTCTATGTTTATTTTTTTAAGTCTTGCCAGATAATTGACTGTACTAAAGACAATAGATGAATCTTGGATTGCATGCAAAGAGCATGCAGATTCCGATCTGGAATATTTCACTAGTTTTTTTTTACTCCTCATCAATATATTAGATCTTCACTTTGGGAAGAAAAATGGAGCCTTGAAGGTAAAGTGACTTTCTCAACTACATCTGCATCAACTACATGATTTTATTTTTAGATTAGTCATTTTTCCACTGGGCATCTCCTAGCTCCACAATATATTTTTGTTTATAAAAATATGGTATATTGGGGAATATACCATATATACCCAACTGGCGAACCCAGTGGAAAGTTGTTCATGAAGCTGAGGTTTCTAACAGTAACCACACCACCAGGATAATGCATACCTTGTACAGTATGTAGAACACTATTCACTTACCCCTGCAATTCCCAGAGATTGTGATTTTTGGATTGTCTTGGTAAAAAAGAGGGGACATAACAGCACTCTTTGACAAGATATAGCTGCATTGTTGTCAGTGCATGACCTTTGTAATGTTTCTTTCAGTAACAGGAATAACATTTAAACTCTGCCCTTCTTCCAAGCCATGTGCCTTGTGGACTGTAAATATGTAAAGTATTATCTTCCTGGCTGAAACTAACCTGTTCCTTTTCTGACCTGAGTCTCAAAACATGTACCCAGTTATTGTATTTCTGAACATCTTTTGGCCTGTGAAGTGTTGCAGAGGACCAGGAATTGCATGCAAGTGTTAAGCAATTTCAAAGAAAAGTAATGGCAAAGTGATGGTTTTCAAGGAAGCATACCTTTACTACACACACCCAGAACAGTTTACATAGGACTCCTTGATTCAGTCATTTTAACAGACCAAATCTGCTTAGTTGCAATAGTAGAATTCCATTGTCTGCTGTGAGGCCATTCTCTATATAACTCTGCAGTGTATAAAGAGTCTGTGTAAAATTCCATTTTCATACTCCTGCCAAGTCAGGAAGCTGCTCTAATATATGTATGTTTTATGCTAATTTAACATACTTCATTGGCCACATACCCAATACTTTGAAATATGAGTATACATCTGAGAGTCGCACCTATGCCTGTAAAGGTCCAGGAAAACATCATGTGGGAGACAAGATGAACAAACTATGGAGCTACTCCAGCAGTACTCTGTGTGCATGTGCTGCCCAAAATTGTATAAGATGGCTTTCCCCCCTTAGACCTTTGAATATGTATGAAAGAAGTAGAGTAGAAAGAATCTACTCCAGTCTTTCAAAAGTAAAATGAGGAGGGGACTTAAGATTTAGATGAATGTTATTTTTTTTAACAGAAAAAACTGTTCTTATAACTTGGACTCCTGTTTGTTTTCTGTTTCTCTATTGTTTTTTACAAATGTCAAATATGATGTCCCAAAAATATGAGAATCAGGTAGGGAAGGCATGGTCTATCATTTTAAAGCAATCTGAAAGATGAAATAAATCACAAGTATATGCAGTGCTATTTTTCTAGAAAAGCAGGTGCTGGAACTCACCAGGAACACCTTCCCCTTTCTCTTAAAATGGCAATGGCTCCCACCTGAGAGGTGTCAGAACTGAGTTCCGGTGTGTTACCCCTGGAAAAAAGCCCCATATCCACCCTTCTGCTACTACCACTACTGAACCATAACACCAGTGTTAAAAACTTTATCAGAAGATATGTTGCTTGAACCACACAATCACAGTGAAATTGATTTCCTGAGGAATAGTGCCCATTGTGTTTTTTAAAGAAACCCAGTGAATAGAATTATTTTGTGGCTTGTCTGTTAAAGTTCTGGCTTCTCTTGATGCTTTGGTTCCATTTCAAAGGCAAAGGGGGTGTTGGGTTCAGGAGCTAATAAGGACAGTAAGAGTAATACTCAATGGCTTGGCTTGGGGCCAAGACACTTGAAAATACAGAAGACACAGGGTTAGCCATAGCATATATTTCCCCCCACAAGCTGGAAATACATAGGAATTGGAAACTTGATTTACAATTGGTCCTTTGTGGTAGGGATTTTAAATCAGTTATTTATTTTAGATCAATCTGCCTTTCTACAGACCATTGTTTTTGGTAGGGAGCATGCTAGTAATTGCACATTTGTGCTGCCTACCAGGAACATTTGACTGGATTGATCAATATAGATTTTTAAAGTCACCAGGAAAAGGGTCAATTTTAAACCAATGAATTAAACCAAATTTCCACTTTTCTAATTCATCTATTAACATGCATCCTAACTGGTTGTTGTAGCAATTAAAACATCTTCATATAATCCCAGAACCTCTGATCATGTAGCCTACATGGCCTTTGTACAAAAGCACTTTCTGCAGATTTGGAATAGTTTTAAAATTAGGAGTGCCTGGTGCTCTTGCATATGCAAGGACACTTAGCAAGATCACTTACATGAAGATTAAGTAACCAGAAGTTTATTGTTGTTAGCTACATTTATATCCAACCTTTCCTACAAGAAGTATAAGACAGCATGCATAGCTCCCACCTTCCATTTTATACTCACAACAGTCCTACAAGGTAGAGTAGTGACTGGTCTAAAATCACTTCATGGCCAAGTGAAGATTTGAACCCAGTTATCCTCAGCCTCAGTCCAACCTTCTAAACACTATATCACACTGTCCATTTCAGTTGAAAAGGGAAATGCTCTTTGGTTGACTTCTAAATATTCATGGCTTCCCCAGTGATAACTAGAATATATATTACATGTGTCATATCTGTAATATGTGATCTTGAAAGTTGCAAATGTTTGCCTTTTGTTTCTATTTTTAATACAATATTCCTTCTACAGAGTCAATTGCTTTAAACATGTTTGAACTGAATTTAGATTTTGTTTTAAACCACAAAACAAACGTAACTAATCTTTGGGAGAGAGAAAAAGTTGTTTCAGAGGAAAAAAATGGTTTTTACTGATCCATCCTGTGGTGCATAATCCTCTCCAGATTTTTATAGACACCAGCTATCAAGGAATCTGGCAGAGGTGTTAGAAGTTTCAGTATCAGTCTTGGGGCCATTTCACATATCTACAAACGTGACTTCCATTACAAATCTATGCAGTTAGTCTACATAGAGTGAATGTTTGCCTGTGAATTACTACAAGGATAAATAGATTGTATTCATAGTAGAGCATCAGTGCAGTTTGTCCCATTCATGATAGTGATTTATGCTTGTGAAACATGAAGGGATGAATTGTGCTACCATTCTACCTGTGTACATTCAATCTCAACTAAAAGAAACCCGTGCATTAGTATTCCATGTGCACCCTTCTTTTCTCATAAAGTCAGTGTTGTTTTGTGCAAGGATTTTTGGATGGCAGGGGGGAAATGGGAGTTCATGGTGGCTTGCATCTTTTTAAAATCAAGCCATCTGCCTTCCTGATCTTGCTTTTGAAGTCAGACAGTACTAATGTCTCTTCCTGTAGAAACTTGCAGAGGAGTAGCCAAATGAGTCTGTGCTCTTAATAGTTCATGGCAGTGTATGCTGTAATAACTTTTTAATCTTAAAGGTGGTAGATAACTCTTTGCTGTTTATCCTTTTGGTAGAAAACATCTGGTGTGTAGGGTAACATTTATGTGAGAATGAACAAGCAATGAAGTTTCCTGTAGCAACAGAGAGGCATCTTCATTTAACAGGATGCTCAAAGGAGGTAACAGAGAAGGCCTGGGATCTGTGCCAGAATTTCCAAAGAGAATCCAAGATGCACTTAGATTCTTAGTGCTTTTGTTGTGACTCCATGAATGTGATTTCTCTCATCTGTATCTTGCAGATAAAATTTCCCTCAGGCCAACAGTGGCTAATGATGCAGCCTGAAACAGGGTTGGCAGGAAGACATGGCTGGGTGTGGGGAAGCAGAAATGAGCTTTGGCAGGATGAACAGTGTGTTTATTGTAATAGTCGGGGAGATCTTGGTAAGCATGCAAAAGCCCTTGAATTAGTCAGGCCCGTTTCCTGATAAGCGCTTCAGTTTCCTCTTTAGTTCCTCTTGCATACGAACGAATCCAGAACTTTCTGTGCCAGAATAGACATGATGTCATTGAATGTGCCATCCCCCACCCTTTTCTGCCTACCAACTAATGGAGTTGGTGCTGGCCTTCCTCTTTCTTATTTTACTGCTACTAGGGCTCAGCACAAATGATGATAAATGCAAAACTTAAATATCAATGAAACAACCACTAAGGCCATTACATTCCTGTATACCTTCGCTACAGCAACAGTAGACCAAAATAAACTTCTAACTGTGCTGTGCCTCCTCCTTTATTCAGATGCATTAGCATCAGTTACCTCTGCCCTTTAAGAATTCAGAAGGGGGAAAATGTACTTCAGTCAAAAAAGTTAAGTAACTTGCATTCAGCAGTGAGTTAGGACAAGGTGGCAATAAGGGAGGTGCACATAGACCTTTTGTTCCTCTTAAGGTTTTGTTGGGCTGCAAGCATGCAGACCGAGGAAGGCTGTATTGAGCACTGTCAGAATCATCCTTCTGTGGGTGCTGGTACGAGCAGATTCTTCACTTCTTATTTTCTCCACATCACATAATTTTTTTTATTTGGAGATCACATTTTAGAGCACGGGTCTGAAACTAGAAGATAAAGATTTTTTTTTTAAAGAGCATTGCAGATCTAGTACTGTACTGTATTAAAACAAACACAGATTGTGCTACAATGTAATTTGCACACACTTGATACATTCTGCTTATGAAATCCTGCCCTGACCTTCAACACTTTCCCACCAGCCCTTTAGTATAGGCAATGTTATTTTGCCACACCTCCTAATTATTCTGTTTGCTTCACAATTTTGGGAAACTTGGTGTCTAGAACTGAAATTGATCAGCCTAGGTGAGATTTTTGTCAAGAGCTTGCTTGTCATTTTGTGCTGAGGAAATCACCAGATAGTCATTATACAGTGGTACCTCGGGTTACATATGCTTCAGGTTACAGACTCCTCTAACCCAGAAATAGTGCTTCAGGTTAAGAACTTTGCTTCAGAATGAGAACAGAAATCGTGCTCCGGTGGTGCAGCAGCAGCAGGAGGCCCCATTAGATAAAGTGGTGCTTCAGGTTAAGAACAGTTTCAGTTTAAGAACGGACCTCTGGAACGAATTAAGTACTTAACCCAAGGTACCACTGTATTTGTGTTATATGTACTATTAGAATGCAGAAGTCTTAGGGTAATCTAAGAAACAAGCTGAAATTGTATTACAACATGTGAATAAAACTTGGGGTCCTTTTATGGGAGACCATCTGGATGATACATATGTACCCCTGTCTCTTTCAGATGTGTTGGGCATTTGTAGGAGGTCTTCCAATAAACCTTTAATTTGGGAGCAAAGCATAACAGCACACCATAAAATCAGTAAAATCACAGGTTGTGTACAAGAGAAAGATGATGTTTAAGAACAGAGAATTGTATTTTTTTTTTTATTTGTCTCATTGCACCTCAGGAATTACAAACTGGAGTTGTTGCTTATTTGAATTTTCACCTGTCCAGGAAGGCCAACTTTATTCTAGAAGTAGATGCCATGAAGAATGAAGAGGTGGAGGGGGGCACTGTTGTTGCCATAAATTCCCTTCTAATATCTACAAGCCTTGGGTTATTTGGAAGACAGGTGGTGCTGTGGTCTAAACCACTAAGCCTCTTGGGCTTGCCGATCAGAAGGTTGGCGGTATGAATCCCCATAATGGGGTGAGCTCCTGTTGCTCTGTCCTAGCTTTTGCCAACCTAGCAGTTCAAAAGCACACCACTGCAAGTAGATAAATAGGTACTGCTGTAGCAGTAAACAGCATTTCCAAGCACTCTGGCTTCTGTTCTGTTGCACCAGAAGCAGTTTAGTTATGCTGGCCACATTACCTGGAAAGCTGTCTGTGGACAAACGCTGGCTCCCTTGGCCTGAAGCAAGATGAGCGCCACACGCCTTTGACTGGACTTAACCGTCCAGGGTCATTTATCTATTTGGAAGACTAGCAATCCTTAACTAGCAATCTGTACTGTAATGTCTATTCACTTAACTGATATGCTTGGACTACACTCCGAATAACCATGGAACCCATAACAGTAGGGATTCAAGGTTGCAGAGAGTAAAGAAACTAACCAAATGTTTATGTGTAAGTTATTGTAACAGCTATGAAAACAAAGCCTCCCTTTTTGTGTGAACGGAAATAACTATTCCTGGTTCACGAGTCATGTGTGTCAGCATGGCTCAGCAGCAGAAAGGACCACGGAGGAGCAAAGCATCTGTAAGCTCCCTCTCTGGAAGCCCACTCATTTGTGCTAAGCTAAGTGTGATGTGTGGAAGAGGTGAGTGCATTTCAGAAAAGGACTCTATGTATCCAAGCGAGTATTTCTTGCATTATTTCCCCCTGATTTTTATTACGATGTTTGCATGAGGTCTTGCTTTGGATCTCATTGGGAAGTAAGATTGGTCTATGTATGGGGTAGGTATGGAACAGGGTTTCCCCAGACTTGGATTTCCAGCAGTTTTGGACTACAACACCCATCATGCCTAGCTAGCAGGACCAGTAGTCATGGATGGTAGGAACTGTAGTATAAAAACAGCTGGAGACCCAATTTTGGGTTGTTGTTGGAAACAATAGAGGAGTGCACCTTGGGGGGTGAAGTCAAACTGCTGGAACGTTGCAGCACCTGCTGTGGCTGTAGCAACTGATATGGGAGAGACAAATTTTGTTGCAGCTGGGGTTTCTTTGTAAATAGTGTTTTATACTTTTATTATTACATTGGTTTGGCGCTCGTATACATTATGATTTTTTTACTTTTTTGCATATATATTCAAACTTGTTTTTTCACAACTGGTGCTTTTATTTTCCCCTCCCCCCCATTAGTGTTTACTTTTCTCTAGAGCCAGTGACCATCTCATTGGGTTGTTCATGAAGGGGAGGTTTATTCCCTTTGGGTTCCCTCCCCCTAAATATTCATTTCCACTGCTGCAAACCTTACAGTTCCCTCAAGCTGGCAGCCAAATAGCTAAAACGGAAACAATCATTCAACTTTCTCGAAGCATTTTTAGGAAGCTCATTTTTACAGTGAACTGACCTTTCTACAACATAAAAACATTGCCTTTCATCCAAAATGTCTTAAGGCTGCAGAGTGTGCACGGAGCTTCTCCCAAGGAGGGGCTGCCCCAATTACGGTGTTGGAATATGTGCAGTGCATGCATGGCATGTAACTGAATCCTTGGCCTGTACAGAGCAGGATGGGCACATTAGTCTGGGGTTCGGGTTTATTTGATTTTGTTGTCTCCTATAACAAAAAGATAGAGAAAAGATGGTGAAAAGGAAGAAGAGTACTTGCCGAAGTAACAAAAATTGTGGTGTTTTTTTATTTTTTGTAAATTGCCTTAGAATTTGAGGCAAGGACATTTTAGTCAAAAATATTTTGAGTCAGGGATGCAGAAATCAAACATTGTCTGGGTTTCCAGTTGAATGCTGCTTTTAGGCTACCCATAGGCAGCTTCTTGGCCATTGTGAGAACAGGATGCTGGGCTAGATGGACCATTGGCCTGATCCATGAGACACAGTGATATGGTAACATCCAAAGGAATAACTTTCATAAATACATTAAAAAAAACTGGTGCAGTGCAACAGCCCCCCCCCCCCCCCGCCACTGGTGTAAACAGTGGGGATACGAAACTGCCTTAGTTTAACCACCAGGGGCCAATTAACTCTTTCTGGAGTCCTTGGGAGTAATTGGTTCTGGCATGTATCAGCTTGCTGCTTGTGGCCCAGTACTGTGGATTATGTTGGTTATTCTATGATGGTCAACATTTTCAGGCCCAGGACCCACCTTTAGCCCATTTGTGTACCCTCTCTAATTTTTTTAACTTAAATGGTGCTGATATTTTGACTTGCCTTAGGTCTGGCTGTGACCCAGTAATAGATCCCCATCCACCAGTTGAAGATCTATGGCAGGCATGGCCAAACTTGGCCCTCCAGATGTTTGGGACTAAAATTCCCATCATCCCTGACCACTGGTCCTGTTAGCTAGGGATGATGGGAGTTGTAGTCCCAAAACATCTGGAGGGCCACGTTTGGCCTTGCCTGGTCTATAGGAAGTTGGTAAGTCTTTCCTTTGATCCAAGTGTTGAACTAAATCTTTTGCACCTTCCAATGCAGATGATTTTAATGTTGCGAGCCCCCCCCCCCAAATGTAATGTTGATATGATGGTGCTTAAAATTAGCTTCTACACTGAATGCTGTTAAAAAAGAACTCTCAGAACTGTTCAGTAGTAACAATATCAATAGCATCCAGGTGAAACTGCCGCTTGTTCATGGACAGCAGTGGGATTGCATCAGCTAGCCAGCTCTAGGGAAATGGGCAGATAATTTGTAACTTATGCCAAACAGAGATGGAATTGATTAAAGATTGGGCCTACTTTAACTAAGCACAGTTCATTGGCTTTGTGTTACTCTTTCCATGGACACCCTGTGTTATAAAAAGGAGATGCAAACATATGCATAACATCTGTCAAATAAAAATCTTTTCTTTCTCTTCACAGAGCGACCGTCTTCTCATTAAGGGAGGGAGGATAGTCAATGATGATCAGTCATTCTATGCTGACATTTACATGGAGGATGGTCTTATAAAGTAGGTATCCAGTTCCCACAGCCCACTCTTTGTTTTCCTAGTGGTCAGAATATATCTATCTCTTGAAGAGAGGAACGGGATTTCAAAAATTGTTATGTGCAAGTTTATATTGCATTTATATATTGTTATTCGTGTCAAATAGTCTGTGATTAAGTCATTTACAGCACATGGCTTTCTATATCAGTGCATTTAAACTGTCATAGTATTTGGAGACCCTTTGCTAAAGAGAAGAGATGACAAATGTAATTTATGTTTGGTTTCTGGCTTGCCTACTGCATCATAAAAATGACTATTACATTTATTGCAGTTAAAGATGGTAAAGATTTTCTTAAAAGAAGCTGTGTCTTTAAGATTCTGAGAGGTTTTAGGCAAAAGTTGTTATGGTTTCTGTTTTATCTGGCTTCTGGTTATGTTTATGAAGTCAAAGTAATGACTCCAGTGGTTAAAGGCTGAAATTGTTCTAGTGTGTAAATACATGCAATTAGGATTAAATCCCAGTGCAGTGAGGTTTGAGTTGTGGGATATTTTATAGCCAAGGATCTCAAATGTTCTTTGCCATTAAAGTATAAAAGCAAAAATCCAGATTCTTCTGCAGGAAATATTTTTTAAAGCAGCAACAGGGGGAATCAAATAATATTTAAGAGGAGGAAATTGTCCAAGTGTTCAAACCCTGAGGGAAAAAGGCAATTTATTAACTGCTGGTTTGTTGCCACAAAGACATTTGGAAAGAGTACCATCTGTAAAATATTTAAAACTCACAAATAATTTTTCTAATGTTGTGAGTTCATTGATACAGAGATGTGGGGTGTTTGTGTTTAAAGGTTTCTTTTTTTATACCCCAAAAATGTATCCCCAAAAGATGTATACAGGCAACGAGCATTTTATGCTTGTTCAGTATGTGTGTAGCTGCACACATGTGCATCATTGCAACCTGGAAGTGGCCGGAAAAGGGGGGTCGGAGATGTAACAGGGCTCTGCTGATGTGCACAGGTTAGGAACATAACCCCCGTGCAAAATGGCCATTCTCTGTTGTATCACAAGCTGCCAGATTTGATTTGAATAACTATTTGGTGTAATCAACATTTTGATGAATGCAAGAGTTGGAATTGCTTCAGTTAAAACTGAACCAGTGTTCTTTGTGTACACAAGGTTGTGTGGGCTTGTAGCCCCCCCCCCCCCCCCGCTTTAAAAAAGACATTCTGCAATTTGGGCACTTTGGCTTAGAGAAGTGAGTATTAGTGGTATAAAACTTACTCATATGTAAGCACAAAGAGCATGGAATTGTGCACGTATTCAGAAGGGCCAATAGAAGACATTTTGGAGCATATATTTATACTTGTATTCCACTTGTCTTTCCATTATGTATAACAGGATGCCCAAAGCAGATTAAAATCAACATAATTTTCAAAAAATATCAAAATTGAAAACAAAATGCAAACAGCAGTTAAGAAGAAAGGAAATTACAAAAAGCTTCAGCTCAAAATTCAGACAAATTATAAGCTGGAATAAAATTGTCTTTACCTGGCATCTAAATGCCACCAGAGAGGAATCAGCCAAGTTCCCTAGGACAAGGTCCTCCGGAGTCTTGGCACCACTAGAGGAGGCAATGTTAGAGGAGAGGTAGCTGTAGGGGGGTGGTCGCACTGGGCACGTAACTTTTGGGGCGCAGGAGCAAGCTCCACCACTATTGCTCCAAGGTAGAGTGGGAGGTGGGTGGCTAGATTTTGGCATTGCACAGGGTGCCACTGAAATTTGAGACACCGAGGTCCACCAGTGGTTAGAGGGGGTTTGGATGTGGTAGAGATGTCTTTGCTGGTGAGGATGAGGCCACCACTGTGCCTGCTGAAAGCACAGTGGAGTGCATTCAACTGCCTAACATGTTTCTACCAGCATTTACTGTTGTAAGACCCTGAAACAGAACACTGTACACAAGCTGGGATAGGGTTGGTGATGGATCTGCTGGATCCAAAGCAGGCCTGTTTCATGGAGATAGCAAAACAAAGTGGAAAATTACAGTCCTTCGGCTTCTACCCTGGCCAGCAGGGCTGTGGATGTGGCAGTGAATCCGGTTCACTACCACCCCAGTTGCAACGTGGATTGCTGTGTAAGTCCTTCAGGTCAGGGGAAGATGAGATTCAAGCAAGAAAATAGTATTTCTTGTACTGCTATAGCACAATGAACGTGCTGTTAAAAATTCTGCACAGAATGCACAAGGCTATGTCAGTGGATGTCCAAATACATAGCGAACTCATTGTCAACTCCCAGGGAAAGGTTTTTGTTTGTTTTATAGAACTTTTTGATGGTGGTGGAATTGCAAAACTCTGGCAAAACTTAAGAACAGTTCAGCAGCTGTGTCCATTATATTTGGGAGTTTTCATTTTTTGCAACAAGTAATTCTAACTTTTAGACCTTAAGGACTTGAGAATTGTTTTTGCATATGGAGACAGGGCTTTTAAAAATATTTTTTAAAAGCTTTCTTTTTACCTCCTATTTATTTACAACAAAATACAAGTTTGTTTATTTTTAACATCCAGACAAAATTCTCATGGAATTAATCGGTTGCAAATTGTACAATTGGTGCTTTAATTTTTGTGGTAGTAAATAGAGGTGGGAGCTTGATCTTTTTTCAGTTATTTTTTATGTTTATTTTGGAGCAACCTGATCTCATTATACCTTTTAATGGTGTGAATGAAGAGTGGTTGCATCCAGTAAAGCTGATGTTGCAGTAAGTTCAGGACTGACAAAAGGAAATGCTTCTTCACACATTTAACTTTTGGAATTCACTGCCATAATATTTGCTTCAATGCTTCTTGCTTACAGCTACTGCAGTGCTGTAAGCTTGGATGAGGGAAACTGAGGTTTAGATCCCTGCTCAGCTGTGAAGCTTACTGGGTGAACGTGGGCACCTTTCATTCTGTTGGATGATTGTGGGCACCCTGAGCTCCTTGAAGATACAATATATAAATGCAACGAATTATCCTAATTCATGAAGGTTGGTCTGTGAACAGCTGTGAATAGCCATGCTAGCTGCCCTAAATGACACCATGTTTAGAGGCAGTATGTTTCTCAATTTTGAATCCAGGGGATAAGCAGAGGTTGGCCATCACAAAAAAGGAAATAAATCCCAACAATCTGAAGTCTTGATAGAAAGTTTGGGTTCAAAAAATAGTTGCAAACTAATGTAAACACATGCAGAGAGAGAAACAGAGAGAGAGAAGGGCAGGATTCACCTAACAAGCCCCTTCAGCAGAAGCACAAGGACTTCTGCTTGCACAATGGGACTCCCCCCCCCCCTTTCCCTGTGTACCCATCAAAATTGGCTCAAATCAGTCAGGAGAGCCCCCAGAACAGCAGAAAGAGGAGAGGGGGATTGTTCTATCTGGCAAGCTGAAATGCTTACACAGATGGAATAGAACAGTGTTGAATTCCACCAAATATAATTTAATGGAATCTAATGACAATTAAAAACAAACAATGCTATTTATAACCAAAGCAAAAGCATACAAATGCAAACATTGTATATTAGCAAAATAACTGAACAGATGTAGCTCATAAGGTATCACAGATCGCTGGAATGTCAAGAAACAAAACAAATAAAGCTTGCAAACTATCCCAAGACTCAAAGATATTTTGATATTGGTCTTCCTCACTGGTCTTTACTATGTGTATGAAAACTGCTTGGTGGAAAAAGTAACTGTAACTCAACAAACACAAAGCCAAATGTACAAATTAAGAAAGTAACACCACCTGCTGATACAAAATAGAATAATAAATATTATTATTTATTCAAAACAATACATTTACAAACTCAGAAGCTGCCTTCCCAAATGGAGCCTTAAAAGAGCAGAAAACATATCAAGTTACAATAAACTATACAGTGAAGAAAAACAATATATTGTTAATATAAATTCCATCTTTCAAATGATACTTACAAATATCTTTTAAAAACTAATGTTAGAACTGCTTCATAAATGTCATAACATTCTACATGAATATAATTTCCATGTAGGAAATTGATTGCATGTACCTCACGGTATGCGATACACACCATGTCTGTTTCTCCATCATGAGAAGCTTTAGCTTGTTCTGTGATATATACACGTGATGAAACAGAAACATTTGCTAAGTGTGATAGGGTATATATAGGGTACATGAAATTTCCCACATGAAAATGATGTAAATTGTCCAATTACATATATCTAGCTTCCCTTTCCAACATTTTGGTCCATATGTCTTACAATGATACCGTATACCAAAAATATCATTAATATTGAAATTCACACACAGTGAGAATCCAATCCATAATCATAAAGACACTAGTTTTTGATTACCAGAAAATATTTCACGGCTTTGTATAAGTCCAGCAGATGCCCATATTGTTGGTGCCTGAATCTCTGAAGTCTTGGGAGAAGTACATTCTTCTCTGAGAAGGGTGTTCATGGGTGAAATGACCCTTAGTCAAGCTGAAGCTTGGCTTGTAAACCTTGGGAATTGCTCCCCCTAGTTTTTAAAACAGGAGGCTACTATACTCCATACCAAATGGAGAATATTTTGCTTGATGTAACTAATCAAAATTAACTGTAAAAAGACAGACAAACCAGCAGTATCAGGCTTCTTTCTAGTTAGTAGGAGCAGAAATGCGGGACACTCACTGCAGCAGCCTGTCTGGAAATCTGGGTCTCTGCCAAACAGCTGCACAAGTGGCAGGCACAATTTGACATTTCAGGGGTACTGCTAAACTCATTCACTTGCTGCCCTTCCTTGTGGTATGACAAATGTAGGAAGGGCTGAGCATCCTCTTCTTGCCCACAAGTGCCAGTCACATAGTCTTCCTACCTCTTTGCAGCTGTTAGGTAGAGTCCTGGTTTTCCATTTTTGGGTTTCTATCAATGTGTGGTTCTTCTGGCATTAGTATAATAATGTATTGAGTTCAGGTATTTGGCTTCTTAAATATGTACTCTTCTAATAGGCAGGTCAAATAAAGAAATGTTTGATGAAATTCACTCAAATCCTAACTCTTTTGCAAAAGGAGTATAAAAAACATATATTTGCTCCATTATTGTAATACTTTACTTTACAGCCTAAAGTAACTAAAATGTATAAGAGAAATCTGTACTAAATATGCTGGTTTGCTGATCAGTTATGGTGGATGAAAGAACTGTCTTATTGTGGAATAAATTGCACTCGACATTTGTCATTGTAAACGTGTTTATCAGACTGGTTTGTTATTATTTAATCAGGCAAATTGGAGACAACTTGATAGTCCCTGGCGGAGTGAAGACCATAGAAGCCAATGGAAGGATGGTTATCCCTGGAGGGATTGATGTCAACACTCATTTGCAGATGCCATACAAGGGGATGACAGCAGTGGATGACTTTTTCCAAGGGACAAAAGCAGCCTTGGCGGGTGGGACCACCATGATCAGTAAGTACAAGGGTGGAGGGGGGCTCTCTTTGTGACTTCCTCAACAGTTTGTGGGTCTTCTAAACATTACCTTCATTTTTTATTATTACAAAACTTGTTTCTGGTGCATAATATGGTGCTAGGTATAGATATAATGTTGGTTATATTTAAGATAGGGTGAACGTTTTACAAGTGGAAAGTACAGTTCATTGAGTGTCCTTCTACATGCTCCCATCAGTCCCAGCCAGAGTTGTGGTCCATTACCATCTACCACATCAGTCATCCTTGCTGTAGAACATATTGAGGGCTGCCTCAGAAGCTCAATAATTGCCATTATTGGTTCATAGTTGTTTATTTCTATAGTATTTAAAATGTTTTAAAATGCTTGAAAACTGCTCTACTCATTGCAGCTCCATTGGTCATCAGATGTAATGGGTGATGCATATTTATTTTTGTTTTTCCTCCATGGAAATAATTTGGAGCTAGAAAGTGTGTAGTTATGGCAAATGAACTTCAGTAGACTCCAAAGCGAGATGAAGTTTGTGTTACAGCTTCCATGGAAAAACCAGACTTTCTGGAAAAACTTACTGAAGTGTAAGGATTTATGCAATAACCCAACTTAGCTTCATTATACTGTGAGATTTTTGTTGAAGGTCTTGTTTGCTAAAATATCAAGATTTAATCTTTTATTCAATGGCATTTCAGCAGTTTAACAAAGAATAAACGTCCACAAAATTGTGATTTAAAAATAATAATAGTAGAGCATGCCTCAGAAGACAAATCAATCTCCCAGCATGCCTAGGAAGTAAACTAAAATGGGAGAGCAATTCTTGCTTCTTGTTTTCAGGATGTTCTGGTTCATAGCTTGATGGTTCTGCAGGGGTTTTTTGGCTTATTGAGTCATAGGACAAGTTGCAAGTGTGACTGCAGTTGGTTGAAAATGTTTTACTTCCTGCTCCTTCATTTTTGTGTTGAAAGAACTGCAGTATCTGCCGCAGTGTCTGTTGCATGTAATAACTGCAGTAGAAATTGAGGATTACGTCAGGGGCAATAAAAAGGTAAATTAAGCTGCATGTTAGGAAGAAACTTCCTTCTTTTTTTAATGAGTCGTAGTGAGGGAAAGAGATGAGGCAACCTGCTACTACTTCCCGCTCACTTCTTAGCAAAAGCCTGCTAAAAGCACCTGGTATAATGCCAGGAACTATTAATCCAAAGCACAGTGCCCTATTTTTTCATTCTTCCTTCTGGTAAGTGCACTCTAGACATATCTGAGAAATTACAAGCAGTAAGATGAGACATGCTCTCTTGGTTCACTTGCTTATACCCAAATTGTCAAACATGGTAGAGGTTCCTGCGTGGAAAATGCCTGGACAATGACTGCTCTTTATAGTTCTAAAATATTCCTATCTCTGAAGTATCTTCTCTGTTTCTTCTTTACCTGGATTCCTTGCTATTAACTTTGTTGCCTAAGTAGTCCTCTATACCCATTTACAGTGTGCTCCATCACAAAAATAAATATTGAAATAATGCTGCATCTGTTCTTTTGGTGGTGAAAACATTGCCCCAAACAGCATAGTGACTGAGACTTTGAAAAACTGTTTAGCTGGTTTCTGTGGTACATTGTGTCTTGTAGAATGCTGGGAAACAGCATATTTTTTGAAGGATCCATGAAGTTGGCTTTTAGGAGTTCAGGAGTCTTTGGGCTACAGAAGACATACTGTATTTACTCGAGTCTAATGCACCATCAAATCTAATGCGCACCTCAGTTTTCGGAACCTTGAAAACTAAAAAAAGGATTTGCTGGTGAATGTAAATGTACTATCAAATCTAATGCCCACCTTAATTTTCGCAATGTAATTTGGCCAAAAAAGGGGGAACATTAGATCAGATTAAATATGGTAATTGTTTAGCGGGAAATCTCCAGACAGAAGGGGAAAGCATATGACCTTCATTCTTTACTACAACTTGCTGCCTTTGTTCACAGTTGATCATGTTGTTCCTGAGCCCGAGTCCAGCCTCATAGAAGCATATGAGAAGTGGCGAGAGTGGGGTGATGGGAAGGCTTGCTGTGACTACTCCCTGAATGTGGACATCACCCACTGGAATGACAGTGTCAAACAAGAAGTGCAAACACTCATCAAAGAAAAAGGTTTGTCAATGCCAGAGGCCAATCCCTTGTCTTCCCACATTCTAATTGTATGTTAGAATATATAGTGCATGATTCTGTGCTGAGATTTGTTGGGTCCAACCACAGTTTTCTTACTATCTCCTTTGAGTGATATTAATTGTTCCTCAGTTGTATGATAAGTAACTCTTGATTCTACGTGATAATTATCTTAGTGTAGAAAATGGCTTGCAAATCATAGTACTGATGTTATTTGGTATTGCAATACCAATGCATCAATTGGTTCAATCTCTTTTTGCATGCTTTCTTCCAGGCTACTAAATCTGTGTGATCCTGAAAGTCTCCTCTCATATTTGTTAGATTTCTATAAGCAGCACTCCGAAAGGTGGCCACATGCCCAATAAATATTTTCCCTTTTCTTAAGCTTTTGACTACATTTAAGATTCAACAGAGCTTTAGCTAGATAACTTCAATGTTTCAGAGAATCAACTAACAGGACAATAAACAGAAAATTTCCCTTTGCTGCTGGCTCTTGCCAAAGATTCCCATTCCATTATGTGTGAGTAATTCCTCACATGACTAGTGGAGTACCGATTTAGAATGATGTGAAGTAGAGAATAAAATCTTATTTGCCAACTTTTCTTCTTATATAATCTTTTGCTTTAGGTGTTAACTCTTTCATGGTTTACATGGCCTATAAGGATTTGTACCAGATGTCAAATACAGAGGTAAGAACTAAGCTGTTCAACTGTGCTGTGTGCATTGCTTATCAGCCTTTTTAAAGGATTAATACTGTGTTTTAATTTGTGATTTTGAGACTTCTTGGTGGCCTCATGTAGGACTAAATGCAAGGACAGAAATTATCTTACCAGTAAAAATGTCCATCATTGATTTGTGACAACTACAATCTAATACAAATACCACTCCTCCCCATTTTTTTTAAATGAGGGCTACACAGCGTCTCACAAGACATCTGATTAAGAGGCAACAACACATATAAGTGCAGCTAGGATTTATAGGCTTCAGCCAGTAGTCCTTTAGTGTGGACATCTAGTTCCTTCTCCTGAGTTTTCACTATTTTTCTTCCTTTATTCTTAAGTGGTAGTTGACTGAATTGGTAGCCCTTTCAAAGTCCAGTGCAAATAACAATAAATAAAGAAATAAAATCTCTGCTAATCAGAAACATGAAAATGTTGAACCACATGTTTTCTAATGTTGGCTTTCATGTTAATTTCTCTTTTTCAGTTGTATGAGATATTTAGTTTTTTGGGAGATCTTGGCGCAGTAGCTCAAGTTCATGCCGAAAATGGAGATATCGTTGCACAGGTGATGTTGTTCTATCTTCTCTTTGACCAATGCACATATTGTAAGCAGAAATAATGTATGTATACTAGTGTAAAACATGACACATTGTACAAATGTATTCTGAGAGAGCCAGGTGGGTCCTTAGATCCCAATCATGTAGAGATTGTAAATGCCTATATTAAGATTCTGTCCTTCAGCTGGAAATTCTAACCAGTTAAGTAGGATTATGTTGTCTGAATACTGTATAGCTTGTATTATGTCTTCTGATTAATCAGCAGAACTGGTAATGTACCAAAATTCTGAGACTTACAGTAGTTGTGGGCAAGCATATTATCCAGATGTACCTGGGTTTTGCAGATATTTATCAGTGGCTTTAAATCTTGATTTCAGCACTATAGTTCTACTATAGTGTTTTGTTCCAAAAATTGTTTTGTAAATGCTAGCTTATGTAAAAGCTTAATAAGTTTTTAAAAAACTATAATAAGCTGACAGCCAAGGCTATATAACATTTAACTATAGTCATTCCTGTATTAGGATAGGTTAACCGCAGTAATCCAAGCTCTGGTAACCACACATTTAGACTTTGCTCTATGCAACATATTCAGATGACTGTAATGTACTCAGATTTACTCCTTAATAACAATTCTTAAATCTGTTTCTTAACTTCATTCTGTTTATATTCTTTAGGAGCAAGCTAGGATGCTGGAGATGGGAATAACTGGTCCAGAGGGCCATGTACTTAGTAGGCCAGAAGAGGTAAGATGTTACTGATGAATCAACAAACACCCTTCGGACAGATTGTTGCTGCTGCACACTCAATTTTGCAGTAGATGGTTTAAGTTCCCAGTGCTAACATGAACTAGTGCAGTTCCAAAAGCAACCCACAAGTCCTGCCTGGGCGAACTGGGCATTCCATAGCACATTCCTGCAGCTTTGCTTTTTATAGTCTTGAGAAACAAGACAGTGAAAATTAGGGTAATTAAAAGCACTCTCTAGCGGTGCATCTGCATTGTAAAATAATTGTCTAGAACTTTGCCAGTATCTCATTTCTGCTTACAGCTAATATTAGCATCCAGGTTCTTTATTATTGGCCTATTAATCCACATTTTAGTTTAAGGCCTAATTTTATACTATCACTTGTGGTAATGAGGGTTGCTTTTTTGACAGAGTAAACACCCTTCATACATTCCTAGCACTATAGTCAGGGCTGGCCATGGTAGTTCTGCAGCACTAAGAGCAAAGGAAATTACTATGTTTAAATAGGTATAACTTTATACCCATAGGGAGCAGGAATGGTAGGAGCATTACGTTTGCACATAATACTTTCATTACTATAATTGTCCTAAAATAGGAAGGTCAGTGTACGTTAAATGCTAACATGCTTCTACAGCTGGCTTTGGAATAAGGTATCTTCCATTCATCTTGGTAGGGTGTAACACATTTTCTCCGCTTACTATATTTTTGTGGTTGGTTTTGAGGATTTTTGAGAAAAAGGACAGGAATTCTGAAACTTATGTAAGTTGTTTGCCCAGGCAGCTGTCCCGAGTCTCTCTCTATAGTGCTGCTGCTGTTCTAAGGTTGCTGGACTTCATGGACAGTCTCTTTACTCCTGACTCAGAACTGTTGTGGGGAGGATGATGTGTTAACCACACATATGGTTTCCTTAGCACACATCCTGATGGCACATGTGGTATGGTTTTTGGACCGCAAGCCTCAGTCATTACCGAATAGTTGCAGCCATGTGGAAAACACACCACTTTGGTTATCTGGAATGTTGCACAAAACAGCCATTCAAGAATATATTATTTGGGATTCCTTTAAATTTCTAGGATAAAGCTACTCCATAATTCAGGGAAATCTGAACATGTCTGGGGTATAATTGAGATTCCATGTGTTGTAGATTGGCGGGGAGCAAGTTGGCTGTCCTGGGGCTGCAATTCCCCATCACCCTGATGAAGATCTTAATTGCCTATTTTCTCTAGACTTAAAGCTGAGAAGCTACATATCTAAAGCATGCTTCCTTTAAGCATACAAGACTGCACCATACTATTGTGCAAAATTTCACATTGTTTTTGTATTTGGATGTTAATTTGATTTTCAAATTTGTATGCAAATACCTTGTTGAGCACAACACCAGTCTCCTTCCTTGGTGTTGTGCTCTCTCTCCAGGAAAGCAACAGTGCACATACACAGCAGCTGCAGCACTCTTCCATCTTCCTCCAGCTGGCTGGTCAAGTGTGTAATAAAAGGCATGTCTTAAATCACTTGCTATGAATTCCCCCCCCCCCCATTTTCAGAAGAATTAGTTCATAAAGAATCACCTGCTATATAACAAAATGCTTAAATATTCTCAGGCTGGCTCATAACAGTGAAATAATACATTCAGAACATATATTGCAACAATATTTTGCAAAAAGTTCAGTTTTTATCCCTGTGGGCAGCAAGTGATTTTTGAAGGTTGCTCATAGCTGCCTTCACCTGTGGAACAGGGAATTGTGGTTTGGAAATATTTCAAACTTATCTTTGCTTGGAGGTTATTTATGTTTTGCATTTTCTGGTGCGTCTCATAAACATCTTGTGCTGAATTTCCAGCATCCCAGCCATATAGCAGTTAGGTCTCAAATAACATTAGATATTCAGATTCTAAAGGGGGGGGGGTGCACGTAAGTATGTTACTCTTGGCAAGTCCCTTTACAATGCTGACAGATGGAATTTAAATCATTTCCTCAGCAATTGGCAAGACAGCCAATTGTATATTCTTAAGTAAGACAGCCCTAAGAATTGTATTCACATATTCTTGACACTTTGTTAGAGAAGAAATTGTTTCAGCATTGGCAGATGGTTGAGTAAACAACTTTTCAAACTTTGATTCCTTGGTTCCTTTACAAGCTTGCCTAAAGTCGAACCTCTACTTACCAATGCCTCTTCTTACTGTATATGGTTTGTTTCAGGACACTCTTTTATTTTTTTCCTTTCCTTTTTAAAATATCAGTATTTAAGCTGTTGGCAGTCAGAAGGTATTTTAGATTATGTCAGGCTGAACAGTGAATGATGTAATGCTCCAAAGATATCTTACTTGCTGAAGTGTTGAAAGTTATAATAGCAAGCAAGATATGAAAATTACAGGCTTCTGATGTCATGGGAGGCAGCAGGGACCAATAGGAAGGGAAAACAGTCATCATAATTGGGTTGGAACTGCATCCTAAACAAATAACCAGCAGAAAACCATCCTCTTTTCCAGTACAGCCATTGTTAAGTAACAAAATAGACTCAGGCTGCATGCCCTATTCAGTAAATAAGCTAAAGCTTTAGTTCAAAATCAATTTTAATCAGTGAGGGTTAAACTTGAGGACTGAGAGATGAGGAGAAGAGAGAAATTGTTGTAATTGTGGATTGTACATATAATAATAATGAAATTGGCAAATTTTGGGTTTGTAGCTCACAGTTAAATGGCTCAGGTAGTTTGATTGGCTCTGCAAGAGATGCATGCTGTTGCTTTAGAACAGCTGCTAATATATTCTCAATGTTAACTGTTAATAACAATGATATACAATTTATCACCACTAACAAATTAGGGAACTCCATTTTTTCCTTTTTGCTGCTTCTTTGGGACCATTTGTAGCCTAAACAGTCTCTCTGTGAATTATTATATTCATTTCTATCCTGCCTTTCCTCCAAACTGGTACCCAGGGTGGCTTCTGGATAAAAATATAAAAACACAAGATAAATTATTCCTCCTCCTTTCCCCCTGTTAAGTAGCTGACTGCTGTATGGAGCATAGCTCTCTATCTAGCAAACACAGGTTTCATTTACTAAATGGGTTCAATAGGGAATACAGGGTTAATGCACAAGCTGAGCTTAGACATAATAGTCTCACATAGCAGGTTGTGTTAGCTTTCATCTTTCAAGGCCAAAACTGCTACTGTGCATGATTTGCAATGTTTTCTATTGCAAAATGCATGAACTACTGTGAACAAAGGAGTCTTTGGAGAGAGAGGACAGTTGTGCAAGAAACACCCATCACACATAAAATAGAAAGTTGATACTGTGTTGGGTAGAATTTGGAAAGGTTAGTGAGGGAAGCATTTTAGAATTTAATGCTTCTGCTTTGTTCAGTATTTGAGGATTATTCTTTTCTTGCTGTTCCAAACTTTCTTAAGGGAATGGAAAGGTCATGCTTTGAAGAGGAATATATTGTGTCATGCAAAGTTACTGAACTCCTTTGCTGTTTTCTGAGCTCACAGTCCCTTCTCTGTTTCAGCTGGAGGCTGAAGCTGTCTTCCGTGCGATCACCATTGCCAGCCAGACCAACTGCCCCTTATATGTGACCAAAGTGATGAGCAAGAGTGCTGCTGACCTGATTTCACAGGCCAGAAAAAAAGGTGAGCAGCTGCATCTTTGTTACCTACCCATGTTACCTTACTTACAAGGTTTGCTAGAATGGCTGTAGCCTCAGAATGACTTTAAAAAAGGAAACCAGTATGAAAACAACTAGAATAAGGGTAATCATCTTGTGGACTACAACTCCCAGCAGCCCCAGCCAAAATGAGAGGGCCACATATTAAGCACTCTTGAACTAGAAAAACAAAAACCAATAGCACAGAAGCAGCCAATTAAAAGAATACAAAAACATAACTGAAATAGAGGGCCACAAATCTTCCCCTAAAGAAGGTTTTCATGATCCTCCTGAAAAGGAGTAAGCATGGTGGGAAGTGAATTCACTTGGAAGAGGATCCTACCATCAAGGAGACTTGCTTATTTTAGCCTGCTTACATCAGATGAGGCTCTTTATCAGCTATTCCTTTAACACTGTCCTTCAAAGGGGTCAGTGCTTTGTTCCGTTCTTCAGATAATTCCTTTTTAAATTTATCCAAGATTCCCTTTGCCAGCTCAATGTCTTCCTTACATAGTCTGTGTTTTTTGGCACCATCGTGGGTCCGTCTTCAATGTCATCAGAACCCATCTATTGAGTCAGTTTATGATGTTAAAATGAATCTTCAGAGTCCGTTCTTTCGCTCATTGTGATATATCCTTCTCAGTGTCAATGTTAAATCTAAATAGTTTCAGGATTTAGGGTACATTTAATCTGTTATTTCATCTGGTTAAGGAGGAGAGAGCTGCTCAGCCTGCCATCTTTATCAGTGATGTCACTTCTCCCCTTGGACTAGTTGACAGGATATTTGAACCTTGATTTCCCAAGTCCTAGTCTGACACTCCTTTAAGGAACCCTGGGTTTAGAGCTTTAAAGGCAGTCTGATTTGTCCTTGTAAGACCGGAAGTCGATGTAGTTCTTTAAGCATAGGTGATATATGTGCTCTGCAGCAGATAGTTATGGCTGCCATATTGTAGAGCTAGCCTAACTGACGATGGCACTAACTTGTATAAATGTGTACTTCTGCCAACAGAAGCAGCTGCAGGCCTAGCTCCCCCTCTCCCCTTCTGTAAAATGTATTGTCCTTGCCCTAAATCTCTGTTGTTATTTTCACCATCAGGTAATGTAGTGTTTGGCGAGCCAATTGCAGCCAGTCTTGGAACAGATGGAACACACTATTGGAGCAAAAACTGGGCAAAAGCTGCTGCATTTGTGACCTCCCCTCCTCTGAGTCCAGATCCAACAACCCCTGATTACATCAACTCCTTACTGGCCAGGTTGGTTATAGCGAGAAAGGGAAATACTCTCTCTTGCCACCAGTCCTATGGAAACTGAGTAATAAGATGATGCTTGGAGCTAACATAAACAGGAAAGTAATAAACTGCACCCACTCAACTGGGGACTTTCCAGATTCTATTTATATTGCCTTGTTCATTTGGAGGATTCTGAGGTGTTGCTATTGCAAGTGCACATTTGCATCTGGGATAGCTCATAAGACAGCTTCAAACTGAGGACAGCGGTGATGCTGAAAAAGAAGGGATATTTACTAAAAAAAAATAGACCTATAGAAAAACAAAAGAAGTGGGTCATTTAGCACTGGGGGGTAGTTAGCTGAACTGCATGTTGGCACAGACCTGGATTAGTGAGCATCCAGAAACTAGAAATAAAGTTTTATATTTGGAAACAGTGAGGTATATTTCAGATTTCAAGTTTGGAAATAGTGAGGTACATCTCACATTTCAAATTGTATGCGTTGACTGGCAACTTGAAGAGAAGACTGAATAAACTAGGTGTGAGTTGTATTAAAACTGACCAACATGGAAAAAATATTTCATAACACATATGAAGTGGCCAAGTCCTGGAAAAAAGGAACCATGCCTGCTTTTCTTAAACTCCCTGCTCAATATTCTTTTGGATATAGTCTTTAGGAGAATCGCCTGCCTGTTAGTTAGCTAGTTTTTAGCAGAACAAATCTGACTGACACAAATCTCTCTGTGTAGTAAAGCAGACATATGGCACCAAATTATTAAGAGGAGATGGAGATTATCATTGGATTAGGACTTGTGTTCTGAAGCCCAGACTGAGGCCATGAGGCTCAGAGACTCTTTGAATCAGAAAATCAGACACAGGGTCCATCTGGAAGGCAAGCAATCTCTATAGTTTCCTTTTTTAGTGTTTAGACAAGGCTTTAAGCCCCCCCTTTTTTTTTTCTTAATTACCGTGCATCCTTTCAGCTAAGTCCCCGGCAGCTAGCAGGCGCCAGGAAGCAGGAAGTTTCCATGGAACTCTTTGCATAGTCTTTGGTATGATTGTTAGGCCATGACCATTGTTTGTTGCTGCCCTCTAGAGCCACAAGCAGATATATACAATGGACAAAAGCAAATGACTTAGTGTCTTTAGACACCACATGAACTTTGAAACAAATTTAAGTTAATAGGTTATGCTAAAAGCTTGTTTCATTTAGTGGTTGAAATACTTTGGATTATGTGGGTCAAGGTTTTGTTACATTGCAAGAAAGGATAAAATAGAAGCAATGTAGCAATTCTGTCATAGACGAAATCTGGATGCCTTTCCAATAAAAGATTCTAGGTGTGACTAAAGTAATAAAGTCTTTACCTTTACCAAGAAGTAGACAAACCAAGAAGCAGATGCTTTAGGCAGCCAACCAATTTTATTTCTCTCTCCTTCACATAACATTTTGACAGTCTGTCGTTGAAGATTTCACTGCTAGTGGGCAATCTCTTGTGACTCCAGTATCTAATTTTCACACTGAGAGCTGGTTCTAATCATATACTGGTCTAAAAAAAATCCTGCTCACATACATTGTACACCCCTGAGTATTATAATGTGGAACCTGTGAACTCCTACAAGATCATGGCTCTCCTTCCATGAAAATAAAAAGCACTTTCTGGTTTCACGGGAACTGTGGATTCATCTTAACACTGTTCATGTGAATAGACTTGCATCAGCAGACGTTCTTTGCACAGTGTTGGCACTGATCTGTTGTCTGACTCAGTTGTCTGCAATCAAATCAATCTGGTGCTAGCTGCAATAATTTTCTTGCTTCATTTTTCAAGAGCAAATAAATCTTCAGCTGAAAAAGGTTCTTGAATAGGTTTAGGTTTACAATGATCAATAAACAGGACTGTCTCTGTCCTAGGCTTACAATCTAAAAGGCATGACACAAAAGGAAAACAGATGTGGGAGGAGGAGGGAAAAAGCAATATTGGGCATTGCTACTTAGTCACAAGGTTCTTTTATACATTACTTTTCTAGTTCACATTTATGCTAATTACAGTTCTGTGCCTTCATTTTTGTTGCTGTTGTTGTTACAGAGAGTGGAAACTTTCAGTAAACTACTTGGAGATAAAAGCATTCTTGTATGACTGGACTAAGGGCATGACTAACCAATACATTTTGTTGCTTGTCTCTGAGCTAGTGGTGACCTCCAAGTCTCAGGAAGTGCACACTGTACATTCAGTACAGCGCAGAAAGCAATTGGAAAAGACAACTTCACAGCAATCCCAGAGGGGACCAATGGTATTGAGGAACGGATGTCTGTTATTTGGGACAAAGCAGTGGTAAGAGAAGAGGAAGGGGAGGTGGGGATTGATATTACTATTGATTCAGTGTATTAGTTGCTTGGCTCACAGAAGTCTTGAAGTGACATAAAAATTTAGGAGCATAATGTAAAATCATAATAAAGAACTATACATTACCATCAGAGCCGTACAGTAACTTATAAAACAGAACCAATAAAACAGCAGCAGAAAAATACCATAGACAGCTATGTCATAATCCATCAAATATATTGGCACCATGTGGACCTTAGTGTGAAAGCATTCCAAAGCAGGTAGCCACAAATGAAAAGGCCCTGTTCCTCATCACCACCCTTCAAATCTCCTTCAGAGGGGGGACCTGGAGGAAGGCCTCAGATGACAGATCAAAGGGTCTATGTAGGTTCTTATTGGGAGAAACGCTCCAAAATATATTGGTTGTGCATTTAAGGTGAATCTGCTTAATGACCTGCTCTTTTAATAATACTAGTTTTATCCAGAATAAAGGAAACTGAATTATTCAGCTATTGGAAATGAAAACTTCCCTTTGTAACTCGTATAGCCCCTGTTTAAAACAGCTGCATGGTTGTCAGCTTGTTTTTGAGCCCAATTCAGGGTGCTCACATTAATGTTTAAAGCCTTATATGACATATGCCCCAATTATCTGAGATTGCCTCCTTACTTACAGACCCTCTGGGTATTAAGATTGGCAGAGAGGACCCTCTTGGTAGTTCCACTACCTAGTGGTGGCCCAGGAGAGGGCATTCTCTGTGGCAGTTCCTAGGCTGTGGAATTCCTTCCCCACAAAGGTGCATCTGACACCTTCATTATATGGTTTCCAGTGTACTCTGACGATGCCGCTCTTTATCCTGGCATTTGATATCTGAGATTTGTATTTTTGGTACCCGCTTTATTCCTGTGACTGTAACATGTTTTACTTGCCTTATCTTTCTTTTATGATTCATACTCAACAGGCTACAGGAAAAATGGATGAGAATCAGTTTGTGGCTGTGACAAGCACCAATGCTGCCAAGATCTTCAACATGTACCCAAGAAAGGGCAGAATTGCTGTTGGATCAGACAGTGACCTTGTCATATGGGATCCCGATGCAGTGAAAATTGTATCTGCTAAAAGCCACCAATCAGTAAGTCTTTTGCTGGTCAGTAAGTCTTTTAACTTCACAAACTGACATGGTCAGTTTGTGAAGTTAAGCACAGGAATATAGGAACCTGAGCCCTGGACAGCTTTGTCTTCTCTTCATTCTGGATTGCTCTTTTCTGCTTCAGTCTGCCTTAGCCCACCCACATCCTCACAGAAACGAAGTAGCAAACAAAAATGAAATGTATTTCCTTATTTTTAAAAAAGATGTTTAGGCTATAGGGTCAAAGCATTCATCTCTTGAGGGCAAAAAGTTTTGGTCCTGAATACTTGTGTGTTTTCAGACCTTAGGAGGAATTCAGTGCAGTGCTAATATCATTTAGTTAGCACAAGCATTTCAGCTTGCCAGACAGAATGATCCCCCACCTGCTGTTCTTGGGTTTCATAGAGTGTATCTTTCTTTTCTTTCTTTTTTAAAATTTATATACCGCCCTATACCCATACGTCTCAGGGTGGTTCGCAGGATAAAATCAGAATACAAAACCGCAAAATACATAATCACATCAACAAGAACTCTCTCTCTCTCTCTCTCTCTCTCTCTCTCTCTCTCTCACTCACTCTCTCTCTCTCTCTCACACACACACACACACACATTTTAAAAGGACATAGGGTATCAGTCAACCCAGCCAGTTAAAATAATTTTAAAAGATATTTTTTAAAAACACAATTTAAAAGCAATTTAAAATAAGAAGCAGTACTCTGCTGGGCAGCAGCCAGGTGGCTAGAGGCAGGGGTAGGCCCGCAGGGTAGAGGGTATCTGTAGACTTGGCACTGGTTTAGGTGGGCTGGTGGTTTGATGCATAATGAGTCTGACTCCAATGTGTTGTAGGCAGCGGAATACAACATCTTTGAAGGAATGGAGCTACGTGGAGCCCCCTTGGTTGTCATATGCCAGGGGAAGATAATGATGGAAGATGGCAATCTTCATGTGACACAGGGGACAGGACGCTTCATTCCTGGCACCCCTTTCTCAGACTATGTCTACAAGCGCATCAAAGCAAGGAGGAAGGTAAGATAGAGAAGCCCAGTATGTAGGGTTTTAATGATGGTGTCTCTTCCTTCATACTGCTTTATGGCAAGGGAACTGTGCACCACAGCTCTTTCCCATGCTGTGAAGATACTACCAGAAGCCCTGATTCACATGGGAGTAGCCAGCATTGTCCTAGTTTCTAGAAGGTATCATGCTTATGTTGGGTACAGCTGTCATGCGGCCTCCTCTCTTACAGCCATGAACTTCAGACATTATCTTTGTCATAGAGGCAGCCATAGAGTAGTAGCTTCTACAATTGAGAAGGGACCCTTTCTGTGTATCATTAATGAGAAATGCATGGCTACAGTTCCTTCCTCCGAGAGCTTCCTCAGCTTATTCAGATTGCCTTGCTTGGTAGCATGTTTTCACTGTGTTTACGAGACCAAAATCTGTAGTAAACCATCATATCACTCCCACCCTTCTGCTAATTGTGGATGGGTGAGACGATGATGGAGAAGTCTGTGAAGGCCTCTGCGCTGACAGTTGAGCTGACAGTTGAGGGAAGCCAGGCCTAATACAGGGGTTTTCAACCTTTATTGGTCCACGGCTCCCTTGACCAAATACATTCTTTATGCGGCACCCCTGTGGGGCTCAGAAGCCCAGTTATGTCACCCCTTGTCTGCACAGCTGGCAGCCTCTCACCCTTTTTTGAACACCCTCCCTTGTGAAATGTTCCCTCAGCCTCCTCTCCTCTCCCTTCTCCTTGGGAGTCCTCTGGGCAGCCGCTGCTGCCGTCCCTGGTTTCTGAGTGGTACCTCCTGCCCCAAAGAGAGGTGTCTCCTCACATTGCCCCACAGGGACCTGGGAAGCACCCCGTGACCAGCCCAAGAGGCACCATTCACCTGGGGAGCTTGTAGCCAGAGCTGCTGCAACAAACAGCTATGCCAGCCGTTGGGAGGCAGAGACACAAGAGGGCATCAGAGGAGGGAGGGAAGGAAGGAAAGAGGGACAGAGGCCAGTGTTGCACCCCTGACCACCATTCATGGCACACTGGTTGAAAACCGCTGGCCTAATACATTGCTTTTTTCTCTTACCTGTGACAGATGGCTGAGATGCATGCTGTGCCAAGGGGCATGTATGATGGGCCTGTGTTTGACTTGACCACTACACCTAAAGGGGGCACTCCTGCAGGCTCTACTCGGGGATCACCTACCAGGCAGACACCCCCAGTGAGGAATCTCCACCAGTCTGGATTTAGCTTATCGGGTAAGCTATCGGGTAAGCTATCTGTTAAGCTGATTGGGTGAGAAGATGGTACATTGATTGCAACACTTCTAGGCAGAAGGCAAGGGAAAAGGTGCCACTGGTGTTTAGTACAGCTTCTCTAGCTGCAATAAAATCAAATTCACCCAGCTGGCAGGTTTGAGATTTGTTTTATTCTATTAGGCGGAGAAGGGAAGGGGACGTCTTTTCATTCCATATGCTTATTGTAACCTTTGTCAGCATTTATGCGTTAAGACCACTAGTGGATTTCACACACTAGATTTGTAGCCACCTATTCAGATTATCAGGGATCTCAAATAGTAGGAAAGTTAAGCCACACCAGGTGCCACTCTTTGCTGTGGAATGGTTGACTGTCACCTACTATTTATATGATTTACTGCCGCTTTTCCCTTTATGGTGAGCATAGATATTTCCAGAGTTAGCTAGCTAGTGGTACCTGTGCCAAAGGAATTGTGTTCTAAGATTTTATGGTTGACAAGAAAATGGCCAGGTCTTTCACTGTATTACTTTTTCTTAGCCCTGTGAAGAAAAGCACCTAACTTCCTTTTCCTGCTTTCCCCCCTCTTTCATCTTGTGTATGCCCTGCAGGTACCCAAATTGATGAAGGTGTTCGCGCAGCAAGCAAGCGCATTGTAGCACCTCCAGGAGGCCGCTCCAATATAACATCTCTGAGTTAAGCACCCAGTACTCAGGGAGGGGAGAAGGGGGGGAAGGGAAGGGGGAAACTGTTATTTGAGAAAACTAAGCAATGGTACCTTGATATTTAAGAAGGAAAGAGCAACCTGAAGAAGTGTTCAGATTTTGAAGAATCAATAAGCCTCAAGCCTTATGTTTCATAAATGCTACTCGCTACCTAGCTTTAAAAAATATTGCGGGTTTTCTTTTCTGTTTATTCATAGCCTTAATATCCCCCCATTTTTTTTTACATGCATGCAAATCTGACAGGTGACTAAGTTAAGAGTATGTAATTGTACATGGTGAGTGCTTGTGTGATAACACATTGTAAGAAGGGGATTGGATTAAAGATGGGAAACTAATGACATGAGCTGTTTATTTAGCCAGTTTACTTGGGCAGAATCAACCAAGGAGTTTTAGTGTTGGGGAAGGGTGGGGCAGAAGGTGGTGGGGCAGGGTAGTGGGAGGTGGACGGGGGGCAGACCAAGTAGATCTGTGTATTGTGTCCATGTTCTTCTGTTTCCACTAAATTCAGACAAGACATAGTTGCCTCAGAGCACTACATGAGGCCATTGGAAAATTCAGCCATCTTTGTAATGGCTCTGTTGTATCACCTTCCTGTTAGAGATTTTATTACTTTGTACATTTTATTGAATAAAAAATGGAAAGGCATGGTTTTTCCCCCCTCCTTGGCTTGTCGAGGCAAAGTAACAGTTTCTTCCTCCCTCACAATTAATTTCAAGTTCTTGGGGTGGGGGTAGGGGAAAGGATATCACCCGCTACGCCCAGTTTGTACAGGACTGAACTTCTTGCCAAATCCTCATTCTTTCATATCACACAAACTGATTAGTGAACTGGAAGTTGTAGCATCTCCTCTCATGAGGGCTGTGACTGATTTCCATTCTGCTCTGTAATCATTACGGGCTTTTTGAATCTCTGTGGCTCTGTTGATTGATTGGATTTATATACTGCCCTTCATCTGTAGATCTCAGAGTGGTTCACAGCATAAAAATACAAGATAAAAACACAAAATACATAATAAAAGCAAAACAAACCAATAAACCCCCCAACCCCCTGCCACAAACACATTTAAAAGGATTTAGGATGTTAGTCAGCCAAAGGCCTGGTTGAAGTGGAATGTTTTCTCCTGGCACCCAAAGGTGTATAATGAAGGCGCCAGCGAAACCTCCCTGGGGAGAGCCACCACGGAAGAGGCCCGTTGCCACCCTCCAGGTTCGTGTTAGTGGCATGCCTGCATGACCACTCTGAAGATAGGCGAAGCTCTTCTCAGTGTTCCTCACATTCTGCATGCCCCACTCTTCAGTGCCGTTCAGTACCATGGGTTGGCAACAGGGATCTGCATGGGCTCTGCATTCCACACACTGGTAGTTGCCCATGAAAAAGTGTATTTATAAAGCATCTACTTAATTTGCTTTCAGTTCAGTACACAAGCACCAAACAGACCATAGAATACTGCTGATTTTATCCGTATTTACACCAAAATACCTTTTGACAATATCACTTTCTCTATTAAAAAGTGCCTTGTCAAACATTAATATGTGTCTGGTAGATTTCAGTCAGGTATAAACAAACACAGCATCTATGTCAGAGAAGTGGCCTCAAGCTTCCTTCAGTTTCAGCTGCAATAATCATGAACATTAAGTTATGTTGGATCAAACCAGCTGAGACCCTGTCTTTCCACAACAGTTGATAACACTGCCTGTGCAAGAAACAAGAAATGTGCTTGTAAAATAAAGGAGGCCCAACACAATAGGTTTACCTATCAGCTTTTGGACTGCCCACAGTAGAAAATGACAAGGAGCAGTTTTGTGATTTAAACAGATAAACTTCACACAAAGTTAGCTGTTAGACTTAAAATGTGGAAGCTGCCTTGTTTTAGGAGAACTAAATACACTTGATGAAATTCACCTTGCCCTATTAACATTTAGTCCATCAGCACAAGCATCTCAGCTTGCCAGATAGAATAATCTCCCCTATCCTTCCTCCTTGCAGTTCCACAAATGAACTATGATGCTAAAAACGTCCTTTGCAAAGAGCAAGACAATAATGTAGGTTTTGAGTCTCTTAGTCATGTCCTTGTTCCACATGACTTAAATGGATAATTTTGTTGCCTGACATTGGGCATGGTGAAGATGGAACATAAGAGTGTTGTTAAGGTAAAGTACTGTAGCTAGTATAACAACATTGGAAGAGGCCTCTGTCATCTATGTGCCCAGTCTGCTTGGTTTGCTTCTCTGGTTCCTGGAGGAAACATTGCCTAAGGTGCACAAGTATGTATATGCTGTCAGTCACATCCCTATTTTGCCATATCTTTGGTATACTGGAGTAACCTTTCCTTCTGTACTTCTGAATATAATATAGAATCTCAGTCACTTTCCATTTTTTCTTGGTTGGCAAGCTGACTTCACCAGTGACATCTGTGGTCTACTAGCACATACTTTGCCTGCAAAACATCCCATTCTATCCCTGGTATCTCCAGGTAGGACTAGAAAAGGTCTATCCAGAACAGGGGAGCTACTGTCTGTCAACGTAGAGACAATATTGAGCCAGATGGACCAATACTCTCAATAAAAGACAGCTTACAGTGTTCCTACAATAGTTGTATTATTCCCAAGTTGCCACAAGATGGGGCCAAACTACAAATAATGGAACACATACTGTTGAGCTGTGGTTTGTGTAAGACACTATGGAAGACAAAACTGCACACTTGCTTGTTCTCAGAAATCAGATTGTGTGTTTTAAGAGGAAGAAATGTGATGAGAGATGGGAGTCAGTTGTTTCTGCAACACAGATGAGAGCATACTCCTTTCTGTGTCAACAATGGACTTTTCACAAGTGGAAAACTACATACTGGCAGCCACTTCATGCTCGTACAATGTAGGTTTTGTACACATTTTGATTCTGCAGGCTGCTTTTTTATATTTCTTATTTAATATTTTCTAGAATTGAACTTGATCATGTCCAAGCACCTGCCTTGCAATTGGCAATTCTTACTAGCTTTAATGGAAGAGGGGTAAACGTGCATTTTCACAGACCGGCATTAATATGCTTCTAAATGTGATTCATGGAAGACTTGTGAAATGACAGCTGTACATCTTCATTTGCGGCATCCCCCTAACATCAAACCATCAGCATCACAGAGCATACCTTACTTACTGCAATAAGTTACCTGTTCAAATGAGACTAATGCCACTTCTGGCCACATTCTACTGTGCTCTGTGGATGACAGCACAGACCTAATACACATCAGATATGAATTGAACCTTCTGTAATTCACAAGAATAGATTCAGCTGATGAAAATTTCAGAAAATCAATGAGCTAGTCAAGGATGGCCATTGTGACAAGTCAGCCTGAGAGCAGGTGATCTATATGCAGGTGTGGATCAGTCCAGAAACTGACAAACAGCCTCTAATTCTTGCTAACAAACGTTTTAACACAACATGGATATCTTGGTTGCTGTTTGCAATTGTCAGTTAACAAACTCGATGACTTTTTAACATAACAGATTGGTTGAGACTTTTTCCTGCCTTCGCGATTTGAGGTAAGTTTCTGCAATCTGGGATATAAAAAAGGATGTCATCAAGCTTTGAAAAATACATAAAACTGTTATTAACTGGAGCTCAATGGAGCTCCGGCCAGCAGTGAAAATCAATCAGATGTGTGATCTCCCCAACACATCAATTTCACCTTAAGTACTTGGAATTGGAAGGTTAGGAACATTCTATTCCTTTCTGAGAGTTGTTTTACAACTGCGTAAAAGAGTAGAAAAAAACGGAAAGATCATATTTGTGAGAATTTTATCTAAGCTTCAAATAAAATGAAAAGTGGCCAGAAAGGGTGTGTGTGAAAGATCAGATTCCCACAGAAGCTCCCCTACAGAGTCTCTTTACTACAATGATACTTAAACTTTCACATACAAGTGAGTATATTACAAATGTTGGGGACAGCCTAGCTGGATGTTCTTTGCAAACTGCAGTGAAAAGATTCGGGGCTGTTCGAGAGCATGGATTGTATATACAGTTAGTTTAGAAAGGTGCCAGGCAAACAATCTAGGGCCTTTTAGTCGGGGTTATTGTTTTCATTTGTTACTATGTTCTGTATTTTAATATGGTAAACTGCCCTGTGACTGTCACATGAAGGGTGGTATAGAGATTTTATAAATAAAAATAAGTAAATTATAATGTGGCAATTACAATGTAAATTAATTTCATTTTAAAAATGAAGTTCTATTGCCAAAAGTTCCAATTCACAGTTTATTGAGCAACATTTAATTCTGCCACTGTCCAAAGGTGCAGTGTAGAACATAGGACAGGAACCCTGGTGTCTGATCACAACCCTCATTAAATTAAGAAGATAGCAAGCAGGAGTTGGCCATGGAAGGGAATGCAGGAGAGGAGAATGACTAGTGCTAAGATGGTTCGGCAGAGAGTCGGGTCTCACCTTTATAATACAACTAAGCAGGTTTGCTGCTATTCACGTTCTGGCTTGCCTTAGAAGATCCATGGCTATATGACATCCTCTCTTGGTCACACCTTATCCCCTTAGCTATCTCATCAAAACAGACTCCGCAAACCTACAAATTTATTGAATGGGACAAGTCTCTCTTACCTATCCAACAGACTTTTTAAACATGAACATTTAATAAATTAACACAAGTATTTAATTTTTTTTAAAATGCAAGGGTAAAAAAGAGTCAAGGCAGTATTAAGAGTCTTATAGAAAGTTTAATAGACCATGTTTATAAAATGGAAGAGAAGAAAAGTGCCAGAAATACCACTTGTGTATTTTCATTAAACCTGACATAATTACTAACCTGTTAACATTGATAATGAGCAAGCTGTCTTCGCAGCCCATTTCTATGCAAGACAAAAGGATGAAGCCTAAAACCCAATTGCTTACAATTGTTAGATATGTGACTATCACCAGATTTAATGCCTCCTATTTATCGCTGTGCAGAAAGCTATCCAGGGCAGACAGTTCATAGACGGCCATTTTACTGTGGCATGTTGAACAACTGTTTACCTGTTAAACTTTTCATGGGAAGGTTATTGCTTGAAAGTGACAAGAGATCAAAACTGCACCGAGCAAGGGTAGCCTACACAGTGCTCTTCAGATGTTGCTGGACGCATAACTTGGTCATGCTGGCTGGGGCTGGTCAAACAACATCTAAAGGGCACCATGTTGGCTACCTCTGGAATGCAAAAAAAAAAAACAATTATTGCTGCTGCTTGGCCCTAAAGTGGTAGTTCTGAAATAGCCAGCAGCTCAATCCAAAGTGTTGTCTTTTAGAGTTTTAAAATAGTGCAATACCTCACAAGTTGTGGCATACTCTGGGATTCAAATTAGACATAAGGCACTCCTGCCCACAAAAGTTTTATTCTACCACAAACACAGTTGTCAGCTACTGATTCTGTTGCTGCAAAACACATTTACCAACAGAGCATCAAATAGGATAGTATGCTTAATGCACTGTTGCTTCTCACTATCTTTAATTCAAAAAAAACAACCACCCTGGAGGAAGGGAGTTTTAACCCTCTCGCCTAGTGCAGTTTTTCTGAATGAGAGGCTATAGCATAAATAGCAACTTCAGGGGAACATTTTTGGGGGAAATGGGACAGGGTTGAGTTCCATAGTTCCAATCAAGATGTGTGTGGGTGTTGATGGGGAAGTATACCTACAGAAATAGGCTAATGCATTTACTATATCATCCTGTTTGACCCTAAGCCCACAGTTTGATATTCTAAAAAAATAAGAATTTAAAAAATGGTGTCTTGCCCCATAACTCACAAACCTGCTTTAAAAGTGGGTGTTTCACAGCTTATCATTGAGTTTTTTGGGCACCAATTGGGTAGTGCCAATGACATCACTAGTAATATCAGTCTTTTGAGGCTGACTGTTCTACATTGTACAAATCAGGCCTAGTAGCTCGCATTCAGCCTTAAAAAAGCAACACATCTCAACAAGGCTATTCCCTGGTGCTGCAACAATCCCAATTTACTTCTAGGCTTTACATGCAGCTGAGATATCAAGCCAATGGGACTGGCGTGAAGATTGTGCTAGCATAGCAGTAAGACTTAAATTCAATATGGTGTGAATAGTGGAAAGTTGGACCAAAGCTGTGTTAAAGGGTTTTGTGGATTTTCCTTGATACTATACAGTGACATGGGCTCCTCCCAGTTGAGAAGCAATGCCCTGACCATTCAGCCTGGTGCAGCAGGCCAGGCAGAATGATGACAGGGAGAGCTGGAGCCTGGGAGCCCCCAGTTAGCCATCTCAGCTGTACAGCCCAGGCAGAGCACAGTAAGGCCAGTCTTAGAGCTTAATCAGAATGTTGGCATCTATTATGCTTAATGCACCATGGCCAAAGGAAGGGTAGTTTGTGATCACCTTTTGCGTTGGGTAATGCTGAGCTTAGGTATCTAGTGATTAACATTATACAACTGCATTCATGCCTGGTCTACAGAAGAGAAATTGATAAAAGCCAAGGAGAGACTAGTGTGCCGTCTCCAACGCAGGATGAGTGTCACTACAAAGACACTGCTTCTTATTGAAAGCAATGATCCCAACAGGCACACAAGGCAACGCTCTGATCCCAACTACTTTGGAACGCGCTTCGACTCTGGTTTTGGGAGAATTCCATGCCACATATATTTCATTTTGGAAATATTTTTTCCAAAGACAGCTACTGGCCTTTCACCTTTAAGAGCAGCGGAGAGCTGGGTCACAGCCAGCTGCTACCTGGGCGGTTTTCTTTGGCAGAAAGAAGCCAAAGTGTTTTGTTGAAAAATAAATTGCGGGTTATTATTATTATTTTTGCAGGAAGTACACATAAAAAGGATGTAGCTAGAGGGCCTTAGAGAACATTTTATCGATTTCAGCATCCAAGGCAGCAATTTTAGCTTAAGCTGCCTGAAGAAATAGATGGGCTTAAGCAGCCCGTCTTTCTTTGTGCATGCAGATAAACTACTTATTCCAGATGAATGGTCCTCTCCCCACAAGGCAGTGGCTTTCCTTGAGTGCAAGAGAAACCAGATATTAATAGAAAGCAGCTTCTCGTATGTGAAAGCAGCCCAGTGAGCCTATAAAGCGAAGACGGGATTGCTTGCTCAGTTAGCCAAATGTATGAAGTGTCTGTCTGCCTTGCTTCAATACGGTGATTAAAACCCAAGATGCTGGGCACAGTCTAGCCAATGTCTCACTCTAATTTTGAAATAAATGGCATTGAAAAGTACTGAACTTACAGCTGGGTTGTGTCTATTCCTTGCAGACTTTCTTTTTCTTTGCTGCTTTTCTTTTAAAAACATTTTTGTACACGAGTGTGCACGAAAATGAAAGGCCACCAGGGGGCAGTTGGCCGCAAGAGTGGTGGAATAATCACTCGGCTCATTTTGACTCCCGGTTGCAAACTATGGGCTTGACTTTCACATCGGTGATATCACTTGGCCAGCTGCGTTCCAGCGGAAACATGGAGAGAAGATAACATGGCGAGAAGATGGCTAGAGTCCTGAAGCAGGACAGAGCAAAAATCTAGTGAATTTTCGATACATACAATATTGGTTTTCCTTAAAGAACTATTCTTAATATTGCCCAAAATGGAGGCTTATGTAACTGTTATGCTTTGCACGCTCGCTCCACCTCACTTGCTCATTCCCCTTTGGCAGCTCCTAGCAGATCTGAGTGCATACAGTGTCAAATAGCAACCTAAGGCTACAAAGGTAATAGGCTTCATACAGTTAAGTGTGATGTGCTGTCATATTGATTTTAGGGGGCATCAACCTTTGCTGAATGCTATTCCTGATTATGCAGCCTTTATTTCATTTTTAAAAAACAAAAACAACAATGTTTTAAGTTCAGCCCCATCCCCCCCAGTTAGAGTTGTCAGTTGTACTTGCTGGTGAGTTCTATCTAACCACATCCCCTTAGAAGATTTTAGCAACTTATATCTTTGTTCGTACCTACTTGCCAACAATTCAATTCTGATTCACATAGCAACTCTAAGATCACACACTCACCACATCCATTTGCCCTTGAACGCTACATATATAGTGCCAATAGTGTGTGGAGGGGGGGAATCCATGGCAAATAATAATTCTTTGTATATTTTGAGCTGGTGTACTAAATATAAGCTTTAGATCAGAGTAGTTGCTGGTGCAGAAAAAGCTGGTGTTGACATTGGACTCTCTTGTTGTCCATTTGCACAATTTTAGTTTCGGACCATCTCTTTGAAACATCTATTAAAATATGCAGCCATCCACCTAATAAACACTTAATAAAAACCTTATCACTTTCCTACAGGCAGTTGACTGAGCCCAATAATCATAAAACCCTACATCCTGCCACAGAAAAGCTACATAAAGAAAATATGACCTTTCTTCATTCTTGTTCCCTTTGAGGGGAAAACACACCTTCTTTCCTGCTTTTTTAAAACACCAGAAAAGGCATAAAATGGGAAATTGCGCCTTATGCACTGCTGCAAGAGACTAGGCCCTAACTCCTTATGGTGGAAGGAGACACTCAGCTTCTGGTTTGGAGAGCCCATAGCAAGGGAAGCTGTCTGCCTTGTCTTGATAGCAGTGTGCAGTTTGATTTGTTGAGCTCCATGAAGTAGATAAAGTAGACGCCTGGCCCTTGGACAGCAAGACCTCAGCAGAAGCTAAACTGATTTCAAAGATTATTATTCTGGTCGTCTTCTTCCTGATTGTCTTTGGTTTGTGTCAGTGTCAAGTTCTCTTGCATTTCATTATGCTGTTTCCTCATCCTACAAAAACAAAACAAAACACATAAGAAACCAAAGTCCATAACAGAGATGCAGCAACCAGGGTCAATAGCCTTCTGCTACCAGAAAGTGCAAGTAAATAGGTACCGCTGCAGCGGGAAGGTAAACGGCGTTTCCATGCGCTGCTCTGGTTGGCCAGAAGTGGCTTAGTCATGCTGGCCACATGACCTGGAAGCTGTACACCGGCTCCTTTGGCCAATAAAGCGAGATGAGCGCCGCAACCCCAGAGTCGGCCACGACTGGACCTAATGGTCAGGGGTCCCTTTATCTTTACCTTACCAGGATGACTAGGCTGGAAAGTGGGGAACTGATGCCTATTGCTTCAGAACTGCTGAGACACATATGGAGCACTCTACTATTTACATACTAATAGACTTAGTTGTGGACAAAAATGGTAGGGATGACACAAAAAACAATATAACCTGATATTAGTCATGTTGTGTAGTGATGGGGATCCAAGAAGATATGCCGGGTCTAAAGACCAAGTTATTTCTGCTAATATAAAATTTGCCCTGTTGTTGCTCGAGCCAAGGAGCTGTGTGTGGAGGTAGGATGTGGGCCTCTTTAAATGCTCAAAGAGCAAACCCAAGTGAAGCCTGGTGGTTCAGTTGGTCCCGCCCCTCAGTGAGTGCCCACCCCTTTGCACACATGCCATCGGCCAATTGGGCAGGTGGCTTGTATCCAACTTTCTTGGCCAGTGAGGAGGAGGCCGGGATGGCATCAGGGGAAGTGGCGGCCAGCTTGCAATCCTGTGGCACCTTTAATAGATAAAATCTGCTGAGTTCACTTTTGCTAAATTACCTAAATATCTAATTATTTCTGCTAATATAACATTCATCCAGTTACCGCTCGAGCCAAGAGCTTGTTCTTTGTCATTTATTTTAATTATTAGTTTATTTGAAATATGTATCCCCTGCTTTTCCTTTTTAAATGTCAAGGCAGCAAGCGACAAAATCAAAACATAATTCAACTATTTAAGATGTCAGTCACAAATTCCTTTCTCAAAACTATGCATTGTTCCCTAAAGAGGTGGAGACTAGAACAGAAGAGAGCCATAAACCCACCACAGTCACCATATACTTAATCACATGAATTTAGCAGGACTGCCTACTTCAGGGAAATGGGCTGGCGTTGGCTTTTAAAATAATTTGTTCTAGTGGCAGCCCAACGAAAGAGCCTGTGAACATTACCTAACCTCCCAAAGCCTTTCAATAGATTTCATGCCAAACTCACTGCTTAATTATTGGAGGAATACTGATCAGACTTCCTTATATCTAAATAGTCTTAGCGACATGCAGTAGCACACTTGCCAAGATAAAGTCTACTTTTCAGCTCAATACTTACTTCTCCCTGTTGAAAATGATGAAGTCCCTTTGGATTGACTCCAGGTGTTTCTGAAGCTGGCAGGTCTTCCATTGTGAAACAAACAGAAAAGTTTATGTGATGAGATGACATTAAGGCTATAGACAGTTCACTGGGATATAGGGAAGTGATAACAACAATAATAAGCAATGGGTTGAATCCAGACAACTTAAGCCTTGGACAAGTTAATCATGACTTAGTGAGATTAACTAAGTTCATCTAACTTTGATCCAATGCTTTGTTTTTCACATGTCCCCAATGCTTTATACACCAAAGATTCTAAAATTCATGTGATCTCTTTACATTCTAGCACAAAGGAACATTAAAGTCATCTGCAATCTAGAGATACTGGTAATGATGGGCTGAAGATATCATACCCCTCTGTCACTCCTGGATCCAGATTCTGCTGCTTTATGAAGCTACAGAAAAATGAAGGGTTGCAGAATAAAGTTGTATGAGACTAACCCAATATATTCTGTAGGTGGGTCACATACAGAGTTAAAAGAGTGCACAGTTTCAGGAAAAAAATAGAAAGATGTGTGGGAACCAAAAAGCTTAGGAAGATCCTCTTATTTTTGCCCATTTGTTCTCTTAACAGAATGCAAGGGTGCCTACTACTGACAATTCACAAAAGGTAAATTTATCAACATAGCCACTTATCAACTATTTCAACCTACCAAGCAGCAAGGAGAGTTATAGCATTATTCCACATCTGATATGAAATCTGAGAAGGGAGAGTAGTCCATTCTCAGACACATTCATAGACAGACAGACAGACAGACAGATAATAGGTTTCAACTACACCAAATGATGGGGGGTTATGGTCTAAATTATTTGCCTTTGTACTATGTATTTATATTATATTTTGGAGCACCTCATATGAGCTCAACTCCATATAGCTGGAAGAGGGTAGAAGGATGAACCTAGAGAAAAACATTAGGGTGGTTGCCAAGAAAACAAGAAGGTGCTCTCCTATCACAATCAGTAAATAGTACAGACACAGTTTACTTTCCCCAATTTCTTCCCTGTCTGAACATGAAGGGCTAAGAAAACAGAAAGAATTATACGCCTGTCTGTTGTAGAAGGGGGGTTTCAGTAAGGGCCCTTCAAGCAGGTTATTGCTAACAAAACCCTGACACCAAAGTCAGAAAGCATTATTTGCTCTTAGCAATTATTTCATATTCCAGCAGTTTTAAAAGTGGACGTATAGAAAATATAGTATCAGTGACACACAGTAAAAAAGCAAATAATTTAGAAACTGAAGGAACTACTACTTCCATTATTATCCAAATCTGCAGAGACAAGCAGCCAAGTAGGGTGATGGCTTGCCTATTTTGGCTGCAATCTTCTCTTCAAGCCACTCATTTGGAGCACTGCCATTAACGTCAATGCGATTAGACCTGAGTAAGCAATTTGAGCATCACTGTCTCTTGTCTTTTGAGACCAATATGTCAGGAAGACATCTAACAAAGCAGGGATGCATTAAAATGCTGGCATCTTTACATCGGCAACAAGTCCCCTGGTCTGTGCAAATATGAATTTCCTCGACTGAAACAAGGAGTCCAGCTGCCTCCAACTCTCACCTCCATGGAATCATTTTTGCCGCTTTCCTTCTCCTTCTTAGCCAGGCGCTTTTTCTTCTTATGAAGTGGCTTGGACTCCAAGATCATTTCTTCAAGTTCAAAGGTTGGGTCACAGTTCAACTTCCCTTTCTGGGGTAAGGGGAGAGAGAATGTTCCAAACAGAATGAGACTTGCATGGGAAGCTGACTCTATATCTATACTTTGGTTCTATACTTGGAAAATAAACCATACCAAGAGCTCCCAATCACCTTGGCATCACCTCCCTAAGTGGGATTGGGCAACTGGCTGAGGTAGGCGGAGACCTCCAGGTATCCCACTTGGGGAAGGCGAAGCCAAGCCTGTGCTAATGGTGTCCCGTAGGGTCCATGGGACTGAGCACGACCACGCAAAGGGCGCCCCCATTTAATGTGGGGAGCAGTCATTACCCCATCTTCCTATTCACCATCATCTAACTGGCAGGGGAGACCTGTATGATCTGTGTGATTCACTATTTGTTGCCAAAATTTAATGAAAAGCAAAAAAAGCCACCACATTTTTGGTACGTAGTTACAACAAAGACTACTCCCCCCAAAAGAGGAGTTTGGCCATCACTGTAACCAATGAACTGGTTTGTTTTTAAATTGCTGGCTGTGTAAGCTGTCTTTTGTGTACTTCAATCTGAAAAGCAGGCTAAAAATATTCTACAATTTAAAAAACCTATCATTTGAGACTTTATATAATTAAAAATATAATGCTTACGGTAGGAAGGAATCCAGGCTCTACTGTCTTTTGAAGTACAGCATCCCAGTTGATATCGGACAAATAAGCAAAGTCTTGGATATCAGTCAGTTGAGAAAACCGTTCCTCTGTATTTATTTCCATTAACTAGAAATGGGAATTAAACCAGCTTGTAAACATGATAAGGATCAGAACAGAGAGAAAACAACAAGATTTTTTACTGTAAATTAGATACAGGAAATGATGGTGGTTTGAATCACTGTGCATTTCAGTCAGGCATGAATCCCCATTAAAAGCCATACGACTTAATTTAATCATGACTAATTTGCTGCATTGGTTTCAAATGCAATGGATCTTAGTCACAACTTTCACTAGATCAGGACCATTGTGCCGTAAGCAGAAAAGAAAAAAGGGCAGGTTACCAGTTTTACTCCTGATAACTCAATAGAGAATCCTCTTCTACAACTATATTGTGTAGCACAGCATAGAAGCAAGTCTAATCTATTGTTCTAATTTGAAAATATAATTAGGTTTTCCAGGAAGGAGAAAAGTCGTAATCCAGTCTATTTATCTTTACAGTAAAACATCTGATTGGGTTTTACGTAAGAAATCAATAAAATTTTGAGACAAAAATAAGGAAGCAGTCTAGGGCAGAAGACCAACTGGAAATTCATACGCTCCATTTTTTTCTTAAGTTGGCATTTACTTTTGCAGGCAACAACTGGTAGAGCTCAAGCTCAGTTGTGTTATCTGAAGAGCTGCAACACATGAAGGGCATCACAACTGTCACTTGCCGTACAAACTTCAAAAATCTAACTTGTTGAACTAAGGGCAACAATATAGGGGTCTTTTCTGACATTCCTTGGGCAGCTTGGGAAGAAGCAGTGGCTCTTGTACTACCTCACAAAGTGTCAGAAGCCCTGGGTTATATGAGAGAGGTCCATGCTGCAGCTCCTTCACAATGCAATAATACTCTAGCTTTCATGAAGGGTGGTAGTGGCAGAGGAAGCAGAAGCATCACAGACTCTTCCCTGAAGGCTCCCACCATCGCTTGAGAAGCCAAGAGGGAGCTGCACTGTAGCAATTTCAACAGGAATGTAACATCAAAACGGTAACCACAGTTTTGCCTAACAAATTTAGGCTTTTGACAGTTTTAATCCATACAAAAGAAACATATTCAATTTAGTGACAAGTTATCCGTGGAGTTCAAGGACTACAGTCCCTACATTTCCTAGATATTTGCTCCATGATGGACTGGTGACTATTCTGGCAGTTTCTTCAAGCTGCCTTGTCCGTATTTCAAAACTTACCACTATTCATTCTGCAGAGCCCTGCAAGTTTGGTCTTCTGCTAATGCTATGAGAAGAATTTGTAAGGGAGGCAATTATAGCCCTGCAATAAGCAATTTAGGTATCAAAAAGCATTTACAAAGGCCAACATGCTCAGTGGAATACATGTTGGTCTTGAACTTGTGCATTCAAATTTATGACCCATGGATTCATTGAGTAGCCTTGGGCAAAGTTGTAATCTCTTCACTCCCTTTCTGTGAAATGGGAATACGTGTGGCTGTTCACATGGGGTTTTTGTGAGGACAACTGACAACTGAAGATAAATGGAAAACTTTCCAAGAGAAAACCAGCGTTCTAAGTAGCACAGCCTCAACAAACTTAAGGAGCTGGCTTTGGACAATGAAAAATCCTTCTACCTTCCGTTCTCCTGTAAGACTTGGCATTACAACCAAAAGCAGTTAGAGCTAAAGACCGCACGTTTGGTTCCAAAGGTCAAACAATTTAATTTGCATTGACCAGAAATCAGCACCACCATAGAAGGTCTTTCAATCTTTTCTCTCATTTCCATACATCACACTATCCATGACTGAGTACAGAATCTGGTTCTTTTCCTTGCTAGATGCTTGGCTGGCTCAGAATGAGAAAGTGTTCTACTTCAGCAGTAATTTACTGAACTCTTTCTTCTAAGTAAGTTAAGCTAAACACTCTACAAGTATCTACTGCATTTGAACAAATTATTCAAAAAGTCCTGTTCTGACAGATTTATCTCAGAAAGATTTTGCAGCAGTACTTTATTTTTATGACCAGATAAATACCCACATAGTTCAAACCAATTCCTGTTGAAATCAGATCCCCCTGTGGTTTATACAAATGCCACCAGTGTACATTGCCCATATAGTGTTGAATATTTTTCTTCAAACATTGCCCAGGAATCAGCAAAACATTTCAAAATGATTCATGTAGAACATGAATGCAAACAGATTGTTTTTGTGGGAGCTGCAAATCGTTCAGGGAAATCAAAGCCAGCCAGTTACTTCCTCAGCCTGCTTCCATTCATATGCCAGACTGACTGGAATGGGATACTCCTGCTGAACTGCAAACCTACAATTATGCAAGTTCCTAAAATGCTCCTCTAACATCTGCAAGCCCATACAAGCATTTTTCACATGAGAGGTTTACTTGGTTTCCCTTTGAATCTGCCTGTAACGCAAACATAAAACCTACACAGGTTGCAGCACACATTTAATTTCTATTTTCTTCCCTTTTCCATCCTGCATTACCAACCTTGCATAACTGGCAGTAGAGGGGCTGGAAGGTGTTCAGTTTGTATGTGGCAATGCTCCATGCCTGATTTAATGCACTGAAACCTTTCTTATGAAATTTACTTGAGACAAGTGAGAGCCAGGACCAAACTTGACATCCCAGTTGGTCTCATCTATAATACATAATGGCTGCTAAAACAAAGACAAAGGGGGGCACAGTGGAAATTTAAATAGCGGTGACATTGCATCATTAATTCAAGAAGGAACAAAAGGGCCTGTGGGGGTTCCAGAATGTCATGGCACAGGATAAAAAGCAAAGTAAAATGACATAAATAAATATAAAGGAAATCTACAGAAATGTGGAGTTACTACTCTGTCTTGACTAGTTTCGAATGCAGGGTTTGTTTTTTAGCAGTTTTTATGTGTATTTAGGTTCAGAGTATATATATATATATGGACAAAATAGTTCTTCTGATCATACAATCATACAGCTACCACCATACATGCAGGTTTTTTCAATTGCCGTTGGGCAAGTTTCCATCTCCTTGGTGCCATCTCTTACAGTGCCACTGTTAGGTCTCACATAAAGGCAGTGGGGGTAGAAGAGTCAATATGTAGCCAATGCATGCATGTATATGGGACTCTGAATATATGGAAGCTTTTCACCTTGTGCAGAACTATGTGAAGAGCATATATTTGATACTAAATTTTGAAAAACATTCAGGATTGGGCTGTGGATTTGGAGTTTTAGCCCAGCATAACCCGCTATGCATTGGGGGGGGGGAAGGGTAGTGGTAACTAATTCACTGTCTACAGTTTAGGGTCCCCAGCCAAAATCATGTCTTCCAGATCTATTAATCCTGCCTAAAAATATTAAAATATTGTGGGTTTTGTCTTTACTAAAATGTAAAACTGCTAAAAACATTTCTAGCATGCTTGGTTCATGCGTGTGAGTTAACAATATGGATCTGAAGTTCACCGTTACACTGTATCTCCACTTGGTCTGGGGGTCATATGGCAAGGCGAACATCCCCCCCCCCCCCTTCTGAAATCAGACTTCTCCTTGCTACATGGAACTGTGCACCTGAGTGACTCTGGCCAAAGACAGACAAGAGATCTTCTCAGTTCTGCAGAGGTTTTTTAGCTAGAGATTCTGAACACCAAAAGTGGAGATTCATGAATAAAAAAAACACCTCAGAGTGCATCACTGAATGATAGCCCAATTTCAGGGTCATTTTGTTAAACTGCCTAATATATCATCTGTACACCACTTGCTGTTACAAATATTGCTGCCACTGGGGGCTGTGTAATTGCCACTTCCATTCTAGTACCACCCGTGCCCCCTTCTGTTTTCTTTCCCCCCCGGGTAATAATGAAATATAATAGACTTTGGCCTTAACTTTTCTCAGCCTCAGCAGCAATAGCAGCAGCAGTCTTCTCAACTGAATGGCCTGCCAAGCCTTCAGGTTCTCGAGGCAGTTCCGTACAACATTGATTTTAACATCACGGATAGAGACAGAAATACAAATACCAGAACCTGCACGCAGGACCCATATTAACCTATTTTCTTTTCCATAGTCTCTTTTGAGGGGGTTATAGGAGGATACTGAGGCTATACATACATAAACCTGTGCAACGGGACTCCCTCTCCTCTCCCCATATGGAACTACAACACCCCACTCTCAAATCTGGGTTTGGGGAAATGCCTAAACAGATTTTGGAGGGTGCATGAAGAAGAAGAAGAAGAAGAAGAAGAAGAAGAAGAAGAAGAAGAAGAGGAGGAGGAGGAGTTTGGATTTGATATCCCACTTTATCACTACCCTAAGGAGTCTCAAAGCAGCTAACAATCTCCTTTCCCTTCCTCCCCTACAACAATCACTTTGTGAGGGCATGAGTAGAGGAAGTCCACTGAGCAAGCAGAAGTCCTTGAGCTAATGCGAAGATTTTGCTGGATATAAACCCATTCTTTTAACAGTGCAAACCTATCTGTTTTCTCAGATGAAGGCTCCATTGACTTAATGGAAATTACTCTCAATTTAGTATCCAGAGGATGGTAGTCTATCTCTTCTTCCCCAAGTTACCTATATCAATGAACCCAATTATCTTATTTTACTTTTTTTAAAAAGGCTTCTTTGGGAGAGAAAAATGTAACGATCTTTCATAACTGGAAATCGCTGAGGGGTCCTGTTTATGCCATTAATCTTGGATGTGAGACCAAATTAATTTGTACCACTGTATCTGGTATCTGGTATACAGATACACTGTATCTGTATCTGCCTGGCATGCTCTGGTCCATGGGGTCACGAAGAGTTGGACACGACTAAACGACTAAACAACAACAACATCTGGTATAAAAGGAATTAAGTGAATCTCCTTATGCCATTTATTCCATATTATAAAATATTTTGTTATGTAAAATATTTCCTACATTTCCCATTGCATTTTCATACCAGTCAGAATGAATTTATTTGGAATGATCTTGAACAGTGATGGGGAATGGGGAATTTATAGTCCTCTAGATATTGTTGGGCTACAACTCCCATCACCCCTAGCCACTGATCACAGTGGCTGACACTGATGGAAGTTGAAGTCCAACAACATCCAGAGGGTCAAAGGTTTCTCACACCAGGGTCTTGAGGCTTTGAAATATTTTTTTATGACAGGAATTGCTACTATGGGGAGAAGGATGTCCCACTGCAAGCACCATACTGAGCATGAATCAGTTAGTTGCAATCAAGTATTAACTGAAACTATAGGACTTTTAAGTTAGTCATGAGGTCCTGTTAAGTCAATGTTCATTTATTTCAGTGGGTCAACTAAAACTTAGCTGAATACCACCTAAAGTTTCTGTTGAATTGTGCTAACTGAATGTTTGAACATAGATTCACATTTTCATGGACTGAACCCATTGTTTTTTGCTGCATTTTTTCATTAACTTCACCTTTAATCAAATCATGTTTTCAGGCATTACCAAAACATTCCCTTTACAGAAAGAAAGAGGCTGAAAGATATAGTTGTACTGAGACTTTCCCAACAGCAAACCTTCCAAAAAGGCATCCCATTCCAATTTCCTCTGTCTGATAAAGAATGCCTCTCAGCCATATTTTCTGATAATTCTTATGCTGACAAACTGTTACCACATGGAAATATGTGAATAGAAGTTATGAATAAATGATGGCAAGTGAACATCTCTACAGAAGCTCGACTGTCACTTTGCCACAGGGAAAATGTGATGTCTGGAAACCTTCTCAAGTGAAAGCATGCTGAACTAGCAGGTAATTCTCTCTCCCTCTCTCTCTCTGGTAATTTTACTGAAAACCATTATGAGGTGAGGGTTTTTAAAAAAATTTACAGCAGTATTTAAATACCCATAAAATCTAATAATACAAAGATGTAACATAAGTCCACTGCAAATTTTTCTCTATGCCTCTACAAGTGGGAGCCAACGAAGTGCAGCAGGTGGCTTTTGTGTGGTAACCTGAAGTCATGTAAAATTATGTCACACATTTTGTGTTAGCAGAAATTACTGTGAGGGGTGGGGGTGGAGAGGTGAGACATGGGCTTCTTGCTTTTTGAAGCAGTCGCACTTCTCCTATAAGTTTTGGTGTACTGAGCTTCCACTCAGAAGGTGTGGGAAACATTTGGTCTTCTAGATATGTCTGTGTCCAGTCCTGGGCACCACAGTTTAAGAAGGATAGCGACAAGATGGAACATGTGCTGAGGAGGACGAACGGGATGATAAAGGGCCTGGAATCCAAGCTTGAGGGAGTTGGATATGTTGAGCCTGGAGAAGATCAGACTAAGAGGTGATATGTTCACCACCTTCAAATTTCGGAAGATGAAGCAATCTTTTTCTGGATTCAAATAACAAGGAAGGCGATTCTAAGAAAACTTTAGGGGAAATGTTCTGATGGCAGTAGTTGTTTGACAGTGGAACAGACTTTCTTGGAAGGTGGTGGACTCTCATTTATTGGAAGTTTTTAAATAGAAGTTGGGTAGCCATCTCTCAGGGATTCTTTACCAATTACTGAAGGGAACTGAACAGTGGTCAATGGCCAGGAATGATGGTAGTAGTAGTTCAGCAACATTGTGGGGGGCTGGTGTTCCCTATACCTGTTCTAAAGCAAGCACCCTTCTCTTTATTGAAGTCAGCCTGCCTCCAAAAACATGTCCCACGTACCTTTTGGATTAAGGACACCATATCCTTTGACCAAGCAGCAGGATACATAACTGTGGCTGTCTTGAAGATGTGGGCAATTTCGTTTGCAGCAGTACTAGAGCGAATGTGATATGGCCTCTGTGAAGAAGAAAAGGGGGTGGGGAGCAAATAAATTTTGAAACAAATCCCTCATCCAGCAGCTGCAAAAACCACATTATTTCTTTCAGACCATTTCTAAGTAAATGACCTCTGCTCAGGTGGTCTTTGTGCTGGTTTTTCCAAAGCCCACATTCTTCCTGTTCCCACCCGCATCTCTCCTCCATCTCGCCCTGCTGTTGTTCTCAATTGAACCATTGAACTACAGTCACTGGGGAGCCTAATTCAATTGAAGTAAATAGATCAGTGCAGGAGAGGGCAGCAGCAGCAACAACAAAGCTACATTTGAAAAGCAAAATGTAAGGGAAGGGATCAAGGCTTTGCGCTGTCATCCAACCAGCGTTTCACTAGGACAGCCTGAGTGCAGAGGAAATCATTTTACTGCTGTTTTTAAAAAACAGAAAACAAAATTATTTCCATATTCCCTGAAACATTTAAAGACAGCATTATCGTGTTTATGTCGGGAGTCGGAGCTTAACTGCCATTGAGGTAAACTCTTGTTTTTACTGTATTTCCTTTGAAACAGACATTGACCATGTTTGCATATCATGCTAAGCCATAAAAGGATGGTTTGGTAAGTCACACTTGCATGAAGTGCAGGCTGACAGAGACTTCCAGTGGACTCCCACTTTGCTCCTCCCACCACAAAGAGGATAACCCAGGAACATGCTGTGTTTTGTGCTAACAAACCATGATGCACTAAGCCAACGACAAACCATGATTTGCCAAACATCTCATGAAAACAAAAGTCGAGGGGCATGCCATATAAAGAACTACCCATTCAAACTAAGTGCCGAATTAGTTCAGCATTGCTTGCTATATCGTGGCTGACCTTATAGCCTCTGGAAAGAGTGAGTTAAACTATGGAGGGCTGTTTCAAACAGTCCATAGAGATCATGGACAGCTAACTTACAGCACAGCCATCATAAGTAGCACAGGAAGTGGGGATATATGTTACTCCTGGACAGTTATGGCTAGTATTTTCTGGACAGAAAGAGGATGCCCTTCTCAAGGTGACTACCTATAACAATATCACAAATAATAAAATTACCTAAGACACATCTAAATCTCTTAACTGTAGCAGATTAAAAATGATACCAGAAGACAAAAATCATCCAAGTGCAAAAGCAGGTAGCAAAACTAGCACATTTCTGGGTACAAGCTAGAGTACAACCTGCATTCCTGCCTGCCTCTCCTGTGCAGTTCAGTTAAGACTCCCCGGCATGGGGAGATACATAAGGACTGTAGGGAACAACCCTCTCATCCTCTGGATTTTTACTTATGTCCCATTTGCCAGAGCATTCAGCCATTACCAGTATAGATCTTCAAAGGCGATACATGATGGGCAAGAAATCTGCCAGGGTTCCAGGAAAGATTTAGATACAAGAACATTTCTGAATTATTATAAGCAACTTCTGTTCATAAGATTCAACTCTACAGGATTTTTTCTTTCTTTCCAGGGAAGATGGAGGAATACTTCACCATGCCTGTAGTGTATGGTAACAAGGCACGAACATTTTAATTTCCTGCTATGTCAAAGGACTCCTTTGGGCAGAGTAGAAATCCAATAAAGCAAGCTTTAGAACGCATTACTGTTTTTCAGGTCACCAATACCTGAACGTTACTGCAACGTTGGATTCAGGGCTTTTCACTCTTGCTGACAACCTTAGCAAGTGGTTATTGAATAATGCCCATGTATAACAGGAGAGTGAGAAGCAAATATCTAACCCTAAAAAATGTAGACCGCTTTAGGGAACATTGACTTTGGGAGACATTCCCAGGCATGTGGAAGAATACATGCAACTGAAAAGGCAAAGTACATGTGAAGTAAAGTGCTGCAGTGTAAGGAACTAATTTTTCAATCCCTGTTTAGGTTTTTATTAGCAGCAACCATATGAATAGCTTCTATATTTAACTAAATCTAAATGGATGGTGGAAATGACTAAATACAAATACACAATTCTGTCCAGCCAGCAGCACATTCACAAATAAAATATATCTATCTTCAGTTGCATGTATACATAATATTTTAACACGAGACTGCATTGCTTGTTTTCCCCAAAAACAAAATGGGGACTGAAACGATATCTAAACTTGGCTACTTCATTCCCCCACCGACATGCAGTTGTGACTTAAATGACGTAACATTTTGGATGCTTCAGAACAGCTGTTTGGATGAAAAAGCTAAGGTACCCTTAATTAAGACTAATTAAATTAAAGGTAATTAAAATTTAAAACTATGAGACTTTTTAAAGAAGCAATTTTAAGCAGAGGTTTAAATTATTTCTGCCCTGCTTACTTTACAAAAAGATCCGACTGGTATAAATACAATTATTTAACAAGAGCAAAACAAAACAGAAGCCTTCTCCTGCTTTTTTTTTTATTAAGGTTGAAATCAAACAGAAGGCTGCAATCCTGGGTAGTCACAGATGAAGAACATGTGCAGCAAAATGCCTTTTTTTCTTTTACTGCAGCTATCACTCTGCTGAGCAGCTTGTAGGTTGTGCAAGGTGATCGGCTGCAGCAAAAATACTCTTAACATCTCCAGCTAAGCACGTGCTCCTCCCACACCTTCACTTGCCTATGTATCTCCAGGGCTGCAATCAATGGGACTGTTCACGCATAGTTTATCGCAAAATTGATGCTAATATTCTAGATGCTAGCAATGCGACATATTGCTCACCAACTTTTATTTAAAATTTAAAAAAAAGCTTTTAGGTGTATCCATTGCAATAAAGTTCCCATTTTGCCTACTGGTTTGACCTAACTTGTAAAGACTCCCAGAAAACATTTTGGAAATATGTTGTCATCCGGTCCAGAAACAAGGCATGCTAGAACATGAAATGTGTTTGATTACTAATTCACACACAGCGGTCCATTTCTTCCTCAAACCGCAGGATCATTCTGCAATTGTAAAATATCTTTCTACATTTTGTTCCTGCTGAACTCTTGGTATATTGTCTAGCAACTGCTAGATCAGAAATTCCTATTTATCAGTAAGATAATTCCTTGTTTTAAACAGCAGTGATTCTCTCTGGAATTTCAATGAGTCTATCATAAAAATGGACACAGAGCTTGAGAGCTGGACCACCTGAAAACGATGGATTAATGGATGTATAGAGCAATAAAGTATATAAATGAACAGTACAGTACCCGGCCTCTAAGAAGTTCATAGGCTGTAATGCCTAATGACCACCAGTCAACAGCATAGGAATAGCCAATGGGTTTTATAGAACTGAACATCTCGGGTGCTGGGGAAAAAGAGAAAGTTGTTATTTGCTTTCGTTAGGAATCTTACAGCAAGATTATTGCCTTTGCTTCCATTGATGTAAGAATATATTCCAAATGTCCAAATGGGGACAGACCCTTTGGGGGCCATGGCTGGCTGGCTACTGGGCCCACCTAGTCAAGAAGGGCTTCCTGATTTGCCTGGGCAACAGTGAGCTATGGGAAATGAACTAAAAGAAATGGGAGCTGAGAGAAAGGCTGCCATCTAATGTGTGTACACATTCCTTGTGGAATGCCTTGCAAAAACGGGACATCAACAACTATTTTTATTTCTGTATTAGGATTTAGTCTGCCTCCTTTTTAGTTTTAAGCTGTTAAAATAGCCTTATTTAACAGCTTAAAACTAAAGAGGAGGCAGACTAAATTTGTATTGTTTTATACACTACTGTATGGGCTATTTTTAAATGACGCTTTACTTATACTGACTATGATTAGCTACAATTGTTCTTATTTTAAAAAATAATTTACTTTTTTACAAAATGTTATCCCTGTTCATTTGATATTTTTTGAACTGTTTTGGGGATAATCTCATGAAAATGTAGCCTACCAATAAACATGATGATGACAATAATCATCTCCCTGGCTCTGGTGTGTTTTGGGGTGACATTTAGCTCAGATTCCTATCCTGGTCCCTTAAGTCAGTTTCTCTGACTCAGTCATTAGCTCCCCGTTCCCATTCCCCTCTTACAGCTGCTTATGGCTCAGCCCTGACACTTTATTTATCAGGAGGAGTCAATATTTTGCTTTTCGGAGAGATACACCTTTAAACATCTATCGTCAAACACGTACACCAGAGTTCTTTAGGTTTTGCCTTCTAGAGCAAGGAACAAATGCATCTCAAGTCTGGTGCACATGCATCTAAAAAGTTATGTCCATACACTGCCAATATACTTCTTCCCTTCCATACCTCCATAATAATCTATTAATCAAAGAGCCATTTTTGCTGAACGCGTTTTGAATTTTGACCATATTTATACCAATTGCAACCAAGTTCACTGCAAGATAAGAATTCTATTCTACCATCCTAATTTACTTTTCAGCCATTGTTATGATCAGTTTACTAACTACTTTAGAAGTGTGTGGCCATCAGGCTCTGACAGAGAATGCTTTCCCTTTGGAAGTGTGCAGGAAAAGCTTTACTGTGCCAGTAAAGTTTCACCTGTTTACTCAAGCATTTTTAGTGCATTTAATGAGTTAATTGACATGGGGTGAGGAGCCCACTCTGAACTTTCTTCCACCTGCTTCTACTGTTCAAACTGACTTTATGGTTTATGAATTTTTTAATGATTTATTGTCATTTGTATTTGGATCACGACTCATTGTGAACAATCGCAGAATACAAATATCCCCAGCAAATATATGAACAAATATAGAAGGCAAAAAAGTATTTTCAAGCAATGTATTATTGGGAGTGGGGAGATACTTAAGCAATGATATTTGGAATGAGAAGGGGGTGGTATAAGCACAAATGTTTTCCCCTTCCTCTGTGAATGTTCTCATTGCCCTCTAACTAAAAGAGAAGATGAAGTCGGCATGGCATCCTTCTACTTTTGTCACCTAACCAAAACTACCATCAAGAAAATGAGCTGGGAGAATTCTGCCATGTTCTTGAGGTTCAGAAGGTCACTGCACAAATGCGCGGAGCACTGGGGAACTGACTCACCATGCTTACGTTCTCTGCTTCTGTACAAGTTTTTACACTTATGAATCACAATTTCCAGGTCACACTTTGGCTGACTGTTTGACGCAGATGGGTTGCAAAGGCACAAATACCTATTGATCTATCGATATACAGTATATATGCATGAAAGTCCCTCTCCTGTTCCCCCTTGATCACAGATAAAATGCTTGTAGCTGCTGAGCATGCATGCATTATAACCATCAAAACATCATTTAATATTGTTAAATGGAAGTGGCCTAACTTTTGCTTAAGTGCTGGGAAGGGAGATACTAACTCTGGGGTCTGACCCATAGAAATGGTGCCCTCCTGAAGTGGAAGACCGTGGCTCCTTAAGCTTGGACCTGGGAGACCAGGATTCAAATCCCCACTCAGCCGTAAAGTTCTTTGGGCCACTCACAGTCTCTTAGCCTAACCTACCCTGCAAGGTCGTTGTGAGGAAAAAAAGGCAAGAGGGGAAACCATGTGCACCACCTTGGGCTCTTTGGAGGAAAAGTGGAATATAAGTGTAATATTTATAAGCAAAATTAAAACAAACATGGAAAAAATACAACCATATGAAATAAGTGATCAAAGGGAGGGTACCAAGACACAAACCCCACTACCTCAGGCAGCCAAGTTAAACAGACAAGTTAAACAGACAATGGAAGTGAGCACTTGTTAAATTCTCAAAGGGTATGTAATAAGTTCATTATATTTCTTGGTAACCAAAAAACAGGGGCAGTCATTTGAGGATGATGCATCAATATTCTGCATATCCATTTATATTTCAAAGGCTTCTCCCAGTCTCATGTGTCAAAGCCAATGGGCTGGGCCACCTTTTATCATCTCTATAGGGCCTGCCCACCCAACTGCAGCATACATCTCACACAAAAAACCCAAGAACCAATCATGCAATTTTGCCCTACACTCTTAAGATTTTAGGCACCTAGGCAGCAATGAGATGGGGTTGGAAGAGGTGGAACCAGTATGCTGGTTCCATGTATTAGGCTGGATGGAGTCTCTTCTAAGCTGGACCTTTTCTTCTTAAAAAGAAGGAGGAGAAGCAAAACTGTTTTAATATCTGGACAGAAATAGAATTAAAATGCTCAGAGCACAACCCTAGAACAGAAGGTATTACCAACAGAAGTAAACTGTGCCTTAATTTTTAGCTACTCACCCATATATGGTTTAGTGCCAGCAATAGTGGTGACCTGAGTGTCTTTTGTTATCACGGTGGCAATATTGAAGTCTGTGATATGCACATGTCCTAAGAGAGAGGTAAAGAAACCATTTTTTACATGAGCATCTCACATCTACATAACATTCCATTCTGGCATGGCTATTCATTTTACTATATATGATTACAAGTAAACAGGCAGCACAGAGTATCAATCATTTGCACTATGTCCTTTGAATTTGCTCTCTTCCCTGCAACTTTTCCTATTAAACACCGAGGCCCCAAGGCAGGAAAGTGCAATGTGATTGCACAAGCCAACACCTATCAACTCCTTTACTGAACAGCCAGGGAGGAAAGATAATAAGAACCCTGGCTGTTGAGCTGGCAAGGTGCTACAATAAAAGCAACACAGTAAATCCCTAGGCTCAGAGGTCCACGTCCGTGGCACTGCTGATCAGAAATCAAAGCCAAAATCTCGCCCCAGCTGAAGCAAATGAGTACTCCGTTTGCTCAATGGAAGAGTGAAAATGGGATTTATAAATAAATCGTGGCAGTAGAAGCAGTGATTCCTTCAGGGGAATGTTTCCCATGATCACCTCCAGAATACTTCAGTACCTATAGTGGCTATACTGCAAACTGCTCAAAGATGGCCAGACATCACACTCTGCTATGGTCCTCTACCAGCCATGGTGCTGCAATGAAGTTTTTTGGGTGAGCAAATGTACCCACCTGGTACTGCTGATGCCTTTTTTTGCATTAGAACGGTCTTTCTCAACCTTGGGTCCTCGGATGTTGTTGGACTACAACTCCCATCACCCCCAGCTGGCAGGAACCAGTTCAGGGATGATGTGAGTTGTAGTCCAACAACATCTGGGGACCCAAGGTTAAGGCAGGCTGCATTTGAAGCATAATCTCAGCAGACGGGGAGAATGCTTTAAGGACGATTGTCACCTGCAGTATGAGAAAACCATGAGTTATGATGCCAGAGTACATCTGACATGCGCCCCCTTCCCCAGCAACTGATTTGGCAAGCAGCACATGCATAGCCTGAACAACCTTAGAGAATCAGACACCATGGTGCCCCCTTCCTTGTGGCTGTAGAGTGAAAAAGAGAAAAGAAAAGGCAAGCCCAAAATGACTCCTCAGAGAACTCTTAAGAAAGGAGGCAGTGAAAGGCCAAGGCAATATTCCAGCCTTGCATCACTTTTCATTTCCTCTCTATTGCTCTCCTTTCCCTGCGGGAAATTGCATTAATAAAATAATGAATTATAGATGCCATTATTTTTATTCAACCTTTGATATTCTTTGGGAAAGAAGCAGGGAGATGGCATTTTGGCTGTCTTGTTTGTCAAAAGTTAATTCTTGAAATACAACCCAAAGTTTCTAAAAAAGCAGAAGTAATTGGAACAGTAAACTGTAAAACTGAACTATTAAAAGAAGCATGTTATGGGGAACACCTCACACAGAAATATCTTAACTTTTAGTATTTTGAGAAGAAGCTCAGTGTAGTTACTACCACACATAAAATGTGAATATAATTTTCTGAGCAGCACCATAAATAATTGTGGATCCAATTTGGTTTTAGACTCTAGAGTTGATTAAAAAAACTTTTTAAAAGCCTAAATAAAAATGTAGTTAACATTAAACTACCAAAACAGAATGAAAAAACGCAAGGTGTTGTGCATGTTAAAGAAATGTTTGAAAACATGATATTCATCTGCAAATGCTGACAATCCCTGACTAATTTTGTTAATGGTGAAAAACTTAAGAGATATTTCATCAGTGAAGCACAGTTAACACCTGGACTAAAATATATGTAAATTTAGATAGTAACGAAATTTATCTGGGATTACCAGCATGCAGATGTAAATGTCAACAACCATTAAATTGTGGACATTCAGTATAATGGTATGAGACTTTTAAAAATGTTTACCAAGCAAAATTAAGATTCCCCACCACCACCAAGTGAAAGGAAAAGCTATGAACTCAACCTGCCCAGTCCCTTTTTTCTGGGGATACTCATGGGTATGCAGTGCCAGAACCTTCCCCCAATTTGTGGCACTTACTGTAACAACTTCATGGTGAGTACTGACACCTTTTTTTCTAACCCCCCCCCCAAAAAAAACCCTGCCTCCGCCCAGCTGATCCTGCCCATTGAAGTCAGCCTTAACATAACCTCTTTCTCACACAAGGTGCTTTCACACAAGCTGCTTAATGAACATTCAGCCTGATTTGCTTGCAGGGACATTAGATGATTATTTAAAAAAAAGAGAGAGAGAGCATCCATTCCTATTTATTTGTGGGGAGTTTAGATGATGCTGCATCAAAGGAAGTGTCATTTCACACTTTCCAGTGTGTTTTCCCATCACCTTCCTTATTGCAAAAATAAAATCCAGTATTTTGGAGAAGTGGGCTTGTTTCACAAGAGCTCCAAATCAGCCTTAATTATGCAACCTGAATTTGCCAGGGGGTGACTGAATCCCACCCAAAAACAGAGACAGTCTGGAAGCACCCACAGTTTGGCATAAATGTTTGGCAACAGATTGAGCTTGAGTTTGAACGACCATTCCCAAGGAGAGAGCAAGTCACTGGAAAACAAGCACAATCTTAGCGGTCTAAATATAGATAGAGATGCTGCTAAAACAATGGCTGAGGGGAAAACCAAGAACAAAATTGAACTATAGGTAAGAGGCTCTTTGCACGCCTGAGTGGAACCACACAACTCTCCTGCCATGGTTGGAGAAACACACAGAGAAATTGCAAAGAGGAAATAGTCAGAAGGGCATGGATTTCAAGGGCACGTAGAGAAAGACAATTCCAAATAGAATTCTGATGCTGTCCCAAAGGCATCAAAAATTGAAAAGCCTCTGAAGCAGTTCTTTTCAACTGTCTTCCTTGAGCCCAAGCCTATGACTGTAATATCTGTCCATTCTCCAAAAACTATAGCATTTAGACACATATTAACATCAATGGAAGTGCGAGTTCCTCCTCTTGAATTGTTTCTTAATGTAAAGTTATCAGAACATTGCCCGTTCCTCGCCTTCTCAGAGTGCCTCAGTCTACCACAGAGTGGACTATTCTGGGAAACAGCAGAGAATAGCTCACACAATATCCACACCTTGTGGAGGCAAAGCAGGGAATTTACTCTGTATTTAAATGGTGTGAGAGCAGGTGAGGAAGGTGCTCTTGAGGAACCTCTTCAGAAGCACCTAAACCATGGATGTTGCTGGCCTCCAACTGCCATCATCCCTGGCCATTGGCCATGATATCTATAGTGGATATGAGTTTGAATTCAACAACCTTTGAAGGACTCCAGGTTCCCTACCCCTGGCATAAATGGTTTTCACGTGAAAAATGCTTCCATGACCCAGTGATCTCATGCATACTGGAACGAAACCGCATTGAACCTGCATAGGGTGGGAGTGTTTAAAAGGAAACTTGCCTTCAAACAGGCTGCATAAAACTTTTGCACATTCCTGGGGGGGGGGAGAGCAAGCAAGGAGGAAATGCTCTGCAGCTCAGCATCCCAAATGCACCTATAGTACTCTCCAAACACATTTCCCGTTATCTCTGATTGCACAGCTATGTTGCACTGCGGTGCTTCTGAAACACTGAGCCACAGCAGGTTCTCCTTCAAAAGCACCCAAAATTAAAACCTTATTCTACGGAGGAAAACATGATTGTTGTTCGTGATAAATTTATCAGCCTGGTTCAGACATAGTGCTAAGCCAGAGAAACTTGGTTATGTATGGGGCGGCATATCAATGCTGTCAATAAATAAATAAATTTATGACTCCACACCACAGTGAGCTTCGTGTTCACTGAGTCCCTGTTCCCCTTCCCTAGAAAGACAGGAAGGTGACACGATGGGCCAGATTATTTGTCCAGTTAGTATTGCCTATTCTGACTGGCTGCAGCCCTCTAAAACCTCAAATACAGGTCTTTCCCATCACCTGCTACATGATCCATTTAGTTGGGGTTATGGGGAATGGAATCCCAGACCTTTAGAATGCAAAGCATATATTCAACCACTGAGCTTTGGCTCCGCTTGAATCCATCACACACAAGGAAAAACTGGAATAAAAAGGTTCCACTTTTGGTTTTGAATAAATCATAGTTTCTCACTCAGAAATTGGTGTGACTGGTTCCTACTATGAATAACAAACCAGATCCTGAAACCATCAATTGATCCTGGCAACTAACCTTTGTGAGATAGTTTCCCATGTTCAGACATAATGGTAAACTGGGGTTCATTCAAAACTAAAAGTGGATGTTTTCAAACTCCTCTCCTGGCACATGAAAGAAGAATGGTATAGCATGCAAGAGGAACCTCTGAATGAGGCCATCATTCTAGTTAAAAGCTAGGTCACAAGGTGCAGATGAAGAAAACCTATAGTTAACCTGGCCTCCTGTCGAGTTCTCTGTCATTCATGCCTTAATTCAACAGAAGCACAGAGCTAAGGTAAGACATATATTTTTTGCCTCAGCCTGCTTTCCATCTCACAGTGGCATGGTAGCTTCCTAAAGCCTGCACTGCTCACCTAGGAGACAGTATTTTGCTACAGGTTTGCATGCGTGAGGATACTATTATAGTAAGAAACAATCGGCTCTTACCCTGTTCATCCAGCAAGATGTTATCAGGCTTTATGTCCCTAAAATAAAAGATGGAGAGAGAGAGAGAAAGAGAGAGAGAAGGTTCCAGTAATAGTTAGTATTACATCGGGGGGGGGGGGGGGACAGACACTTACTGCAGCATGATCACGTTCCTTGTAAAAACTGAAGGACACCCAAATCACTCTTAGCAATCTATAGAATGATCCTCAAGTCCTTCTGTTACATGCCACCCACTGATTGTAATCATACCTGCAGTTAAAACTCTGTAAAATGAACAAAAAACTGTCTGGAGCCCATATGTTCCATTTAGTAACACAGGGACAACTTCTGATCTTTCACTCAGGGCACAATCAACTTAATTTGTCTACAAATAACTTTTTAATTGCCCATCAACTTCCTCAACAGCTGTAATGCATTGCAGAAAGTGCTTCTGGCCATGCCCTCTACTGAGCAACATTATTTCCCCCTTCTCGTTCCTTTCCCCTTATTTCTTTGTGTGAAGCCTGATGAAGAGTTCTGTGACACTTGAAAGTGATTGCACTACTTTTTAAAATAGTCCTTATAAAGATATTATACTACTGTCCATGTTTGGATTCTCCCCACCACCACCAACAGAACTGCTTGCAGTTGTCTCCCCCACTTTGTGGTTGAAATGCCAAAGAGCCCAGTAAACATATGAGGCCATTGATTTATTAGTCCTGTTAGCAGAAGCATGCACAGGGATTTCTGCTAGTGCAACAAGGCTTCTCCCATGTCTTTCAAATATAGCACTGGGGGAGTTGGAAGAACCCATAGAACGGGTGTGCAGGGGGGAGGAAAGAGGAGGATGTTCTGTTGAACTGAAATGCTTGCGCTGAAAGAATATTTACCTTAGCACAACAATGAATTCCTCCCATGGCTAATAAGATTTGCAAAGTGTTAAAATAGAATATATTGGTGTAACATTATTGAACATTATTGGTTGCATCCAAGGTGCCCATGCAGTTCCCCTAATGGAACAGGACTTCTCCTTCCTCTCCTTACACACCCTCAAAATCTGCTCTACAGAGTCTTCCAATCTGAAGACTATCCGGAAAAAAATGGCAACAGGAACTGGGTATTACCATCCCAAATGAAATTCATGCATAATAATCACAACACACTCCTTCTCCCCCAATGTCCAAACCTAAGGTTTGCTATTTCCCTTGAACATCCTGATTGTCTTCTGGGATAACTAATGTAATCCTGAGTATAAACTCCAAGTCACTCTATATATTATAGATTACTGTAAACACTAGAGCACCTTTTCCTTTTCAATTTTGCATTTTTAAAATATCCTTTCCCTTTCAGTGTTTTAGAAGTATGACCCAGACAGGCAGACAGAGAGCTCCATCAGGATATGGAACCCAATTTCACTGATTTTTCGCTTGGAACAAACACAGCGGGAAACACAACTTCTATTGGCTTTGACTTTTCAGCTGCTTTCCTTAATGCATCAGGCTCTTTTTCCCAAAAGCAAAGTACCATTGGCAAGACATTTAGGACATGCTTAGTCCATTGAAAGCACTTTTACAACAATGAACAAAAGCTTCTATCATGTAAGGTGCAATTGCAGGAAGACTGTAATGGCAAAAAAAGTTCAGTGTTCTTTTTGAACTTATTGATTGACATACTTCCATCTAGGCTACCTCCATGACAACATAATCTACGTTCTGGATGTGACTTCTACATCTTCTTTTAAATGCAAATGTTGGTACTCACCGTGGTAAGTTCCTTATCTGTAGGGAGAAATACGATCCTATGTGGGTTGTCACTACCCATCTCACCACTGGCAAGAAGTAACTTTTTTAAAAAAGAGTTCATCTAGCTTGTAAAGGGATGCGGGTGACGCTGTGGTCTAAACTACAGAGCCTAGGGCTTGCTGATCAGAAGGTTGGCAGTTCAAATCCCTGCGATGGGGGGAGCTCCCGTTGCTTGGTCCCAGCTCCTGCCCACCTAGCAATTCAAAAGCACGTCAAGTGCAACTAGATAAATAGGTACTGCTCCACTGGAAAGGTAAACGGCGTTTCTGTGCGCTGCTCTGGTTTTGCTAGGAGCAGCTTAGTCATGCTGGCCACATGACCCGGAAGCTGTCTGCGGACAAACGCCGGCTCCCTCAGCCTATAGAGTGAGATGAGCGCGCAACCCCAGAATCATCTAGACCTAACGGTCAGGGGTACCTTTACCTTTATCTAGCTTGTAATACTCATGAAGGTGGAAGGCGAAGGTCAAATGGCCACCCAGAGGAACTCAGGTCCCAAGTGCTGCCAAGGCAGCGGTGCTGCTAATGAGATGGATTGTGATTCCCAATGACGCCCCACATAGGACCCCCCCCACATACCACCTGGTGAAGCAGATCCTGACCCCACCTGCCAATGATGCTGGGGACATAGACATACAAACATCATTTTATTTGTATGCCACCTTTCCACAGTTCAAACCACACTCACGGTGACTTACAACATGAAAAAACCCCACATAACTACAACAAAAGTAGTCATAAACAGGAAGCAAAACATTTTAAAAAATATAACCACACTGAACAATTTCCACATAAATCATAACAGGATCTAAAACAAAGATACAAAAAACCAACAGCAGCTCTCCCGCCCAAGAGTCTGTTCAACAACCTCTGCTTTTGTAGCTGGAGTCAGTCCAGGCTCTTCCCTCCCAGGCCAGGTAGGGAAAGGCCTTCCAGGACTCCCAGCCAAGATGGGTGCCTCCCTTACTGCCAGTCAGCCCTGCGATTTAATAGTTTTTGGGTTCTTTTTGTATTTCCCTTTTAATAATTTCTGTAGGCTTCCCTGCCAGTGTAACAGTAGATTCCCAGTACACCTGGTGTCTTGTGGGAAGCTTGTGAAATTCTGCATAAAAGCATTGAGTTTATAGCTAAAATGGTTGTAACTCCTGGAGAGTTGCCCAATCTTTCCATTTCCAAGAGCAGCACTTATGCGTCTGGCTGTGGCTCTTGGGAAGGAGGAGCCGACCCTGGAGCATGAACCCTCCTCTAAGGGTGGGTAGCTTTGTTAGATCAGGAGCGACTGAATTCTGCCGCTGCCGTGGCTAGAACAGAGGTACACAAGGGGAGGCCTTGTGCCCCTTGGCTCTGGATGGGAGGGAACACATCCTGGCCTCTGATGGGCACAGTGCCTCTGTGCATGAGCGGGAGATCCTGATGGCCCTGCACACTTCCAGGGTGCCATTCCTTCCCCCTGTTGGACTTTGGGTAGGGGGAAAGGAGGACCTCTCTTGAGCCCTGTGAAAGACAGAATTGCCCTTCGAGATGAAGTTGGGGTCTAATCACAATGTGACAGGAGCCTTCTGAATGATACATGACTCCTCGCACATGAAAAGAGTTGATGAAAGAAGCATTTGACCAAGGAAAGAGAACCCCAGGGGTTCCAGCCCTGGCACAGGCTGCCACCCGTCTTGCCACCCATCAAGATTACATTGCTGCCACCCCCCACTGCACCCCAAATCAGTGCAATATAAGAGCAGTTGTCATAGCTATTTTCTATTGAAGGAAAAATCGCCCAAATTCCTAAATGGTACCTCAGCAGCAAAGTTATCCTAATTACCGTACTCAGTTGCATAAGCTGCTATGCTCATAAGTTCATGTGAACAAGCCCATGTTGTATGAGGTTAATTCCCCGCCCTTTTGTTGTAGCTGTTGCATTAGCAACATCATCCAGGCCACATAAAAAGTATTTGTCAGTCTTGCCATGAGCTACTGATAAAAACAGTGACAGCCACTCACGCAGCATCTACCTACGAGGAACAGCTGGCTGTCTCTGTCCTACTTACAGACAGCAACAAGCAACAACCAGTTTGTCATTCTAGTCCACAGCAACCAAAACAAAGGTCTGCACCAGCTGAAAGAAATATGATGCAAGTCTCCAGTACCTCTTTCTAATATCACTTAATTTAGAAAAGGCTGCCATTTCCACAGAAGAAACCGAACAGCAATTTTAAAGCAAAGAAAGGATGTGAAAAAGCTTAAAAAACAACAACCAGCCTGCACCATGTTCACTGCTATTAGGGATGGGCAAATCTGTCCATTTTAGTTTCACATTTTACCAGTCTTCGACTCAGTTCTCCACATCAGTTTACAGAAAACTTTTAAATCTTTATGAAAATTCATCAGTATTTTAGTGCAAACTTTTTTCAAATATTATTTTTGTCTGTGCAATTCTGCCTTATGCACATATTTCTGTAATGCATATTTCCCCTAATACTCATGTTTTCCCCAATATAACATGTTTTTATATATAGTTAGTCTCACATAACTAAGCACTTCTCCGGCACTTCTCCGACTGCAAGAGTTTCCAAAACTGAGCTCGGGGGGGGGGGGGGGGAGGATTCCAGAGCCTGACATCTCTGATGCATTTGTGATTTCTTTCTTTTTTTCCTGAAGAATAGCCCAGGAACGTTTCATGAATGTTTAATTGGGAGAAACAGCTGGGGGCAAAATAATTTCCCAGATGCAAGAAAGTATTGCTTGGCCACTTTGTGATGTGCTCAGATTTTATGTCTAAGCAAAGCTCTGCTGATTGTCCCTGACCTCAAGCTGAGGTTTGGTGGTGCAGCACGAGGTCACAGACATGATGCCAGAGGAACAGAGTGCTGTTCACCACAATGTTTGAGATTTGTATATTTCGGCTTACACCATGTCTCAGCATAATTTCACCAACTGAAAATTTCCTGTTCCCTGCCTCACAGCACAGACTGCTGGCATAGGTGGGGATAATGAGGCCAAGACATGAGACAAGACTACAGTGGTACCTTGGTTTCCAACCATTTTGGATTACACCCACGTCAAACCTGGAAGTGCTTGTCCCTTTTTTTGGATTACAACCCTTTTTTTTTTTTTTACTACAACCCAATTTTGGGGGGGAGGCCCCATTGGCGAAAGTACGCCTTGGGTTACAATCTGTTTTGGTTTACAACCAGACCTCCGGAACAGATTATGGTTGTAAACCAAAGTACCACTGTACAGTGGAACCTTGGGTTACGTACCGTCCTCCTTACAAACACTTCAGGTTATGAGCTCCGCTAACCCAGAAGTAGGTGTTCTGGGTAGCAAACTTTGCCCCGGGATGCAAGCAGAAGTCGTGCCCTGGCAGTGCAACGGGAGGCCCTAATAGCGACAGTGCGCCTCAGGTTAAGAATGGTTTTGGGTTAAGAACGGACCTCCAGAACAAATTAAGTTCATAAATGGAGGTAACACCGTAGTTCCAGACCCTTGATCATCTTGGTTCTAGCCTTAGTAAGACTGCTGTGAGCACCTATTTGTCAGGGCACATAGTGTGTAGCACCTCATTTTCTGAAAAGGATGGATCTGAATGGATGGGTGCTTATTCACAGCTGCAATCCCTGTGCTAGCTGCTTCTCTGAGCAATGTGCTATGTGTTGAAAAACATTTCACTGCTTGTAAAATCCATTCCCACATGGACAGTACCTGCTCCGGCATCGCAGTGAAACATGCTTATTCCTGTTCATTAGAAAGGAGTGAGCAGAGATTTTATCCCTCACATCAGTCCAATGAAGGAGATTAGACCTAGTGTCACCACAGCAGTGAGGTAAAAGTGTCACTTCCATAGCTGCAAGATTCTGGACAGAGAAAAGAAAGTACTTCTTCACGCAGCATACAGTTAAACTATGGAACTCACTCCCACAGGAGACAGAAATAGCGACCAGCCTAGATGGCTTTCAAATAGGATTACAGAAATTCAAGGAGGAGAGGGCTATCAAGCCACAATTGCTATGCTCTGCCGCCACAGCTGCAGTCAACAATGCTTCTGAATATCAGTTGCTGGAAACCACAGAAGGGGAGAGTAGTCCTGTACTTGAATCCTGCTTGTGGGTTTCCTACAGGCATCTGGTAGGTCATTGTGAAACCAGGTTGCTGGCCTAGACAGGTTACTGGCCTGACCCAGCAGGCTCTGCTTATGATCTTATGCTCCACAGAAAGAATCAATCATACAGTCTGAGTGGGAGTTTTGTTTCTAATTGAAAAGTTAATGAAATTTAGCCCAATCATAACTGCTATCATAGGAGTACGAAGCCTTTACATACAAACAAATTTCCCCAGAAATCAATTTAGGATTGAAACAGAACCATCTCTGGGGTATAGCACAATCTCCTCAGTGGTACACAGCAAAAAAAAAAAAAAATGTTTTAAGAAAAACAAAATAAACGTTGCAGAGTTCCCGAAAGTTAAAAATCAAAGCACAGTTAAGAGAATCACATCTGTAACCTTGGGGAAACTTTCAAAAATTTCCCAGCAGAGTTAAGTGCAATTTTTAACGTGTTAACAGTAAAATAACAACCCAGCAAATACAGTTTTAATTCTTTTCTGTTTCAGAATGCATAGATAGACTAAGAAACTTAATCTATTCAGTTCAGTTTATTGTGTTTTACGGAATATCAACAGCTTATGTAAAAAAAAAGTTAAATCTTTCATTCTAATTCATTATTATTATTATTATTATTATTATTATTATTATTATTGAGATTTTCAGTTATACATTTTACACAATAAAATACCCACCAATAAAATAGTACATTTGTTTACTTCCCTTCTCCTTCTTCCATTGTTCTTTTAATTTTCCCATTATTACCGCATACTCTGTTCCAACCATCCAATTCTTAACAACGTTTAAAGGATGAACTTCCCCAATGGGTTGTTTAGCAACCTCTTTTCTAGCAGCAGCTAGTAATAGCATGATTTTAAAAAATATAATTTAGCTCTTGCACTGAAATATATTTCAGTTGTTATAACATATGCTTTTTGTTTATCTAGGGTTTTTTTAAGGAAAAGAAATGCACTCCAAACAAAAAAATCATAGCCAAGGAAACATGGGATTTCTGATGAATTTCAGTATCTAGTCATTGAAATGTAGCTTCTCTATGATGGGGGGGGGGGGGAGAGACACTAATATCCCAAAACTAGGGAGGGGGGAACTGGAGGCAAAGTGGCAACTGATACGCCTGCTCTATGCACTTGATTGACTTTACAAGAAATTACCTGATCTTAATGGGCTAATTACATTGCTTCCCAAGCACCTGTCATGGGAATTAGTCAAGCGCCTTGTAATCTAATACCCAGTACAGAGAGCACGGAAAACACCATGCAAACATCTTCACTGACAAAAGGGGAGGTTTGGTGCTTTCTGTACCCATGTGATGGCAAGTGTTGTGGCCATGCAAGTCAGACTCTATTAGACAGGTCTAAGTTGTTTAGTGATCTTCTTGCCACTTCACCTGATGGCTGATATATTAAAAACACGGGTCTGACTCACTGCTGCTGTCTCCACAGAGCTTTGTTCCTACAAAGTAAACAGTTGTCTGCACATCTCTTGAGGGTTCTAAGTACAGATGTTGCATTCTACAGGTAAGGTGCTGCTTTATCAATTTAATGTCACCCCGTATGGGAATAGCGTTAATTATAAGACTAGCAAAACCTTCCAGGTGGCCAAAACTGTTTCATCATGTTACATTTATCTCATGTATATAACCTGTTTTCCACACTGTCTCAAGGTTTCGGGAAGGCTTGTAGTCTCCCACGTCCTGTTAACTCTTGCATTTCAGCATTTCAGCCAGACATCTAAAGGCTACAATCTCCACTCCAAAAAGACAGCTGATTGAAACAAATGGGATTACACTGTGCACTAGAATTCATGTTTCTGGCCAAAGTAACCACTTCAGTCGCTAAATGTTCCCAACACGCTGACACACTGTTTACAGAATTGTTTGGGAGTGGGGGAGAAGAGTTTATAATATCTTAATAGCTACATCCTGAGGAGTAATTGAAACAAGTTCCTATTTTTTTTAAATCATAAACTAGGATTCAAGGGGAACAAATAAATTATTACCCAACCCATTCGTCATCAGCAACCGCCTCAAATGAAATAAATTACTTTGGGGGGGGGGGGGAGAATCTGGGAAAATTCACACCACTCATCTCTTAATAAATTTAAGACTGTTGATAAACAGCAACTTAGGAAGGAAAAAATCTGAATGTTCAATATACTCACCCAGGGGTCACACAATATACTGTAGGATATAGCACTGTGGAATTAATACAGGAAACTTTTAACTTACACCCAAATTGCATCTTGGGAATAAGGCCTATTGGGAGATGCGCTGGCAATTGTACAAAGCATTTCAGCTGTTAATATGAAAATGGAGAACAACCATAGGAGGCCAGCTACTGATGTTTTTCTACCTCTTTGAAATTATTTCCTGCTGTTCACTTTTCCAAGCTATGCAGGGGAGATGATTCTATCTGTCTTTACAGATTCAAACAGCCATCATCCAGAGGCAGAGAAAACTGCCTTAAGATATCACGCAATAGGATGCAAGTTACAATGGAGCAGGTGTCTTTTGAATAAACATATGTACTGAGCACAAATGCTAATAGCGCAAGTCCATGTCAAAAAGGCATGAAGTATAGGGGGGGAAAGTAGCCCCACACACCACAGGGGAACAAGTCGACTGGTGCCACAGAGCAGTAGAGCAGGAGACATCCTTAAAAGAAAGTCAACACAATTTGACCTATGCTCTTCGGGGGTATTCTGTGCACATGAATATCTATCATTTTTAAATAAAGATTTCTATCCCAGTTTGCATCTGTATTTGAACTATTTTTAACCATTTTCATCTGTAGAAGTGTTTTTGATTGTTTGTAATTGGTATTATATGTGGAATTGTTTTTTAAATGAAAACTATTTTTCATCGTTCTTACAATCATTTTGTGGTTGTAACTAACCTAGCCTAATAATGTTTCTATTGTTGTTGTTGTTGTTTAGTCGTTTAGTCGTGTCTGACTCTTCGTGACCCCATGGACCAGAGCACGCCAGGCACTCCTGTCTTCCACTGCCTCCCACAGTTTGGTCAGACTCATGCCGGTAGCTTTGAGAACACTGTCCAACCATCTCGTCCTCTGTCGTCCCCTTCTCCTTGTGCCCTCCATCTTTCCCAACATCAGGGTATTTTCCAGGGACTCTTCTCTTCTTATGAGGTGGCCAAAATATTGGAGCCTCAGCTTCAGGATTTGTCCTTCCAGTGAGCACTCAGGGCTGATTTCCTTAAGAATGGATAGGTTTGATCTTCTTGCAGTCCATGGGACTCTCAAGAGTCTCCTCCAGCACCATAATGTCTCCATAGCACTTAATAAACACTTTTTGTAAAATAAAGTATAGACCTCGGCAACAGTATCAGGTCTGTACAAGAAGAGGCCTGCTGGATCAGACCAAAGGCCTATATAGTCCAGCATTGTGTATTCCGCACTGGCCAGTCAGATGCCTCTTATGTGAAGTCCACAAGCAGGGGATGAGGGCAATATCTCTCTGCTGCTATTGTTTCCCAGTGAAAGGCATTCAGAGGCATGCTGTCTCTGATCCTGTAGACAGCATGTAGCCTTCATGACTAATACAGCTTATCCATGCCCTTTTCAAAATTTGTCAATATTATTCTCTTTTTTAATTATTAAAAGGTACTTAGGCATCAATGACTAGTAGCCATTGATAGCATTGTTCTCCAGCTTCCCCACCCCCTTTTTATCTTGATCCAGGCTGAAGTTCTTGAAAACCTGAAAGCTGACTTGCTTGCTATTTTGTGATACTTGATTGATTATATTATTATTATTATTATTTTAAAAAACAAACCATTATCTTGTTCTTATTTTATGAAAAGTAAAAGCTCAAAGTGTTGCTGAAAGCAGCACACCTGTGTGTCTACAGTATGGAGCATAAATAATAAATACCAAGGGGAGAGATCAACCTTATCTAATCTAGGATGAATAGGACTCTATCGCTGCAATTTATGGCAAAAAGTTCTTCTTACAAAGAAATCCCACATACATTTTTTTGTAATTTAATTCGATGAGAATGCAGCTGTATTTTAGTTCATGAGTTCTTTCATTCCAACCTATATTTTAGTTGTTAAACTGATCTGTTCCTAACTAGCATTTACAGAAACAAGAAAAATGACATACTCCACTGTGCAGCATATTTGCAAATAATCTCTGAGTCTGGGAAAAACATAGGGCTTTGCTTATTGTTAACCTAAAGTGTTTCTGTATAGAGATGTCAGGTTATGATTACCATCGATTTGAAGACATCTAAATTCTGGATATAGGGACAATGGCACAGAAAGATTGGAGCAGAGCAATGTGTCAGGTTATTTTTTCATACAGCTGAGTCAATGAAGCACATGGTTTATAAAACAGTAAAGAAGTTAAATATATATCTCTAGCATCTATTTTAAGTTATCAGCTGCCAATAAAAGAAAATTATTATCTCCACAAAACAAAAAATGCCACAAATGTATTGTGTATTTGCATATGTAGAGGATTTTTTCTCAGCTGCCAAGAGGCAATTCACATGCACACAAAAACACAAAAACACAAGAGCCTTGCTGGATCAGGCCAATGGCCTGTTCTATTGTTCCCACAGTGGCCAAACAGATGCCTACAGGAAGTCCAAAAGCAAGACCTGAGTGCAACAGCACTCTCCCCAACGTGATTTCCAGCAACTGGCATTCAGAGGCATCTCACCTCTGACAGTGGAGACAGAATATAGCCATTGTGGCTTGTAGCCATTATCTTCCATGAATCTGTCAAATCCTCTTCTAAACTCATTCAGGTTGATGGCCAGCACTGCCTCTTGCCAGAGAGAATTCCAAAGTTTAACTATACACTGTGTGAGGAAGTATCTTTTTGTGAGGAGAAACTGGGGTCTTTGGGCAAACTAATTTCAGTCTATTTCAGTCCAATTAAGATGGGATGAACGGAAACAACGCCATGCCCCAGAACAAGGCCTTCCTCTTCTCTTCCAAGAAACAAATATTCAGCAATAAGGAACTGAAACTCCCCCCCCCTTAACTATTTTCTAAATATGCATGTATCGAAAAGGTAGGAGGTAACTGGAAGGCACTGAAGATCATCAGCCGTGGGCAGTGCAGGTGTTTGCTCTCCCCTTCTCCTTACAGAGTCGACCCTCTGCCCAGTCTGTTCCACACTCCATGTAGATACCCACCCTTTGACTACTCCCCTCCTTTCCCTCTCCCCTTCTTTTAAAAGAGAAGGTTTCACCTGAGTCTTTTGTTGCCGTTATCTGAAGATGACGCCCCAACTGCCTTTGCAAAGATAATCATGTAAGAGGAGTAACATACTAGCAAAGTAACCAACAGCTTTACATCTCACTCCCAGTAACGTTATCTTGATAGACGTTGGGCTTATGTGGCATTAGTCCTGTGCTCAAAGGGTTCAGTAACTCATTATAAAAAGAGGTAACATACAACTGGCACCAACTTTTATCTCCTTACTTTTATTATCTGATAACTTTTTCAACATTTGGTCACCCTAACCCCCAACAGCCAGCTTATCAAGTGAGGCCTACGTTACATCCATGGTAACTGCCTCCTCAGGAGAGTATGAAATTCATCTCTTAAAAAAATCCAGAATGGTCAGGGATGTGGGGCTCACCCAGAAGCCTTGTTCATCAATGTGTGCTTTAAGACCAGCAAATCATGTTACTAGTAATCCTCCTGCTAAGAAGAGTAACGTAAAAACAAGCTGAATTAGGATCCTTCCTAGCTACATCATCATGGTGTCCATTATTATTAATTGATTTATATAACACCATCCATCCTTGGGTGTTTGCCCAATATAGTTTCCAGGCTTTTTCAAAGCCAGTACAAAACAGCCTTATTCCCTCTGTGTCTCCCAGTGTAATTCATCCTCATTCATTATTTGGCGGCTGTGTGAACAGGTGCAGAGCAGAAAAAGTGAACCTTATACCTTCATTACCACACTGTTTTGTCTTGAAGTCTCCTTTGGTTACGCAAGCATGAAATAGGCATTTGAATTTGTCCAAGTGCAGACGTTTAAACATATTACAAAGGAAGTTGAAGTGTACATTATTAGAAAGTAAACCATAAATGGCAAATATCCTGAAAAACAAAAGAGCTGTAGGAAGACAACTCCAATCCTGTCCAGAGGTATGGAAGAAGTTTGATAATGAAGTATGAAAAAAGGAGTAGTCTAAGTCAACTCCACTCACTATTTTATAGTTAGAAATCTTGGATAATGACCTTCAGCATCACTATTCTTCCCAGTGAAGTATGATGCCCATTGAATAAATATTATTTAGGTTTGAAAGGCAACACCTGAAAGTCTCTTACCAAATGCATATAAGCTTTCAAATTCTCTGCCTACTTGAGAAAGCAAGCCCAAACACTCTCACCAAATGGATCATTCATACAACTCTTTCTATGCCATTCCAAGGGATTGCATCTACCCAGGAAGATAGCCTCATCTTGCATGATCATCTACTCCTAAGTACACAGATAACACCTCTCGTTGCATTTTTAAAGGTGTGTTTGCATCAACTGGGAATTACTCCAATCTGATGTAGCTGAGAGTCATTTGATCTGTGGGCTTTGAAGCTTCTGCTTCAAAGTGAGATGTTAGAAGTGTGGGCTTGAACATATGTATATTAAAATTTAGATTTCAATGTAAGACAGGTTATTTATTAATAAGGAGACACCTAGTATTACTGATTTCTTTTTTAAAAAAACAAATAAATATAATCCAATTCATCCAACTCACATTTCTAAAATACAATTTATGTATTTTTAATTTTAAAAAAACAGTTTTATGGGTCAAAAGTTTGCAACCCATTTTTCTCATGGCACATGTGATTACAGCATGCATTACATTTGTTTCTAGAGCCTGAAGTTTTGCTTGAGTAATTTCATAGAGAGTTAATAATACATATACTTAGTACACCAATATTTCTATTCTTCAAATTTTATCACTTGTATAACTTCTTAAACTGCAATCTCCCTGCATTTTTTAATTTCCCAAGCTCTACAACATTATGGCATACACTCTGCATAAAAACAGATGAAGTGGAAACCAATAACGTTTTGATGGTATGCAATTATCCACTTACGAGCTGAATCCTACAGTATTTACTCAAGACAGAATTCTGTTAGATGCACTCCCCCCCCCCCCCCCCTCTGGACTTCAAACCTTTAAAGAGTTTCTATTGAACTTGTCCTTGGGATAACACACTGCAACCTTGTATATATTAATGACTCTCAAAGGAATGCACTATCAATACTGGTCACAAACCAGAGAACCATGCAACTAGCTATGCCCAATCAGCAAAGGTTTTGGATATCATTCTTGAATAGTTAAACTTCTCCCCTCAGTTACATAGTGAAATGATGATAGATGCAGGTCACAGCATGAAAAGGCTGCTTCCTCTTTCATGGGCAGGGGGGAGTCAAAGTTCTTTATGAGTGCATGGATTGGTTAGTAGATAGTGATGGCTGTCACCAGCTCATAAGAAATGCTCATTCAAATTTCACAACACTCAAAATAAAGTATGCTATCAAAATTAATTTTTTGAAACTATTGTTATGGATTAAAATAATCTGTGGGCAAATGTCCGATCCCAACTAACCTTCTATGGGTTTGGTATGGATGATTCATCTGAACCAAATACAGTCAAACCTCGGTTGTCAAACTGTTTGGCTTCCGAAACGTTCGACAACCGAGGAGCAGCTTCTGATTGGTTGCAAGAGCTTCTTGCACTCGAGCAGAAGCTGCATCGGACGTTCGGGTTCCAAAAAATGTTCGGAAATCGGAGCATTTACTTCCAGTTTTTAGGTGTTTGGAAGCTGAAACGTACAATAACAGAGGTGTTCTGGAACCTAGGTTTGACTGTAGCAGCTATATGGCCGAGTTAGTGGACTGAAACAAATGTGTGTGGATGTTTTGTATATAACATGTTATATTATGTATGTTACATTACGTTTTATACATGTATCTATACATATCTCAATCAGTGCATCAGAAGCCTTTTGTAGAACTTTTCTAAAACAAGTGCAAGCTAGATATTTATGTTATTATTCCTTCCAACATCTATTGAAGCACTCATAAATGTTAAATTAAATTATTTATTTAGGGCATTCCCCAAACACCTTGAGGAATCCCCTTACTTCTACAGGAGGAACAAAGACATTATTTGTTTTGTTGATTATTTCAGGGTGGAATATAATACTAATACTCACTGGTAACTGAAATAACCACATGTGCTTTCATCCCAATATTCCAAGTGTTTGCCAACCCACGAAGGTAAACATACAGAAAGTGCTGTCATTCATTGACACTACAGACAGTGCTTATTTCAGGGGGTACTCAAGGATATGCAGTACCACCACCTCTTTTTGGGTTAAAAAGTGTGGCATTTATGCAATAACTTCATGGTGAGTACCAGCACCTATTTTTCTAGGAAAAAAAGCACTGACTACAGATACCTGGCAGGATTAATGGTGTCTCATGATGGTATGACTGGTAACAGTATCAATGTATCTCTATAGTGCGTAGCTCACCTGTGGATGATGTTCCTGCTCTGGAGATAGTCCAGTGCCAATGCTAGTTCACAGATAAACAGCTTCACGGTGCTCTCTTGGAAGCGGACATTTTGCTGCAGGTGGTAACGCAAGTCTCCTCCAAGAAGCAGATCAACCACCATAAACATGTCTTCCTCATCCTGGAATGAATACCTGGAACAAGATGCCAGAACACAAAGGACATATAGCTTGATTAGTTCAGTAGAATTAGAAGCATGTATGATGAGGTCTATGACTCTGCCTGGAGTCAGACTTCCTCTTTGTGCAAAACACAGCAAACCCTAAGTCAAGAACTGGGGTTAGTAGTGTCGTGCTTGCACAGCAAAATATCTTAAGGTTTAAGCTATTCTGGGTATGTTGGACTATTAATAGGACATGTGGCCAAAGTTTCATTTCCATAATTCTTCTAGACATGGAACCCCCCTCCCTTTTCTCGTGTGTGTGTGGGGGGGGGAGGAGTCCAACAATAAGGCTTATTCAAGGACACATGAAATACAAACAAAAGTATGAAAATGAAAACAGCAACTGTGTTGGACAAGAAGTGGGAAACAAGGAAGGTAGCAGAGAGACGCACAACTGGTAGCAAACAAAAAGAGAAGGCACTCCCAAGCCCTTTATTCAATGCCTTCTAGCTAGAACTCTAACCTCTAGTTACAAGGGCTCAAGGCTGTCTAGAAACACCACTCTCTAGTTCTGAATTCCTCCTTCCCTTAACCCCTAATGTGTGGAGGCTCCCTGGGGTTACAAAGGAAATGCACTTGACACCCGCTCAAGGGGACCTCCATCTATTCCTAGTCAATGCATTCAAAAGTTATGTCCTGGCACTGCAAATAAATGGCAGGGCTGAGCCCCGGCACAAATTAAGCCTCCACCCCCAACATTTTCATATTGCCTTCGAAATTTCCCTCACAAGACCTTTCTGCTTGACTTCGTTTAAATAACAGCGAGTTAAATGTGGGCTCAAGAAATCAATACGTTTTAGACTTGGAGCAGTCAATGCTCTTGAATACAGAGAGGAAAATTAGCTGCTTTTGTGCCAAAAGATTCCCTGAGGTGCCAGCATAATTAAATACAAGGTAAAATCACATCATCTCTAAGTCAATGGACAAAGAAAGATGCATGAATATAAGCAAGCAGCACAGAAGACACAACCATGCATGTCTTTGACAGTCTAGAAGATGCAGGAACACTAAAGACAACCCCTTAGCAAAAAGCAAGAGTGCCCAGACCCACCTAAAGATCTTGTTTCCATACTACTCTTTTGGGGAAGGCCCATAGCTGAGTGCTAGGGGTTATAGTGTGCATACAGAAGATCATAGGATTCAATATCCAGATAGGGCTGGGAAAAGGCTCCTCTGAAATCCTGGAGGACTGTTGCCAGTCAGTGTACATAAGACTGAACTAGATGGACCAGCAGCTATCTAGTATGAGGCAGCTTCTTTTAGACTGAGCAAGAATAACCCATAGAAACTTAGGAAATTACATTTCTATAATTTGAAAATGCATTTGCAAATAGCTATGAAGATTTTCTTCATAAACGTTTTGTTATCACCCCTTACCATTGTGATTTGGGGAGAGATCCTAAAGAAATTTCCTTACTACCAGGTACTGTATGCTGAACTGCAATGTGTGGACACAGCTACTTGATTAGGTTTCTTTTTAATGTGAAATCTATGGCAATCATTCAAGCAGCTATATTAAAACATATCTGTATACAAGGAGTGTTGCTGTTTTACAGCTCTCCAAGTTTCAGTCAAATGAGATTTCCAGAGTGACTTAAAAATCCTACTCAACAGAGAGGGATGAAATAAATCAATCTATTGAGCCGTTACTTGGTTGTAATGTTCTCTACAGATTTCTCCATCATGCTAGAGGTGCAGGTGGACTGTGTTTAAAACAGAAAGAGAGAAAGAAAGAGAGCAAACAGCTCTAAAACAATTCTTTTTCCTATATGCAGGACTGAAAGGCAGCTGGGGATCAGCAAATTGGCATTAGAAATACGGTCAGTTCACCAGTGCATAATCACAGTGAATAGCTTCTCCCCAGGTTGCCCTTTTGATTCCACCAGGATCACACAAAGAAAGAACCAGCCTTCAGAATTTCTCACGGAATGACAGGTTCATATGGCTTTAATGTTGAAGATTGGGTGGACTGCTTCAACTGTTCTCATCTCCAGAAGCTGGCCAAGATGAGGGAATTTCAGCCCATGCTGCTGTTCTACATATCTGCAGGGCTGACAGAACTGTACAGCCTGCATGTGGATGACCTTCCATAGTGAGTATGATGGTAAGAGGGGGGAAATAATGACTCTTCTTTGCATTTCTTTGTGTATTCCTGGTGGTTGTATGCATAAGTTACCCTGAAATGATTTGTATCCCTAAAGACAGGATATAAAGAACAATGGTAAAGACAGCAACACCAGATACAGTGTCAATTATTATTATGTCAAGCCAGAAGACCAGGAATCTGCCATCTGGGAAGGAGAAGAAGGAGGAGGAAAAAGAGGAGAGAGAAAAATTATCTGTTATATTATACTCTATTTTTATTGTATCCATACTATTGCAACTTTTTGTATCATTGCTGCTTGTTGTATCATTACTGTTTGTTGTCATAATCTTTTGTAAACCACTTTGTGTGACTCTTCTCCAAAGAGATATATTTATTGAATGAATGAATGAATGAATGAATATTAAATACAATACAATACAGTGCCAAGCTAGGTGAAAACTACCAGCTGGTATTGCCCTTAGTTCAAGAAGTTCAGTCAATCAGGCGGATCATACATTCTCTCATATGTAACATGGAAACTGGTCCAAGACAATGCTGAAATTCAGACTTTGGCTGGAGTTAAAATAGCTGAGAGATGAAATGTAAGAGTTTCCCCAAGTGAAATTACACCAATAATCTTAAAGCCCACAATCATGGATCTACAAGTACAACTTAGGTTCAAAGACAAAAACTCAATTTTTCCTTTATTTTGCAAGATGTAGCTTGTTAGAGAAACCCCCTGTGATAAAATATTTGCTGACATTTGCAGTTAACTTTCAGCCACTAGTTTCAGTAAATCTATATTTGTTAAAACAAAGTTTTCACTTAGGAAACCTATCCTGAGAAAACCTACAATTATTATTCTGAACACACTCCTGCCAAGGAGTAGAACACACAGGGAATAATATAACAACGGGGGCCCTGCAGGCCTCAGTGCAAGTGGACTTATAACAAATCATCAATGCAATCATTTTTGATGGTGCTTGTTAAAGGGGCAGCCACACCCTTGGCAGCTTACATCTCCCAGTTAATGTATTCCTCTTTCAAAACTGATCCAGGATATTATCTATCTATCTATATCTATATCTATATCTATATCTATCTATATATATATAAACAAAACCCCAGACTGCATCAGAGACCTATGGTAATATTCAACATAAGACTAAGCAGATCACTTTCTCCTTGCACAACAGAACTATCTTTCCCTCTCTTCCCTGCTGGAGCAATTTGGTACTCATGAAAAGGCTCTCTGCACATGTGCTGCTGAATCATTCTTTTTCAGCCAGTCTGCCAATGCAGACAGTGTGGGCGCTACCACGCAGCAGCATGAAACACCTGCTTCAGGTGTTGCCTGTGTGTGCGGAGTCTGGGAAGGCAGGAATCAGTGCCTGAATGGTGTAGCAAGCCTTTTTTCAAGTGTTTACCCTTGTAGCCAGAGGGCATTATTGTCTTGGGGTAACACTGAACACAGAGAAAAGGATCCCAGCTAATGACTGATATGGGAAACTGGAGCCTGAGCAGAACATTTTTGACAGAGTACAAACTTCTCACAGGATTCTAACACCTCAGAAGTGATGTGGGGTACCCTGCTTGTTTGAAAGCACACCCTCCCCAAAATCACCGTCCTTGTGAAAAGCTTGCTCATTAGACAAGAAATATGTACCAGGACCCTGCACCACTGGACTGAACCATTTCCTGAAAATGTAAAGTGAGATATTCATTCATTCACACCAATACTTCCTGTGAAGACAGCACATCTCCCAATTTTTTACCACTGTCTTCCCATTCTTATTCCACAGGAGTACTAGCAACATCTGCTCCAAATTGATCCACATTCAGGGCATGTAACATAGACCCAGCTGGAGGATACACAGTTAGACTGCATTCTACGGTCAGAACAAGGGAAGAATCAACTTGAGCTAAGTTTTAACAATGTACCCTCTGGCCTGAGAGTCTCCCCTGACCCTAAGCTACTGGAAATCCCTATATAAACCTAAATAACTCTGCCAACAGACTTAAGACTGCACAGGCTGCAAGCTGGGCTTTTCTCCAAGAACTGTTGTGTTTGAGAAGGAATTAAAAACTTAGGATGATATATGCAGATGCACTCAAAATCACTATTAACCTCCTTGCATTTGAGGCTATTTGGTAAGGGAAAATTAATCTCCCAGATTTTTTTTCTTTTTGGTACTGACTGCCAAAGGCATATTATTAATAGTCTAGACCAATGGCTCAGAGAGGCAGAGAAATTATTTATTTCCCTAGCTTAAGGAGCACCATAAGATGCCTTCATTTATCATGCAGTCTGCTTCTCAAGCATCCGTCACTAAACACTCAAGCAACACTTGTGGACAGCAACTCTCCTGTGATAAGCTATTACTTTCACTCTCTCCTTGCCTGGATGGGTTAAGCTGGTAAAAAAGAAGCTAAGGAAACTAACAAGCAGATAAGCAAGCAAAGATAAGCAAAACCTTTCATGTGTAGAAAAGACCAATTATTAGAGTACAAAATTAGATGCAGCACTAAAATAATCTAACATATATCAAATCACTATTTGATGAGGAGAGGCAGAGTTTTTTGTGCGGCAGGAACACAGGCAGCAGAGGAGTTTAAATAGCCCCCATCCCCACCTAATAGGGCACCTCTTGTTTGATCCAGACTGGGAAACAGTTCTGCTTTGTAGTGGTATACATTTATTTGGAATTCCCTGATATTAATTTCCAGTTTTGCTTTGGGTTATTTGTTCCCCGTGGCAAGGAAGGGCCAAATTAGACAAGACACCATTCACATTAGTTGTTGTATGGTGACTTCTTAAAAATGTGAATAGCAAATGGGGAGGGCATACTTCTCACTCCCAACTGTCACCTTTTTTAAATGTTGAGGCTTATTTGTTTTGCTCCTGCTTTCAGTGTTGTTGATTTTTAGCCAATGAATGAAGTCATAGGCAATGACTGGCATTTAGGAAAGCAAATCTAGTCAATCAAGCAAAGAGTAGGTTAGAGTGAATGACCCACTGTCTACAGAAGGAACTTCATGGTGGATTTTTAAATATCTTGTGCTGTTCTTCCCTGGTGGAAGTTTTTAACAATCTGTGAGGGATTATTTAGCTGGGATTTCTGCATTGCAGCGGGTTGGACTAGATGACCCTTGGGGTCCCTTTCAACTCTACAATTCCTTAATAATTTTTATTACTGGCTTTTATATGTATTTGGTCAAAACAGAAGAGCAGGGTATAATTAAAAAAAATACTTCTTCCTTTGTCAGCTAATACTTTGGTACCTCTGGTGAAAAGATACTGAGATCTGTTTTATTACCATTACCCTGCAACAGGGTGATTTTGCTGGAGGATATTTACCAATGTTCTACCAGTAAAACCACCTGAAAACAAAATAAAAAATTGCAAAATAATCTAATTCCCCATTACTTGAAATATTACTGTGGCTCTTAACTGAGTTTAGTGTCTATTGGTAGCAGAACCTTATTCCATCCTTCCTGTTTCAGGGCCACTGAAAGGGGGAAAAACACACTAAATCAAAGAAAAAAGGAAGGATCAACATGCCTTATAAGTGTGCTGATTTTATTGTTGATGGCACGCAAGCTACTGAAAATGAACTGTGCCCCCATCAAGTGTCCTCAGAGAAAGAACTGTTACAGACATTTCCCCAAGATATCGATCTGGTTTCATAGTCTGCCCTGCAGCAGGATGACTTGACCTTATTCAGGTGGCACCATGTGGGGACAGGGAGGAAACAGATAAAGGCAGGAATTGGTATCTGAAAGGTGCAGCGATGTCCCCAGTAGTAGGCAGTGTGGCTAGATGCCAAAGAAGGCAGGGTTCCTGAACCTTTACAGAGTTATGCGGAAGACAGAATTTCAGCAGTTATTAAAGGTGCAGGAGCCCTGTTCCGTTTTGAAACTGACTGTGCTAATGGAATGAACAGGTGGAATTTGAGTTCTGCTATAGGCAGCAATATGCCTTGGGCCACGCCAATAAAAGTGGAACACTCATCCAAGTGTAGTGGGGCAAATCTGCCTCAGTAGAGGAGAGCCTTTGTGCTGCAGTGGTTGGAATGTTGGACTAGGTCCCGCAAAAACGGGATTCAAACCCCTGCTTGACCCTGAAGCTCACTGGATGTCCTTGGGCCAGTTACTTTACAAGCCTTTGCAATGAGGAGTCACCAATCTTTTGGTGTCTATGGGCACATCTTTTGGGCCTCATGCACAGCACAACCTAATCTTTGTCGGATTCCAGCTCTCATCAGCTGCATCACATAGCACAGAAAGCACAAAGAAATGGGGGAAATGGGCAGCAGAAAGCAAAGCAGAATGTTTATTAGGAATCTATTGTCAACTGGAATCTATTGACCTCTGACCATTAGGTCCAGTCATGGCCGACTCTGGGGTTGCGGCGCTCATCTCGCTTTAATGGCCGAGGGAGCTGGCATACAGCTTCCGGGTCATGTGGCCAGCATGACTAAGCCGCTTCTGGCGAACCAGAGCAGCACATGGAAACGCCATTTACCTTCCCGCCGGAGCAGTACCTATTTATTTACTTGCACGTTGATGTGCTTTTGAACTGCTAGGTTGGCAGGAGCAGGGACCGAGCAATGGGAGCTCACCCCGTCGCGGGGATTTGAACCCACAGCGCCATCCCGCGTCCCAATAGCTTGTTACATTCTCTAAAATTATGACATGAAAATAATGACAAAGGTTTTGGGCAGGAGAGGAGATCCTAGCCAAAGGGCCACATCAGCCCCTTCTCCAGACTTGCATAAATCACATGGAATTCCTTGAGACTATAATTTCAGGCTGCAGATGGGAGACTATAAACTGGAATATTCTCCAAGAAACCAATGGAAAACCAGCAGTATAGGCAGGGGGCTCTATCTAAGCCTTCTCCCTAAAGGCACACATTTTCCAGGTACAGGTAGTTGTTTTCAAAAGGGACGTTCCTTTGCACTACCAGAGTATATTTCCTATTCAAAACAGTCACGGCCCTAGATCTAACACATCTGCTGTTGGGTCAAAATGCTACATTTATTTATTTTACTGTGAAAGAAATAAAGGGCAAACAGCATGGCACTTCGATGCCTCAAGCCAGGAAGAACGCAGCCAGTTATAAAAGGAGCTGAACAGGGGGCTCTATTATCCAGGCCCTGCCTAAGACATGAGTTTAAACCACAGGCAGTCCAGGGACCTGTTGTTTCTCTCAAAGGCCACTCAAAGAAAACTAGGTTATACGCAGAAAAGAAAAGAGAAAAGGGCCAGCCAGGCAACAAGTACCGTATTGTGGAAACCAATAATGGTAAATAAGGTTAAAGCGAAACAAACAGAACCAGGTTTCCAGAAAAGTGAAGGCAACCTCCTCCCAGGAAAATAATGGGAATTATGGTGCTCAGCTTACCACAAATTCACAAGGAAAGGGTGTTCCAATCCCTGCATGATCTGTAGCTCCTTGAAGACATTTCTCACTTCATTCCGTTCCACACACTTTTGCTTGTTCATATATTTCATGGCGTACATTTTCTTGGTGTCATTCTTCTGGACTATGCAAACCTAGCAAGGACAAACCAAGGCGGAAACATGGTGCAAACTGTGGGATATGTAGCATTGCGATGTGCTGAGAACATTCATGTATCCTACCCTAACTTAGCAATATACCTTATCCTACCTTAACAATGTACATTGCTAAATTGCCGCCTCATTTTTCTAGATCCTGCTCTTCCCCACCATATACAAATGCACAGGCACGTTGCTGAGAAGAGTCACCAACTAACTGGACATGTCGCCACTGTAAATGAGTGGGACTAAGGTGACACTGTGTCCAATGCTTGGTTTATTAATTGGTCTGATGAACTATGTTTTCCCAAACTGATTTGCCTCACATTCGCATAAGCCTCACCCACCTCTCACCATTCTTTAGCCTTCTTCGTCACATTATACCTATTCTTGATGGGCAAAGTGGCCCTGATAGCTTCCAGATACAGATCTTGACATAAAAATGAGAACTAATGAGAACACAGCAGCCTTAAAATCACATTAAAATCCCACACAAAAGGCATCTTAAGCACACATCCTGTTCTCCTTTGGCAAAAATATAGAGGCTGTACAGGACCAGGCTCAAAGAACTAGGCTCACACACCTCAAAAAGCATCGTGATTGTGCAAGAGAAGGGAGAAATGAGGCACAATGCCAGTGTGTCCTGAGTTGCTCTGGTGGAAAGTCTCCCTTTACCGGATGTTTACATATAAATTCAGCAGCTCTGGTTTTATCAATAAGAACAGTTTAATATCCTGTAATATAATTTGAAGATTCTGAGCATATGAGGGACAAGGCTCTAATTCTTCCTGACGGTCTGAAAGATAAGGCTCAGCTTGTAGACATTGACAATGCAATATTATCTAAAACCTGCTTACTTGCTGTCCACCTTGTTATTTTAAGAAGAATCTGTGGATAGCTACGGTCCCCACCACATGGAGCGATAGTTTTGTTTGCAAAAAAAAACCATACCTTTCCAAAGCTGCCTTTTCCAATGGCTCTCAAAATTTCAAAATGGTCGAAGGTGACTGTAAAGGAGAATAAAGGTTTTAAAAATGAGAGCCTCAGCTATTCAATATTTGAAATAACCAATTTCAGAATTATAATACAGCGGGGATAACCATTTGTTCCTTAGTAAGCAGGACTAAACATTATATACTTCACTATTGCTTGAAATAATATTGTTGTTCTACATTTTTCAAAACTGATAAGATTATATCTAATAGAATAAGTGCTCACTTTTTAAATGGAATCCCGTTTTATTACTATTTAAGGTAAGGGTATACAGAATGTAAAGAGCCATTTTTTCCACATATTTAGCTCTCTCTTTCCCATACCCCTCTTCCCACATGTAGGAATACCAAATAACAGTTATCTTTTTGCATGAAGTTCTGCTGCCCTGGGATACTATAAATGTTCAAGTTACAAATGAATTTTTTTTAGATAAAATAGTAGAGGAAACATTTCCTGCAATATAAATTGCAGGAACAAACCCCAGTAGAATCTGTAGATCATTTGGTTTAAAATTAGATTTTATTTTTTTAAGGCTGAATAAATCTGGCAAGGCAGCCCAAGGTAAGCATCTGTGCAAGCAAGATAATTCCAGGATTACATCTACATGCAAAATTGTGCTTCACCCTAAAATTTTAAATCAACATATAACAAATTAATGTAATAGCTTCAAAATCTGAACTTTTGCACCAGTACTTTTGTTTCCTGCTCTGGTGCCATGCTCCCACAGTGCCACTGTAGCATGGTTTACCATTATGTCCTTGTGCCATTACATGGCTTTTTCTGCCCTATCCCAAATAATTTTAAGCAGCCATCGGATACCAACCCAATGTTCTTGAAACCTCAAAAGTGGTTCTAGCAAGGCAGTACAGCTGCAGTTCCTAAACCACTATCTTTGAATTCTGCTCATACTAGCTCAAGTCCTCAGATGGAGATCAGGCAGCACTAAAGCCACAGAACTATTAGTGAAGAAATGATAATAATGAGAGCAGTCCAGTTGTCATACCGGGCACAAACGTAATAGCACTTAAACCTCATTAGGGGGCTGATTGGAAGCACCAATTCAAGGCTGTGGATTACTAACAGCGGCGGCTTTAATGATTGTGACCCCAGAACTGTCAGGTAATGCCAAAGTGACAGAGCCTGAAATTACAACATTTGCCTCATCCATCTGTACATTTCCAACCAATTAAGAAGCGGAAGGAAATAGACCATGCATATGACCTGCTTTTGCCCGAAACTCCCTCCTGCAACAAGGGACAATACAGTTCAGAAAAGATGTCTGTGAAGTGTGATGGTGAACAAGAGATACAGTGAACAAGACAGCTTATTCTGGCTAGTCAGCCAGTACAAAGTATTCGAAACCATCTATGAACTGAATGCGGGGGGGGGGGGGGTATTTGTGAGGGAACCTGACAATGTATGTAGCTTTTGAGAACCAAGTTTGGAGTCATGGGAGAGAGCTAGGCATGGCATGTGATTACCTCTGTGTCCCTCTATCTTTCTCTCTGTCTCTCTCTCAGCCATCCTACATAATAGAACTGAAATTTCAAGCCTCCATTCTGATTCCTTATGACCTGTAGGGAGCCCACTGTCATGATTTTGAAGAGCAACCAGGAATCTTGACATGGAGGAGGAAGAACCAGGTGGATCAGGAACATCAGTGGATATCCTGTTCAAGTCACAGGTTCTGACACCAATATGCAGCCTGTCAGCCAGAAGCCTCTTGAACAGAGTCTCCAAAAATGAAGCCATTCCTCCCTCCCACAATATAGCACCCTTTGAACAAGATTCCCTGTGATACTGGCTTTCTTAACACCAAGGACCTCACAGTCGCTGGTGGTGGCTCCCTAGTGCAAGTAACACACAAGTTAGGAGCTGACTGAGAGGTGAAGGAGTGCTAGACTCCAACCAGAGGAACACAGCCTTTAAGAATTCCTGGGAACAGGCTTTTACGTATTTATGAACCACCTGAGTATTTCTTATCCAAATGACAGATGGTATATACATTATTTTAATCATAATCATCATCTGGACAGGCTACAGATGACCTCCAGACTTTGTTCTAGCAAGTTGTCTGCTATGAGCTATCCAAGGTCCTGCAATTTCAACATTACTCTGCCTGTTACCTACCGTACCTGACAAGCTGACAAGCCATTCTCAAGCATTCATTGTATTACCTGAGCTCCAGCGTCATCAGGATAGGATATTCATAGAGGAACTTTAGAATATAGCTTCTAGTTTTACTGGTTAAATTGTCTCTCTTATGCTTGGATTAGCCATTGCCTATTGCAGCACTCATTTAATAATGTCAGCCCCTCTGTTCACTAGTGAACACTGGGGGGAAATTGATTTAATTAAGTATCTCTGTATGCTTAATTCATCTCATAATGACAAAATCATCATGAACGACAGTTATGGAAAACAGACATTTTCTGAATTGCCTAGGAAGACAAGTGAAGTAACATTCTAGTCAATACAAATCAAAGGCTTGCAGGATATGTTTTGTGATACTGGCACTCAAGACTTTCTCCCGATCCTGCAAATGAGCAGCAAAACATTTCCCATGTGGAACAGCACAACCGAAGCTCCTCATTTGCTGATAAAAGTAAGTCTTAAAAATAGCTCCCAACATGCTAATATCCATCAAGAAGTAATTATGTATGTTTAAATTGCTAAAAATCCACACATAACCCTCAAAACAGTATTAAAACATTATAGCTAGCCACTTAAAAAATACTGCCCCATAATTCCATACATGGCTAATAAGAGGAAATTTGGATGGCTTTGAACAAGCTTTGTTAGAAGATAGGAATGACTAGAACCAGGGGTTCTTACAATCAAACAACTGATACACACAAAATAGTTCTCCTCCCTATTATATGAATCAGGGTTAACCAAATTTCCTAATTTACTATGTTCAGTATATAAATGTACTGGATTATTTGTTATTCCCATAGTTATGGAAAGAGAATTTGGAGACTGCCTTTAAGGGCACCCCTCAACTGTTCATAAGTTCCTCTATTCCAAAGCAATAAGGAAAGGAACAGAAGTTCTCTTCTATGCTCTAAACTAGGCATGGCCAAACTTGGCCCTCCAGATGTTTTGGGATTACAATTCCCATCATCCCTGACCACTGGTCCTGTTAGCTAGGGATGATGGGAGTTGTAGTCCCAAAACATCTGGAGGGCCAAGTTTGGCCACGTCTGCTCTAAACTGAAGACAGAAAACTCGCACCTGGTCCCTCCCTGCTTCAAATGTCTTGATGAATCAATACCCTAAAACAGGTGTGGCCTCCAGTTGTTGTCAGAACCCAGTTCCCATTATTTTTGGAGTTCAAGAGAGCTGGAGTTCAACAGCATCTGGAGGGTCACCAGTTCTCCATCCTTGTTCTAAATCCTCTGAGAATACTTACATTCTCCCTCAATTTCTGTTGCTTGACAGCACAGCTTAGATGGTTAGACAAGAGCAGATGACAGAAAAGCCAATAACTTGGGACTTGTCTCCTAGTGAAGTGGTTCAGTGTCGCTAAGTGTATCTGATCTCTACAAATGCAAATGGAGGCCCATACAAATAAATGGTTCCTGGACACACACAAAAAGTCCCTTCCACATATTAAACTATGCATGCAAAGGATAAGGGTTCTATTTAGATTTCTATGTGCTTGAATGCCTTTTTCTCATGGAGGAACTTCCCACCTGATATCTGAAGTGGTACAGCCCACCGGTGTTCAGCTGGTGGGCTGCAACTCACTACTGAGTCGCAGCCTAATTCAAGTGCATTGCAACAGCCGCATTAAAGGTAAAAGGTAAAGGGACCCCAGACCGTTAAGTCCAGTCGCGGATGAATCTGGGGTTGCGGCGCTCATCCCGCTCTGTAGGCCGAGGGAGCTGGTGTTTGTCCACAGACAGCTTCCGGGTCATGTGGCCAGCATGTCTAAGCTGCTTCTGGCAAACCAGAGCAACGCACGGAAACGCTGTTTACCTTCCTGCTGGAAAGTATTTCTCTACATATTTATCTACTTGCACTTTGATGTGCTTTCGAACTGCTAGGTTGGCAGGAGCAGGGACTGAGCAACGGGAGCTCACCCCATCACGGGGATTCGTACCACCAACCTTCTGATTGGCAAGCCCTAGGTAAGAATTATTTTAAGATACTGGCCCCACAAATGCATGTTTGGGTTCCGGGTCAGACAAGGTTGACGAATACTGGTATAACCTGCTGGGAACTAAGTCTCAGTTTCAAGGGCATGTGAAGGACAAGCAGATTAAATTGTGCAATAGGAGTTGGTGGTAGCATTATCTAAGATGTAGTATATGCATTCCTGGGCAGAACAAGTGGCATGTAAACTTGCAGCCTAGTTTCAACAGACAAAACTAACAAGTTATAAAGAGACATTTTCTTCTGTTTCTTATCTGTTATCAGTTTTGGCCTTTTGAAAACTATCAAGACAGGACTTTTTGACGTTCTGTAGGTGAAGATAGTATTTACACTATATTGTGATTTCAGACTTATAGACTATTATGCCTGGTGCCAACAACTATGGATACTGAGGCCACTTTGCAAGCTAGTATGGTATGACACATCATTTATGTTTTTAACCTTTCTGTAAATCAGCAGCTGTGTCTTCTTTGAGTAAATATCAAGGAAAAATAATGCCATCATTGTTTTTCTACTTGTGGACAAGTAAAGCCCCTTGAGGTATCTGTTTCAAGGAAAGCAATTAAGCAATTAACCCAATAACTGGAACACCTAGACCAGTGTAAAATGTGAAATCTAATTCCTGTGCTGGGCCCAGAGATGTGGGGTAGAGCATTTCCCAAAACGGAAAATCTTCTGAAAACTTTTCCAGTGCTTAATTTTTCTATGGAAAATTCCACATTTCACAAGTTCAATAGTAGCAATGAATGGATGACTCCCAATTGCAAAAAAAAGGCAAGCTAACAGTTGCAAAGTTTTTACCTGTGTTTAGTAAGTACAGGTAAAATAAATATGCTAAATTACATCACTTTCTAGAGCATCTTGCATACGATTGCACACACATGCCCATTCTTCCCCAGTTCAAGTAACCTCCTGTAACCTCCAGTACCAACTCAACTAGTTTATCTACTGTAGGCAGCAGAGAAGTCTGACACACCAGCAGAATCCTGATTGCCACCCACAACTTCAGCAGCAAAAGTACAAATGTTCTGTATCACATGAATTTGTCCCTCAGTTATTTTCTCCAGGCTAGAATAACTTGGTGATCACCGCTACTTGTCTATCAGAATCTACAGCGATCTTGTAGCCAGTATACAGGTAGAAACCATCCAGGCAGATTCTAGTGCAGACGTAGCGTCGGACATTAGTAATATATTTCAGAGCAGTAGGCTCTTTGCATGTTTAGAACAAAGGCATTTGTGATGTGATTGAGCATGCAGGACAATTTCAGTTTCACAGAGCAACATGCACAAGCCTCTTGAGTGAAAATGGCCTTAGGTGGTAACCCTATAAACATTTCCTTGTGGAGTGAGTCTCACACTTGCTCTTACTTCCAAGTAAAAATGCATAGGATTGAACTATTAACAATGTAGCTATTACACATTAACTGCTGGGTACTAAGCCCTTATGAATCACTAGCCAAGTTTTTTTGGAAGTCTGGTCACAGATACACCCACACACCCATACCAACAAAGCTGCTTCTAAACACTTTGGAAAATCTAATAGCAAAGAATAATCCCAAATGCTGGCCTGGTCCCATAGAAAATGAACCCCGGTTTTTCCAGGTCTTGATCTTGATCTCACCCCTGGAAGTCAAGAATGACCACAAATGGGATCACTGACTCCTTAAGCTGCAAATAATAGGTTTCTGTGGCTAGATTGATATTGGGATAAGCAAATTAAAAGGGAAATACCTCATAGGCTCACAGTGTATTTTAAAGTTGCTCAAGGAAGCAGATTGAGAAAAGAAACAAAGGCATATTGATATCCAGCAACGACTATAATCACAAAGGGCAGGAATATAGATGGATAGGTCATAGTGATTAGGAAGAGTGACTGGCGTAATATAAAGCTGGTCCAATGAAGACACATTCTGGGAACAGTCAGGGAGACAGAGCACATCTCAGCAATTTTCTCTGCTTATTTGCAGAGCTGGCACTGGGAAGTTGCAAAAAGAATGAGCTGGGAAGCCTGCAGTTCAAATTTCAGCACCCCCAAAATTCTCTTGATGACTGTCAGCAAGGCATTAGCCCACATCTGCAATGCAGGGATAATAACCCTGGCCTGCCTTACATGGCTGTTGTAAGGATTACTGATACAATTATATATGTGGAGCCCTTAGTGGGGCCAAAAAATGGGATGAATATGTTTTTATTGTGTTTAAATAACTAATTAAAAATAGTCTGTGGCATGCTTGAGTGAACCCTACTGCTCTTTCTCTTGAGCCCTGCCGCCATATCACCCCTATAGCATCTGCATGGTGAAACATAGTGGCACTTGGAGCCAGAGAATCCTTGCTTCAAGACACTCCACAACATTAAGGCAACTTCTAGACTCTAAGGCTTGGTGGCACCTCCATCCATACTACTGTCTCAGCTGTTGGTTCCATCGCCTAGTCCTTTCCTTGCTGCTGCAGAATCTCTGCCTGGACACCCTACACCACTGTGTACCCACATGTATACACTATGTGTCCACTTGCAATCTACAACAGCACTTGCTTGCTCCTAGAGCTGACAACAACAGAGCTTCCAGAGACAAACATAACCTTGGCTTTAGAAACAAATGTCAGGCAGGTGCCTGACAAGATGGGGAACACACCAACTTCCTGGAGGTGTCCTTTAATTGCCTCTGAAAATTAGGTAATTGCCTCTGCTATAATTATTGTGAAAATGTATTTGAAGAGTTCAATTAATGGCAAAAAAACCCCAAATATTGAAGAGCTTAACCTGTCAATAATGAGATAAATTACTTTTGGCAAGTAATTAGAATCAGATATTTCCGTATAAATTGCATTTCCTTAATTATGCAGGCCAGAAACAGTGTGTGTGTGTATCACAGCTATATTCACAACTATGGGGCAAGTCCCCTTTGCCATTTTCAGCCCTGTATAAATTAGTTTGCTGTACCTTTACCACGTAGCATCATCATTTCCAATGGGACTTGAACATTAATGCACTTTGCAAGGGCTCTTGATGAAGTGATTGTGTCTTTTCTTACAAAATCTAAGAGGATATAAGTCTTTTGCTCTTGCAAAATGACTACAAATGTTTTGCCAGTTTAAGTAGCTTGGATCTGTGTGGAAAAATCTGTTAGGATATTTCCGTTCCACCTTAAAAGGGAGCAGGATGTTTGTGTCACAGCCTGTGTATTTCCTGTTCACAGGATGTTTCTGTTGTGTCATTGCTTTCATTCTCTCTCTGTGCCTGAGACACCGAAGCAGGCAGTCATGTTTTCTTTGTTCTGACCAACGCTGAATAAACTTGAAAATAATGCTCTCCTGCGTGCATTTTTCGCTGTGTGAATTCTGCTGATAGAGCGTGCATCAGCTCTGGAATGTGGCAAGCTATTTCTGGAGCTCGTGGCGCTAATTGCTGATACTGTATCTACGGGAGATCGATGGATCGCAACGGAGACGACGTGGAGTCATGATGGACTTTGTCTCCCTGGCAGTATCCCAACAAAATCTACAGATCATCATTTGGGATGAAAATGATGGTGGTGATGATGATGATTTTAACAGTTTGGATAGCAGTAGGTCTAGCGTTGAGATGCAATTGTTCATTTGTTCTCCAACTTTCTTTTCTCACTGGACACTTCCAGAAATATGTTTATCTTAGGGTGGCTGCTCCTCATGCATGCAGTTTTTTGCAGCATCCACACAACATTTATAGAATCAAAATGCCAGCCCCCACCCCATTTAATCAGTATTTATCCTTTCCAGGAAAAATGCAGTAATTTTTTTAAAAAACACACACACACAAACAAAAACCTATCGCCAACAACTTGCTTACAATATCTTATTGACACATTATGTACCCTTAGATAATGTTGAGCACTCCTCTTGAACACTTCTGAATAACAATCTAGGAAATCTTTAAGTAATTGCATTTGCTTGCCATGCCCCCACCCCCAAATTGGCAAGCAAATTTATTATATGGAATTCTGGTACATGGGACCATCCCATTTTATCTTCCTAATAACCTGCAGCAAGCGACTTGCCCAAAGTCATTCAATGAACTTCATGGAAGTTCACTGAATGTTGAATGAATCAGGACAAGCAAAAGAAAGTACTTCTTCACACAACTATGAATTTCATTTCCTCACAGGTTAGTGATAGCCACCACCTTGGATGACCTTAAATGAGGATTAGACAAATTCATGAAAGATAAGGCTATCAATGGGTACCAGTATCAATGACTATGTTCTGCCACCACTGTTGAAGGCCAGCTGCTGAGAATCACAAGAGGGGAGAATGCTCTTTTGCTCAGGTCTTGCTTTGGGGTTTCGCATAGGCATCTGGCTGGCCATTGTAAGAATAGCCACTGGTTAAAACAGCAGGGCTTTGGCTTTAAATATTGAGCTGAGGTCAGATTATTTAACCACTACAAATCTGTCCTCTTGAGTGGCCTTGGGCAAGTAATTTACCTCTGTTTTTGTGACAATGAAACAGAGCAACCACACGTAGCCTGCCCCAAGGAAGTTGAAGGAAATGGTGCTATTATAATGCATCATTCTTTTATTCTCTTTTTAAAACCAATTGCATACTACCCTTCTTCTACTCTAATAACAATAGCAGGGCCAAGCTTCATGGATGAACAGGGATGTGAGCCCAGATCTTCCCATTCCTATCCCAACACTCCATCCAAATACTTGACTAGCTGATTAATTGTGTCACAGATAACTCGGTTCTGCCTCCCCTCTCCCCATATAAAGCCTGCCTCTCTTAAATAAATCCTGGCTATGCCCATGACTCAGTGACCATCTCCTAATATAGTGACAGAGTCCGTCTTGAACAACCGCTTGCTAAAATACATCTAATCATCGTTGTTTTTCTAAAGATGGGTGAGGAGAGGAGAGTTCAGAGAGGAGAAAGTGAGTTAATTAAATTTGAGGCTCTGCCCGAAATGTATTCTTTTGTTAGCTCCCATCCCCTAAAGAGGCATACCTTCAATGCACTGGTCCAAACGACATGAATAATGAATCCCTTGATACTGTAACCTGAACACCAGCAGTGACATAAGTGATAAATGTTTACTGATAATGACTTGCCATGCCAATATGCGGAAAGAAGAAAAGGTGCTGGCGAATTCAACAGAAGCATCTTTTACTAGGACGTTGTTATTCTTTTGCTACCTGAACCTGATGTGTTCCTTGTTGCTTTAAGGCTAAGCTAACAGCCAAAGGAAAAAACAGGACTTGGAAAATCAGTGTTGCAGCAAAAAATGCTGGCAGCAAATGCGCCAATCAACACGCCACTTCTGTGTTCCTGTTTTCCTAACTGGAAATGAGTATAAAACAGTTGTTATATTAGATTAAATGCTGTTTGTCAGTACACCTTTCACCCACAAGCCCAAAGTACACAGAATCACAGAGCACTAGCAACATTAATTACCCTAAGCGAATTAATTCCTAAACTTCACTGCCTAAACTACAGATGGACAGCTACTGCAAGGACAAGTGGCAGAATCACCTTGGGACAGAAGCAAGAGGGCTTGTGCCATATACCAAGCCCTGGTGGCTGAATTTTACTGTAATGCATCCAAGGGTGGCATTCTCTAATACTTTGGGATTATGACCAAAAGGGTGGCTATGAGTCGGTATCTCTTGAAATTATTATTATTGTTATTACTCTGCCTTTTTTCTTTTGAGTGTGATGGGACTCAATGCAGCTTACAGATAAAAACAAGAACTGCAAAAAACATATAAAAAGCAATTATTTAAATATAGTTAAGCATTAATAGAATCAAAACTATATACATATATAAAATCTGTTTAAAAGATACCCATAATTACAATAAAAGCAGCATGGCACCAACCCATTAATTAAAAGGAATCAGTTCCTCAAGTCAATTCATCTACTAGTGGAGGGACAACCAGAAAGGAGCCAGCTTTTCTAGAGAGTTCCAAAGTCTGGGAGCAGCCACTGAGAAGTCCCTTTCCAGCATCTCCACCAATCATGCTTGTGAAGGTAGGGGGACCTGGAGAAGCGCCTCCCCTGAAGATCTCAAAACCCAGGCAGGTTCGCGTATAGTCAAAACACATTGGGTTCAATGGCATGTAGGATTGCCAAAGTCTTTTTTCCTGGATGCATAAAGCTGAATGAGCACAAGTTAAATGTGCGTAAGTTGTGAGCTATCTGTACTTTAGAAAGAAATGAGAATGAAGAGAAGGCTCATGCTCTGACTAAAGGTGAAAGCTGCAAGTAGAGGAGATACAAAGTTTTGGTCCAAACCAGAACTAAATGCTGGCTGAAAAGGAGGAAGCTTGAAGGGGGAAAGATGGAAATAAACAGGGAAGGGTAAAAAGGATATGGTGAAGCTTGTTGCAGAACAGTCCAAACACAAGTTTTGGGATGGTGGTTAATCAGGGGAAGAGGGGAGGCTCAATTAGTCCATTTTCAGACTGGAATTTGTGGCTCTATTCAGTATTTAGTTTCTGCACACATTTCCAGGAATAAACACCCATGATCAAGCAGCCCCTTTTATTGATCAGGAAGCAACCACTTTCAGGCATCATAAAGATGCTGTTTATCAGTAGAAGTGCCAACTTGGGTCTGTTTTATGATTCCTTGAAGAACCCTAAAGACAGCCGTGAGGCTTCAAAAGCTGGCCCCTTTCACGGGAAAAGACCTTTCCTGTAAGATTGATGGTGTCTGGGCAGCAGATTAATCTTGAATACTGTTGCTGCATGGGTCACAGATCACAAAAGGCATAATGTGGTTGCTTAAATGTGAAATATCTTAAAGGAAGATCATCATACCCTCACAAGATTGCTGCCTCACCTAACATTATGGATTTCCCTCATTGTTTCACACTTCCCTACAATGTAATGGATTCCTTTTAAAATGTCGGTGTCTTAATTTTTTACATCTTCATCTTGGGAGCACTACCCAACACTGCTGAGAAGTTTCCAGCTTCTTAAGGCTTTTGTTTTAAGCAGAAGAAGATAGTCTGTATCCAAGTTACATGCTTGAAGAAAAGACTTGAGAAGCCCTGCAGTTGGCAGATTTATCAGCAAAAGTTTCTCACCATCAAAGGACTAGCACACTGTGGAAGGAACCTTAACTAGGGGGCTGCAGCAGCAAAGCCCAAGCACCTTAACCCTGCGCCATAGTGGCAATTTAGAGGTGGAAGGAACTCCTGGTCTGATCTCTGCTGCATTGCAGCACCATCACATGCAGGCATTTGGAGAGCATTGATGGCTGGCCTTTTGGTGTCTACTAGGGTTCATACTGTCTGTATGATACAACTTCTTCTTTGGATGAACATGCAGTTGGTTAGAGTGTGGTGCTATTATCATCAAGGTCATGGGTTTGATCCCCATATGGGTCCATATTCCTGCTTTGCTGGGGTTGGACTAGATGATCCTCAGGGTCCCTTCTATTTTATATTTGTATTGTTTTGCTCATTTTTAAAAATGTATTTTGCATTTTACTATTGCCAGTATATACCAACTCTGGGTATATGAAGTGGTATATAAATACTACAAACAAAGCTAAGCTAATCTATAGGGTGGTACAGCAGCTTTCAACCCAGTGGGATTCAAGTGAAACAAAGATCTAAAGTGTCTCAATAAGGCTCTGTAATGCTATCTACTCTGGCCTGGTTTCCTGAGTCTGAGTGACACTGAAGACTGCCTATCCTTGCTTGACTGCTTGTTGAAGCATTTGCTTGCCTCCAGTCCACCAATCCTAACACTCTGGAGTCTCTTTTTCCAATGAGCTTAAAGCAGTGTGAATGGGGGAATACCTGCTCATGGTGTGCCTGCTCATCCCACTTCTGCCTCTTTTAGAAAGGCTGTGCAGGGTTTTTCTTGAATCTTTCCTTTGCCAGAACATACGCAGCTGCCTTATAAGAAGTCAAGACTATTGGTCCATCTAACTCAATATTGTCTTCTCTGAGTGACAATGGCTCTCCAGGGTTTCAGGCAGGGGGACATCTTCCTACGTGAGATGCTGGGAATTGAAAATGGGACCTGCTGCATGCAAGGCAGATGCGCTACCAATCAGCTAAGATCCCCTAAATCCCTGCACAACATATTGACCAGTATAAAATAAATATTTGTGTACCATGAGAAGTGGTGCCGATGCCCCAATCAAACCACTTTCAACTGTTTCTAATGTGGATTCTTCCCACATTTTTTCAGTATGCCTGTGTTTCTCAAACTCATCAGTTACTAGTGTTTATGCACACAGACACCCTATAAGTCTATGGGTACCATATCTGACTAAGACGGAGAGGGTGTACCATAAGACTACAGAATTTCCTCCTCAGGTTTCCCACTCTCAGAAAAGTGCAAAACAAAAACATCTATCAATACTGCTGAGACTGCACCAGAGACTGCTTTACAACAGATGCCAATACAAAATGCTTGCATGCACAAGAATATAATTTGCAGTTCCCAGGATAATTTCAGGGTGGCATTGCCCCATCATAGTTTTCAATTACTTTAATGCATGCATACACAAAACCAAAAAACCCAAACAATAGCACTATTAATTTTGAAACAAAGCCCACAGTCACTCTAGCCAAATAGGGAGGGAATTGTTGTCCACGCACTTACTCAGCATTTAACACAGGGTCCAGCAGTACGGCATGCAGTAATGGAAATTATGACATTCAGAGGGCATCACCATAAATTTCCTAAGTACACAATCAACCTAATCATCAAATAATTTGTGCCAGCAGTTCCATGCTTGAAAGATCCATGCTTGCGGAGTGCACTGAGGATCAGAATTTTTTTTTTAAAATGAATGAAATTTGGTCTTAGGTTCATGGAGAGGAAATTGGCTGCAATGATTATTACAGAATCAGAACAAAATGATTTGGGAGATTAGAGAAGAATACACTACTGGAACAAATTGCTGTACTTTCAGAAGGAACAGCATTTAAGTGCACTGCAGGCACCATAAGAAGGGCTTTAGTTTCTTTTTTCCTGGCTAGAGAAGATGGGTCCTTTGATCTACACTTTCCTTGCTCTTCTGCTTCACTCCATACATTATACGTATATACAGTATACACACTCTTGAGCCAGGCAAGACACCATAAAATTAGTATCTTTACCTGTGACACATTTCAAACACAGATATTACTTCCAAATTAACATGTGCCTTCATAAATGTTGATGTGTGTATTTTGCCCTGTGCACACAGTGTAGGTGCTGAGCACCAGTCAGGGCTTTCTGGCATGAAGGGTGCCCAGCAAATCACATATGACAATGCACACACAGAGGCACACAGAGTTTCCTACGCCAAAGTCATACCAATACCATTTCCCATTCTGTGATGCAGCCCTCGGTTCCCTGCTTGTGTGTGTGTGTATGTGTTTAATCCTCAAATGCCTTGGGCATCACAGGCAACTCCAACCTTGTATTCAATGATCACAAAACGACATTATGAAACAATTCCATCCGTGGTTAATTTCCCAGACCAAAGATGCCAGGGCTTCCTTAGAATAACTTTTTCTCAATACCAGAAGTATGCGTGTTGGCCGTGTAGCAAAACCAATCTGAGCATGGTTAAAGGCACTCAGTTATTACCTCACATGTTCCAGGGCTGAACCCTCAAGATAAGAACTGGCTCTAATCTGTGGTGAACTCCAACTCAGATTAAGTCCTGGGATTCCATGAGGACATGGACTGACCAGAGGCACGAGGGAGGCTTTGGCCTAAAGGCAGCCCAATTATCCAGTGCAGTGAGGGAGCAAGTTTTGGAACAGAGCCTCAGCTACATGGGGGCCCTGCAGGATGCAAAACCCCGAACCGAAGTATAGGAGAGCATGATACGTGCTACTTTGCAGAACATTGTGCCAAAGTGGATCCAGTTCATTGCCCTGACCTTTCAGTTGCATCTCATTTCGTGAGTTGCTACAAAAGTGCCTGTGCGAGCTGCGCTCGGGCCTCTTAGGTGAGCACAGCTTGCCTGGGTTGTGCAGACTCCCCCCTAAGCATCGCTCCCCTTTAAATCAGACGGAGAGAAAACCTGCTGTGTCAGCTGTGACTTTGTTGTGAAGAGTGACCGGCTCCAAAGCTGTTGGCAGAAGGAGGGGTCTTGTAGCGCCAGAACTTGTACTGAAAAAGAGCACTGCTCAAAGGAGACAGTTTAAAAGCCTCTTTTTTCCAAGGGGCAGGAACTGTTCAGGTCCCAGACGTCTGGCACAAGGAAAAACAACAACAAAGTTCTGCAAGCCCACTGTATAAGATTACTGTGGTACCTCGGGTTAAGTACTTAATTCGTTCCGGAGGTCCGTTCTTAACCTGAAACTGTTCTTAACCTGAAGCACCACTTTAGCTAATGGGGCCTCCTGCTGCTGCCGCGCTGCTGGAGCACAATTTCTGTTCTCATCCTGAAGCAAAGTTCTTAACCCGAGGTACTATTTCTGGGTTAGGGGAGTCTGTAACCTGAAGCATCTGTAACCTGAAGCGTATGTAACCCAAGGTACCAATGTATAAATATATCTTTATAATTCCAAAATATATACGAGGCATGCAAAAGTGAAAAAACCCTGGAATAAGGAGCTGTGGCAGGAGTGAGTGTCATAGGGTTGAGTTTGCCTTGTGATAGCTCTGGCATCATTTTAACAGCAACAAAACTGTTTTTTGTACCCCATCCATCTGTCTGGGTTGTCCCAGCCACTCTGGGTGGCTTACAACAGAATATAGAAAAACACAACAGAACATCACACATTAAAAGCTTCCCAATACACGGCTGCCTTCAAATGTCTATATAATGTTTATTCCTTTGACATCTGACGGGAGGTCATTCCACAAGATGGGCACCACTACTGAAAAGGCCCTTGCTCTGGATGGAAAATGCTAAAGGGAGAGGGCAGAACAGTGATTAGACCCAAAGCCCCTGTTTCACCCCTGCGGCATATTTTTCCACCTCCTTAAGGACTAATGGAGCCATTCGTGGTGGTGGGGGGGGGGTTGGGGAGAAAGCACCTGAAAATAGGCATAATGTTTCGAGTCCTTGGAATGACTCTGAAATACTACCCAAGTTCTTTTGAATTTTGCTCCTTTTTACCATTTTAAAGTCCAAAAGAGCTTCATGCTGCAAACTAAATTACCACCCAAACCAGATATTCATTTAGTTCCCCAAAGGGGGATTAACAACAATGGCACAAATTGAAGAGATATCTGTGCTGCCTGGCCCGTGACGGAGAGGCAGTGCTTTAAAAGGAGCTGCAATGTAGGATTTTTCAGGCACCTCTTTCTCCCAGTGTCTTACTGAACAAAGCTATTTCAAACACCACACAGTGTTCTTACCGTCTTCGTTCTCGTCAAACGGTGGTGACTTGCTGGAGGTGTTTGCGCCCATGTTGGATTTGGCTGGAAGCTCCTCACTTACATCATCCTTTAAATTCAAAGTGCTAAGAGCGAGTTATTAACTCACTCAGAGTTGGCAGATCTGTAGATCTTCCTGCCAGTGGACCCTGGTGGGGAGGGAAAAACAGAAAGGAAGGGGGGGGACACAGCTGACATCAAAATTGAAAAACTGTATGAACCACACAAATTTGTCACATTTTGACAGGAGTGTTAATAAAAAATAAATGGAAGGGGGAGAGGCCCTTAAAAAGGACACAGAAGGGCACTGATGCTGACCGATTTTTCTGTCTCCTAGGAGTAGACCTATTGACTTTTCTCTGACTACCTCAACAAGATCACCCCTACGTCTTTGCATGATTCTACTAGTGTGGCTGTCATCTTGCTTTTTATGCAGAACAGCCAAGCTGGTATAAATTCCACTTGCTTATGAAAATCTTAATTCTGCTTCGGACTAAACATGAGAAACAGAGGGTGTGCCACTTCACCTTTGCTGCTCTCATTTGAAAGGAAGCATATTAAAATTTCTTACTGTATTCCCTGAAACTCCCCAGGGAGGAACACAGAACCATGTATATATTTGATCTCTTATTCCTCCAGCGTGTAAGCACAAACCTCTCTATCTGTGGAAAAGTAAGAAATTTGGCTGTCATGATTACTGACTCAGTTTATAATCATGATCCCTGCACTGCTCCCATGAAACCATTTTTATCCTGGTTTTATAGTCCTCATTCTATTTCAATAAAACTTCAACAACAAAAAACCAGAGAGCCACCACCATGTATATAAAACCAGTTACCAGAAAGTGTCTGTATTCACATCTCTCCTCTTTTTTAAAAAAACACCTGGAAGCTACTTTATGAGGTGGTTAAGTACAATGAACGCATAAATCAGGCTAGATATTTTTCATTATGGTGCCTTGATTCATTGTCTCTTCCGCAGTCTGCTGGCTGCAGGACTGTCTGATACGCAACCCGGAAGCAGGGACCGGACTCCAAGCATTTATGTGTAAACATAATTAATAAGGTCTCAACCTGGCACACGTAAATGCAAGCAATGCAGAAAATGTTACTCCGGCCCCATCGGGTTTAGCAGGCTGAAAAGAAGTGCTTACCCACCTTGGAGGCAAGAAAAGGTTCAAGAAAGGGCAATCAAAACCATGAAAGGGCTGGAGCAGCTCTCCTATGAGGAATGCTTACAGCATTTGAGGTTTTTTAGTTTAGAGAAAAGGTGAGTAAGAGTTAAGGAGAGGCTTGCTAGAGGTGTTTAAGATACAAATGGTGTGGTCAAAGACATTCTAGAACCCAGGGCCAGCCAGTGAAGCTGAATGTTGGAGGATGATGCCAACTACAGCTTCTTTAAACTATGGGATTTCTTTCCACAAGAAGAAGTGATGCTCATCAACCTTGGACAGCTCTAGGAGGACTAGACAAATTCATGGAGGACAAAGCTTTCAATGGTTAGTAGCCAAGATGGCTATGCTCTGAGTCTACTGAGCACAGCATGCCTCTGTGTACCACATCACAAGTGGAGAGAATGCTAATGCGCTCATGTCGTGATCTCAGGTTTCCCATGGACATCTGATTGGTCACTGTAAGAACAGGATCCTGGACTAGATTGCTCTTTTGTCTGTCTGATCCAGCAGCACTCTTCTTATACTCAATGAGTTGCCTCGTTGAGGTCCAGATGTGGCAGTTCTCTGCTAGAGCCAACATTTTTAAGTCTTGACGTACCATTCAGATTCAGATTCCTACCTTTATCTATCCCCCACAACCCACGGTGCCACCGAAAACAGGTTATTTCACCCAGCAGCGTAACAGAGCTGTAGCGCAGCCACTTACAAATCCCCCCAAATCAGGAAACACACCACCTCCTCAACTCCCAGAAAACCAAAGAGGGTGTGTGTTTCCATTTGTTAATTGATATGTGGAGATATATAAATAATTACTATCATTTAACTAGAAAAACAGTACATCTCACCATTGTGGGGGAGACAGTGACCAGGGGCCCAGGGGCCTGCAGGCCTCTTAAGTTTGCTATCTGGGTACTATCGGTGGGCTACTAAGGCCTCTTAAGTTTGCTATCTGGGTACTATCGGTGGGCTACTTTAAGGTTCCCGCTTTCCTTTCTTCAGATTATCTCACTTCAAACTGGACTTGGACCAGACAGCCCTTCAAATACAGGGCTGACCTCTGTAAAGCAGGACATATCACCAGCCTCCTGGGCTGGCTCTCACAGGACTGGAGGTTAGGTGGCAAGGAAGGACGAGGGCACAGGAAGCTGCCACATACAGAACACTGGTCCCTCTAGCTCCGTTTTTCTACACTGACAGTGGCTCTCCAAGATTTTAGACAGGTGTCTCTTCCAGCCCTGCTTGGAAATGCTGGAGATTGAATCTGGGCCTTCTGCTTGCAAGGCAGATGTTCTTCAGCTGAGCCATGGCTCTTCTGCAAAGGACATTATCACAAAGGCCTGCATCAAAAGTGCACTGGTTATTTAATCATACCTTAGTTCTGTACCAGACATATCTCGTGACAATAGACTCAACTTTTTGCACAGGGGCCCCCAAATCCTCTCAACATCTTTCAGATGGTGGCACTGATTCAAAAAATAATTGATGCACATGTTAGCAAAGCTGTTTCTGTTGTTGTAAGAGCTCGGCAAAGTTCCCATCATTTCAAAATAAATCAGAGGGGTAATTAAATACTCAGGAAGTTGAAGCAAGAAAATTGTCTTATGGTTGGAGAGCCCAGGTGAAATTCTTCAGGATTTGGGCTTGGATGAAAATTGCTAAGTCACTCCCTTAAGTGGTTAAGACTTTGCAGATAATGGCTGCCTTTGGTTGGCTGAAAACCATTACAGAGGTAGAGAGGGGGTAATGAAAGAATTTTAAGCATATCAGAAGGAAACAGGAAAGAAAACAGAAGGAGAGTCAAGCAGATTGGCTGAAAACATGGCTTAAGAAAGTCTTTTCCCTGTTATAGCAGCAATATGAAACCTAATCAGGTAATGTAGCTTGAGCAGACTTTTCAGAATTCTGGAAATATTAAGGTTTAAGAATTGGCATGAAAGGTGGAGGGTTGCCCAGGACCAAATATTCACTTCAACTCAACTTTCTTCTGTTTGCTATACAACAGCTTTAGAATAGTCTTCAGATATTCTGCCTTTTATGTTTTTTACAGTACTACATGTGTTTGTCACATGGCAGCTTGTTTAGTCCTATGTGGCTGACAAATTGGTACCACTCTGCTGAAGAGTTCTGTGAAACCAAAAAGGGAAACAAAAGTTGTGTTCTCGCCCCACAAAAAACACCCGTGTTTTTTAATAATTCAATAAAATCAGGCAGACATTGTTTTATTGCCGCTGGCTGTACTATTTTACGGATTCTACTTTTAAGTTGGTTTTTGTTTTATTTTTGTCCTTTGGCTCCTTATTTGGTCTTGTTGTGACGTTTTTATGCTTTTATCCACTCTGTACATAATTTCACACACTATTATTTATAAATAAATGCTAACATTTCAACTTCTGACACTGATCAAGCTGTGGTCACCCTCCTCTCTTCTGGTCTTTCATATACATTTCGGTTTCAGGCTCTCACATGGAAGAGGGACCAAGCCTGTATTCTGCTGCTACACAGCATAAGACCCAAGCCAATGGATCCAAATTAAAATAAAGGAGATTCTGACTAAACATTAGGAAGAACTTCCTGATGGTAAGAGCTGTTCAACGGTGGAGTCTCCTTCCTTGGAAGTTTTTGAACAGAGGTTTGGGTGGCCATCACTCATGGATGCTTTAGTTGAGATTCCTGCATTGCAGGGGACAGACTAGATGACCCTTGGGGGATCCCTTCCAGCTCTACAGTTCTATGATTCTATCATGCTCTCCTACTACCTAAACCAGCTTTAATCCAAACTGGTTTAAAGGAAACTTGCTGCCAGGTGGCTTGATTCAAGAACACCAGAGAAACCATTAAATACACACCTAGACTCACAACTCAGATACACAGGCCACAATCCTGCACATAATTACACATCAGCACCACTGATGCCTGATCTGTTGCCATAATTTTTTATAAGCACCCCCAAAAGGTACCAACCAGTCAGTCTTGCGTATCCTCAAGAAATCCCATTTAAGAAGCTGCTACGCTCCTTAGTCCCTGTGTGAGTGAAACTCTGAAGCAATGTTGCATCAAGGAGCATCTTTGGACTTATGGGGGTACAAAGAGCTTGGGAAGGAAGAAGCTTGTGAAGAGGGGTATCAGAAAGATAAAACTTGCTGAATGACTTTTTTTCAGAGGGCAAAAACTCAAGATCACACATATTTTTATAAGGCTCACATTTTGGCTTGGGAGTCAAACAATGTTATGTCCTTTTGATGCATTAAGTAGTGCCGACAATGGCCTGGTTTGCATGGCACAAGAAGCCGAACTATGGCTTACTGGGGGTGCACAAAGGTGTGGGATCCTGAAGGGGCTTGCAACCACTTTGCTCCTAACCAGTTTTGCTTCTGTCAGCCCTTAGGCTTGGGGTTCAGCTCTCTCCTTGCTAACCACAAGCTATAGCCAAGAACAAACCTTGGCTACAGCTCACGGTTAGTGTAGAGAGAGCTTAACCATGAACCATATTTGGGAAGAAGCACTTAGCCAAACCCTGTCTTAGCATAGCATAGTAGCATAGCATAGCATAAGAGGGAAGTTCAAAGCAGTTGTCCTGGTAAGTCATAGCATGGACATGCAATAAGTGAATCAGGATAGTCATGAAGAAAAGCCACATTTTCACATATATTGCTATTAATAGCCAACTCTTCCTTTAGTAGGCTCAAAGCAACTTTTCTTGGTTTCAGCGACTGTTCACCCAGGCACAGAACAGGCCCACACCTACCTAACTTTAACAAAGTCAAAGCATTAAGTGTCCCTGGGTTATTCATTCGCACCTCAGGCTGACCAACCTCTGGCACATATTAAATGAAGAGTCATAGATGTGGCATCCAGAGACATATGCATGACCATTAACAGCACATTTTGTGTGTGTTGTTGTTTGTATCCATCCAGTTCACACATGCAAAAATGCACTCAGCAGTAGAAGAGAACAGGGGGTGTGAGCTGAGAATGAAACATAGACTGCTCTAATATTTTTAAACCCCACTTTGTTGGGAGTAAGGATTATTTTCGCATAAAGCATGCTTTCACTATTGATCTAGCAGTAAAACAAAAGTGCTGCCATCATCACAACCTTTTCACAGGGCCCAAACGTGCAAAGTGCAGAGCTGAGACTTGGCTGAAGGCGCTCAGGAAAAAAGCAGAACTTCCCTCACTTAGGAGAGGCACCCTAGTTCAGTGCTAGAGCAGGAGTGCAGAAGTTTCCAGCTCCTCCAGTTAAAAAGGTCAGGTGGAAAGCGATGGGAAAGATCTCTCCCAAGACTCTGGATAGCAGCTGACAGTCAGGGTAGGCAATACAGGGCTAGATGGATAAACATTTTGATCTGATCTAAGGCAGCTTCCGCTCGGTCACTAGTGAGTCCTCTCTCCAAAGCATGTTACAAATCTCAGAAAAGTCCTTATGAAGTTCAGATTGCCATAACCTGTACTAGAAATGCACCTGACCTAGGAAAACAGCAACCTGCCTTATTCCAAAATCAGAACCTTTGACCACCTAGTCCAGTATTGCCCACACTGACTGGAAGCAGTGCTCCAGGGTTTTGGGCAGTGGATGGTCCCAGCCCTACCTGGAGATGCCAGGAATTGAACATGGGACCTTGCACATGCAGAGCAGGTGCCTCACCACTGAGATATGGTCCTTCCCAATAAAGCTTGTTTTAGTGAAACGGCTAAAAATGACCTAGCCCAATAATTAGTTAATTGTCTGGTTTAAGAACCATATTTCCTTCTACTATTCTTTTCTTCTTACAGATAGCTAAGAAACAAATACCTTGGACAAAGCCAAGAACCGCCCTGAGCCCTCCGGGTATCAGGTGGTATATAAATTAAATAAATAAGTAAAAATAATACAGTCATCTATTTTGAAACAACAAGAATCTTGCTCACAGAGAAGGAAGAATTGGGAGAATGCTTCCCCCAATGCAGTGAAAAATGCTACAGTAAAGATTAGTGTTTCTCCTGACCTGAAGAGAAGGAGAGGAAAAACACAGCATGCATGACATTATGCGGTGATATCATCCATAAAACAGGATGTTAAAATTATGTCTCATCATAAGTAGCTATAAAAGTCAGTTGCCATATCATTTATGTGCACTTGTTAAATAGAAACATACAAGCCTTATTGATGTCCTTCCTGGTAGACCACTGACACACAGACATCTCGGAAGGGATTCAGGCCTCGCCTTTCAAAACTGTGGGTTGTTTGGGGGCTTTTTCATTTGCCAAGCTTCGATAGTTTCAGGGATACTTAGTGACTCTGATGTGCATGTTGTTATTAAAACCTTCTATCACTTATCACCCCAGTTTAGGTATTTTTTTCCTCACCAGGTTCCCAATTTATGTTGTTTAATCCTAAATATGTTTTCTTAGATGTAAGTCCCACTGGGTTCAATAGGGTTTGCATCCTATATTTAGAATTGCAGCCTAACAGAGCCTTACTCCAAAGTAAGTCCCACTGAGTTCAAGGTTAAGTGGGTACAGGAGCCTGCCTAAATCTTTTAAATAATTGCTATCTTCTTAAAGTTTTTTATCCCTATTATACGAATTATAATCAAAATAAAGAACCCTCCACATAATCACCAAAAGAAATCAAAATGACCATGTGTTGAACAAAGTGTTTCTACGTCTATTCATGCAAGCAGTTTTTTTAAGGATAGGTGAAAAAAATACCAAGATTTCATGGCTAAGTGGCAGAGTTTTGAACATCTCATAAGGTGATCTCCAACTAAATTGTATCCAGAGTAGACCTAGTGAAATTAAAAAGCTTAGGTATCTTAAGAACACTGATTTCAATGGGTCTCCTCTGGCTATGATTAGCTTTGGAGAGCACATATACTAATTTTTTATGCGTCACAAATATACATTTTAATGGCTTAGATGATTGAGAGACAGCCCTTGCATACTTTGCTATGGCCTTTTCGACAATTCAAAACATTGCTGAACTTTATTAATCGGTCACTGCACATCTCCTCAGGGTTCCAGCTTTTTAATGCTCTGATGTTATCCCTTTATTGATCACAATATTCATGGTTCCATTAACGGAACAGTAAACAGACTAATAACTGGAGGAAAGAAAGGGGGGGGACAGAAGGGAACTTAGTATGGGGGTAAATCAAAACCATTGATTTAATTAGCATAGCACTTCCTTGCTGAGACCCCATGCATGCAAAGATGTCAAAGTAAAACCATAACAGTACTTGGCTCTTTAAAAAAAAAGTTATTCAGCTGCTGAAAATGAAAACCATGAAATAAAAATTATGGCTTTATGCTAAAGCTGTTAGATTTGTGAGAATTCAATAGTTATAGTTCTACAGTTTTTAAATACTTTAAAAGGTTGGCGAGATGCAAATATAAAGCACTGTGGTTTAGGAAGAAACTTGGTCATTTAAAAAAAACCAACCTTTTGTCTCTAAAACTCTTATACTGAGGCTGGATCTAGCTAGACACATCAAAGGAGCGTTTCAGTTAAAAGTGTTGTAAATTTAAACAGGGAAAACAGGTAGAGAAAAGGGGGGCTTCACAGCGCCATCTGGTGGCACAACGTTCTATCGCATATACAACGCATATAAATCGCTTTTTATTTACCAATCTAGCTGAGTCCCTTTTAGGTTTGACCCACTGAAACCCTTGAATTTCAACCCATACTGTTTCACAGTTTTCTGACCCCCAACTTGGTTCTGATACCCCTGCAAATGCACACAGGACTTCAGTTAAAAGTATTCAGTTAGCTTGACCCATAATTATTCTTTCAGGGCACACACACCTAGCACTATTCAAGCTGCAAGCGCTTGTCCTGCTACTGGCAACTGCAATTGGGAGTCTTCGCTAGGGATATGTAAACATTCAAAGTTACTAACCATGAGCGGGGGGCGGAAAGTTAACTTCTCTACAAGCCAGCATCTTTATAAAAGAATGCCCCAAACCAGAGGGGCATCGATAAGCGAGAGAGAGAGCGCTACTTCCTGGTTGGAAACCTTAGAGGGTGAAACGAAAACAAAAGCTACCTTTCTTACCTTGTTTTAGGGAGGGCAGAAAGACCAGAGAACGGAAGCCAGCATCAACAGCAACAACCTGAAGCTGCAGAGCAAGAGGAACCGGGAGAGGTGAGTGCGCTGGTGCGGGTTGACACTTTGTGGGTGGCTTTCGCCTGCCCAGGTTCCTTTTTGCAGGATCTCGGCTGGAGGCAAGGACACTTGGGAGAAGAGCCCGAGCCGCTATTGCAGGGAAGTTTCCCCTCTTGCAGATTGCAGGAGGAGCCTGCGGTAGTCACAAGGGGGGTGAAACAAACCAGACAACAGCAACGGTTGCAAAGACGCACATAAACGCGCGCAGAGGACAGGAAATAAAAAAAAAGTCGGAAGGAGAGGAGCGAGCAGGAGGGGATCTTGAGAGAGAGAGATACGGTAGAAGCAGCGGCCAGCCACTGCAACTGTAGTTAACGCTGTGATCGAATTGGCAGCGTTTCTGCAACTGCAGACGAATCAAAAGCACGCTGGCCGGGTCCGCCTGACACACCGTGTCGCTTAAAGGCTTTATGCAGATCAGCACTTTCCAGAGATCCCTTAAGTAGTTGCTTGGGGGCGAGGACAGTCTCCCTTTCCCCCCTTTTTCTTTCTAGGCAGGAACCCCCAGCATCCCAATGAGAAAGCATGAAAAGAATGCAAATGATGCTGCAAAGACTGTTACTGGCGTTTCATTGGCAAAGGGATTTAGGACCATTGAGCGAGAATCTCCTCTCCGCCCCCAGATATCTGCATTAAAACCATGCATCTCATGCAGCACTTCTCGCGTCCCATGCACGGTGGCTTCGGTTCCGGCCAGGAACCGAGCTAGCTCTTTTGGCCTGAATCCAGCACGGCCTGTAAGCGGACAGGTAGGGCTAATGGTTCGTGAAATTGCCCCCGGGCTTGAAAATAACTTCAGGACGTGCCTGCCTAGGTACTGCGAGGGGCATCAGGACCAATGACATGAAGCCTGCATAAGCCATCAGTTGTTCACGTTTCTCGGAGAGGCGAGAGGAGAGCCACTCCCTTAAACCGTGCAATCCCTTCTCCAAATTGGAGGAGGGCGTGTCAGCATCTAAGCTCCTGAAATGTAGAATCTGAGGACCGCGTAGGACACAGGAACCTTGCATCAAGTGCATGGTGGTCCTTGGAAGTGCTACTTTTGCGCATCTGCTTTACCTCTAAACTGCGCAGTTAAACATTAATTGGTGTGGTTATTCAGCTACTAAAGCACTTGTCCACCAATTTATTGATGGAGCTGGCAACAAGCCAAAGTCTGGGATAAGGGTACTTGGTCCAGACATGTAACAAAAAGGCAATGTCCCGAGTGCGGGTAACCTCTGAAATGTGGCTTGTTCTCCAGCTTGAATCAAAAGCTAGCAGGTTGAAAAATAAGGTATGTGAAACCATTTAGACTTTCATTTCTATACCAAGAGCTACTTTTAAATAAAGGTGACTGTTTTGCTACAACAATCAACATCAATGTGTCTTTTAAGTCTGGTGATTTTGAGCTGCAGTCATATGCTCACTTGGTAAGTGGGTTTTACTTCCGAGTAAACGTATAGGATTGGGCAAGGCACTTGGGAAGCCAGGGGAGAACTTCATTGTCTCCCTAAGGAATTCCTCCATCCAGGTAAAGTCCAGTGCCACCTAGTGACTACCTATATAATGATGCAGTCAGTATAGTATGTCTATTAAATTGCAACTTTTGACACACTTAAGAGAAAGTGTACTTTTCCGTCATGGTCCTCAGAGACACTTTAACTGAGGCGTTACAATATGTAAATTTATGTAGATTTAATCAGTCAAACAATTCATCAGTTAAAAGCCGGATAGCTAAGAAGGGTTTCATAATATGTAAATTTATTTACATGTAATCAGTTAATTATTTCATCACTTAAAAGCCAGATAATTAATTGATTAAAAATTATTGAGAGGTTGACAGCACGAGTGATGATACTTAATTTCCTTATCAAAGAGTTACATGCAAATTGATGGTATTCCATTAAGCAACAAAAATGATTTGTGAAGTGTCTTTAAAAAATTTAAACCTGCTATCATATAGGTTTTATATTTCAATCATGCCCTTGCAGAACAATAACAGAGAAATAGTTATTTTTAACTAGTATTTGTAGGTATCATGAAAAGGGAAAGAAAGGATAAGAAACCCATTCTCCCAGTTTTAAAGACTGGGAAAAGATAATAGTTACTTTCCTATAACTTAATATTCACAATAGCTCTAGCCAAGCATTCATTGTGCAAAGTGAAATTCTACTCATAGCACCTCACTCTCTCCCTCAGGGCACTCATTTACAGAAAGAACCTAGTTACATTGGAACTGATAGAATTTAGGGAAATCTACACAGCCTGTGACAACCCTAAGCTATGAATGAAAGGTTTCTATAAGGAAAGACAGGAAAATAGAATGGATTCCGTATGCGTCTTACTATATGTATGGAGTATGACCATCTTTTGTTTGAGGGGGTAGATATGTCAGAGTTTCAGTAGTTAAACGGATCCCACAGAATAAAAATATCTCCCCTCTTATTTTTTATAAGGTGAGAGAAGATATCTTTTGGATGGCACTTTTTACATAGATGTTCAGAGCAAAAATAAGGCATAACTGTTGGTAAAGTAGGCAGGGAAGGAAAGCTGGTGTACTGTGGGCTAAGGTGTCATGGAGATTACCAAGAACACAATCTGAGCCAGTTTGCTCCCTTTAGGAGTTGCATAGAGGGGGTAATTCTGCCCACATACTGCCTGTGCCATCAATGCAGCACTAAGGGTGAGGAAAACACACATATCTGGGCCAATTCTCACTTCTTCTAAAGATGCAGAAAGCTTCTTGGGGCAGAGAAGCCATAGAGAGTGTGGAGCTAAATTTTACCAGTTTAAGTCAGTGTGGAGGATGAAAGGAGAGGCAAACCCTCTCCTTCTAGGCAAGTTCCCAGCCTCCAGTTAAATTGTAATGGTGGTAAGCAGTAATGAGATTTAGCATTGTCTGTTCTCTCTCCCATCAGCTCACCTTAATAGTGGCAATTTTTCATAGTGGCTACCACAGGTGGAGAAGGCAAAGACTGAATCAGCCTTGGCTCCCTCTTTCACAACTGGGGTGTGTGTGTGTGTGCACTTTTTGCAGTGCTATACTTTTTAGAAGGCTAAAGAGGTGAGCTTACTGGACTCACTCCCCAAACAATTCAGGCACTGGTGTTAAATCCAGATGTGACACTAGATTTCGGGTGGTGTGGACGGTTACGCCACACATGGGTGCCAAATAACAAGAACAACAATAATGTGAGATCCATAAAAAGCAACTGTACCACAATGAAATTGTTGTAAAAATAAGAAGTATTGCTGGAGGGGCACCAAATTTTGTTCTCACTCGGCACCATATTACCAAATCTGTCCCTGCACTAAATGCAGCATTTGAAGTTATTTTGTTTTAACAAAAATCGCCCCCCCCCCCCACTCCCATCTAGGCCAATATTACCAATGGTAGACTTCCTTCCACCAAGTAGCAGCAGCTTCAAGGGCACAGATATTCCACTGAGGCTGCATTCCAACAGGTACAAAAGGGTGGGGGGGGGGAATTCCCCACAAGTTATGATGCTGACAAAATCCATGCCTGGTGGTTGCTGTTAACTTTAACAACAACAACTTTTAAATTCCCAAATGCAAAACATTTAGCATCACATCTATTTTGGCCTGGTGATTGGACACTGTACCAGCCTTGCAGCCTAATCACATGCATGTTTATAGTTGGATATATGTCCCGCTGTGTTCAACAACTCTTACTCCCAAATAATTGGGAACAAGCTTGCATGCTGAGACTGTATTGCAAAATAATAATTCCATGATAGCCAGCATGATTCAGTGATTAGTAAACTGAACTTCTGTCTTGACAATCAAAGTTGGTAAGCTTGCTTGGCTATGTATGTGTTGTGTGAATTATAAAATGGGAACAGTAACCCGTTATTTCACATGGTGGTTGTGAGGTAAATACCGCAAAGCAGTTTGCATATTAAAAGGCCATAGAACAAAGTTTTAGAAGTTCAGCTGTTTTTCTGGAAATGTTTGCTGCCCTCTAATGGGGATAAAGCAGCATGACATACAAAAGGAGCACCAGCAGCCTGCCATTATGAAGCTACTTTATACTGCATTAGATCACTAGTCATCTAGCCCAGTGCCGCCTACTTTGACTGGTAGCAGTTTTTCACCAATCCCTAACCCGACTCTGAGTCTGTAGAAGAGTCTGGGAAGATGTAGTTCACCACTTTGCTATTTTTTTGACCTACACAGATACAGTATTTTTTTTTTTAATCTTTTGACTATTATGTACCAAGTGTTACAAATTTCAGTTTGGTATGATGTTGATATTTTCCTGGGTTTTCTTTACAAATAATTTTTATGTGATTAGCTTCAGTTACTGAAACTCATTCTAAGGCATTCAGGTATGGATGCCTAAAGTTCCAAAATACAACCACCAAACATTCAAAGGCAATTTGAATTACATTTACTGTTTCTTTTTTTGTGTGACAACAGATCCTCAATAGAAATGCAATGCCATAGCAGCAATTTAAACAGGAGTTGATATCAATTCAATATATATATTCACTTATTTACATTTACTGACCCCCTCTCTCCCCCTCACTGATTACAACATCTCCCCAGAATATGCAAATAAAAATGTTTCCCTAAAAACTAACTTGCAAGTCAAGAACAAAAAAAAAATGTCCTTCAAAATCACCCATCTCTCCTAATTATCATTATAATAATCTATTCTAAATCCTAAACCTACCTTTTTCTTGTATAGTCAAAACTAAGTGTAGCACAGCACGTCATCATTATGCAAACGTCCTAGGGATAATGCCAAAGTTTTTGGGTAATAGTTGTTTGAAAAACAACCTACAGAATTAGTATTCTTTTGATGAAGGTATGAAGTGAATGGAGTACCAATGATGGATAGCTAGAAGCTTTAAGGTTCATTATCTTTAAACAATCTACTACAGGATACGAGCATATTTTCCTTCAAGTTTATTTAAAAATCTAACAAACAGGAACACACACTTGAAGGAGTAAAGTACAAGGGTTATGTTCAACCAGTCTTTGTTTACTGAATACACTCCTGCTTTGTGAAACTCAGTGCTGGAAGCAGACAGCCATTCTTCTGAATCACTGAAGGAGCATCTATTATACAACTTTATTCATGTTCCTGGACACTTTCTGAAGTCTGTTAAGACACTGAACAAATTTTCAATTCCTTTTTTGCTTCTTTGCCTATTACACTTACTATTTCACCTGTCAAACCCACCTCTAGAATTCAAAATATTTTAAGAACAAGGCAAAAGGAGCTCACAGAGTTTGCTTCTCAGGTGGCCAACAATATACATTAGTGCTTGTTCTTTCTTCTATGAAGAACTGTATGACCATGGAACGGTAAGCTTGGCATCTGATTTAAGATGATGGCGTTTTCACATCATTTGCTTCTTTTGCTTCTTTTTGAATAGAGAACCCATATTTAAATGTAACAATCACAGTCACTACCAGTACAGCAGTGGTAACTACAGTGGATATCACTACTGGAATCCACCACTTTTCTGGATCATCCACTGGCTCAGATGCTGTGAAAAGAAGGAAAGAGAAAAGATGCTAAGCCCTCACTACACTGTAAAATATGGCCAGACCCCGGTGCCCAAGACACTGCTAATTAGGAGGTAAGCCCGTAGAAAACTTCACTATTTTAAAAATGTATTTATTATATGTCAGTGTTGGGACCCCCCCCCTTTTTTCTTTCTTTTTTTTTTTTGCTCCATGGACCTCTGCTTGTATAGACATAGCACCCTAATGCAAACTCAAATAGCTACCCTGGCTCAGGCAGTATCAGTTGTAGAAAAGGAACTCCCAATGAAACTTGAAAGTAGCTTAGTGATTTTTACCTAAACACCCAATATCTTGCTAAACATTAAACTCACCTAATGGGGCTTGACAGATCCATGAAGCATTTCCTGAACAAGGAGCTGATATCAAAAAAGCCACAGCAGGTTGCATCTGAGGACACAACTGCTCGGCATCAAAAAGAATCCTGAAACATGAAGTAGACATATATCTAAACAAACCTAGACAAACAACACACACTTTATGCTATAAACAGCTTAGGATGGTCAATAGTAAACTATTGTGGGTGGGAAGGTGCACATGAATAGTCTGATTCCAATGTTATACTCTAATATTTAGCATTTTGAACACTGAGTGGTCCAACATATACTTGAATCTAATACTTTAGATACAAACTGGTCTTTGCCTTTGCATGAGTTGGTTGTTTCAAGCCTTCCGTAATTATATGCAAAATATTGTAAAACAGGTATTTATATTATTATTTATCATGCAATTGAATATCATCTTACAGAAAACACAGGAGTATAATTTTGTTAAATAATAATAATAACAACAATAATTTTATTATTTACACCCTGCCCATCTGGCTGGGTTTCCCCATGAGCCATGTTCTATTAAAAAACAAACAAACAAACAAACAAACACCCTGTCCCAACATAAAAGCTATCTTTTTTTGTATTCACATGCAGCAGCAGCAAAGGATCCATAAGTGCAAGGGGCTATGGGTTTCTCAGGCTTAACAACAGATGTTTACAACATGTATGAAAATGGGGTTTAAGAAATTAATCACCAGCTGTGGAAGTGGGAGAGACTGCCATCAGGAATACAGTGGTACCTCGGGTTAAGTACTTAATTCGTTCCGGAGGTCTGTACTTAACCTGAAACTGTTCTTAACCTGAAGCACCACTTTAGCTAATGGGGCCTCCTGCTGCCGCCGCGCCGTCAGAGCATGATTTCTGTTCTCATCCTGAAGCGAAGATCTTAACCTGAAGCACTATTTCTGGGTAACCTGAAGCGTATGTAACCTGAAGCATATGTAACCTGAAGCGTATGTAACCTGAGGTACCACTGTACAATGACTGGGGAGGGAAGATTTAAGCCTTCCCTCTCCAACTGCTATCCAGTTCAAAACTGTTCCTATTAAAGACCTCCTTGTTATTACAATCAACACTCAGAACGCACAAACCAGTATCATAGCCTCCTATAGAACAATTTATGGGTGAACATTCCAAAAGTTAAAGTAATCTGCTGTTTGATTGCAGAATGATGTCAAAACTACAGGATGATGTGGTTCCCAACAACAAGTAATATATACACACACACAGCCTTATGACATAATTATTCTCTAGTAAATCAAAATTTGGGAATTTGTGAAAAGAGAGCTGTTTAATTTACCTGCCTTCTAGCTTTTCTTCCTGTGAAAGCCACATTTTTGGCTGGAAAGCTGGGCCAGCTACGTGAACCCAGAATATTTTAGAGATCACTTTAGCTACCCAATCCTGCAAAGGATTAATAGTGACAGAAGACAAGAACATCTGATGACAGCTGAAAATATCCAACATCTTTTGAAGTTAAATTTCAGTTACAAATTTCTTTTAACAAAAGACCGCATACATGTCACACTGCGCAAACTAGGAGGTTTTCGGCCAGTTAAAAAGAAGACCGGGAAATAAATTACAATAGATTAGCATGATTATCTGAACACGAGAATTTCCAGAACATAGCTCACAGTTCTTTTGTTTCTCAGCAATGAGCCATTCCTAAGTTTATCCTATTTGTTCTACATAAAATTAAGAGCAGCTTGTTTTGAATTTATGGTTTTAAAGAAAATATTAGCAAAGTACTATATAAAGGTGCAAACAAGGTCTACACACACAATTTTTTTAAAAAAAGGTTTATTCTCACACTTCTCTACTTTCAGCCCACTCCTAAACAGAAATAAGGCCTACTGGGGCAGAATTGCAACCTGTACTATTTTATCTCCCCATGTAATCTAACAAGTTTCCATAAGATGAAAGGCAGTAGAAACCCATTTAAGAAATCAGAGAATGACAGTGTCTCTTTTTTATCTACCTGATTGATGCCTAAGTCACTGACCTTTTCATCATTGCTAGTCATATGTAGAAGCCGAGCTCCTTTAAAAAGGCTGCACATGTATTCTGCATCACTATGATTAATCTGCCCATATGAAGGAATGTAATAACACTGTCCATTGAAGTATGTCCAACTGTAGTAACAAAACTGGCTTCTCAGATCTTTTCAAAAAGAAGGAACACAGTGGGGGGGAATGATGCACTTACATAATTATCACTAGGCAGGCAACAGTACAATAAATAAAAGGTCACATTGCCCCTCGCTATTTTGAGACAAAGTGGGTCCCCATCTATAGACAGAGCCGCTTAGCTTCTTGCCTCCCACAATTCTTTGCTCCTGCCTGCTGTCACGTGGTGAAAAACCACCTACACCGTTGGTTCCATCATCCCACAAATTAAATTGAACAGATTACAAAAATGGAATATATCAATAGCCTCAAGCTAATAAGACCACTTTTGTCCCACTACTGTAGTACTCACTTATTTCACAGAGCTTTAGATCATGTTCTGAGCAGGTCACATCACCAGCACACTTTCCTGTTAATCTATTGCATGGTTTATCTTCTGGACATTCTGGGCACCTTTCTTGACAAAAGGCTCCAAAACGTCCTTCTCTGCAAGCTGAAAATGTATTTTAAAATAACGAACTAATGTTTAGATAAGAACAGTAGTTTATGGTCCCACCCCCTTCAAAAAATAGTAATCTTTATCTAAGTCCCCATACAATAAGGCATGTAGGCATATAGATCTGATTCCATGAAGTTAAACAATATCCACGTGAGTGCTGAGAAGCAGTGGCGGAGCTTCATGTTCCGGCACTGGGGGCAGAGAGCAGGCAGGGGTGGGGCTGGCGCACGTCCCGGGGGCGGGGCACACATCCAGGGGCAGGGCACGGCACCTGCGGGGGCAGGGGGCACCCGTGATGGCACCCTGGGGATCACGCTGCCAGGGGTGGTGCGCTCCCCCCGCATTCCTTTTCCTCCATCAGTGATGAAGGGCACAGAATAAATAGGGTCTACTTATTCCTTCCTATGTGTGTCCATAGGGGATGGGAAGTGAGAGCAGTCCCCCCCCCCAAAAAAAAAAAAAATTCTGCAGATTACCAGTTTGTTTTCATGTAAGTTTTATTCAAAGTTTAGTGATTCCAAGTTTTTAATTCTTTTATCATGCAGGTCTCTAGACCTTGTATAACCTCAAGTATGAAGCAAGATGTGCAGGCAATGTTCTGCTCATTCAGTTTGTGAGAAAGGGAACAGAGGGGAGAAAGTCCCTGTTGTGCACCTGGAAATCACTGCACTGAAAGGACACATTAGTGGGGAAATGTAGGGAGGCGACGTGTTGAGATTTCTGCATTTTCTGCATTGTAGAGGGTTGGACTAGATGCCCCCTGGGATGCCTTCCAACTCTGCAATTATATGAGTCTATGCTAGCCCTGCCAAATAACCCAGTGTTGTACCCATTTTTATTCGGGAAAGGGGAGTTAAAGTAGTGTATACAGTCTTGAAGTGTAGTTTTTATCCTGGTTTGTCTTTTTTTCAAAAAGGGAAATGAAAAGTGTCAGGTGGCTATGAAGCTTATTCTAACAGCACTGTAATTAATTAAGGCCGGGAAGCCAGGAAAAAATCAAGGGGTTCAGTCATGGTGAAAGACACTGGGCGCCTTCAGACTGTGTTCCGCAAGAGGGATTCAAACACATACCAGAAATTTAGGCTTGCGAAATTAAAGTGGATTAAATTTATATAGCAAACTGGCAGGCTGGATTCCTAATGCCGAGCCCAACCCACTTGGGCCAATTTACACCAACCTCCTTTGAAGATGTCCTTTGAGCACCAGTCAGCTAACACTGTCTGGATGTGCAGTACATTAATTTTTCATAAAGGAACAAATGAAAGCCATTCATTTATAATACAGTATAAATTTTATACGAAATACATATACTCAAGGACATCATGGGATAAATGGTTGAACTTGCCCAGTGCCCTTGATGATTCCAATGTCTGAACGAGAAGCAGGTTTTGCCTCTTCTTGATTCTGCCTTATATTATAGCTTTCTTACTTTATCCCAATTACCTTAATGAGAAGCACTGTGAACAATGCCAACCCCTATCTATACAGCTTTGCCCTGGATTCTGTTTCTTGTTCATGTTAGAATGTGATGGGAACAGGCTATTTTATAAAAAGCTGCTATATTTTATTATTATTGTTATTGCTACACAGGTGGTAACCATTTTAGGCGCATCCAATTGATGCACGATTACCAATGTGCAGGTCCTTTTGGATGCAGAAAAGAAGCGGGGCGTGCTTATATGTGCTCCCCTGATGCTTGCGGTGCTTGGGAATGGAACCCCTGCATGAAATGGCCGCTGCCTGTATTTATTTTTATCCTGCCTTAGTCTGGGACTTAAGGTGGCTTACACAGACAAACTAAAAAAACCTAAAAACATAGAAAAGACAATAATTAAATGTAGCTAAACACTAACAGATTTAAAAGTCCATTAAATATTTAATATTTAAAAGTCCATTAAAAACACAGACAACAATTAAACCATCACAACACCAGGCTGCAGACATATGACTTTCAGCTAACTTTGTGAAGCATGTACATAAATAGGTCATTACTGTGATGATTAGTAACATTGTTCCATACCTTCTAATTTCCTTTTCTCATTTTTTTTGCTACTCCTTCCCATAACCCTTCCCCACACTCTAAAGTGGACAGTTACCAGTTTTCATGAATGTAGCATCCGACTTTGAGTTAGTTGAGATCAGTTCTTTACCACTGACTGGTACATACTGTCTTTTCCATAAGCTGATTCCAGTGCATTTTTCTTCTAAAAGGCAGGCTGATATTGCAAGCTCCTTTTGTATATACATTTTGTCCCCCATAGGCAAGATGAGCATCTTTCCAGGGTATAGCCAGAACATTTTGGCATCTGAAAGGTATTTTAAAATTCTTTTTTTTTCTTTGCATTTTCCTAGAATAATCTGCCTGATCATATTGTACCATTGTGACTTCACTTGTGTCATTATTATACACAGAGCCACCTGGCTTGCCAATTAATAATATGCTGGCTTCCTAATTCCTTTTTTCTACCAAGCGAAGTCCGAATGCTGCATTTGAAGATGGCTTTCTGAACAATTAGGAATGTGGGTGGCGTTGTGGGTTAAACCACAGAGCCTAGGACTTGCCGATCAGAAGGTCGGCAGTTCAAATCCCCGCAACGGGGTGAGGTCCCGTTGCTCGGTCCCAGCTCCTGCCAACCTAGCAGTTCGAAAGCACACAGTGCAAGTAGATAAATAGGTACTGCTCTGGCGGAAAGGTAAATGGTGTATCCGTGCACTGCTCTGGTTCACCAGAAGCGGCTTAGTCATGCTGGCCACATGACCCGGAAGCTGTACGCCAGCTCCCTTGGCCAATAAAGCGAGATGAGCGCCGCAACCCCAGAGTCGGTCACGACTGGACCTAATGGTCAGGGGTCCCTTTACTTTACGTTTTTCTGAACAATTTACTGCTGTGCAGGAAGACATTGTACTGAATTCTGGAATTATTATTCATCTTGAAACTACTATTTATAACATTTGGAGTTAACAACCGACTAACATCTGGGAATTTTGTACAGAGATACCAGCCAGAGGTAGCTCCAAATATAGACCAGTAAGCCAGTCTTGCAGTGAGCCACAGACCTGGGCAAGTAACAATTGATTCTGCACAAGTAGCTTTGCTGAACTAATAGGAATATAGAAAGCTACCTTATACTACCTCAGAATGTTTATCTATCTATCCTACTATTGTCTGTCTCTAAGGTCTCAGCCATCAGCCACTCCTTAATATTTTTAAGTGGAGATATCAATAACAGAACTATGGAGCTGTCTGTGTACAATACTGCACCTCTGCACCTGATCCTGTAAGAGTATATATATAATTAAATATAATTAAATACACAATTAATAGATTTAATACAGGGCAACCCAACGTTTCATACCAAGTGGGCTACAAGAGTATTCAGACATGGAACCCACAGGCTGCCTTCCCAAAGCCAGACAAGCAAGGTGCTAGACATTGGGAAAGAGACCATAGGCTCTGGCAGGGTCCTAGAATCCTTCCACCTCCTTCCCCAAGCTGGGGAAGCACTAACTAGGCTTCAGGAAGGAGGAAGGAGGACTCTAGGAGCCCTCACGCCTTCATCCCAAAGTCCAGTGCCTTGCTTACCGACTTTGGGAAGGTGGTGCAAGGGATGGGGGGGTCATATGTTGCCAAGGGCCACCAAATAAAGCCTCAAGGGCCACATGTAACCCCTGGGCCATGTGCTGGACCACCCTGATGTAGATGCATGTTGTGCATGCAGACAACCCAGCTTGGGGAGGGGGGTGCTTGGCAATGGGCACTGTCCCAGGTGGCACATTTCAAATTGATCTTGACACCCATCTGACCCTTGGGTCATAGCGTACAAGCAGCTGGTTCTATAAACAGAATGCTAAGTCAGGTCACCATGGCTTCAGAACATTCAGTACATGCAAAAAGGCATTGGATAACTAAGTTCCAATCTGCCTATCAGCCTGAGAAGTGTGTATCATGTTAAGTCATTACTGCAAGTGACAGAGGTCACGTTCACCAAACATCCCTGCTTCTAGTTGGGAACTGCTGTGAATTTTCTCTTACCTACACTTCTTTTACAAACCAAGATAGCAAAGAACGAACATGGAACTTCTTCAAGGTCCCCGTTCTTCCTCATTTGTGTGCAGGTGGAAGAAGCTTTTCCATACATTTCTTGACTAAGAATCAAACACACAAGAGGTTATACCAAATAAACCCTTGCACATGTGGGATAACTTCTGCAAACACAACACAATGTACCTGATCACAAGAAAACCAGCTCTGTAGCTCTCCCAAGCCTCTTGGGCAGGGTATAGGGAACATGGGGGAGTAAAAGGAGGGGAGGTTGCATTGCACTTGCAGAAGTTGTTCTGCGCATACAATGATTTAGCAGGATGCAACCCAAGGTAAGCAAGGTTAGACACTGCAAAAAAAAATAATCACCAATATTTTAAATTATAGTATATAATAGGCAAGGTAATTATAGCAAAATATAAAGTTTTAAAACAAGGCTATACAAATGAATATCAGAGAAAAAATTGAAATGATGAAATTTAAAATGTTGTAATTTCTATTTATATGTTGAATTTGAATGGCAAAACTTTAAATTAGAACTGAGGACTCTAAATCTGTGACAACACTGTATCCAAAAATGCCCCCTGCAATTCAATGGCATATTTCTTGATCATTTAATAATTAGTAGACAATTTACTAAATGCTGTTACAGGTGGCTGCTAAATACTGTCAGTAGCATGTCTGAAATTTCAAAACATTGCCTGCTGTCCTGCCTTCACCTGTCTGTTTCAAATGTTGCTGCTACAACAAAACCACTGGATGTTCCATTAAGAATCATAGAATTGTAGAGTTGGAAGGAACCACAAGGTTCATCTAGTCCAACCCCTGCTGTGGAGGAATCTTCTGCCCAACTTGGAGTTCAAACCCACAACTCTGAGATTAAGAGTCTCGTGCTCTACTGACTATTATTCAGTAAATGAGCTGGTCAAGCTATGTGTGGCAGAGCAGATGCAATCGCCCTCTAAGGCTACTTGGAAAGAAAGCTGTAATGATATATTGCTTCAAAAAATTGGTTTTTATCCAGTAGCCCTCCTAACATCTAATGTGCAGTCTAGCTGAAGGTTTATTAAAGAGCATTTTCAGGAACTATTGGTCAGACAGGATATGGAAGCAGTGAAGGCAACGATAACATCAAATACCTGCTGTCTAGCTCAAACAAACTAGTTATGTTTAACACAGTAAAGCTTGCGCTAAAAGCCTCTCAACTCAGGAAAGCCCTGGAGTCCTGTCGTGCCCTGAGTTTCCCACCTGAGTTTGTGAAGTGTTTTATAATGTTTTGATAATATATGCTATAATATGTTTTTAAGACCTGTCTGTTTTTATTTGTTTTGTTCTTGGCTATAACCTGTACATGTATTTGGTTGACCAATAAAATCTGATGACTGATGAACATCCCAACAGGTGCTTATTTCTTATAATCAGCTAGACAACTAAACCTGCCTAATACACCATTAATGAAAGCAGTAGTTTCTCTTACGAGTTAGTCTTTTCTTTGAGTTTTGGCACTGCTGAGTCAGTCCATATAGCATCCTTTATCATAGACATCAGCCAGACCTGCAGATTAAGAATACACTTATTTGATAGACATACTGAACATCAACAGTATAGTTCTGTAATCTGCCCTACCTGAAAAAAGAATTGTTTGAAACTATTTATCTATTATTTATTTAGACCATTTCTATATCACTTAATATATAAAATGGCATCTCTAAATGGTGTACAAAAATTAAAGCAAGAACATATAGCTTGAACAAGCAGATGAACAATGCAATGTAGATTTTTTCAATATGTTCCTTTCCTTACTACACATTGTTCGGATCTTTTTGAATGTTCAAAATATTCAGCAAAGGGGGGGGGTAGGATTTTATAATGTAACACTGCCAATTATGTCAAGACAGAGCAATGGCAAATAATGATATAGCCACTTACTTACTTTATGCTCCAGGACTAAACAAGTCTACATGTTTTCCCTAACGTTGTCTTCCCTATCTTCATATTTTAACATATATCATAGGTTTGATATAGGAAAATTGGTTGCATTATATGATATTTAACATCAGCAGACACCCACTCTAGAGCAGAATAAAGACTCCTATGTCAGGCCTGAAATAGTAGCAGAAAATTCTCTTGCTCTCCAAATGCATGTTAAGTTTAACTTCTGTATCCAATAGGAGAAGGTACTGTTTTTCAGTTGACAGAGTATAAAAAGGCAGGGTATAAATAAATAAACTCTTATTTCTCATTATTTATGCCATTCCAGAACTGTGTCAGTTTATGCATGTTACCTTTTCGTCTTTGCTTAGTGGCAGATGTATAAGTTCAGTTTCATAATAAGCATTGCAGAAATCCTTTGCTCCTTGCCAAGTGAATTGCTTCACCGTCTCTATGTAATAACAATTGTCTTTCCAGTACCACCATCCAGGATCTGTTGGACACTTAAGATTAATCACACCTGAGAAATTAACAGCAGCATTTTAAACAAATATAATTTCCAAGTCATTGCCCCCACCCCACCACCAGGTCAGAAGTGTTGTAACAATTAAGCCTGCTTGCAGAGGGCTGATATTCAATCCACTACCCACTTGATGCCAGAAATAAATTGGGGTCATAAAATAGTGTCCAGTACATATGTTATAATAAATGAATGCTGAGTGGTGATGTATCAGGAAAGTGAGCCCTTCACTGCCCATGCCAAAACACACCCGGCTAAAAAGAGAGAAGGGTAGCATCAGATATCTATATACCTGCAGAAATTGCATGGCTCTTTCATTTTTCTCAAAAAAAAAGAGTCAAAACTTCCTGTGGTCCAAAGGAAAAAAAAGAGGAAGAGACACAATAAAAATATGGGATGACTTCATCATATGGATGCTCCTTAAAAACTGAATGAGGCATGGTAATTCCACACTACACACCTAGTGTGAAAGCACCCCAAGTCAGCATAAATCACTATCTGGTTACAGCATAAAAACTTTCACCTGATGAATGCAACAATATCTTGATAACCCAGATGCAGAAGTAAACCTACTGCTGAAAAACAATTCATTTCACGTGTCCCAACTTCATGTTGAGGAACTCATCTGCTAAAGATCACATCAGCCCTTCTTGCTAGATGGATGATTTGAAATCCCACAGAAGCAGGTAGGAATCAATTAATGTCAATCATTTGTACATGAGACACATTTTGGCACCTGATTGACATGCTTGTATGCCATGCTTCACTAACATGCATGATACTGGAAATAGTGTTTGAATGGGTAGGCATGATCAGGTCAGACGTTGCCAGACCGGCATCTGTAGGCACCTACAAAGGCCTTCACTGTGATACCAGACCCTGGGTAGAAGTCCTAGATTCTGAGCTTTTATTAAAAAAATAAAAGAACATAGTCTTCCTAGAAAAACGTTATGAAGCAAAAGGGTGTCATTATTCTATTATTGTTGTTGTTTTATCCTCCAAGGTAACACACATAGTTCTCTCTCACACAATCCTGTGAAATAAGTTAGGCTGAAAGACAGTTACTGTCCCAATATCTCCCAGTGAGCTTCGTGAGTGAGGATCGAAGCCCTGGTCTCCCAGGTCAACCAAACTTGGCTATGTAGAAATATTAGCAATACCAATTTTGTGTCAAGCTACAACCTTATGGCAGCCATTTTGTGACTGGTGCTAATGACTTTCTCTCAAAATTCCAAATGTGCTACTGGGTCCAAAATGTTTGGCAATCCTTGCTATAGGTAGCAGGCCAGAAAGCCATGAGAGAGCCAAGATTGCATTAGTGTGCATGAAGATGGAAAAACAGCCCATGTTTTCTAAGCAGAATGCTGACAAGGGCATGGAAAAGGAAATGGAAGTGCTAAATGCACAGACGTGCTCTGGTTAGTTCTTGCAGGCACATTAGAAAACTTACTTCCTTATCTCTGCCTAACTGCTGACCGGTATGAAGCTAGCCTTGAGCTTAAAGTAATCTGGAAAATGCAGCAGATAACTCTGGTGCTGAAATGTGCATTTACCAGGACTCTGGCATCAAAACCTTCACTACACCTAGTTTGGCCAACTAGATTATTTGTGCGTTGTAAATTTGAGTGCAGTTTAGGATAAGGTTTTTAATTTACTGGATTTAATAAAACTTTATAACTAGAATTTCACTATTTGATATGTTGTGGGGCTCCTTCTGCATGATCCTACCCAGACTCAAGGTCTGATCAACCATGAGTCACAAGTAGGACAAATGAGGGTCTTCATTGGTCACAAAGACATGAGGATACCTAGTCATAGAAATCCCATGCAATGTCTCATTTGTTGCTCAGCAGATTTGCCAGACAAACCCGAGTCCTACAATTTCTGACTTATTAATTCTTCCTCAGTAACATCCCCTTTCACCATTCTTGCTCTGCTTGTCAATAAAGAGTAGAACAAGGGAAGTAGCACATCCTTTCACAATTTTTCACAGGACACTATTGTTATTAGGTGATAAGAATAAGAACAGATTAATTCTTTTACACTGCTACTTCCATAAAAGCTTTGTCACCTTGATCAATCAGCTCATTTTTTCTACCCTCCAGATCAGTCTGAGGAGGGGAGGGCCACCCAACCAACAGGCAAATTGTGTACCTTCTTCACAATCTTTTCCTATGAAGTCTTCATTACACTGCTCGTTTTCTGCACATTCTCCAGTTAATGGATTGCAGTTCTTAGTGCCATTACAGGTGCAGTTTATACTACAATCAGGACCATAATACCCTGGTGTGCAAGCTGCCAAAAGAGATTTCAAAGATCAAATATAATTGCATATTAAAATGACCATAATATGTTTTATTTTGTTTTTTTAAAGCAGGATGCTGAAAATTACATAATAGCATCTCCTTGCTTCTCTGCAAAAAAACTGAACAGTCTTACGAAACAACTGTGTGACACAAACTTTAGGCCAGCCTCCTGGTGACCCAGAAACCAATTAGGGGTGGATGGAGTGTCATCCAATCAGGAGGAGGATGTTAAAAGTTAGAAGCTGACAGTCTGGGCTTGAGTACCTGTGAGAGCTGAGATAGGGTTTGTCTGTCATTTAGGTTTAGACAAAGCTTGGAAACTGCCTACTTCAGGAACAGTTAAAAGCCTCGTTAGGGCTGATTTTCGGGTTAACAAGGTGGGGCAACCTGGACTGCTTCCTATCTCTTGCCTTCAGCCACAAATGTATAGACATGCTACAGAATATGTGAATAAGTTGGTGGAGCAGTCACCACCAATTCAATGGACAACAGTTTGGGAATCCCTGGTCTGGAAGAAGTGTAAACTGAAGCATCTTTTGAAGCTTCAGTGGGTGCTCAGTAATCATTTCAAAACAATAGCTCTATCACTAGCTATTAATTATGATAGCTAATTGGGAACCTCCAAATATGGAGGCAGTGTACCCAGAATACCAGTTGGTTAGGAACAATAATGGAGGTGGGCTTGGGAGCTTCCCAGGGGTCATTGAGCTAGCCACTATAGTATGAATATAAAAAGAGTGATTCATTTATATAATGGGTTAATTAATCCCTGTCACAGGATTCCACAAGTGTGGCATACTGTTACATACCGGTTTTCAAATATGCTGTATAGATATTTGCAAATGATCCCCTGACAAATACAAGGCGCTTTGCAATCAGTGTTATGTACGTAGCTCTTATCCTTTGAACTCCAGTGCAAAGACTTCTTTTGTCTCTACAATGCAGAAAGGCATCATGTAATGATACGTGGGTGACTACTTTAGTGTTGTTGACAATGCCAGTCAGGTAATAGCCACCAAACTCGATGAAATCTGTACTTTCTAGAACACAAACAAAATTAGTTTGGATAAATAGCCGTGCAATTTACGTACATCATTTGAAGGACTTCTGTGCCAATCAAACATTAAGCCTAGACAGATGAAAAGAAGCTGCTGGAGAGAGACTGTGAGTAACATAAAGGAAGGAGTGTTTCCAGCTATCCCATCCCTTGCCCGCCTTATAAACCGCTGCAGGAAAGGGACTATGAGCAACATCATGTGAGGGGTGTTTTTAGGACTAATGAAAATGTGACGTTCCCATGATACTTTTGAAATTGGATGCTACATGTTGTTTATTTAATCTTGTATTTATAATATTGAAAAAAAATGTGTTTACTATGTTTACTATGTCATTATTTTGCTATGTTATTATGAAATTGTTTTTGTAGTGTTTGTTTTAAATGTATCCCTGTTTCTTTGTTGTGTCGCTTTGAGCATGGTTTTTTGTGGAAAGGCAGCATACCAGTAAAATAAATGAATGAATGAACAGAGTAAAAAGGAAAAATAAAAGTGCCATGAATTATACCAGGCATCTGGCAAGGGTTATTTCCCCCCTTTAATACAGAAGGCAATGTAGGAAAAGTCCCACTTACCTACAACAGAAAGCACAATAAACCCAAATAACACTTGAAACTAGGGCTGTTCGTGGCCTCACTCATCTGGGGCCCAATTCAGTGATTTGGACTGGTCCCAACCTGGGACAATCCAGACTCAATCCCTGGATTCTGCAGACAAATATTTGGAAATCCCACTGATTTGCACTGGGAAACCAAAATGGCCATACCATCCTTGTATTGAAACACAGGTACAGGATATTTGGAGACATGGTAGACCCTACAAAATGAGTCAAGCTTGCCAAATTTCAGACAAATAGTTCAGAGTTTTTGGGATAATTACCTTTAAAGTTTATTTTTTTAAAAAAAACTGTTAAGACCATACAGTTGGTTGAGTGTTTGATCCTGCCATTTCTCATTTGCAACTTAGAGAGAGAGTTGGAATATAAAAGACTAAGACTTCTTCTTTGCATTGTTCCTGCAGAAAATGAGGAGAGCCCCTCTCGATGCATGACTGATAATTGCACAGCACCTTCAGTTTATAAGATCTCCATTTCCTCTTAAACTTTTGGTAACTATAGCAGGAGAAGGAGCTATCACTAACTCCAAAGACGAGCTGGAAGAATCCCATCTTTTCCTATGTTGTTTCTTGGCTACCCTAGCTGCAAGAAAAGGGGCAAGTGGATCTACTGCTGAACCTCAAGGCCTCTTCCTCTCTACATTTCTGAGAATCTTCAGGACCTTCTGAGCAACCAGGATATAAACCTCTGACAAAGCTGGAATTGGAAGATAGATCTTAGTCACCACCCCCTCCCCAATCCAGAAGATGACAAATCTTTTCTCAGATTAGCTGACCTGAAAACCTAATCAGAGACATTCACCTCCCCCCAGCAGTGACCAATGGCTGCTTCGTGTGCTGCTCTACTCTGCCTAGCCCTGAAAAAAAGGCAGGGAAAGTTGCAACAGACCCATGCCTGTCTGCCTGTCCCAGAGGAAAGGGCAGATGGGGGAAAGGAGGGAGGTGCACTGTGCATCTTCACTGTTCCAGTGCTGTTGCTCCTCTGGCCAGCCAGGCCCTGAAGAGAATGCTGGCTTGAGATGCAGAGAAATGGTGGATTGGTGCAGGTGTGGCAGACAATTTAATCTCCTGCACTGCCAAAAAAGAGGCCTGCCTCCTTGGATCATTTGCCAAGGTGGACAGCTTGCCCAGCACCTCCCAAAAACTGCTGCAGGCACTGATGATGATGATTTATTAAATTCGTATACCACCCTTCACCCTCAGATCTCAGGGCAGTTCACAACATAGTTACAATATATAAAACACAAAATACATAGTGGGGGAAAAACAACAACAAACCATTAACTCCCCCCCCCCACAAAAAACACATTAAAAAATGGCACTGGATGTCAATCAGCCAAAGGCCCGATTGAAGAGGCATGTTTTCACCTGGCCCCTGAAATTGTATAATGAAGGCACCAGCCAAACCTCCCTCCACAAATGGGGATTATAAAGAGTTAATTAAGTAGGCAGGCACCTTCTGTTTCAACTTTTAAATGCTTGCTTAAAATTCTTCTATTCCATCAAGCCTATGCAGGCAACTAAGAATATATCTTTCCATAATAGTTAACGGAAATTTAATTTTTTATATGGTTTTAACTGTATGGTTTAATGTACTGTGATTGTAAACCACTTTAATATTTTGTATGAAAAGCAATACAGTATATAAATATTTTTTAAAACAAAAAAGCAAGCAAGCAAGCAATGCTACAATACAGAAAGTTAGCCAACTTTGCCTTAAATTTAAATTTATGCTACTATTGGTTGCTAATGCAAACTCCCACAACTATATTGCAACTTCTATATTATTATCAGCTTCTTAAAAGCTTGGTGATATAAATATTTCAAACTCTCTCAGAATTTTCATATTGCTAAGTAAAATCTGATTATGCAAGTAATTCAGATCCCATAAGAAAAGCTGGTCTTAACTTACTAGGCTAGCAATTTGGGTTAAAAAAAAAAAAAGAGTTGTACCTTTGATGCACAAAATATTGGTTTTAATTAAATTTCAACAATTTGTGTATTAGGGTGCCCATACTGAAATTGACATGGAAGTCTTTTTAAAATTTAACTATCTTATTGTATGTCTTCTAATGTTTTACATAAATCAGTAGTAGTATTTCACATTACCCTCTTCTCTTTTCTTGCAAACCCACGATTTTTTCCCGTAACAACTAGTTCCTGGCATTGAACCTTCGGGAACATTTAGCTGCACACAGCAACTCCAGGTGAACGTCCATGAATTATTACGTAACCTCAATTTTTAGAAACACACACAGAAAAAGTTTTGTTACTTTGAAAATCGATTTACAAACTTTAATAGTATTCAATGAGTTACTATTGCCCATTTGCATTCTATTAAGGGCTACTTCACAAAGTACCTTGTTAAGAAAACAAAATATTGCATATAAATATGTGAAAACATAATGCACACACACATATGGAAAAGCATGAAACATACAACTGGTAAGTACATAATTATGTATGGCTAAAGTTAGCCATAACATCCCATTATATGATGTGTGAAACTGCCCAAACTTTTGCTTTCTGTTCCATAGCCTCCTGGTTTACACAACACAGAAAGCCAAACATTCGGCTTAGTGTGTTGTCCAAACTTGGGCTCATGGTACAGAAGGAAAAGGGCCAGAAAAAAGCAAAGCAAAGCAGCTGCAAGCTGCATGTTTGTGTGGTCATCGTAAGCCAGTTTCCTGTACCATGAAATGTGAACGAGAGCAGTAAGTAGTGTAGCTAGTGGTCTCCTGGAATGAGTACAGTGATACCTCAGGTTACATACGCTTCAGGTTACATACGCTTCAGGTTACACACTCTGCTAACCCAGAAATAGTGCTTCATGTTAAGAACTTTGCTTCAGGATAAGAACAGAAATCGGGCTCCAGTGGCGCGGCAGCAGCAGCAGGAGGCCCCATTAGCTAAAGTGGTGCTTCAGGTTAAGAACAGTTTCAGGTTAAGAACGGACCTCTGGAACAAATTAAGTACTTAACCCGAGGTACCACTGTATCAGAAATGCTACATAGCAGATGGAAGCAGCAGAATTAAGCAACAGAAAGGTTTAAGGGTAAATTCTAACACATGCTCTGAACACTTCGTAAATACATTTGAGGGGGGAGGGAGCCACATTTCAAATTCCTCTAATGAGTCTTTGAGTTTGGCAACTTCTAGCAGCATATTAGTGTCACACAACAAAAACAACATTCAGCAATGTGAGTCTACCAGGATTTTATGCAAATAGGTCTGGACAATGTATCCCCAGTAGAGCTACTTTAAGTTTCAGAGGGAGCATGGGGCTGATCATGAGCCTTAGAACTATTATTATATATTTATTTATATGCAACCTTTTCCCCCTGAGGGGACTCAAGGATGCTTACAGATAAAAATAAGAACTGCCAATATCATCAATAATTTGAAAAATTAAACATTGATAAAATGATAAACTATACACACAAATAAAATGTATTAAAACATTACCAACTATTACAATAAAAACAGAATGACAGCAGCCGTCTCATTAAAAGCAGTCAGTGCCCCAAAGCTTGTTGGAACAAGGAAGTCTTCACCTGCTGGCACAACAACGAGGGAGCCAATATAGCTTATCTAGGGAGGGTAGGGCCGGATTTAGGTTTGATGAGGCCCTAAGCTACTGAAGGTAACGGGGCCCTTTATATGCTCAGCTGTCCTTTGTCAACAACAAATTGTCGCAAATTTTTTGTGTTGAATATATACTATATGGTAATTTATGCACTAATAGGTATCTAAAACCATTTGCACATAACAAATAGGAGCCCACACAATACAAAACACTGTTGCTGTATGTAGGTTTTACTTTATTTGTTTTTTATATTATATTTTGGAAACGTACATCCAGGTTTTTTTTCTTTTAATTTTTTGGGGGGGTCCCCAAAAGAGTGGGGCCCTAAGCTATAGCTTGTTTAGCTTATACGTAAATCCGGCACTGAGGGAGGGGGTTTCAAAGTCTGGGAGCAGCCTGGGACATTCAACTTTGTTGTAAATTTCAGAGTGTGGGTGCTTATTCTTGCTGGCAGCAGCAACCGTGGGCCTCACTCAGCTTACCATTTTAGATCTGTGTATAAAACATTAGCCTTTGACCACTCCAAATGGGTACAAAATAGACCACCATGAAGACCAATCCAATAGACTCCTCTTGGCAATATAGTAAGAAGTGAATCCTAAATAATTTAAAAGGTAGAACACCTATGAAAGAGTGGTGTAGAAATGGCAGACATACATTTTACAAAAACTTGTATATCAGCTTAAAACCACCCCCCAAACTGGCATTTCCCACTGAAGTTGCCACATGGCATATCCAAAGTCATACAAGTAAATATATATTCTGTGAAAATACAGGCTTATACCATCTCGTTTTTACTAGATATCCAGAGAAGGTCTGCGTCCATATATCGTCTACACATATCTCTTGCATCAAACCATGTATTTTCTGTTGCTTTGGGGAAGTAATAACAGCTGCCATGCCAGTACACCCAGTCACCTTCAACAGGACATCTCCCACCAATCAAGGTCCCTGAAATGTAAACACATACATACAGGGTGAATTGTTTCCAGGTAAACTAGCCTAAATATTATATGTAATACTATGTTTTACTACCTATGTAGACCAAACGCATAAGATACATATGAAATCTCAGAGCTATGATCAAAGAAACATGCTTCAAGCCTTATTTACCAGGCCCACCTCACAAGATCAGGTTCCACCTGTGTGCACTTTTCAGGTACCACAGAGCATACAGCTGTCTTCTTCTCTTCCATCACTGTGCTAAAGCAGAACCCTTCTTGTTAGCAGTGAAATAATATGTCAATCAAACAGCAATATGCACTATATTTTTATGTTGTGGACCACCCTGAGAACTACGAATGAAGGGTGTTATTTTATTATTCTTGTTATTTAAATTTATATAACAAGAACAACAACAACATGCAACCTCTAATCCTGGAGTGACTGCTTGGAAAATAAAACAAAAGTGGGCACTATACTCCCTGAAACCATCTGATATGAGGCACCTTCATTTGTATAAAATTATCTGAAAAACTAACCCTTCTTCACAATTATGGGCATTCCTCAACTATTTTGGGAAATGCCAAGATTTACTAGAAAGCAAAATAAACTAGGGAATAGTGGATCTTTTATTCTTGAGCTGAATGTCAGAAATTACAAGACATGAGGCTTGTTTTGGACATTTTACCCAACACAATAAAAACTGCCCTTTATTGACAAATTAAGGAAATCAAACAAGCTCATTTACATCATTCACTCCCTACAATTAATTCCAAAGTATCACTACAACTCATGGTATTTTTTTTAAAAAAAATTTGATTTTGAGAAGTAGCTGACTTTCTTCCAGAGTACAAATATAAAGCATCTGCCTCTTGTAAGAAACAATTAAATTGTGGAATTGCTAATGGTTGGGTTTTTTTTTTTTTTTTTTTTTTTTTTTTTTGCCCATGATCAATTTTATTTGTCGGAAAAACTTAATGCTGTTATTTTCCATACTCTCTTTGAAAGAAGGATACTGGATTATTGCCAAATGATTTGTTGAGTTTTAAGCTTGTTATCATACAACATAATTAATAATCTTATCCTACAATCTTTATCAAATCCTTGATACTTTGAGTGAAGTGTGAATACTATCTCTATTCTCTGATTTTTTAATATAATTCAAGTACTGAGCTAATCCATGACTTCAAAAGGATGCTAACCTTTCCTTCCAACCTTGTGAGTAACAAATAGCAGCGTTATTACTTCACTTAGCTATATCCTGCTTGCATTTTGATATTTCAACTTCACACCTTTCAAAGAAATAGGATTGGTTCTATATACTTAAAGGAATTTAATTTCAGCTGAAACCAGAAAAGGATCATGACCACTGTTTGATATTCCTACAACTTTTGTCATAATATGGATTCTCATATTTATGGGAGCAGAAATTTTTAAGAAGAAGCAGAGAAAGGGGTTTCCAGATCACCTTTTTTGCAAGCGAACGTAGGGTCATTTTTGCTGCAAAACAAGCTGTCACCACACAACCCTGTATAGGGGTTGCATGGCACATCATCACCACACTTGCGGCATATTTGTTCACAGTTCTCCCCAAATCTTCCAGCGACACAATCTATGAAAGATGTAAAATATTATGTTGTTGTTGTTTAGTCATTTAGTCGTGTCCGACTCTTCGTGACCCCATGGACCAGAGCATGACAGGCAAAAATATTATATTACAGTGAAATACAGGAATGACTTCCATAAAGTGTAGGCTACAGCTGCATAATAAATGGATTACGAATGACAAAACCCAATTTTAGGACAGGGGACGTGATGTATAATAAAAATAATGTCATTATTTCTACCCTTCCCATCTGACTGGGTTGCCACAGCCACTCTGGGCAGCTTCCAACATATAGAGAAACATTAAAAACTTCCCTATACAAGGCTGCCTTCAGATTTCTTCTAAAGGTTGTATAGTTATTTATCTTCTTTACAACTGCTGAGAGGGTGCTCCACAGGGTAGACGCCACTACCTAGAAGGCCCTCTGCATGGTTCCCTGTAACCTTGCAGTGAAGGAACTGCCAGAAGGCCCTTAGAGCTGAATCTCAGTGTCTGGGCTGAACGATGGGGGTCGAGATGCTCCTTCAGGTATCCTGGGCCGAGGCTGTTTAGGGCTTTAAAGGTAAGCATCAACACTTTGAATTGTGCTCAAAAATGTACTGGGAGCCAAAGTAGGTCTTTCAGGACTGGTATTATATGGTCCCAGCAGCCGCTCCCAGCCACCGGTCTAGCTTCTGCACTTTGTAGTTTCTGAGTCACCTTCAAATGTAACCTCACATAGAGTGTGTTGCACTAGTCCAAGAGGAAGATAATCATGGCATGTACCACTCTGGTGAGACAGTGAGCAGGCAGGTACAGTTTCAGTTGGCGTACCAGATGGAGCTGCCCTGGACAAAGAATTAACCTGCGCCTCCATGGACAGCTGTGAGTCCAAAATGACTCCCAGGCTGCATACCTAGTTCTTCAGAAGCACAGTTACTCTATTCAGGGCTAGGGAGTCCCCACACCTGCTTGCCCCCTGTATCCCAGAAACAGTCCTTCTCTCTTGTTAGGATTCAACCTCAATCCGTTAGCTGCCATCCAACCTCCAACTGCCTCCAGACACTCACACAGGACACTCACACACCTTCACTGGCTCCGATTTAAATGAGAGGTAGAGCTGGGTATCATCCGCAACCTGGTGAACACCCAGCCCAAACCCCCTAATGATCTCTCCCAATGGCTTCATGTAGATGTTAAAAAGCATGATTGAATCATCCAAACATGAATATGACATAGAATTTAGTATCTACATGAAAATAGTGTAGCAATTGATGGCACATATTTGTTATGCCCACATTCATAGTTCTTTGCCTCTTTGTTGTCTTCGCCCACTGCGAGTATTTAGATGGTAAACTCCTTAGAGCTACAAGCCTTCTTTTACTTCTATATTACATATATCTGAAGCATCCCCTCAGTATGTAGAAACCACTGCCTCATTTAGGATGGCCCAGTGTCACTTTCTAATTAATAGGCATGCACCCATCCCAAAATTGTTATTAATAAAAATAATACAGACAAACCAGTTGCATTTGAGTTAAATTATATAAATTTCAGCAAAGAGATAAAAGTAAAGAATTCTGCACATACTTGTACTGCATACCTGATTTAATCCAGGTTTTCACACTTTTGTCCCTGGTATTGTATATGCTTAGACCAGTGTGTATCATGAAATCTTTCCCTGCTTCTACCACTCCAATACACGTTGACAAGACTAAACAGGCCTGTTTAGCCTCATTTAAAGTAGAATACTTAGGAGCTTTTCCATCAGGAAGGTAAAATGCTCTCCCAATGAATTCAGTAAAGAGATCAACAACTGTTTAAAATAAAAGGAACAGGCAACTTAAATGAAATGTATAAAATATGACTGCTCCTAATTATTGTGCAGATTCGTGATGTGCAAGTGCAACCTGCCAGTTCACAAATGGACAAATATACTCTGATTTAAGGGCCCCAAACTAGATCAACTGTTGCAACAAACAGATAACAATGCATTGTTATGTCTTTTTCACCAAATTAATTTTTTTCTAAAAGACTCCCCTTTTCATTGGTACAAATGTTTGTCTTGTCAAGGACCTGAGCTTTCAGAAGTAGTACACATTCACACACAAATCATTGCAGTGCCAAAATGGCCACACAAGTAATACTGATATTGAATTTAAGGATTATACTTAGACACTTGAAGAACTACACTGAAAGGTATCTGAAAGGTATCTAGAAAATCTGTGCTTTTGGACTGCGTTTAGTGGGACCACCTAGAAGTAAAGAATCAGAATCAGTATATACAGTGGTACCTTGGTTCTCAAATTTAATCCATTCTGGGAGTCTGTTCGACTCCCAAAATGGTTTGAAAACCAAGGTGTGGCTTCTGATTGGCTGCAGGAACTTCCTGCACTCAATTGGAAACTGCAAAAGCAAAGTCGGATGTTCGGCTTCCGAAAAACATTTGCAAACCAGAACACTCACTTCCGAGTTTGTGGTGTTTGGGAGCTGATTGTTCAGGAGCCAAGCCGTTTGACTACCAAGGCACTATTAAATTGATATGTGAGTGTTTTAAATGTGTGGATCTGGCCAGCAGCTTTTTATTGTTTTAATGTATTTTTTTTATTAAAATGGTGAGTGTGATCTGTCAAGAGTATATTTTAATGAAGAAAAGTGGGACAGAAATCACAAATAAAATAAATAATAATATGCATACTTGTGAGTCAAATTCACTGAAATCAGGAGGGCTGCATGGCCAGAGAAAGTCAATAGGTTTTAAGAGAGCTTGAGGAGGTATGATAGAGTTGTTATAACTCATTACGTATTGTTATTTCGTGTCCAGTGCTGATCTGGTCAAACAGATTTCACATCTTTTTGAAGCACTATCATCTGTTTGATGAGGCGATACTGATAGCAATATTGACAATGGGGACAAACCACAAGAAATAACACAACTATATCACTTCCAGCTCTTGGGGGGCGGGGGAGACACACATTAGTTTCTAGCCAGAGTCAAGTTGTGCATCTGTTTCTGAGAGGCAAAAACAACTTCTTAATTTACCTTGTCTCTTGCAAATCCATTTCCTGTGAAGAGAACAATCAATCACAGAAAGATATCTCTTGAAAGCAACTCCACAATCAGAAACAGATTGTGTATATCTTCTGTTTTGCCTAACCACCCTGCCAGCAGTTAAGAAGGAGAAAAAATGTACAGGTTCTGATTAATTAAACCATTCCTTAAGGCTTGCTCTATTTCAACATTACTACGGGAAGTTTTCAAAACCACACACTAATTTTGGGCAACAAACTTCAAATACATTCTAAAATTAGCAACCTGAAAAACCATATAAAGATTTAAGGCTGGTTCAATCTGAGTAGTAGCATTCTGCTTGTATAGATCTCGTCAACTAACTGTATGGAAATAAGAAAAAGTAATGGTCAGAAGAGGAAAGAAAACTGTGCAGTATAAGCTAGAATCTAAAAGAGGTTGGCAAGGCAAGACTAGCCAGTAAGCAAAGAGAATCTAGAGGAGACCCCTGTTCCCAGGCAAGGCACAGAAGGAACAAAGAAGGATTTTTTGGAAGCCATATCTAGTATAAAGATTGAAGCTATGCGATCCCTGCCTTTCTTGGGCAGGAGGAAGAGACAACCCATTCTTTCAGTGTCTCATCCTCACTTTTGCCAGAGAATGACAATCTGCCCTGAAATTGCCATAAATTATCCATTCAGTTTGGACAGTGATATTTTGACTTCAGGTATGAACAAGCCTTTTGCCCATGTGCACAATTCCTTCACAATGTAAACAATCAAACCTGTAAGTCAAAACATGAAACTGCAATAACTGGTTTTGAACCAAACCAAGATACTAAACCATAGTTTGAATATGGTTTAATATACTATCTTGTGCTAAAGGTGAAAACCATAGTTTATAGGGTCAGATGAAATAGGAAATCATGGTTAATTTGAGATTTTCTAGTTTGACTGCTTGCTCCACAATGAGAAGAATGAAGAAGCTGAATTGACAGTCATTGTGGTTTTAGAGACTTGAAAATCAGCGAGATCCTTACTGAAACAGAAAGAACCTTTGAATACTTTCTTAAAATAAAGAGCATGTACTAGAATCTGAATATATCACGTGATCATTTTTTTCTGTTGAGAGAATGGACTTTACTAAGGCTCTGAAAAGTCGTTTCTGCTAATATTGGACTATATTAGAAAACATCTCACCATGAATTAATGAACTTTATTATGGTCACAGACCAGGATTAAAAAAGCATATAGATAAAATAGCAGTTAGGATTTTTTGACCGATAATTGTTAGGGCAAATGAGGACAAGGAAACAGGCATAAAACATCCGAATAAAATACAAGATTAAACACAGATAGTGGATGGATAAAAAAACACCTAATAATTAAAACAGATAAGAGCTAAAAACCAACAAAGACACGCAGTTAAAACAACTGTAAGAGCATAAGAACTAAAAGACTCGCAGATAAAACAACTATAAGAGGCCGCAGAGTAGAAGTCTCTTAAATAGAGGACACTCACAACGTTAAAAACTGCTGTGCAAATATGGTTAAAACAGACAATTAAAACAATAGTGAGATTAAAACATCTCACCATGCTTTTTGAAAGATTGAAGTTGTGTTATCTACCCAAATATATTGATATGACCGCTTGCTGAAGATCAAACCAATCCAGCTGTCATCTCCTGTATACTGTACCCACATCTGTAAGAATAAAGAAGAAATAAATCTGAACTGTTCTTTATGGTGTAGGAGCAGAATACGTTTAATATAAACCAACATTCGGAAAAGTCCTAAAAACTATTTTATAGCAAGAATCCTAAAGCCTTATATCCAAACAACATTTAATCATCCATTGAATCAACTTTCCAACACATAAAAACCTCCTTTAATAGGTACCGCATGTCTAGTTTAAATAACGGTGGTATATGCTTTTAAATAATAATTTAAGAGAGAAAACTGAAGTAAGCACACGGATTACAAAGCTCCAAATGTCTTCAGATAGCACTGCTAACATAGATTCAGTTTCTCTCAGCTGCAAGGAAGCTTTCTAAAGCATTCATAGTCACTGTAAGAGCACTGTATAAGGGTTCTCACCACCACTTTCTATAATAAGTCTAAAATACTTCTATTCTTGTTAGGTAACTAATGCTGCAGTTGTAACAAGAAGTAACAGTGGCTGGCTGGAGATGCTACTGCAACAGAGTCATTTTGTGCTGGAAAAAGAAAGACCCATGCAACTGGCCTCACTCATGATTGAAGAAGCTACACACACAAATCATAGTTACGTAATATAGTAAAGTGGGGAAGTACCTCCCATGTTGGGTAGGTATCTGAATTGCTTAAATCTGAATGGAGAAACACCTGCAATTTGTATGGCTTCTAAAATGAACAAAAGAAAACAGTCACAGAATTAACCTAATTAAGTCTAATTCACAAACCAGCCCCTACCCAGTGTGAGAAGGATATAAAGCAATTACACCCCCCCAGCTCACAAATAGTACCTTTTCATGACTGTTTGTAATTTTAACTAGGTCTGTTCCCTTAAATCCTTGGCATGCAATCCTGGCATCGGTCCATGTGGCTGTTTTTGTGTTTTCCACATAGTAACATGACTTGGAATAATGGTACCACTGGGGCTTCTTTGGGCACGGATTTGTGAAAGCTTAAAAACCAATACAGTAAGTTGTAATATAACTTTGAAACCACAAGATACACCTGCATATCTATGTAATTAAATGCATTTCTAGCTGTGAACAAACCATACTGAATTAAAAAATAAAAAGGGTTAAGTCCAGTCAAGGCAACTATGGGGTTGTGGCACTCATCTCGCTTCAGGCCAAGGGAGCCAGTGTTTGTCCACAGACAGTTTTCTGGGTCATGTGACCAGCATGACTAAACCGCTTCTGGCGCAATGGAACACCGTGACAGAAACCAGAGCACATTGTAATTTTAGTATCTTTATAGCACTTCAGAGAGCGCTACCTAGTGAGTTTGTGGCCCAGTCGCTTAAGTTACTATTGCTTGCAGCAGTTTCCTGTATAATTTAATTCTACTTACACAGAAAACTAATGTTGATGTAAATGGTAAAATTTAAAGGAAAGATATTCATAAATGAAACCCAAAATTTCAGTGGTTAGTAGAGGAGTTAGAGTGACTTCTACAGAGTGGCTGACATAAATTAAAGGAGGTACTAAAAGAAAGGTAGAGAAAGCCACATAAAATGAGAGAATAAACAAGGAAAACCTATGTCTAGAAACTGTCATATTTTGTACCTTTTGCATTACACTCTGGATCTGGGGAGTCCAAGGTACACTTGGTAGGGCCAATGGCTACACATTCTCCAGTAATCGGATGGCAAGGTAAGTTATTGGCACACTTTTTGCAAATGAAGTGACAATTTGTACCAAAAAATCCAGGATTGCAAACTAGAATAAAATTTGAGAATTAAAACAGCAAAAGAATAAACTAAAAACCAGATTAATAAGTACATTTCAACATTTGACTTTTACTATGAGCTGTTTCGGGTATGCAAATAGAGCCCAACTTGCTCTGCACTTCCAAAGTATATTACTATTGGTTGGCTCCAGGTTAATATTACTAATATGTACATGCATATGCAGAAGTTAAGTCCCTCTGTATTCACTGGGGCATACTCCCTCCCAAGTGTGCATAGGATAATAACCTTACTGTATATTTAGTTCTTTTCCTAAATAAAAATAGTGATTCACAAACTGAAGAGAGGTTGTTGTTGTTGTTGTTATCCCATATTAGATTTGGGAAGAAACATGAAGAGAGCAGAGAATGACTTGCCATCTAGTGAGCAATAAATGTGGGACTTGGGGGCTCACAAGTCAGTTTTCTAGCCACTGTGCTACACTAGAGTTCATTAATTGTGGATTGAATGAAAAATAGCTTATTTGATAGAGAAGTTCAATTTTATCTGAAAGAGGCTATGATTTATTTATTTATTTAATGTATTTCTAACCCATCTTTTGTCCCATAAGAGCAAAATAGTAATTAATGCTTTGATGTTGACATCACCAAAGCTGTAAACTCTTGGCCCAGCTGGACATATTTACTTTTGGAACCAAACAGTTCCAGAATCATTTAGATTTAAGAAACTAAAACACTACATAAAATTTAATAAGTTCTACTATTTTTAGGATCAGAGTACTTTGGATAAGTTGGCAACAATGACAATGCCGTAACAAGAAAGAGACATACGTAGGAGCCAATAGCATGCATCTGCCAGTTAACAACTTAAGACGCATTTCATAAGATCAGGAAAAAGATAGTTTGGTAGCCACAGCCACATTGTTATAGATAAGTGTATAGATAAGTTCCTTTAAGTGACTCACCAGACTTCACATATAAGGTGTCATGTGCATCGACGCTTTTGAATATATTTATTCCACTAACCATATAATATTGGCCTTGTGATAAAACTATACCAGTACAAGTAGTTTTCTCAAAAATGCAATCCTCTTCAGCATCGCTCAAACTATAGAACACTTTTGGCAATGCGTTTTGTCGTTGTGGTATAATGTGACCTTTGTATTCCTGGAATATATTCATTGCTGTCCAAAGAAAACAATCATAGACCGTGATTTTTACCATCAGTTCAAAGACTAAGGTGATATAAGAAGAGCCTATTGGATCAAGCCAATGGCCAATCTGGTCCAGCATCCGATTCTTACAATGGCCAACCAAATACCTGTGGGAAACTTGTAAGCAGGACTTGAGAGCAACAGAACTCTCCCCTTGCGTGGTTTCCAGAAATTGGTATTCAGAAGTATACTGCTTCCAACCAATATAGCCTCCATCACAGCTAAGAGTCATCGATAAAACTTTTCCTCCATGGATTAGTCTAATACCGTATTTTTCGCTCCATAGGGCGCACCGGACCATAGGGCGCACCTAATTTTTAGGGGGGGAATAAAGGGGGGGATTCTTCCCCCCTCCCCAAGCTCCAAAGAGCAAAGAAGTCAAGACAGCGAGCGGGATCCATCCCGCTGGCTGTCTTGGCTTCCTCTGTAGCCATGTGTAATTTCTCCAGCTGGGAAAGGCTGCGCGCGGCTTTGGCAGAAGCTGCGGGGCTGGGGCTGGGGCTGGGGCTGGGGCTGGGGCTGGGGCTGGGGCTGGGGCTAGGGAAGCCCAAGCTTCCCATGACCCCAGCCCCCAGAATGGGTCCGGGAGCGGCGCCGAGGTTGCGCGCAACCTTCCCTTCACTCCCAGAGCTTGCCGGCTCCGAAGGCTTGCGGATAGCTGCCTGAAGCCCGGGATGCGCAGCGGGAGTTGGCGCTGCGCTCCCCAGGCTTCAGGCTGCAGGCTGCTATCCGCAAGCCTTCGGAGCCTGGCGGGAACTCCCGCCGTGCTCCGAAGGCTTGCGGATAGCTGCCTGAAGCCTGGAGAGCGAGAGGGGTCGGTGCGCACCAGCCGGTGAGCTCCAGGCTTCAGCGAAAGCCTGCATTCGCTCCATAGGACGCACACACATTTCCCCTTCATTTTTGGAGGGGGAAAAGTGCGTCCTGTAGGGCGAAAAATATGGTACTTTTTAAAGCCATCCAAACTGTGATCACAGTTTAACTATGCTCTGCCTAGTTCTAGTGCATAATTTTATAAACTTCCATCATGCATTGCCACCTCTTACTCATCTTTTTTCTCTAACCATAACCCCAAAGTTTTGCTATCTACCACAACCCCAAAGTCTTGCTCCTGATTAGTCACTGCCAGATCAGACTCCATGAGCGTATATGTGAAATTAAGATTTTATTTGTCCAACATGTACCACTTTCCTCTTGTTTACATTGAACTGCATTTCCCATTTTCTGCTTCCTCCTACTTAACAAATTTCTGATCCACAAGAGGATATCGCCTCTTACTCTGTGACTGCTGAGCTTACTCAGGTGTCCTTGGGAGGTACAGTGGATGCTCGGGTTGCGAACATGATCCGTACGGGAGGCACGTTCGCAACCCACAGCGCCGCGCCTGTGCACGTACAAAGAGTGATTTAGTGCTTCTGCGCATGTGTGAGCACTGAAACACAGAAGTAACCCGTTCCAGTACTTCCGGGTTCAGTGCGTTGCGCAACCCACAAATGTGCAACCTGAAGCATCTGTAACCCAAGGTATGACTGTACCTTGTTGAAAGCTTCTTGAAAGTCCAAGTACACTATTGTGTATTATGGAAGATCAAGCTTTCTCAAGGACACCAAGATATCCAGCAAGTATCACACATATACCACAAAAGGGTTTGTTGTTGAAAACAGCTTGGAAACTTCAGATGGTACAGACCTCAGTGGTCCAAATGTTGATGAGAGTGAACATGCAAAACATTTTACTATGTTCTTGACTAATCTGCTTACAGATCATTTACTATGATCTTCACTAACCTGTCCTGAATTCCAATTCACTTGTGAATTCAAACTGCTGGTCATTATTTCCTGAATTCCTGCAAAGCACGTTATTTCACTGTACCACCCTCTCCTGGAATTAAGATTCTAAGTTGAAGTCATGCTTTGCATTCCCTCAGCCATAGAAATGAGATGAGGAAGGTGAAGGGAAAAGGCTTATTCATTGGCGGCCCTTACACTGTGGAACACTCTTCTGAGAAAAGCAATTTTCCCCGGCTTTGTTTTACCAGCACGTTTTTCCAAAGATGTTCAGCTGTTGTTATGGCAACATCAAGTAATTTTGTTGTTGATTGCTCAGTGTTGGAAATCCAATACAGTGGTACCTCGAGTTAAGAACTTAATTCGTTCTGGAGGTCCGTTCTTAACCTGAAACTGTTCTTAACCTGAGGTACCACTTTAGCTAATGGGGCCTCCTGGTGCCGCCGGAGCATGATTTCTATTCTCATCCTGAAGCAAAGGTACTATTTCTGGGTTAGCAGAGTCTGTATCCTGAAGTGTCTGTAACCTGAGGTGTCTGTAACCTGAGGTACCACTGTACTGATGTTTAAGGTGGGTTTTCTTTCAAGTTTTCAAACTATACAGGAAAAGGCAGTGTGTACTGTACGTAATAGCCTAGCTATTATTATTCATCTTTTAGTAATATCCAAATAAGATTATTGCACCCAGGAGCCACAGAACCATCAACATCTTATTGTATTCCTTACCACCCTTCTCCACAAGGTCCCAGGGCAGGCTACATCATATAAAAACACAACACAACTGAAACAATAAAAAACCCTTTAACTCCCAAACAATAATTCCACATAACACATTGCAGAGAGGACAACATTAAGCAGTGGGATGACTCTTTAGAATATTCCTTGCTTTCCCTAGGTGAGAGACAGTACCGAATAGGAAGAATATAAAAGAAGGAAAGGGAGCAAGAAAAAAAAGCTAATACTTACATTCTTCTCTTTCACATATAAAATATAACTTCTCAGAGCACTTTGCAGATTGCAGTAGTTGCTTACTTTTGAGAATAGTACCGCAGCCATCACGTTTGTCCCCTTCTATATTTAACCTAAAGGGAGAGGCAACATTTTGAACTACAGCTAGGAAGAGAAAAATATTCATACTAATTTTTATAACATAATCTGTTATATCACACACCAGTGTGCAGAATTTGGGAGGGTCACTTTGAGAGCACTGCTGCATTAGAAATAATAATAATAAATAAGGCATGTGGCCTCTGAAAAAAGAATGTTGCAGTGTAGAATATGCCTGTTCAGGGTTCTACCAAGTTAGCCATGTTCATTATGCTCCATTCCATTTCCCTACACAGTTTTCTAGTTGTCATCTTCCTCCATCCCTCAACATTCTCAGTTTTCACATGGCTGTTTTGGAGTTCCCACCCTTTAGGATTTTCTCCCACTCTCCAGGAGTGGTCTGTTTTTGGACCTCCCCCAACATAAAGGTTTCATCACCCCAAGCCTTTCCCGCTTACCCCACCCCACCCCACCTCAAACTACTGCGCCTGATTGGGGATGGCAGGGATGTGCTTCCCTCCTCTCCGGCTTGCTCAGGGACGGTGTTAAGGCTCTTTCTAGCATCCTCTGGTCCTTGCACCTCTTCTCCACTGGAGGCTGGGCTTTCCTCCTTGCCAGAAGAGGAACCGCTTCGCAAGATTTTCGGAGGCTCCCTGTAACACAACTCCCCCTCTACCCCTCGCCTCTGAGCTGATGGCAGTTCCCTGACATTATCCATACACTGAAAACTGTTCAGTAGGTATTTCAGGGGCATAAGTAAAAAGTACCTCCAGTCCCATTCATAAAAGGCAGAAAAATGTAAACATCTTACCAATTTATATTAGTGTTCACGTTTGTTCCATCTCCCCATTGCCAACGAGACGTCTCTGAATGCCATTTCATTCCTACCCACATTTGTTGATTTATCATTGCTTTCACCCATGTCTGGAGCAGAACACAACAAAGACATAATTAGCATCGTTAAGATCTGGTGGTGTGATCTCAGTATACTCCATAGGTGAAACAGCATACACATCAGGGGATAAGTATGGCTCAATTCTCCCTTTGAACAAAAACAAAAGGGTTGATAGCACCTCCTCTCTATCTCTCCACCTAGGTATCAGGCACAATACTTGAAATAAGAGGACTGGTACACATCTCACATGAAGCCATTTGCCTGTTCACTTCCTCCCCAGTATCTCACCCAACAAATGACTTCTGACTACAGCAAGAGTATGGGAACGGAGGGAAGAGGGCTTTATATTTTTAATACTCCTCCCTCACAGTGCAAACAAAATCTCTCCCTTGAAATAAATGTTGAAGTGCCATTTGCAAAAAGGTAGATTTTTAAAGTGCCCACTGAATTTTCTTTAAGCAAGTAAATGTTATTTACCACCTTCAGCACTCTTGAATAGAAAGGTGACCAACCTTGATTTTATAGGGTTTTTCTTTTCTTTTTAAGATTCTAACCTTTTCCTCAAGGCTTTGTATCTCAAGTAGATTTGTGTCTTTAAAACGTCTGCACAGTTCCTGTGCTTCACTCCATGCCACTTTTCTTTTTTCATCTATCAAGTAGCATTTTCCTCCCCAGTACCACCAGCCATCACCAAGGGGGCATCTTAAACTGTACAAGCCTGACACACCAACAAAAAAGAAAACAAATGCAAAAACTATTATGATTTCCCATGTTTTGTTGCTTTTCATAGTCTAACCATAGTTTAAAAGTTATGGTTTTCCCAGTAGTGATGTATGGAAGTGAGAGCGGGACCATAAAGAAGGCTGATCGCCGAAGAATTGATGCTTTTGAATTATGGTGCTGAAGGAGACTCTTGAGAGTCCCATGGAATGCAATAACAAACCTATCTATTCTTAAGAAAATCAGCCCTGAGTTCTCACTGGAAGGACAGATCGTGAAGCTGAGGCTCCAATACTTTGGCCGCCTCATGAGGAGAGAAGACTCCCTGGAACAGACCCTGATGTTGGGAAAGATGGAGGGCACAAGAAGAAGGGGACGACAGAGGACGAGATGGTTGGACAGTGTTCTCGAAGCTACCAGCATGAGTCTGACCAAACTGTGGGAGGCAGTGGAAGACAGAAGTGCCTGGCGTGCTCTGGTCCATGGGGTCACGAAGAGTCGGACACAACTAAACGACTAAACAACAACATAGTCTAACATTCCTTTGTATCTTTTGCCAAGTGAGTATTTTCAGAGTGGGTAGAGAGTTGTTCATTATATAAGGCAGAATCATCCCATTAACTTCCAATAACTGTCAGTGATAAGCTTACTCTGTACAAGTGATGGTTTGCAAATCAGGATCCATCCTCAGGGGCACATTCTCCCTTTCCCTCCATCCATCCATCAGGATCTATTGTTTTATCCTGTTGTTTTAATTACATTATTTTTCAGATGCTGCTTTTGTATGCTTTTATGTCTTCAATTATAAACTACATTTGGCAAAGCTTTGTTTTCAAAACTCTTAAATGAATAAATAGGGGTTTTTTAAAGAAAGAAAGAAAGAAAGAAAGAAAGAAAGAAAGAAAGAAAGAAAGCTCACTTACCAAAAGGGCATGTACCTACACGCTGAGGTGCAACACAAACAATGGGACCTTCACATGTTCCCGTAACAGGGTGGCATGGTTTGTCCCAATGACAGGGCCGGCATTCAGATTCACACTCTGGCCCATAGTATCCATAGTCACATGCTTAAAATAAAATAAAATAAAAGTAATATAGCAGTATAGAATGTTCAAAGCGTTTCACATACATTATCTTGTTGCAACCTTTACAACAGCCCTGCTAGGTAGGTCAGTGTTATTATTTCCATACCTGAAGTTGGAAGAAAAGAGGCCAAACTTAGATTCACAAAATGTTTAGGGGTACGTGTCCCCCCAGAAAAAAGCACTGTTTGTGAGTATGCTTTAAAGTGTTTGGAAGAGGCAAAAAATAGAAGAAATCAGTGTTCAGTTGAGGGGGTATACTGGACGAGTAAAAGCAGGAACAAGCAAATATCACACCTGAAGGAAAAACCAAAACAAAACAGTATTCTTTGTTGTACTTCTACATCTGTAGGTGAAACTGGTTATTCCAAGGTACCAGTCTCTTCAGCAAGGAAAAGCATGAATGAGATTTCAAAGGATCTACAGTGGTACCTCGGTTTACAAACAGTCCTGTTTATGAAATATTCAGTTTATGAACTCCACAAAACGGGAAGTAGTGTTCCGGTTTGCCAATTTTACCTCGGTCTACGAACGGAAGCCAAACAATGGAAGGGGATCGGCAGCAGGAGGCCTCATTAGGAAAAGTGCACCTTGGTTTAAGAATGGATTTGGTTTAAGAACGGACTTCAGGAATGGATTAAGTTCGTAAACCGAGGTACCACTGTATTTAGAATACAAAAATATCACAGAATTTTGTATTTTCATGAGAGGGAATCTTGATACGATTCAGTATTCAATAATTCTAAACATTTAAGAAGGTACTCAAGACAATTACGACTACCTGATTTTAAAAATGTTACACTTGGACCAAATCCGCCACCAACTAATATTAAACCATTGAACAAGAAATATCCATTTTTCCACAATCCATAGCCAAGACATTTTGACTTCAATCTAATACATTCATCCCTTGAATAATTGTAAGTATAATTGGTTGACAAAGTTGGTTTCTCTGAGATCACTAGTGAATCCCAAAAGCCTGTGTATACATCAAGGTCTGTAGGGAAGACAGAAAAAGGTTATACTGCGGTCCATCTGTTAAATATATATGAACAACCAAATGTTAATATCATTTATGTGATGCTTACACAAGAGGCCTCTTTAAGAAGGCCTCTATAAGCAAGTTCTACAGCTTAATTAACAGTGATGTAGACATATAAAGCTAGTTTATGATACGGATGACTCACAACAAAGCCAGGCAAGGTCAGTTAGTAGTTTGAAAAATCTATACTGAGTACTGTATATTTCTTTAAAATGTTAAAATTTGTAGACAAAATAAACAATGTCATAACTCTGATATTTTAATCATTCCTATTACTGCTCACTTGTCTTCAATCAATATGCTTGAACATATGAGGGAATTCAGCTGCACTGCTCACAGATTGTAAAAAGCAAAACCCCCACGATTTTTTTTAAATTCTAAACCTATGCCCATCAACTTACGATACATGAGCCACAATGCATGTACAAATTCAACAGAAAAATGAAGATACTGAACACTGGGTACCACCATTAGACCCATAACAGCATTTGACAAGTTATGGCTTTGTTGGCATAAGATCAACTACTATTAAGCAATTGCTGCTAGCATGCTTTAAATCAAGACAGTAAATCCCACAGAAATAATGCAAAGCAATTCTTTAAGGCAATCAGACATTCAGTGCTGGCAAATGTAGCAAGAGATCTAGAACTTTCTGGGGATTTCTTTAATGCCAATGTAAGATATAAAAAGTTAACAGAAAAAACACATGGGTCTCTTAACAAAATGATTCTGTTCAGATTTCCAACAGCTCCATTACATTCCTCTCTGTGACAACTGGGCATGCTCATTGCGCTGTTTTTGGGAACTTGCCTCATGAGGAGGGTTAAAGAGGGTTTGTTTGTTTTTTGACCTTCTGCATATCTTAGGGTTCCCTGGTGATGTGATTCTTTCTTCTCTGAAATATTGCTTAGTATGTGACTGATTCTTGAAGGATCAAACTAAAGCACCATCTGGTTTAGCATCCTATAGTGGCCATCTACAAGCAGGCCTTATTTCCACCTCTTTAAGAGGTTTTTTTTAAAAGCTTTTTTGGCACTTCTGCAAATCATTCATTTAACTGAGTTATGCTTGAGGGGGTAAGAAGTGTACATTTTTATAAAACTACAGAGGATCTTCATTATAACTGCTGCTGACTCTTCTAATTGCTTCTGCAAACTCTATGCAATTCTCAGAGTTCATCTAGGTTGCTACCTCGTTTAGATGCTGAAGCTATCAGAATTTTGTCAAAATATAAATATTCACCACAGCAGATCACAAGTAAATTGAGAGGCCAATGGCCTAAAACTTCCCAAATAAATACAGAAAGTTTGCATTAAAAGCCTTCAGATTGAAACATATGATCTAAAACCTTATGGTCTGTTGATCATGGATACACAGCAAAATATACCTAAAGACTATTTAGTGTCCCAAAACAGAGTACTATAAACTACAGTGGTGCCTCGGTTTACAAACTTAATCCATTCCAGAAGTCCGTTCTTAAACCAAAACCGTTCTTAAACTGAGGCGCATTTTCCCTAATGAGGCCTCCCTCCACCAGTGCCCTTCCACCATTCGGATTCCATTTTAGACCAAGACACTATTTCCGGTTTTGCGGAGTTTGTAAACCAAATCATTCTTAAACCGGACTGTTCTTAAACCGAGGTACCACTGTACTATGTTGCAACTGGTATATTGTAATTCAGGGCTTCTTTCTGTTCCAAACAAGTAGCATTTAATCCCTCTGTTGGGACAGTTGATCTTCAAAAAGTCAACAATGCTAACTCATTCAGTTGTCTTTTTCCCCAAATTATACATGAGCAACTTCTACGTAACAATAAAGATCAGCAGACTCCGAACCTCGTCCAGCTGGTCTCTTGCACACCCATTCTCTCTTTTCAGTACAGTAAACTTTACTGATAACACCTTTGTTTGACATATCAGCACATCTGTGCCATTTGTACCCCTTTGGGAAATCCAGCCTGTCAAAATATAATAAAAGAATTAATTAAGTAACTTCATCCGTACATGCCCATGTAATTTCTACATGATCATTGCTGATCACTAGTGACCACCAACTATTCTTTCTCCCAACTCGAATGGAGAGTGGATACCCCTTCTGAGCCAAGCTGGGAGTGTGCACTGAGAAGATAGTGCAGGCTGGCGGATCATTCAGTGCACTTTCTTAACCTGTCTGGGGAGGGAATTGCCTACTCCTCACTGAAATTGGGTGAGCAGGGTGCTTTAAAAGTGCCGATTGTGCTGGCTGACAACAGCAGGTGGGATGCACACTTACAAAACACTATTACTTCTGTTTTAAGAATGCTACTGGCAATTTCACTGCGAGAAGTGAGGTTACAGGGAACCAGACAGAGGGCCTTCTCGGTAATGGCACCCACCCTGTGGAACACCCTCCCTTCAGATGTGAAGGAAATAAGCAGCTATCCTATCTTTAAAAGACATCTGATGGCAGCCCTGTTTAGGGAAGTTTTTAATATTTAATGCTGTACTGTTTTTAACATTTGACTGAGAGCCGCGCAGAGTGGCTGGGGAAACTCAGCCAGATGGGCGGGGTATAAATAAATTATTATTATTTGTTGTTGTTGTTTAGTCGTTCAGTCGTGTCCGACTCTTCGTGACCCCATGGACCAGAGCACGCCAGGCACTCCTGTCTTCCATTATTATTATTATTATTACATCATCACATGATGCATTCTGGCCCAACTGCTATGAAAGAACAAAGGGTTTTTGTTGTTGTTGTTAAAGAAGCAAGGGAGGGTAAAGTTAAACAGCTTAGACATTTTACTGAAATTCCTACACCTGAAAGCACTCAAACCCTAGCTTTTTTTTCCATTCCAAGCATACTTGTTATAAGAACTTTGTATCTGATATAACTTTTTAGAGGAAGAGGTGGAATAACTTAAGGAATTGATTGGCAGTACCTTCTAGTAAGAAATGAACACTTGCACAGATGGCCTTTTCAGATATTTTAGCACCAGTGGTCTGACTGGTATAACGCAGCCACCTATATTCCTATGATTGCAGCCAGCCAAGCATTTAAGCAAGGCCACTAATGCCTATGTCTTTGGGTACCATACAAAGAAAGAAGAAGAGCTGACTAATGGTTCTCAAAGTCCTGATATTTTCTAATACTCAGATCATACAAGTGCATTACCACCACCAAAGCCAGTGACATTATATGATACGTCAGAAAATCAAGCAGCCATGCCTCAACTTTCCTACTAAGTGCAACATATTGTGAAATGATAGGAAAGCAACATGTCTGGCCCAGCCTTTAGGTTTGAGCCAATAGCAAAACAACAATTTAAACGTGAGTGGAAAAGGGATAAGGGTTGGCCAGATGTAGAACACAGCTTAACCCTAAATATTTCTTCACTACCCTGTGCTTAGAAAAAGTAATTTTGTCATGTGTTACTTATTCATACTTCCATAACTTTCTCCAGACTCTACCTCTATGCTCTCTCAGTCTTTCCCTGACCTGTTTGTAATAATAAAGACCACTAAAGTAAAGGTAAAGGTACCCCTGCCCGTTCGGGCCAGTCTTGCCAGACTCTAGGGTTGTGCGCTCATCTCACTCTAAAGGCCGGGAGCCAGCGCTGTCCGCAGACACTTCCGGGTCACGTGGCCTGCGTGACAAGCTGCATCTGGTGAGCCAGAGCCGCACACGGAATGCCGTTTACCTTCCCGCTGGTAAGCGGTCCCTATTTATCTACTTGCACCCGGAGGTGCTTTCGAACTACTAGGTTGGCAGGCGCTGGGACCGAACAATGGGAGCGTACCCCGCCGCGGGGATTCAAACCGCCGACCTTTCGATCGGCAAGTCCTAGGCGCTGAGGCTTTTACCCACAGCGCCACCCGTGTCCCTAATAAAGACCACTACTTGATACCAAATGAGATCTGCGTACAGAAGTTCCAGATACTGTGTTTATTATCCTTGATGAGTCTTTTCATAGCTGTTTGCAAACATGCAATACACAGCTGAGATCTGCTTAAACTGCCAACAGTTATGGATTGGGCCCACTCATTATACATACCATTGCAATGTACTTTCTGCATTGTCCTCATGTGACCAAGCCCAGACCTCATCGGAGTTTATATCTTGCAGTCCTAGCCATGTTTTTTCTCTAATAAACTTTTGTATCCACTCCTACAATTGAAATCAGGATAAGGAATAAAAACAGAAATAGCTAGGCAGTACTGATTTTTAAAAGCAGTGCATGTGTTTTCACAATTAATGAAAAGATGATCACTTTGTTTCCATTCCAGCTGCAAATGTTGCTTCTGATATTAAACTGGTGTTGGGTTATCTTGTACAGGTATCATTAAAGCAGTTAGAAATTATATGATTTTAGTACTAGGATAAACAATGAGCAGAGTTGAGATCTGGATCTTCAGTACATATTGTATTTATTATGAGGACTACCTATTCAACTGTGATATACAAGCTCTTTAAAACCTCTTCCTAGCTTGGGTCAAAGATATCTCAAGGACCATTTTCCCCCACCTGAATCTGCCCAAATGTTAAGATTTTTTACAGAGGTTGTCCTTTGTGTCCTACCAGCACCTGAAAGAGGACAACTGATGGAAGAGTAGTTCCAGCTCTATCAATTGTCATTGATTGGCAGCCATTTCATCTGGCTGCGATAGAGGGAGAGATGGGAAGAACAACACCCTCTGTGAACTGTGCAGAGGGACCTGCTTCAGTTGGCTCCTCCTTGCCCTCAAACAGGTCATTAAAATAACTTTTAATGAGACAGTGTTCTCGAAGCTACAAACATGAGTCTGACCAAACTGCGGGAGGCAGTGGAAGACAGGAGTGCCTGGCGTGCTCTGGTCCATGGGGTCACGAAGAGTCGGACACGACTGAACGACTAAACAACAACAACAAAGTTTAAGACTAAGTGCCAGATTTTGCTTTTCCTAGTCCCTCATCTCTCCTCCTCTCATGCTGCAGGGAGGGACTGTGCTGTCTATTGTTGAACTTATCTAAGCCACCTTGGAAGCCTTTTTGGCTGAACAGCAGGGTTAATACATAAGGAGGATCTTTGTGCAAAATTAGACATTAACTTATGTATCACTTACTGAGCCAGGAAGGACAAAAAGAAATCTGATGCGCATTCAACTAATCATTCAGTTATGTATACCTTGGTGTTCTGCATGCCACTGCTCATCCCCAGTCATATTAGGCTTACAAAGACACACAGTGGAATGGAAAGGTACTTTAAGGCATGAATAAAATAGTAATATAGATGTGGGCACTTGTATCCAGTAGGACCAAGTTGATCTATTCTTGCTGGTGTTATTGTTTGAAATGCATGTGGTAGCTCTTGTTCCTTTGTCTGATTGATGTAGCCTATCTCCTTGCTCCTACAATCCCAGGGAAACTAGCAGCTGGAGCACTGTTCTTTTCAGAAAGGATGGGAGGAAATAAGCTCCCTTCAGCTGCTCCTTCTCTGGACATTGGATGGGGTTGATTGGTCTTACTCTTGTCCCAATTATCTTTCTGAGAGGCAGGGGGAGCAGCTTCCTAGTGGCCTTTGGTCCCCTGGCCAACAGCAGAAACCAGAATGTGCTGCCCTTCAGCTGTGCAGCCCCTGAGCAATAGTGCTATGAATTAAAACCCTCTGCTAGCAATTCAACCGTGGGAACAAAATTCTTTGGACCAGCAAAGCACCATGAATGGCTGGGAAGGAGTAAGTAAAGCTAAACAATGTGTTGCAGAGCAGAAGTAGTTGTTACATGACAGAGTGTGTGTACCTCACTATGGTATGTACTGGCAATAGCAAGGGCCAGTAAATCAGCTTGCAGAAGTAAGCTAGTATGAAGTTTTGCAGGCCAGTAACTTGTAGGTTTGTTCATAAGGCTGAGGTAATGTGATCTGCGCGTTCTGCATCTGTGTCCACACATGAAATGTTTCCCTCTAAAAAGGTGGGGGGTGAGGGCAGAAGTGAATGCGTGCAACAAGCTTTCAGGCAGAGAATCCAGATGAATATTGTCTTCTATGTGTGACACGTAGAGGAGCATGTACTAATTCACCATGTGGACAGGTATGAACCAGCCTTCTCAGGTCTTACCATTTAAAAAATGATAATTGAGATTCTGGGGATTCTTACAGCAATTCTTTACAACAGCATCACTAAAGGAACTTGCATCAGCTTGGAAAAAATAACATAAAAGTGTAGAAACATTTTTTTACTGTATAGTGCCTGCAATATTAATAAAAAAGTACAGCGTTCTTCTGAATTGTGATACTTCTACATAGGTGCTAAAGTTCTGGAAGTACAGGCCAATTAAGACAAGAGTCACTAATGGTAAAATAGCCATACCAGATCACCTTGGTCTTCAATCCATAGAAGTTCAGCAGCCCTAAAACGACTGCAGGAAGAATTGGCTTCTTCCCAGCGTTTTTCAGCATCAATATGGACAGAGAAATAGTAACAGTATCTGTTCCAGTAGCGCCATTTACCCATATCGGGACATCTCTGGCTGACAGTGCCTTTAAAAACAAATGCACAAAAAGCTACTTCATACTCATGCCAAAACAAATATGCAAAACATTTACCCTGTGCAAACAGAAACTTTCCAGTCTCAAGAAATTCACTCTCATGATATCAACAAAAAATATAGGGATGGCCTGTAGAAAAAGACAGAAAAACTACGTTTTCCAGAGAACTGTGGATTTGGTAAAGATTAGCTCAAATTCAGATTGGGGTGGGGGGAATAGCTCCCCTTATTCCAATCCAAAGAGAATCCACGGGGTGCCAATCACTAGTTTCCACAACCATCATGATTCACTGGGGCAGAAATGTGTATCTGATCTGTGAACAACACACTGCATAATATTTATTCTGCTTGGAGGCTTTTCCCAATTCATTGCAATGTAGAAGTCATATTCAGAGAATGGTTCTTGTTACAGAACTGGCTAAACTAGGCATTGAATTTGCGTGTAATCACCTCTGAAAGAATGAGCAGGCGCTCAAACAGTGCTAGTGCAGCCACTCTTATGGCATGGTCCTAGTCTCCATCATTCAAAGGATGTTACTAAGAGCATGAACATCTGCTCTGTACTGAGCTAAGCAACTACAAGACAAAATATGCACCAGGGCACATGGGGAAACAGCAGTGTTCTGTTTCATTTCCATTAAAATGATCCTGAAAACAGAGAAGCATTAGGGATATTTTGAAGACCCGCTTCAGCCACAGAACAAAGACAGCAATATTTCATATAAACTAAATTTATTTATTTATTTTTGTTTGTTTTTTAAGCTTACTTTCTGAACACCTCTCTATAGAGGATGTGTCTCTGCAGAAGGCTTTCTCATCACAGAAACCAGTCAACATGTTACAAAGGGCATTATCTCTGCATGGTGGACATTCTTCCCCACATCCATACCCGTAACGTCCTGGTGAACAAGCTAGAGTGCAGAGAATTTAAAAATTTTTAAAGTAACAAAGCAGGCTTGGACATCTATGTATGATAAAAATATGATAAAAATATTCCAAGCTACAAATACACAGGCAAACATATAGGGAGGAATTCAACATAGTATTAAGGAGATCATTTTGTCAGCACAAGAATTTCTGCTTGCCTGATGGAATGAGTTCTCCTCTCCTCCTCCCATGTACTGTTCTAGGGATTATCCTGGCCTCCCCATGAGCAAATTTGGGGGCCATGGTGGGGAGGAGGGAGAAGCCACATCATGTTATCGGAAGTCGCTGCATGGGCTTTCACTAGGTGGACTGGTCAGCTGAATCCAGCCCTAATAAATTATTTTTTACAGTAAGATCCAGTGTTTTACCACAGCAACATGCCTTACCATGGACAAACTACTGATTACCATCGTACCTTGGATCTCAAACACCTTGGCTCCTGAACAAATCGGCTCCTGAACGATTGAAACCCAGAAGTGTTATGGTTTTTGAACAATTTTTGGATGCTCCTGCAGCCAATCAGAAGCTGTGCCTTGGTTTTTGAATGGTTCCAGGAGTTCTGTTTGAGAACCAAGGTACAACTGTACCTTGTCAACAGTAAAGGGAGTCAATAACCAATGAGTGGGTATCCCTAAGAAAATTTTGCCACACCAAGCAGCCCAACTGGGACCTGTAAAAACACCATGACCTATAGAAGACTGTTCAGAAGATACTGCAGCCCTCAAGATGAAAAATTCTGTTTCAGAAAGAAGTAAATAAGCACTACTAAAACTGTAAATAATTACAGCAGTGTTAAATTCTGAATCATCACTTCAGCTTATGGAATTATATCCATTCTGGATGCTTTGTCTCAGCCTGTGTGAAATAAATCACAGAGTGATGTACTAACAAGGTTGAGCAGAGAATGCATGAGTTAGACTATTCCAAAACATCATGGGATCTCATTCTTTCTTATCTGTACTGATTTTTAAAACCTGGATGTATTCCCAACACTTCCAGGTGCTTCAGACTCAAAAGCTAAGCAGCATTTTCTCATTCTCAGCTGTTCTCATAGAACAGTAAGCAGAAAATCATATCACTACAGTGAGAGCAACTGGAGATGGTTCAGCATTGTTTTAAAGCAGCAATCAAATAGAAAACATAAAAAACCCTGAGTATTACTGTGACAGGTGCAAAGCAGGTAAACTGTATAAAAGTTCCAATAAACCCCTAGAATACAATAGGATGTATGACTGCCATGAGAAAGCCACAGAACAGCAACAAAATATATGGGTCATTTGTGAGGAAAGTACTGTGGTCCTCCGCAACTACATGGAGACACTGTGGGCAACACAACCCTAAAAGAGTAATATAAGCATATGGATATTTAGCACCTTTGATACAGAAGAAATACAAAGTGCAATAACTTACTTTATCATTCAAGTGCTAGGCAACAAGATAAATAGAAATTTACAAGAAGAAAAAATACAGAATCAAACATGTTAGGTTGTAAAATATCAAAATGCTGGCAAGGCTATGCTATGTCTGCCAGCTCCAGTTTCCACAGCTTACTATATCTCTTGGGCCTTTATTTAACCTCCCATACCAATTACATTCTACTACATTTGTCTTTTATTTTCTACTATGCTCCCTCTTCTTCAGTTTGTCTATCTTTGTCAATTTACTTTTCTCCATTTCTCTCTTTGTCTCCTATGCTGTGTGTGCTCTCTCACTAGTGCACTCTCTCTCTCTCACACACATACACATACACATACACATACATACACACACACACAATGCATGTGTCAGTATTGTATCACCGTTATCATATTTCCCCCTCCCCCAATTTGGTTTGCTTCTTATGCTTCCTAGCTCAATCTCTCTTAGATCAGTAGTTCTCAAACTGTGTGCCAAGTCCCATGGTATAATATGAGGATACCCCTCAAAAGCATGTTAGCACTTTTTGAATGGCTCCTGGAATGCATTAGGATGGGTTGGAACCTGCAAGCTTCAATATAAAAAACATGCTCTCAAGTTTATTATTTAGCAGAATACTGAGCCATCTCAATGTAACATGGGGTACAACTAGCATGGCTCCTCCAGATGATCTCAGTGTTTGGGCTGAGATATTAGGGTTCAGACACTCCTTATGGTAACCTGGACTCAACCTGTTCAGGGCTTTGGCTATTGACATAATATATGAACCCAACCCAGTAGCATATAGGCAGCCAGTCCAGATGTTTTAGTGGAGGTGCCACATACTGTTGGCTTTCTGACCCCATCTACAGTCTAACTGATGCTTTCTTCACCAGCTGGAGCTTCCAGAGTAGGGCAGTACTACATACAGTGCATTACAGTAATCCAGACTTGAAGTTACCAATTCATGGACTACAGTGGCCAAGCTATCCCAATCCAAATACGGGCGTAGCCGGTGTACTAGGTGAAACTGCTAGGGACATTTGGGCCTCTTGTGTCTAGGTGTATCTAGGAGTACTACCAAGTTACAGACCTGCTCCTTTAGGAGTGCAACCCCATCCACAAATTTTGTTGGCTCCCACCCCCACAAGGAATCACTTTATAGGGGGGAAAACTAAATTTGGTCAATCTTTAAGCTCCACTGGTTCTGATCCTTCTCAATATTTCCAGGACATTTCAAACTTCTATTTGGAGCTATTATAGCTCAGAATTTTGAATCTTTACTCAGCATTCCAGTGCACCAAACAGCTATAAAAACAGAAATGATCCTTACCAGTCTTCAAATGAAATACATGATGCCTCACACCTGATACCATTTCCATTCCTGTGACAAGAAAATGTTTGTCTGGCCAGCTACTTATTCCAGTACAGTTCTCTCTTAATATACAATAGAATCTTGCTTCCTCAAAGTTTTTGTACACAGCCAGGGGGTGAACAGCCAGCATTATTTTCCCAGGGTAATCAATGAAAATGTCAGGACCAACTTTTTAAAAAAGAAGAGACAATTTAGTAACATGATTATAATTTAGTAACAAGATTACTGACAGCAAATACAGCATGAATTGCTATATGAAAGAAAGCAAATTTAGGAATCTTAGTCACTACAACTAATCATACTTACTCTGGGCAAATTCAGATTCATAATCATAAAACAGAGCAAAAGGTTACGTGATCCTATGATGAGCATTTATATTGTATAACAATCAAATATTCCAATCAGTACCTATTTCTTTTTCACAAACATAGAAATGTTGCTCAGTGCATGGTAATGCCATAAGTCTGCCTCCTCTAACCATCATAACACATCCATTTTCTGTGGCAGGAAAGTCCCATAACCTGATTAAAAATATAAAAAATAAGCTGGTAGAATTAACAATGCAGTTTATTTATACACTCTGCCTTACAAAATTAAAAAAAAAAAACCCAACAACTGAACATCCCATACATTTCTGTACTCTTTACAGCAGTATTCCTGAGAATGCAGAACCAATTTGTTTACTTCAGAGGGCGCCTTTATAATGTTGTATGTTGTCTAATTAAAAGCAAACAGGAAACTTTTCTAGAATATGTAGAAAATACTGAAATCTAAAAGCAGAATGCAAACAAAAAGCAGATGGCATAGAAATTAGGGACATCTCTGAGAGTCCAGTTCCCAAATTAAAACTGAATGGATGGAACAATAGCTCAACACTAAACATAGTAGTGTGGTGTCACAGGAAAGTGGGACCAACTGCCTTTATATTACTGAACAGAACAAAAACCCAGTTATATTGATAAACAGGCAGCCCCCAGTTTACGCATGTTCAATATGTGCACGACCATGTCTATACAAATCATGCCAAACGTGGAAGTGACCTGGAAATGCCATAAAGACGTCACTGAAAGGGTGGAATGGAGGCAAGGGCAGAATGAGGTGTTTGCAGGCTTTTTCAATGGTTTTCTTTGGTATGCAAAATGTTAACGGGAGGCGACCTGTAAATTGGGAGGGGAGATTTCCCCAAACTAAGAAATTAATAAATGTCAGAATCTAGCTAATAATTGGATAAGGAATGGAAAATGCAACCTGCTGAACTGTGCCAGATGTGGAATCCCTGGGTTGGTGCCTGGTAACTAGGTGCAGAGCCATTAAAAACCAATACCAGGGCCATTAAGGATTTTGGCAATACAAATGAACTGTCCTCTCCACCACCCATCCTGGTTCTGAGGAGTGGATAGAGGCAGGACAATTAACAGGAGATGGGATGGGGTGACTAGAAAAAGAGTAATTTCATAGGAGGCTTGGGTTTTGGGTGAGAGGTCTGCTGGGAAAGAGAACAAAGGTCAGACCCCAAGAACTGCTGGGCGGGCAGAACCAACTTGGCTGTTGCCTGGAAGAGGCTGCATTATGCGACAAGGGGCCATGACTGACTGCTGCTTTGGAACTAAGCTTGCTGAAGCTATGGGGGGTGGGGGTGGGATGAGAGACATTTTTAGGGTAAAATGTTCTGCACCCCCTCCATTGTAGATTTCCAGGGGTAAATGTATTAATAAACCAAATTTCTTAAAGACACTAGCCTCCACTGTCTTTCTAATGGAAACGCAATCCTGGGTAAGCTCCTGGAATCTCACACTGCGCATGGAGATTATGGCAACATGTAACAATATTATTGGACGAAGACAGTCACAAAAGAATGGGGAGGAAATGTATAACTTCCAGAGAAGAACTCTCTCCGTCAGTCTGCAGGCCTTACCTTCCAAAATGCTTCTCATCACCAAAACCTTCTTTAGCATCCTCTTCTGATGACAATTTGAGAGTTATAACTGAGCAAGAGTGTTATTAAAAACAATGCTCAATAGGTACTATGGAAGTATCTATGGAACTATGCTCTTTTCCTGCAACTGCTGAAATTGAATGCTTACCAGGAGTAGTGTAATGGATCAACAGCTTCTTGATGGCCACTCCATTTCCATACACTTCCTTCCTGTAGCAAACCAATCCAACTCTGACTTTCCATCATAGTATTAAGCCACTTCTAGAAAAAGAAATCTCTTTTAAAAACAGCTTATCAAATTTAAGACCTGAACAAATATCTGGAATCTGTATTGGGATGGATGGAATTCAACAGGTACTGTTGGTTGATGACAGATGCAAGCTACAGAACTCTGCTAGACAAAGGATCCTTGGGATGGCTTATGCAAAGTCATTAAAAGACAAAGGTGTTGATTGGCATCCGTTAGCACATCAAAGGAAGGGTCTCAGGACTGTGAAAGACAGGGTAGTCAAGGTGATAGGGAGGGAGCAGGCTGTGCTCACATGAGAAAAATGTGCCTCTAAAAATGTTCTTGGGATAGGGAGGAGTTGTTTGGAGTAGGAATGCGCTGGGAAGAAGGGAAACAAAAGCCAGAAATAATCTTGGCAGGCTGACTGAAGTGAGGCTGGGCTCCAGTGCTGCACTGCTGTGGGGAACACACCCCTCTTGCAATGACTCCTTCCATCTAAATTCAGGTGTAAGTATGTGAATAAGAAGGATGTGGGTGGCGCTGTAGGTTAAACCACAGAGCCTAGGACTTGCAGATCAGATGGTCGGTAGTTCGAATCCCCACAACGGGGTGAGCTCCCGTTGGTCAGTCCCTGCTCCTGCCCACCTAGCAGTTCGAAAGCACATCAAAGTGCAAATAAATAGGTACCGCTCTGGCGGGAAGGTAAACAGCGTTTCCGTGCGCTGCTCTGATTCGCCAGAAGCGCCTTAGTCATGCTGGCCACATGACCCGGAAGATGTACGCCGGCTCCCTCGGCCAATAAAGCAAGATGAGCACCGCAACCCCAGAGTCAGTCACAACTGGACCTAATGGTCAGAGGTCCCTTTACCTTTTATGTGAATAAGACATATTTCTTAAAGCTACAACAGCTACCCCTGCATCTTGATTCTCAAAGGAGCACAAATTCTGGTTGGGCACCTAGAACTGTCCTGGAATCTTGCTACTGCTCGGCAGTCAGCAGGGTAGTGCTCAGCCTTTGTAACAATACTTAAAACTCTCGTACAGGCATTACAGCTCTTCAGCCATGTACTTCAGGCCTTGATGGTAACTAGACTGATACAAGCAATTTTCCTCCCACTATTCCCTAGATTGCTTTTTAGCACCAGCTAGTATACTCAAACGCAGCAATTGCAGTAGACTCATCTTGATGTTATCAGGGCCAGTTTATCAGTGGGCTGGTAAATTTTTTAAAGGAACTGATGTAACTGATGAATTAACCTAAACTGATTAAGGGGGGGGGGGGAGAATGCTACTCATCACAGCACCTATACACTGGGCTAGATATAGCAGGACTTTCAAGGTACAAATCTACTTTGTTTTTTTCTTGAGAGGGAGTACTATTAGTTTTCTTTAGTTCTTAGCCATCCAGCTAGCCTTTTCCCTCCCTCTGTTGTACCTTAGTGCATGTACCTAGCTTGGCTAGAGAACGGTCTAGGCTCTGCTCGCCAGTCTCCCAAACGACCTGCCAGCCAGTCCCATTTCTGAAGCTTACATGCCATCCACACCCTTCTGCCTTTTTGGCTTGAGCAATAGGGAGAGAAAACCATCTTCAATGGGTCAGATTTGGCTTATGAATCTCCAGCAGCCTATTACATCTTCAGTCTAATTGATTACATATCTGATCAAATGTAAAAAGTTGCAGTGCATTAAACCTAAATTAGTCAGTTTTAAATGTACTTATGCCTGTTCTTTTCAATGATCTGATGTGTATGATTGGGTTTTTGCCTTTTTGAAATATTTCCAGCTCCTTTTCCTGAAAACAGGAAGAAAGGTAGCCTAAACTAAAACTAGCAATGTTTAAACCTTTTACAGTACAGTGGCACCTCGGGTTACATACGCTTCAGGTTACACACGCTTCAGCTTACAGACTCCGCTAACCCAGAAATATTACCTCAGGTTAAGAACTTTGCTTCAGGTTGAGAATAGAAATCGTGCTCCGGCGGCACGGCAGCAGTGGGAGGCCCCATTAGCTAAAGTAGTGCTTGAGGTTAAGAACAGTTTCAGGTTAAGAACGGACCTCTGGAACAAATTAAGTACTTAACCTGAGGTACCATTATATGTCTTTTTGTTGTCTCAAATTTATCCTTGCACTAAAGTACAATACCTTTTCCTTTTCATTGCCAATTTTGACAAGGTTGACATCCTTGTAGTATGAACACTGCACGCTTGCCTGTGTGTACTGCTGTTTCCTTTTCTTTTCAAAATAATAGCAGTGTCCGTCATAAAACCACCATGGGGCATTCTGTGGACATTTTGGATTCCTGATGCCTGAAATGAAGAAAATTATAAGGAAACTAATGCTGATCTCTTATGTCAAGTGAGAACTGAACCTTTCTCTATAGTTGAGGATCATATCCATGATTGGATTTCTCCTCCAACTTGCTCCAAAAGACAGGTATGCCATCTGTAGTGGGCAGCCTCGCATCTTGCCTGCTCCAAAAAAGCAGCTTCAGGCACAGCTCTGCTTCTCTCTGTTATTATTCTTATTCTTATTATTAAGTGGTGAGCATGTGATCTTTCCACGGGAGCATTTGATTGGCAGAAAGTGCATGGTATTTCACACATAACTGGTGCAATTACTCCATCTTCCAGTGAGGGGAGATTTTTGGTTATGTTCCATCTTCCCAGGATTTTTCCATTGTTTGTTTGTCCTCTTGCTTGTAGATATAAATGCACCCCTTCCTTGTGACAATGGTTCTGTTTGTTTTCTTCTTAGAACACAACCACTACCCAAGTTTTGCAAATGTCTAAACGTTGGTCTTCAGATTTGGTTTCACTAGCGGCTATTTTTGCTATTTCTAATATCAGAGAAAGAAGACAGGCTGACTCAACTGCCCTCCAGTAAGGTTATTTATTCTTTTCCATACAGCCTTAGCTATATCACATGCTAAACTAAAGCATCATGGCCAACCCAGCAGTGCAGCAGCTTTTAGTACTCCAAGTGACAGGAACACATTCTGACAGATATTCAGTCAGTTAGACTACAGTCCTTTATGTATTTACCTGAAAGTAAACCTCACTCAACTCAGTATGCCTAATTTTTTATTAAACATGAATAGTTTACTAGGACAGGTCACAATCTTGCAGAAACCAGAGGTGTGCCAAACCATTCATTTTATTTTCATTAATATTTTCATCATGAAGCAAAGGCTCATGTATAACGCAGATATTCTGAAGCAAAAGTTGGTTGCAATGTTTGCCATTATACTATTTTCTGAGGTTTTACAACTGTACACCCTTTTCTTCATTCAAAAGCACTACCAGTTACACATATCAAATTTGCACTGAACGGAATCATGCTATTTTAACATGTTTTTTGCTTCACATTACCAACTGTATTTGCATCTGTTTGCATTTACTTTCTAGTGCTTTTCTACTGAAGTTCATACTGTATCTAGCCTTTTGTTTTATAGGGCCAAATGAGCTGCCTCCAGAGATATGTAGTTTTAGTCATCATGCCTTGTCTCTAAGCCTGTCTCAAAAACGTTTCCTTAAAAACAGCACCAACAAATCTCATAAGCATTTTGTAGCAACATCACCACATTGTATCTGCTTTTAAATAAGCATCTTTTTGTATTTTCCATTTTTTCTGTCATGGAGACTAATGAGCGCATCTAGCAAATACTGTATACAAATTACTTGTTTTTAGTTTTGAGAAATGACACAAACAAGAAAACTTATATTTTGGAAATAAGAAGGGTAGAGGGTGTTGTGGGTAAAAAAAGTTCATGCAGATTGCACATGCTGGCGAACATATTCAAAACATCATGTTACAAGGAAAAATCTAAGGATGGATTTTTTTAAAAAAACCCAACTACTTAGTTATTTGAGCTAGTGGTCTCATATGCATTTCATCCTGCTGTGGTTTTGAGTTGGTTGAATTCAGTGGAAATACCCTTAACCTCCCCTGTAAATTAATCTGTTATTTGCAAGGGTTCTACCAAGGCTTAAAGTCAACCAAAATTTTCCATAGGAAGACAGCTCCACCCTTGCAAAATAAACATTCTAGATTTTCATTTGTGCTTACACAGTGGTACGTCTAGATGCGAACGAGATCCGTTCCAGAGCCCCGTTCGCATCTAGAAGCAAATGTAACTAGCGACGGCACTTCTGCGCACGCGCGGGCCGCTTTTCGCCGCTTCTGTGCATGTGCGTGACGTATTTTGAGCGTCTGCGCATGCACAAGCGGCGAAACCCGGAAGTAATGCGCTCCGTTACTTCCGGGTTGCCGCGGAGTGCAACTCAAATGCGCTCATCCCGAAGCACATTCAACCCGAGGTATGACTGCATATAGACAAAAAAAACCACACAAATCTGTTCAAAGTAATACTGTACCTAATTCACACAGTTCACCTTTGAACTGGCCAATACACTGCATCCTTTCTGGGCACTTGCCATTTACTGAATTACACCTGAATCCTCCATAGCATTTTTTACAATCGGATGCACAGTTATAACCATAGAAACGAAAGTTACATTCTGTGTAGAGAATCAGATAAATATTGTTACACACTTAAAACAAAATCATACGAAACCTCAGAGAAAGCTGAGAAGCAACCAAATGATGTCACCATCTAGCCAGCTTCTGCACAGAACCAGCTGATCTAAATGTTAATATGCAGAAGGTGTTGTGGGAAATAGGGGAGTTGAGGACCTTGAAGCATCTGACATTAATAAAGATGAAGGCTGATGTAACAGCTTACTTCATTTTTTAAGAAACCAAAGATCACGTAAGTTGAATTCCACCATTCCCAGTGAGCAGTATGGAGATAACAGATAATCCTGGTTGACTTATAACACAGACACATAGATCTTAACCTAAAGGCTGTGCCTAAAGTAACTATGATTTGCCTGCCTGCACCATATACTTAATTCTCAGAGTTGTTTAAAAATCAAACCCTCTTTCCAGGAACTCTGGAGAATTGTAGCTCTGTGAGGGAAATAGGGGTCTCCTAACAGCTCTCAGCACCCTTAACAAATTATGGTTCTCAGGATGCCAGTGGGGAAGATATGGCTGTTTTAAGTCATATGATACCACTTTAAATGCATCATGCAGACAGGATCTCAGACTGCTGTGAAGCTAAACTAGGGAGGAGGGTGGAAGAGAGAAACAGAAGGTAGGAACAAGTCATGAGCATTCAAAATTCCTTTTTCGGTACCTAAAATAATGTAAATGAGTAAGTAAAAGACTCCCAGCTAAGACCAAGAAATACAGTACATGAATGAAAGGAAGTAAAGACTAAGTGAGCAGAGTCTAGAGGACCAGTCCCTAAAACAAAGAAAAACAGGATAATCATATATGGGAAAATTATTGCTTCTGTAAGTCTCCTCCGTTTAGATTGCAGGACTTAAAATCTCTTGCTTGAAGCTTGGGGAGGGGGGAGTATTTTTTTTTTTAAGGGGGGCAATCCCTGTTGCAGGTAATGATACTGCACCCCACATAATACAGTTCTTTGAATTTTCATGTCATGTCTTTTGGAGAAATCTCTGCATAAGTTCACTGCAACTTTTGGGTTCCAAAAGTTTTAAATTTCTAAACTCTCTCAAATGTGTGTATTTTTTGATTTTACTTAAGAAATGTGTTTTCTGGTCTTATGTCAAGAAAGACACACTTATGGTCAGGCTTAAAAAGTCCATTTATGACAGTCCACATGTGCACTGGAGGCTTTTTCTACATCACCGCTATCCATTTTAGTCAGAAAACCTCTAAAATGGGTAGTTAATATCGTAGAGAGATGCAGCAAGAAAGAAGAACCTGAGAACTTTTCCCTGGCTTCCATATATGTGCATGAAAGCACTTTCTGCATGGGGTTTTTTAGATCCTGACCTATGAGTTTTGAATGTAAGCAAGATATGGCTTTGGCTAAGACATGAAATCTAAATCTGGGGAATGAAATAGAATTACATTTTACAGCTCAGATTTAAAATGGGAGCTATTTAGATTACAGTAAGAACAAATACACAAGCTTTTCAAACTAAATCAAAACTTGCATAGTGAAGAAAAATGAAAGATCCCTATAAGACCCACAATACTTTGCAAATATTTTTAGAGTACTACTGCATTTTAAAAGCTGTTTACTAGTTTTTATTTCAGGCGCACAAACATACCACGTCTTATGTATGCAGTTGCAGCTTCATCATAAGTAACAATTATATCAACACCTCTTGTTCTTCTGTAGTATTGGTAATCTTTCACTATTCCTGTGCAGCTGGCATCATTTAAGCAGTCTAATGCAGCGGTGGAAAAGGAGGTATAAAAGTGAGGTTCTAATGGTCCTGACAAAAAGTGATCAGTATAGACATCAAAAAGATTTTCCACTGAGGTAAAAAGAAAAAAGAGGGAGGGGGCAGGAATTGTTTTTACTATCCATTCTAATAGAAATATTCTTAGAATAATTATCAAATAAAGTTTACAAGACATTCTTTTTATCCAGTTATGTTGTTTCACCTCAGGGTTCTTCTGTGGGTTACTTTTCCTTTACAGACCTAGACAGTCAAATGTTTGCCAGTGCAACACCCTCAGCGCCCCCCCCCCCCGGGCGTTCAGAACATATACACGCCAGAGATACTCTAAAGGGAACTCCATGTCCTAGCAGAAGGGGCAAGGGTAAAATGTAAATCTCTAGCTTAGGTGTTTTCATAGCAATGTGTTGGACTCACCCACTGTTCCGCAATATAGATTAAGACTTCTTACTCATTTAGCGTAAGAGTGTGAATGTGCTAGATATAATTGCTGTACCTACACGACATAAAGATTGATAGACAGATATTACTTCACATTAGTTACTCCTTTAGTTAATGTATATTTAATTTCACTGAATGAACCATTCTTTTGGGGTAGTCTGGTGAGAGAGTATGTTCTTGGTTAACAGATTAATTGCCAAGTACATCAGGGTCTAGAAAGGTCTTTTTCCATGAGTGGATGTGCCACTGCCTCTTTCTTTTAAAATATTTTCACTATAGAATTTTGAACCTTTGACAATTCAATATTACATTTCTTATGCAATAATAGTGCAATCATAAAGCTGGGAAAGAAAGGTCAAGAGAAACAGATCAATATACCGTACATAAAAATCTAAATTATTGTAAATTGATTATAAGGTGAAAAATCATCATTTACATTGTCATACCACAATTATTTAAATATAAACAATTTCTCAATACATTTATTTTCCTGATTATTATATATTGCGTTCCTCTTATACAGTAACCTTATAATTAGACTAATTTGTCAAATTTTCCTCAACCATTCCTCTATAGTAGAGGGATCCTTAGTCTTCCATTTTTGAGTCATACTATATATTAAACCCACTTTAATTCTTTTGCACCTCCAGCACTGCTTATTTTGGCTATAAATTTTGCCAGTGTTATGTAGTTAGATACTACTGGAATAGTAGTTTGAAATTGTTTTCTTTCATATTCACACCTAATAATATTTTGGGGATTTTTTAAAATTCTAAACGCAACAGAGATAATGTTACAGATAATATTTGTTGGTAATAATCCATTTTTTTATTTCTTTTGTCTTTGATGTCAGCTGTAGGGTAATTAGATATAATCTATTCAATAATTTGAGTTATGGGGCTGAGATTAAAAAGTGTTTATTAGCAGGGTGGTAAAAGCTCCACATCTATTAAGTGATTTTCCTCCATCATTTAAAAAAAAATTTGGTAATGCTCTCCAGATATTACTTAGGACCTGCCAATAACAGATGATACAGCTCCATTATGGTCTCTGCCAACAGTCACTCCCCTTTCTGCATAGTTTTTCATTAAGTTGTTTAGGGATTTAAAGAAATTTGATTATTTATCAGTACATAGATCAGAGACTATGTATATTGAAATATGACTCCTTCTGAGTATTAATACCACCACCCCTTTCAAGACAGTGATTCCACATGGTCAGCACCCCCCATCCCCGACCTGAACAAGCCAGCCATGATGGGAAAATACTGGGACAGACAGCTAAAAGCACACTGTCCACATCCTCTGGCCTCAACTAATGGAACTGATCCCATAGGCTTGAATAATACAGAGTACTTTAAATGAGAACAGACAGCTTCTTTGATCAAGTGGCACTGCCACTAATTATTTAGTCAACAATCCACTACATTGGGGTGAGAACTTGTTCGGCTCAAGAGTCACATTATTTGGTGGTTAATCTTCCACAGGTCACGTGCAAGAACCGAGCAATGCCACTTCAAAAATCTCTTTGATATACAAAATCACCCAACTGATTCATTCATTCATTCATTTACTCTCTCCAATACACTTTTACCCCAAACCCCAGCAGCTTAGGATTCTATCTTTTTTCAAGTCTAATTGCCATAGATGGGTGATCTTCATGGAATTGGATTAAGTCCCAGCTGCAACTTCCAACCAGAGACTGTTTTCAAGTTTAATTACCCCCACCCAGGCAAATATCCAAGACAGCAACCCCTCCTGCAACCACAATACAGAGCTAGATCTACTGGAAGAGCCTTTTTGAGTTCCCTGTATCAATACTGTGTGCCAAAATTTGAAGTTTTGCAAAAGAGGGCATACTGCCCACAGTTAAGGATCCAAACACTGCAGTGATTTGTCAAAGATGACTTTGTAGAAAGCATAGTCCATTCAAAAGCACTCTGAAAAAGAACAGCCTGTTTCCTTCCTTTTTATTCTGTACTATAGTCCTGTACATGTTTTGGCAAAGGAGTGTACATTCTGCACCTCCTAGGGCCAGCATGTGTACCCAATACTGTATGACTCATCTATACTAATTCTGCAAATACAGCAGATCTTGTCCAGTAATATTTATGTTAGAAATTGTAGAAATACATTTTTTCACTAACTGGTAAAGGTAAAGGTAAAGGTAAAGGTACCCCTGCCCGTACGGACCAGTCTTGACAGACTCTAGGGTTGTGCGCCCATCTCACTCAAGAGGCCGGGGGCCAGCGCTGTCCGGAGACACTTCCGGGTCACGTGGCCAGCGTGACATCGCTGCTCTGGCGAGCCAGAGCCGCACACGGAAACGCCGTTTACCTTCCCGCTAGTAAGCGGTCCCTATTTATCTACTTGCACCCGGGAGTGCTTTCGAACTGCTAGGTTGGCAGGCGCTGCGACCGAACAACGGGAGCGCACCCCGCCGTGGGGATTTGAACCGCCGACCTTTCAATCAGCAAGCCCTAGGCACTGAGGCTTTTACCCACAGCGCCACCCGCATCCCTAACTGGAGTTCTCCATTAACTCTTGTGTTTCCAAATTGCAATATGTGGAATGTGGAAAGAGTGACACACTGGTAATTCTCCTAAACATCCCGTAACAATGTATTTGAAAGAGAAGGGTATCTTTGAGCAGAATGTCCAGCAGCAATGTTCATCCCAGGATGGGCCACCTCAATGCTCTCTGGCAAGTGTAGATCATCTGTTGGAGCATATGCCTTCCAAAGGATGCTTCCTCAGAGATACAAGTGTCAGAGCTGTATAAGTCTTTCCAAAATACATTTTGGAAGTCCTCCAAATGTCCAATGTGTGCCACTCCTTTTCTTTGTGGGACATACGGCAAGGCAAGGAAGGAAGGAAAACATCAGATTTTGTGCCTGGCGGAAGGCACAGTTGACCTTAGGTATAAAGGTTGGTTTTGTTTGCAGAACTTTCATGTTTAAAAACCAAGAGAACCAGAGTTTTGAGACCCTTCTTGCTGAACTCCAAAAACAGCACCTTCCAGAATGGCATTTTAAAGTGTATCATATATATGGCGCCTCAAAGCTGATCAGCGCTTGCAAATCTTGTGAAGGTGCCACACCAGAAATCTGTGCACTTGATATTAGAGAAGTGAGTCTCCCCTTAATATGCACTTCAGACTGGAATGGGAGGAGGCAGGACTGCTCCATCCTTCTTCAAAACTGTGGACATTGCTTCTGCCTGTCTCAAAACTGTGTACCCTGAGCTAGGACTACCTTGAGGTCAGCCCAGGTTGCAGATGCACCCATCTATCTTCACAATCCAGATCAGGTGTGGGGAGCCTTTGGCCCTCCAAATTTTGCTGAACTACAACTCTCATCAGTCCTAGCAAGCATGGCCAATGGCCAGAGATAATGGCAGTTATGGTTCAGCAACATCTGGCGAACAAAAGGTTCCCCAGGCCTGTCCCAGTACAAGTTTGACTACACCTCACTCTTCACTCATTGAAGATTAGATATTTTAAAACAGTACACACTCTGGCTGAGAGTTGTCCAGCACTATTCTGGCATTCTGAATTCCTTTGGGAGGTCTTTTGGCATCTCAGGCATGGAAGCTCTCTGGGACAAATGATAAGGGAAGCTCCTTAGGGCCATCTAGATGGCCTGTGCAGTTGGTTTGTAGACGCCTATCACACCTGATATTCATTTGTATATCACATGATTCACAGCTTGCTTCATCCTGCATGATAAAGGATACCTATGCAACCTTGTGCCTCACCATGAATGGAGAAAAGAAATCTGATTAACCTAGAGAGCTCACCTTGATATAATTAAAATCAAAATTCTAAGCAAGTATTTAGGGAAGTTTTTAATGTTTGATGTTTTACTGTGCTTTTAATATTCTGTTGGGAGCTGCCCAGAGTGGCTGGGGAAACCCAGCCAAATGGGCAGGGTATAAATAATAAAGTTATTAATTTTTTTATTATTAATTATTACAGATGTTTTCTTCTTCATCACCTTCAGAACTCTACTGTGCAGTTTACCTTCAATTCTCTTGCAAATAAATTTGTGTTTTTCCTCACAATTTAGTCTCAGAGCAGTTTGGTCTACTGAATTAAGACCCATACATCTTCCAGCTGGGCTCCCTTTTAGTTCCAACCTGTAAGAAAAAGACATGACTGATTAACTGGTATAGACGCAGATATGCACATTTGTGTTACATCTTATAAAAAACTTTTCAGCCACCTTACAGATCACAACAACAATAAACCAGGAGCAGCCAGTGAGGAGGGGTGGCACCATGCTCCTGGCCTCCAACAGAGTTGCTGCAGCTTACTGGGAAGGAGAGGGGCAATCTGCAGAGCGCATTGTCTCCTTAGCCACAGCACCAACCTTCTTTGTCACCTTGCCCGTCTCCCTCCTTGTAAGCGGCAGTGACTTCACAACCAGGTGCATGATGTCACTCCTCTTCACCGGCTGCTCCTAGAAGGAAACATTAAAAATAAACCCAGTCAAACATGCCATCTGGATTGGACTACTGTAACATACTCTTTATGGGGCAGCAGTTAAAAACCATCCAAGAACTTCTACCAGTGTAAAACACCACCAGTGAAACTTTGATTGGGGCAAGTACTGTACAAGACGTGCAGTTTCCAAGTGAAATTCAAGGTGTCAGCTATTACTTCTAAAGCCTTAAACAGCTTGGGACAAAGCTTCTTGCAGTTTGTCCCCAACCAAGTGGAGCTGTACATCCTTTAAGATGTGTGACACAGCCCTCCCACATGTGCCAACACCTTCTAGGCCTGGCTTTCTCTATGGCAGGCACATTCCATATGCGCAATTCCTTGTTCCAAGAGATTACCTTCCTATTTGCGTTTCACCAGCATTTCAAGACATTTCTTTTTAAACAAGACTTTGATTCTGTTGTTGCTTAATTTATATGCCATTTTCATTTTGAGAATTTAATGTATTTATTATTAGCTCTGGATTTCTGTGCTCTTTCTGCCTTTGCTTCTTTTGTTCTTTGAGGTAATTATTTTAGTTATTTTTTTTTGCTTTCATTGTTCTGTTACAGTGCGTTGGAGTTGTTTATAGTTTGCCTCTGCAGACAATTAGGAATACAGACTTCCACAATGGTAAATTGATGCCTGTTTTTAACATTTTTATGGTTTTATGCTTCTATTGTTGTAAGCTACTTTGATTTTTTTTTATGATAAAATACCTTTATAAATAAATATATAACAAAACTGAGAAAAATAGTTTTACTCAAGATGGAAATAGTAATATTGAAATGCAAATTAGAAACGATGAAACTAAAATTGACAGAAACACTTATGTGTACCAGTGTACACTTATGTACCAGTGTAATGCTTTAGCAGCTGATTTCATATTTGACCAAATCCATATGGATTTTTGCTTCCTGCTATTCAGCCCAGTCCACAAAATGTCACGAGGGTTTACAGAGGACAACCAGTCCTGCCAAAATACAAGAGACAGTAAAACAATTTGGGATGCAACAATATTTGATGGCTATATTAGCCTTCTGCTAAATTTTACAAGGTCAGAGTAGAGCTAACAGTACTTTAAACCACATAAAAGGAATGCCCCCAAGCCCTGGGGTACAGGCCTTGGCAAAGGCTCCTGTAAGCTCCAGCTGGAAGAGATGGCTTCCTACCTCTTCTGAGATAACACAGATAGGATCCTTAGCCCCAAGCTGGCAGAATTTTAACAAGCTGGCAGCAACTGAATGACAAGACAGGCTCCAACGTCTGGAGTTTGTGTTTGGCTCTGGCTCATAGCAAAAATGGGATTTCCATTTTCCCAACTTCCCAAACTAGGACATTTTGTTTTTGAATTCTCTCAGTTTTAATATTTGCATTACTATCAATTTCTAGCACAAGAGGGCAGCATCCACAAGTCAAATGCAGGGTACAAACACATTCTTCCCACCATCCAGTAACTAAACGTACTTTAAACTTTATACAGTTCTTTTTAAATAGAAAGCTCAGTTCAAATCACACAGTTTTTTATTGTAAAAATTTTTCTGTTTTTGATAGACAACTCCAATCCAGGTTCAATTTGTAACTAACTGGGTTTAGCAAACTAAGCTGTTTCCACACATACCAAGCTACAACTAGCAGCTCAGTTTATTCCAAACAAAATTAAGCCCAGTCATGTTCATAACTCACAAAGCACTTTCTAGAGCTATACAATACTTGTGAAATAAATACCTCACCTCTTGTATGAACATACTTTCATGTAATAAACTGGCAATCAGAGCCAAATATTGCAAGAATTTGTCTAATAACTTTCTGAATAAAACACCTTATGATTTAAAATGAGACCTCTTGAAGACCTACCTGTTTAAGATTCAAAAACATAGTGGGACTCAGAAGCAAGTCCTACTGAATTGAATGGGGCTTACTCCCAGGGAAATTTGCAGCCTTACTCTCTCTTGGAGAAGAGAGAGAGACTGTAGGGAACTCTCTGGCCTGTGTTGTTGGCGCTGATAGGCAGACACCCTTGACATTATAAAAGCAAAGAGAAATGTGGACCAGAGTGGAGAAAAATAGTGTCAAAGACAGCCACAGCACCTCTGAAAAGAGAACTAGTTGGAAGAATGAGCCAGAAGGAACACTGGTGTAAATCAGAACTGGCCCACAAAGTTAGGGATATTTGATTTAGTCAGGGAAACCTAAGTAGCAAAGACCTTCACTTTAAAGTGAATGTGGTATAGGGAAAGAGACTCACAGCACCATGGGACTCGAGCCAGACTGGGGCTGTGTCTTTTGATGCTGCTGCCACAGCACAACTCATAACTGTTTTTAAAACACAGTAGGTTGTGGTAATGGCAGGTGCAAATATCAGAAAGCCAAACCAATGCCAAAACAAATGCCAAAATTTACAAACCCTGCTTTTAACTGAAGATACTTCAAAATAGTAACACACACATATCTATATATTACACACACACACACACACACACACATACACATACAGCCATATAAAATCTACCACTAGATTTCCATTATTTGTGTTTTGCCATAGGGATGTGTAAATACCATTTCACTTCTGCTTCCAATCCATACTAGATCCGTACTTCTGAATCTTCTGCACTGTTTCCGAGAATCTGCCCAGCTGATGCTGACATTGCTAAAGTAATAACAGCCATTTCCCCAATATTTCCAACCAGAAAATCGTGGACACCATGCACTGCTCATAGCTAATCAAAACACAAATAAACAACAGATAACATTCCAGTCTGTATGCTGTAATAAGATTTGTCACATGCAAGGACCACAATGCAGGGGTAAAGCTAGGCTTTATTTCACCTGGGTCAAAGACCCAGTTGGGCAACCCCCCCCCCCCATGCATTTGCCTCCACCCACACAGAGGCCGAGAGCCTCAATGGCAAGGCAAAAAAAGGCTAGCCTCCTCCATAGCTACAGCTCTGTACAATGCATGCCTATAATATGGGTTTCGCTGTTATGCAAAAGCAAATAGTTCACCCAGGATCCACTCAAATTTCTCCCCAGATTTCTGTTTCAAATTGCCTGATTGTATTTGCAGAAGGGGACAATTGCATTCCCTACCCACCAATCTTTTTTGGGTGGGTGTGTTGTTTTTTGCAGACTTTAGGCTTGTCCACACTTCTGCTTTTCCCGTGTCTAGAAAGCATAGGTCCAAAAGGTTTTCAACTTGTTCCATGCTTTCTAGGCACAGGTCTAAGTGGTCATAAACCACCAGAATGCCTATATTACGCAAATCCAATTGAAAACACACGTAAGTGTAATAGGCCGTATAGTGGTGGCTCAAAGATAGAGGTATGTCCCCCACAATTTATGTGCTTGCTGCAGAAAACATTTGTGTACCCATGGCAACTGTGTGTGCATATAAGTATGCAGACACTCTCAAACACTGAAGAATATGTGATGGAATAAACTTATTGGGAATTAATCATGTGCAACACTGTAGATGTCAATATGTGAAAACACCAGCTCAGTCACATAGCTAAAATGTTACAGAGACAGAAAAGCTGGTATGCCTGGGCTGTTGCTACAAGGTTTCCCAAGCTAAGGTATGTCATGTGCAATGAAGAGTTAGGAATATCACTATTATATTTATTGGTGCTTCTTGAAAGTGGTTTGTTTTTTTAGTTTACATTTAGTTTTGCACGGTAGAAAGAGTTCTTCTCTGCTCCCAATTCATCCCCTACTAGCTTTGTTCAAGTACCTCGATCACAAATAGTAGGCGAGTCCTGAGCTCTACAAGAATGAAAATTATCACAAACTCCAGTGTATGGATTGCATAATTCATCACCATAACATCCGCTGCAAACAGAGGAACAGTTCTTTCCAAAGTAACCCAAGGAGCAATCTATGAAAAATAATAAAAAGGACATAACAATAATCATATTTGCCTTCCACAGTTCTGTTTCTTCTCCTGGTCATCTAATACTTAGGTTTTATTTATTTCATTTCAGAAATTATAAACCATTATACAGAGAATACCCAAGCAGTGTACAGAATATCCATTCCTCTTTCCCTTTTATGTCAAGCTCTCTCAAACTCTTTCTTCACACTATCAAAATACTTTCCACAAAGATTCTGCTCTTGAAATGAGAATAAAACATGCAAGCAACCAAATGAATGTTTGCTCAAAATGCAGCATTTTAGTTTTACATTTATATTTCTTTCAGCTGAAACTTAATGCCTTTTTCATTTAAGGCAAAGAACTCACATTCTGATTACATCTCAGAATGCTCAGTCCCTAGTTCTATAAATTGTATCAGTTAGTTTTTCTGTTATCACATAATGCATAATACAATACTGTGAGCTGCAATCTACAGAATGTTTGGCCAACCTGATTTGACATATGCTGCAGACCGGCGCTCTTCACTTTTTAGCAATACAGTTCCTCTAGCAATTGCATAGGCATTTTTCCAGATAGTGATCCCTGTACATTGTTCTCTAAGCTCCAAGCACGCTGCCTTTGCAGAAATCAAATCTGCATGTACTTGAGATACAGAGCCTGGGGGTGATAGAAGCACCTTTCCTTTGTGTTCCTGGTACCGGTCAACAGCTGCAATAGGAAAAGGAATCCACACAGTAATGCAACCAGTTTAAATTAGTTGCACAAAATTGCCAGACTCACACTGGAATCAATTCCAAATATATATTAAAAGTGTGCAAATGCCAGTTAGGTTTTGGCACACATCTTTACTTCAAGCATCATGTAACACTGTAGGCTTTTATCATTACTACGAAGTAAAAGCAACAAGAATGGGTGGAACAGTTATTCAACTTGACATATCACAAGAATCAACTCCCACAGGGTCAACAATGGCAAGGTGTTTGGCTAAATGGTCTATAGATGAGCCCTGTTGAGATTTGACTTGTCCTATATGGAAGATTTATCTTATTTTTAGTCAATTGATTGCAATACTCCCTGTGAGGTGGTATTAGGCATGTTGGTGGCTGGGTTAGCTGCCCACAGGGTGAGAATTTGTTGGCAGAGAAGGGCTTAAATGAGAGATGGGGTGAGGGTGTTTGCATTGCTCGAGGTGAGAGAAGGGATGGAAATTATTGGGGTCGAGCTTTTCACCTGCTGTCTTGTACATATGCACTGGTTGTTAAATGGAATTGAGTGGGTGGAGTGAAGTTGTGCATGCATGAAGAGTATGATTCTTGAGTGACTCCGTATAACAGTTGGTTCTTGAATTCCAGATTTGTATTTTTATATATGAAGACACCTAGTTTTGTAATATTTATGATACTACTTCTTGACGTATTTTTTATATGATTTGTTTTTGTTTTTTGCTCATGTATACTGTGTGGATATATTTACTCCTTAATTCTCTTATTTAAAATGTATCATATATTAATAGCAGTTGGATTGAATGTGGAATCTCTATGTAATATATTTTGAGCCAGATTGAACTAACTGGCCTGGTCCTGCTAGTGGAATCCCATGTGAAGACTTCTGGTAGCACACCACACTCTCTTCCCCACACATGCCTCAGCTGGCTCTAGGAGGGTCAGGGAAACACGCAGAACAAATAGTAGAGCGGGGATGGGAGAGATTGTTCTATCAGGCATACAGGAAATGCTTGAACTGACAGAATGTTTGGAAAGGAACAGTGTTGAATTCCTCCCTTTGATTTCTGTTAAGATGTAAACCGCTTAGAGATTTTCTGAAATATTAGGTGATATACCAGTTCAATAAATGAACAAGCAACCAAACAATAGATTTCTCTGAATATACAGGCAATAAAATCTGCATTTGGATTATTTCATCATATACCATGCCAGCGGGATAGGAAAAAGCTAACCACTTGAATATCTGTCTGGAAATCACAGATAAATTGGAAAAAATTAAGGAATTAAAAACCTGTAAAAACCAAACTCACCTGTATTTCGCTTGCAGATCCAATGGGCCTTTTCATTGCAATGCAAAGCAACCAAGCGACGTTTGGAAACTTTCACACAATGCATAGTATTTGGCTGGGCTGGGGACGATAGCTGAAGCCTTCCCAATTAGATTTTAGTACAACAAAAGAGAAAAATTACATGACGTAACAGTGAAAACATGACTGCAAAAATATGCTCTTTCAAAATACTGATGTCAGAGATCACACTGATATTGTAATGTCTTCTGTCTCCAGTGTATTGCCCTTCCTCCTGGTAATTAAGGGCTTTTCCAGATGTATACCCTCTGAGCTCCTGGTTAAGTGGCATGCCCCAGGAGAACCACTGGGCCCTCCAAGACAGAAAGAATTACAAAAGGGTTCTCTCTGGGAACTTAAGACTTTGCATGAAAACAGTTGTATGCATGGCTCTGACTATGGCATGCCTGCTGGTTTCTTGGTCCCCTCTAACAATGGCCTACACCATGGTCCTATTAATATTCTATGGAAATGTAAACATAAGAAAAGTTTTGTGAATGCCAATGCTAATAGGCTTTGTTGCCATGTTAAAAGGGAGGGAGAGACAGTTGATGAAACATTCTGGCTTACCATAGTCCTATGTTCTTCAGCATCTTTTTACTATTTTTTCATTATTATTACTCTGTTTGTTTACCTATATTTGTTTACCCCATGATATCAATAACACAAAATACCAATACACAGGAAGAATGGAATATATAAGTGGTAAAAGAAAGAAAAAATACACTTGCATCGTTACAAACACCCCTGACACAATCATATCAGAGGAAAACAAATCATACTTCAATTGTGTTTTTTAATGTTCACATCTTACCAAGGAAGCCTCATATTTGCTGGTGTACCTTCTGACCATGAAAAAGTGTTAATATTTTCCAAGTTATTCAATCCAGTCCAAAAATCATCCAAAGGTAAAGCTAAGATCCAGTTCTGTGGAAAAACAATAGCAAAGTTTAAGATATTTTGACATACAAACCGTATCGGCAAATATATATTCACCTGGACCTCACATCTCTTTTATTTATTTTATAATTTATCTTTTCTAATACTTTTTATGATCCTACCTTCCAAGCCTTCCTAAATATTACATCCCTTAAATAATGTTGTTTCTACTTGTACAGTACACTGAGCATTAGTTCAAAGATACTAATGTTCCCGACATTCATAAGAAAACATTTGTTGGCTCAAAGAAGTTAAATGATTTGTGATGTCACATGGGAGTACAGTGAAAAAGATCAAGAAGTTCTTATTGCTCATCTGTTTGTAAGTGAGAACAAATCTGGTGTGAACAACTAGTAATTATCGGCTACTCTTGAGTTACAGTAAAATCATTTCCGATTTTATCAGGTTTCATTGATGTAACTCAAAAACAGCATCATCTGCTCATCTGTTGCATAATTCATAACTAAGACTGTAATATAAACTGCAATACTGTCAAATGTCTTGTTACCTAGGATTTGCTGGTTTCTCTGTAACCTAATAATCTGGTTGGCCACTTAGAGAACAAGATGCTGGACTAGGTGAGCCTGTTCCAGTAGAGAATCTCACCTGGTACCTATCTTAATGTCATTGCAGTGCAGTGAAGACACTTTTGCAGGCCTTTTATTCTGTTCCTGTTTTAAATTTGCTTCATCTGATCCATCATTGTAATGCTGCTTGTATGTATTTTTTTGGTTGTATCCAATGGTGCTATTCTGTTTCAAGAATACTCTACTGACATACTCTACTGAGGTGTTTATAAACAGAAGGTGGGTAGGAAAGTTTTGCTAACTGGATTTTTATGTACTTATTGTTGTAACCCTGCCCTGATTGTTGATCTCTCAAGATACAATTTTTAAATAATGTGATTTTGTGGACTATACTATGTATCTGTTTGGGCAGAAAGTGTCCTCAATGTATAGATACAAAAAGTAAGTATATATGCAACTTACCATTTCCTGACTACTAGTAAATGATACTAATTCTGTAAAGCTGTATCGCTTGCAAAATTTTAGCGCTTCTGTCCAAGTCCCCGTATTATTTGCCTCTAGACAATAACAATTTCCATTCCAGTAGCGCCAGCAGGGTGCTTGAGGACAATTCAGTCTGAATCTAGCTTTAGACGGGAAAAAGTAATTTAATTATTATATTCTAACTTAAATTGAAGACTGTTTGTAATTTATTGCTGCCCTTATTCCTCTTGAAACTTCTAAGTTCTACCTCCATCTAGATTCTTCAGGCACCAAGCCAGAATAGAGAACACTGTACATTCTGCAACTATTGCATCCTGACTCTGACTTCACACCCACCTTGATAAAACAAATTAGATAGGATGAGTGGGTTGCTTGTTTCAACAGAAAATTGAAAAATAGAAGCATGCAAAAAGCAGTTACGCAAGAAAAAGAAATGTTGTTTTATTACACTTATATTACTTCTAGCTAAAGCAAGTCAACATCCACTTCTAATCCTGCCTGTATATTTAGAAGCAAGTTTCTTATAAGAGATAAGGCAGGAAAGAAAAGCAACAAAATTGTTTTTGGTGAGCCCAGAAACAACCCAAGTAAATGCTTAATCCTCACTTTTTCCCTGTATGTGTTTCTACACAATCATATGTGCAACAATAAGGTAAAGGTAAAGAGACTCCTGACCATTAGGTCCAGTCGTGGCCGACTCTGGGGTTGCGGCGCTCATCCCGCTTTATTGGCCGAGGCAGCCGTCCTACAGCTTCCGGGTCATGTGGCCAGCATGACTAAGGCGCTTCTGGCGAACCAGAGCAGCACACAGAAACGCCGTTTACCTTCCCGCTGGAGCGGTACCTATTTATCTACTTGCACTTTGACATGCTTTCGAACTGCTAGGTTGACAGGAGCAGGGACCAAACAACGGGAGCTCACCCCGTCACAGGGATTCAAACCGCTGACCTTCTGATCAGCAAGTCCTAGGCTCTGTGGTTTAGCCCACAGCGCCACCAGCATCCCACTATGTGCAACAATAGAAGTACCGTACGAAATTCTATAATCTTCTCCGGGAATGTGTTGGGTTTAGTTCAAAAGTATGTAAGCACAGGCACACATTTTATTCTTTTCTTTTTTTGTCTCCTATAGCTGCTCAGTTGATTACCTTGAAGTTCCAGCCTCTCTACCCGTCTATATAAATATTATGTGTATTAGTTATCCAGCATTAACCACTTTTATATCACCTTGATTTCAAATGGAAAAATTAAGCACAAACTTAATCTTCTGTTAACAGAAAAATCTAAGTGCAGAAATCCACTATCTAAATCTAAAAACACACCTTTTGGGATGTTCAGAAGCTTCTGTGCATATGCAGAGGGCCCCAGTTCTAACAGTCAATACAGGTGCCTTCAGGGGAGTCTTCTAATGCATGCCTTGTCCCATGATCCCAGGGAGCTCAAAGCTACCACTGGCCACTCAGCTTCACATCAATACAGTGGTACCTCGGGTTAAGAACTTAATTCATCCTGGAGGTCAGTTCTTAATCTGAAACTGTTCTTAACCTGAGGTACCACTTTAGCTAATGGGGCCTCCCGCTGCCGCTGCACGATTTCTGTTCTCATCCTGAAACAAAGTTCTTAACCCGAGTTACTATTTCTGGGTTAGCGGAGTCTGTAACCTGAAGCGTCTGTAACCCAAGGTACCGCTGTAATAGCCATTCCATGCCAGAGAGAACAAAGAAAATGAATGGGCTATTTTCCCACTTTTTTCTGGTGGTTGCTCTTGCCAAGAGCTGGAATAGGAAAAAACACTGCTGGCAAAGAGAGAGAAATTAAGAACTGCCTCTGCAGCTCCTTCTTTGTTCTCTCTGGCAAAGAGAAGCTGGAGCAGCTTTAAGGTGAGTGGGCAAAAGTAACAGGGGATATCAGCTTGCCCAAAATATAAAAAGGTGCAGGGTGGAAAGAGAATATCTAGCCATGGGAAATAATACTGGTGTTGGAAGTTGAGCCAGTTCACAGAAGCTCATACATTCAGCATGGTTCACTAATGTGTGAACCAACCTTAAGATACTTCATTTACAGCTTTCATTTATTTACTTCAGAACCTATAAGCACAATCAAAATTTAAGGAATTCATATAATGTACTTTTGATACATCTTAACAACTCAAACTGTGTGGAGCATTAAAAACTGTGTCTATGTGAATAAACATGTTCTCATTGAATCGTGTGCTCTGCAATTTGGAATCCTTGTCTATTAATTCTACAACACCTTTACCTGCCTAGACAAACTATATCCACTGATTAAGAGGCAGAGGTGCAAGTTTTCCGAAAAATTTAGAACTGAGTTTTCCCCCAATGCATATTAGGGTAATTTACACTAAGAAACTGTTTGCAACAGACAAATTTCTGATGACTTAAAAACTGATCTAATTTTGCATGTTTATTTCACCTGAATTTAGTAAACAAAGCTAAAAACATATTTCATGTCATCTTAGACAACAAAGGCCTATTCTTTCTCCATATGAGCCCACTCACCACCTGAAATTTAATCAACAGATTTTATTTTCTACCCTCTTGTCCATTCAGCACAAGGACTTCTACTTGTGCAAGAGAACTTCTGTCCTCTCTTCTCCCCATATGCCCCCACAATCTGTTCCAGAGAGTTGAGGGAAACCCAAAGCAAACTGGGATGTATGCATGGGTGTAGCCAAGGGAGGGCAGGGGGGCAGCTGCCCCTCTAGATCAATAAAAATAAATAAAAATACTTAACTGAGGTTCTGCCCCCCCCCTAAAAAAAACACCTGGCTACTCCCATGTGTGAGAGAACAGGTGGAAAAGTTCTGTTGTGCTAGTGTAAAGTCCTTGCACTAACACAATTACTTAATTGGACACAATCCTAAGAAAGATCTAAGCATTCTACGTCCTGGCCCAAACTAAACACACAAAACTGAGCACAGAAAGAATTCTCTTAAGAACTCACCTTACCTTTATTTTGGGGTGTTTTTTTTAGAAATGAGTGGGGCAATTGGAAAACTGCTTGGACTCATGCTTTCTAGGCACAAGCAGAAGTGTAGATGGAGCCTAGCCTTTACCTCTTCCAGGATATTCCACCCCATCACCTCTCCCACAGAGATTCAGCATCCTGCGACTATAACACCGCAGAAGCTACTTAATCACGAATGTGGTCTGCCCTGACTAGCAGAGGCTCTGCAGGATTTCACATCTCCCCCAGCCCTACCCTAGAGACGCCAGGGGTGAAACCTGGGACCTTGCGATGCAACGCAGGTGTTCAACCTCCGTCTTCCTTGGGTGCTTCTGCCCCCCCTCTTACAGTGACAAAACTGCCAAGGGCACAGGACAGGTGTGTGTTGTGTGCTCTGGATCGGCTAAGGAAAGGGCAGAGGTAAAATCACCTTAGGTACTAGCACCAAATACAGTTCAAGCCTTTCCCCAATGGACGGTATGGGGCTGGATCTCTGCTGTGGGTGTTTTTATTTGCAATGCTTGCGACGGCAACACCTGTTCGCAGCGCAACTTTCGTTTACCTGCACCCCACGTGTCGCCATGGACCAAGCGCACGTGCAGCGCCAACAGAAGCAGCGAAAGGAGCAGCAGCCCGGGCGCCATTAGAGCGCCTCTACCGCTGCTGCTGCTACTACTCCTACTACGCGAGGCTCTTGTGGCTCCGCCCCACTGTGGGCGGAGTCGGCGCCAGAGTTCAACCGTCGTCCTCTCACGCCCCGAGAACAGTTCTGCGCACACTCGGTCCCGCGCGCAGGAGCCGACTTCCCGCCCCCGAATCCCCTCCGCCAATCCCCGCTCCCTCCTCCCCTCCTCCCTCCCTTTCTTATAACGTTGGTGTCAAGACAATTCTCCTGCTTAGAAAAGCCGGCTCTTGCTTTCAGGTCCCTCCGCTGCCGGTCCCTGCTATCTTATTATACACGCACAGCGGTTTCCTGCCATTGTATCCCCATTCTCCTCAGGGATTTCCCTCTCCCAAACCATTCCCTTGCCAACCCTCCATGCCCCATAATGCCCAAGAGCATTCACTGACTTGAAAATGATGGCAGTGTAAGAGAACCAGAGACACAGCTAAAGCTGTAAGGGTAATATTCATAGAATAATAACATTGTAGAGGTGCAAGGGACTCCGAAGGTCATTTCGTCCAACCCCCTGCAATGGAAGAATTTCAACTAAAGCAGCGCATGACAAATCCATCTAACCTCTGCTTAAAAATCTCCAATGAAGGAAAGACCATCACCTTTGGAGAGAGTCCATTCCTGATGTTTAGTTGGAATATTTTTGTGTGTGTAACTTGAAGCTATTGGTTTATGTCCTACACAGTGGTGTAGCAAGGTCAGGTGGTACCAGGTGCAGAAAATTTCTTGTCACCCTCCCCTTTCCTTATTAAAAGAAGGAAAAATAAGATACAGTTGCAAGTGTTATTTTCTGGTTTATTTACTCAACATTGTGAGCACAAGCACTTAAAACCTGTTTTTCACAATGGGAATTTCTTATGAATGAATTTTTTTACTTAATTTCACTGTTTTGCAGCCTACTGTTAATGTGGACTGCCTCCAAGTTCTGAAAGAGGAGCATCATCTCTCAGGAGGAGACAGGTCCAGATGGGGGGTTGTCACGGTGACAAGGACTTGCCCTCCTTTGTGACATCTCTTGCTGTTCCCTTAAAAGCCACTGACTTGCAAGCAGCCATTGTGGGTTAGTAGTGAGGCGAGTGGAGGAGAGAGGAGTTGGTGGTGGTTGGAGAAGATAAGGAGAGGTGTTCATTTGCTTGTTATTGTTATTTGATTAATTACTTTTATTTGATTCATTTAATTTTATTTATTTTTATTTATTATTTTACTTTTTATTTTAACTCTTATTTTACTTTTTTATTTCGTTTTTTGTTCTTTATTTTCATATTTTTTATTTTACATTTTTATTTTGGGCACATTTGGGCACATTTTGCATATATTTATTTTGTGCATAGAGGAGTAGTTAGGCGTAAGTGTAGGGTTAGGGTGGGGGTTAGAGTTAGGCTTAGGGCTGGGGTTGGGGTCAGAGTTAATGTTGGGTGGGCATTTTAGATAGCTAGTTTAGAGAGGAGAGTGGGAATTTTTAGTGAACAAAATGTACAGACTGCAAGTAGGATTCTTTCCCTTTCTCTTGGTCTCTTGGGTGCGGAGTATGAGTCCTGGGGTCCCGACACAGCCTTAGCTCTCTGGAAATTGACCTAGTCAGTCTTCTCCAGAGAGCTCAACTCCTCCACTCTTTCCCTGTCTTCCCCTTTTCTCTCCCCTCTCATTTACTAGGACATTCCTAGCCCACTTTCCTCCCAGCATCTCAAGGTGGCCTTCATGGTTGTCCCTGCCACCAATTGTTATCTTCACAGCAGTCCTGCAAAGTAGGCTAGGCTGGCCGAAGGTCCACCAGGGAGCTTCATGGCTGAGTGGGGATTCAAACCCTGCTCTCCCAGGTCTTCCTAGTCCAGCCCTCCAACCACTACACCTCTGCCTGGCTCCACTTTGCATCTCTCCAGCTGCCCTACGACATTAGCCATCTTCCCCTTTCTGGGGGGTCTCTTTGGCTCCAAGGAAGACTCCAGCACTTTCCTCATGTTCTTTTCCTTTTCTGGGATGCCTTGATGCCCCCCCCCTTTCTGGGGGGTCTCCTCCCTCTTCAGGAAGGGCAGGGCTGTCCTAAGAAGATGAGGCAGAGCATCCCTTTAACAGCTGGCAATGCCTCTCTTTCCTCTGGGCTGAGCTCTTGAACCCATAGCACTTGGGGCCTCCTTACTCTCTCTGCCAGCCCTTTGTGCTCTGGGCTGCCTCTATCCAGCTCTGGTGATGCCCTTTCAGGTCACTGAACTGTAGAGAGATGGAAGGAATTGGGCCAGATGCCCCTCCTCACACACAAACACCCCCCCCCCCAAGAATTGAGGCTGCTGGCTTCTGAGTTGCTCTCTCTGCTCGTCTCTTCAAGGTTCAGGTGCTTAGATGCCTGATCAGCTGCAGCAACAGGGTGGCCCCCCTACAAGGCCTGGAGAAACCCATGGTGTCAGGTGAGCAAATGGTCTTCCTTTTTGGGACAGAGGAGGGCAGGAATGGGCTTGGAGGGCAGCTAGTCAAAAGATGCACAGAGCCAGATGGCTGGATCCGACCCAAGGTCCATTTGAGCCACAGTCTGGAACACCCCCCCCCCACAACCATGCCATTTTGTGGGGTCTGATGGAGGAAGCAGGGGGGGCTGGGGTGTCCCCTCACCTGTAGTAGGACTTGGAATCCAGGAGAAAACTATTGGAATAGCCTTGCCAGGGGCTTAGGAATGTGCTGGGGTTCCACATCCCTTCCCTAGGGGTGAGTATTGGATAAAACGAGAGCAGGGAGTGGATCCCTCAGACTTGCCCCCTGCTGCTGCCCGGGCTCTTTGCCCTCCACTCTGCGCTCTGCACTCTCAGATGCGGAGGAGCCCTCCCCCCATGAGGAACTGACAGCCTGACTTTTGCATTTCAGCTGCTGGAGGAAGATCAGCTGTACCTCCTGGAGGTCATCCAGAACTGCCAGGCAGCTCGGCTCAGGGGGCTCCACACCCTGAAGTGCTCCAAGCAGGAGATGGCCCAAGCCATCATGGTGAGTAAGCAGGAGATGGCCCAAGCCATTATGGTGAGTAATGGGTGGTGTGAGGGACCCCCATGCGAAGGGAGGGGCTTTGTGAAACGGCTTGTGCATCTGCCAGAGAGGAGGACCCTTCTGGCTTAGGGCAGGGGTTGCCAATCCCCTGGTGTTTGGGGTCGAAGCCGTTCTCTGTAGACCCCTGGAAGGAGCTGACTTTCCTCCTCTGCTCTCTTCCAGGACATCTTTGGCCACTTGGAGCGCTTCAGGGATCGCCCCCTGAGCCTGGCCCTGGCCTTGGAGGCCCTCCTCTAGCTGAGGTGAGTGGGGTCTTTGGAGTGGGTGAGGTTGCGGGGTGGGGGGCAGAACTCCAGGGGGAGCTCTGGGTGGGCAAGAGCAGGCAGGAGGGAGAAAGGGGCAAGGGACACTTGGAGGAGGCAGCGTCTTACTGCTTCCCTTTCTCTCTCCAGCTTCATGAGACCCCATTTCAGCTGCGATATGATCAGTGCTATCCTGCATATGACAATGGAGGCTGTTCTTGGGGGTGCAGAAAAGGAGGAGGTCAAAGATGTATGTCCTCTGCTCTGACATCCCTTTGCACAGCTCTTTCTTCTCCTCACACCCTTGCAAGATTTAACCCAGCACTCAACCTCTCTTCTCTCTTTTCCCACAGGAACTGAAGCAGCACTTCCAGAGACTGCTGGGGGGTCTCCTTCTGGAAGCCCCCATTGCTGGCACCCTCCACCAGCTGCTCACTGTAAGTATCCTGATGGCATCAGGAGTGGTTTTAGGGTTGCCCCTCGTCCCTTATCCAACAGATTGCCCCATTTCTGGTGCATGGAGTCCCCTGTCCCGTTTGGCCCCCAATTTGGCCCAAGACCAAAACTGGCAACCCTCATGATTTGGGAGTGCCAGGGACTCTGTGATGGGGGCAGCGGAGGGCCACTTTGGCCCAGACTGGTCCCTGACTCTGAGGCACTCTTTCCTCCCGCAGGACCTCCCATATTATGCCCTTTAGGGAAGTGAGGAGGGAAGGAAGCTAGCAGCTAGCAGCATTTCTCTACTGTTGGCCATTTCACAAAGATTCCCCCTCCTCAGAGTAAGTATCTTGCCTTCTTGTATTCATTTCTTTGGTTACTTCCATCCCCCCAAGAGCACACTCCCCAGTGACTTTTAATGCAGAAGATGCAGTGTGTGTCCCTGGGTGCCAGGATGAGGCCAGAGGCTTCTTCTGCCCCCTTTCCTGGTGTTGTCCTTCCACCTCTTCCGAGGAGGCTGCAGGGCCCAGGGAAGTCCTCTGGGGCAAGGGATTGGGGCCCAAGCCATAGGGAGACCTGTCCTGCCTGGCATGGGGCTGCTTCTGTGCTCTCTTGCACCCATCCATGGTGGGATTCGTAGTATCACCTGACCCAGTTTCTTTTTCCTTTGCAGAAGACAGTAATTCAGCCAGACCTGGCCTGCTTCTGGCAAAATCTGAAAGAAGGTAAGCCCCACACCTTAGGGACAGCGAACTCCCTTGTCCCATGTTTGCCCAAGACACACCTCCCAGGTCTCCTTGCTGGGAGTCCTGCAGGACCTGCTCCCTGCTGGCAGGCCTTTCTCACCTGGTCTGGGAGGGCAGCGCCCAGACTGACTCCAGCTACAAAAAGTGGAGAGGGCTGAAGAGATTTTGGGTTGAGGTCTTTTTGAGGGGTGGTTCCTGTTTCCTTTGCCCTCCATGGCTTCTCTGCTCAGCAGTCTCCCTGCCTGAGCTGACGGAGCTGGTCTTACAGGCGGAATTGAGGACTCCCCGACTGCTGGTGCTGGCAGACTTTGAAATCTGTGCCAAGGCTCTGGGGTGGCTCAGGACTTCCTGGCTGCCATGATGAACAACAGGATACCGCCCCAAGGCAGGTGGCCGGCCACACTGGGCAGGAGAAGGGTGATTAAAAGTGGGGGACCTTGACCCTGAGAAATAGGTGAAGTATCTGGATATATGGTTAACAGCGAAAAACTCCAATATATTTCAAGATAATTATGTAAAGACATGGAAAGATATAAGAATAAATCTTGAGTTATGGGGAAGAATGAAACTCTCTCTAATGGGAATAATTTTGCTTATAAAAATGAATATTTTGCCTAATTTTATTTCAAACCACTCCAATAGTAGTCAGAGCAAGATGTTTCAAAGAATAGCAAAAATATATTTCTAGGTTTGTCTGGAAAGGGAAGAAACCGATAATTCAATATACAATTTTAATAGATATAACATAAAGAGGTGGAATTTAATTGCCAGATGTATGGTTGTATGATGAGGTGGTTTATCTCCCCTTCTCCCCCAAGCTGTGCTGCAGTGACTCAAATCAGAGTCCAGCTTGGCACCCACCCTCTGGAGCAAGAGAAAACAAGCTTGCTCCATCTTCCACGTGACAGCCCTTGAGATATTTGATCTTGGTTATCTAATCTCCTCTCAGTCTCTTCTTATCCAGGCTAGACTTACACAATTTCCTCAACTGTTCCTCATATGACTTGGTTTCCAGACCCTTGATCATCTTGGTTGCCCTCCTCTGCAACCATACACAGATACATTTACCTTATTTTTGAGTGATCATATTGTGCTTCCAAACTGATAGTCTGGGACCACTCAAGCTCGGTTCAAGGAGGAATCATATTGACAATAAAGGGAGAAAACAGGGTTCAGAATAGCATAATGAAAATAATTAATGTTTATCCATTATTTTAGGGGAAAGAACTTCACATACACTTATCATGCCAAGGATCCATGCACATTTTGTTTTTCTAAAATGACATTTTCTACAGTGAAGATAATAATGGCAGATTTCAAATTTTAAGTGTGGTATTGCAATCTGTTATTTTGAATAACATTGCCAAGAAGATCTGCCTATGCCTTTTCTAATTATTGGTGATTTGATGAATTACTAATAGGGCAATTCTATTAGGGGTGACCAGGACATTTATTTATTTGCTACATTTAAGTACCACCCTTTCTGTAAAACAAGTCAAGGTGGTTTACATTTTATAATAACAAAGGTAAAATCAAAGTCCCCTGATTCAAAAGTAAAAGAAGTAAATTTAGGTACTGACACTTTCATATGGTCACATCATGACCCAGTGTGGAGTGGTCACTGCAGGAGAGATGTGGAGCCAGTAGAAGGGACATACTGTCTCCCTCTGATTTTTTAAAACCTTTAAATATTATAAAATGTGTAATAAAGAGGAAAAAAAGTTCATCAAATACAATATTTGTAAGCAGTGCTTTGTTTTTGGTTTTTGGCAAAAATAATAATGAGGTGCTGATACTCATATATTGATTAAAAAATATGCTGCGTTTAGAGTAATAATTTCACCAGAGTTCATTCTCACAACTGTTTTCAGCCAGACAAGGATGAGGAGTCCTCACAAACACTGTGATTTACAAGTATCTTTTTAAAAAGTATCCTAAAACATCTGGCCATTATGTTCCTGAAACAGTTTAAAGATGTTTTGAATTAGTATTGTATTTATGCCAGTTTTTGCCTATTCCTGGCAACTGTAAATTGCTGAGTTTAAGTATGCCAGTTTGAAGGGCCTATGGTTAGCAGCCAGTCTTTATAATTTATGTAATATTCCCTTCAAAACAACAGGAGGGTGACCTCATCCATTGCGAATCAGCCAAATGTGAGTTGTAAGGCAGAGGCTATTCAACAGGGAATATCATCACTACGTAAACAGTTAAATCATTCAGAAAGGATAAGAAAATACTGTAGTTCACTTCTGACAGAAACATGTCCAGTTGTCATAATTAAACAGAGGGGTGGCATTTGAGTAATTTTAATCAATAAATTAAAAATTGCAGCAGCTTCAACTTTTCATCAACTTAATCCAAAGATTACTCCATAGATCAATCAACTAAAGCATTATAAACATTGATTTATGAAAAGCTATATGAACACTTGTTTATGTGTAATGAATTGGTTACTTGAACTGATATTTTCCTTGCATTTAAGAATCACACTCATTGCGCTTAAGAATCAGCTTTCTGGATCAGAGCAAAGATAATCCTTTTTCCAGTAGTGGCCAACTATTTCCTGCTATGTGCCACCAGCATCTAATAGCAATGTGAATTGCCTTTGAACATAGAGGTTTAATTATTAGCTATTGTACATGATAGCCTCTAATAGACCAGTGGTGGTGTGTGTATATGTGTCACAACAGAGGGGAGGGGAAAGGAAGAAGCAAGAGTCGCATACAGCAGAGAGAGGGGATAGCTAGCCCCTTTAAATCTAAGACTAAACATTGATTTTATTCTAAAAACAACAATTCAGCTATTATTTTGTTGCACTTTTTTATATAAGATGGAACAGAAATTATTGTGTCTGCGTTAGTATTCCAATGAAGAGAGGCTGTGATAAAGAATGTGACTGCTGGCCTCCTGACTCCACAATGATGCTGCCAATGATGTATTGGGAGCTGACTCCGATTGCACCATTTTCGAAATAGCCTCAGATGGCACGAAGAAAGCAGACAGAAAGGCAATTCACAATGTGGGCATAATGTTGCTACTTTCCCAGGGAGCTAGGTTATATCTTTGCATTGCAGAATGATTCCAGGTGAGTACACATTTTTCCTTCATTTTATTCAGAACAAGGCAGTGACTACAGATAGATCTGCATTTGTTAATTAAAAAAAAAACTTGAACCTCTTTCTCATTTTATCTCTCTCATTTTTTTGATGGGGCGACGTGTCTATCTGCAGGATTTGAGAACCTCATGCAAGATGTGCTGTGGTGCTTCAGTCAAGTGAAAGGAACTATTGACACAGGGGTCACAGAAGGTGGGTTTACTTTTCCTTTTGTTCTTGAAATGAAAAGGAACTTGTTTTCTTGCACTAACTGCTTAGTCAATGATAACTTATGCTGCAAACAGGTAGCAATGATGTGTCTTTCTTTAAAGGTATGTTTTAAGGAGGCCTTAATTAACTGTCACTAAAATGGGAGCATGAACCTTTCTGCAAATGCAGAAATCCTTCTCACATTCTTTTTTTTTTTTTTTTTGAGGGGGGTAATTTACTTCTTTTTCTTCATGTTGACTATATTAGCATATTAACTACTGCACTGTATACAATTTATTGCATTTCTTATCATAAGATATGGAAAAGAGAGAGTACTAAAAAGTGATCAGGAATGATGGGCATTGCAGCACTCAATGATCTATTTGTTCCTAGTAGTTCTGGGACATTTTACAGTCAAATCATGTCCCTCTCTCCTTCTGTCTACTCACAATAAAAGCGGAATATGCCGCCTGCCGTTTTGGGAACAAACTTGAAGGGATAACTGTTCTGGTCTTTGCACCCCGCCCTTTAAACAACTGATGAAATATATGCTCCTGAAATGGAGAAAGTTTCTACCAGCCAGATCCCACATGGGTATACATTCCAGATGATTTGCAGGGCAAGGGAGGCTTTCCTTCACAATACACTCAGAAGTGGAAGTTGTTTTTTCCCCAGAACCAACTCTTCCTACCTCAACCTGTCTCCTAACCTGTTTCCCTACCTATCTCCCAACCTCTATTCCAACCCACTTCAACCAACCCTCTCTCAAATCCTCTCCTTTTAAACTCTCCTTCCTGGAACCATAGCCAATCAGAGGCTGCCATTTATTAACCATTTGCTGGCAGCGAAAGAAGGGGGGGGGGGACACTTGTTAATCCAACCAGTCCAGCAAAAACAACTTTTCCGTCACATGTCCCACCCCTCATTGCATAAGCGAGGTTGCATACACCAGCCTCCACGCAGCAATGGGCAGGAACTAAAAAACACTTTGGGGGTTTGTTTCAATTTTCAAATACACTTTAAACCACATTACAAACTTTTGCATCTCAAATAAACATATATCCTGGCACCACCTGTTTGTCCCTTTATCTATCTAAAGGTTTTGTAACAGGGCATCCGCAATTGGCTTATCCTTCCCTCTGCCTGTTCATAATAAGGTTTAAGCATGTTTACTTGGAAAACTTCACAATGTCCACCTTCCAAGTTTAAACCAACCACATAGTCTACATTGGGGAGTCTACCAACGACATGGAAGGCTTTGACTTTGTTCTGCGGTCAGACCAAAGCGCACTTTCATTCTCTCTTTAAATGTGAGGTAATCAGAGGTTTCATCCTCTCTGAGATCCGAGTATATTTCACTCAAAATTCCACATATCTGAGGGCGCAAGTACAGCATCCAGTTTCCCTCAGGAATGTTTAAGTCTTTACAAGTCCGTTCAAAACTAAATAGGAATGCCTGCACACCATCATACATACTTTGGAAACCTCTTTATATTAGCTGAGGAAAAATCCCCACCCCCGAACATGGGTTGCGGCAGTTCTGCTCTCAGCTTTGGAATACTTTTTTACATACTTTGGAAACCTCTTTATATTAGCTGAGGAAAAATCCCCACCCCCGAACATGGGTTGCGGCAGTTCTGCTCTCAGCTTAATTTCCTCCATTTTTAAAAGAAACATATCTTTTTCAAGGGCCCTCTTGGCCTCTCTGTCTCTGTATTCCTGGGCTAATCTTGCATCTCTTTCTTTCTCTTTTTCCTCATGAGCTAGTCTGCTCTCTCTCTCTGCCATATCTCTCTCAGTCTGTTTCTGTGCTAGCTGAATGTCAGCTGTCTTTTGTTTTTCTTTCTCTGCTTCAACTTTAGCCATTTCTAATCTTAGTCTCATCATCTCTAATTCAGTACTGTATTAGGATTTTCCTCAGATGCAGCAGCTCCCAGCACTGGGTCATCCTGAGTCTCTTTGGCTTGGCGCTTGCTGGTTATTTTCTGACAGATTTTTCTCCTTTTAATAAAATAACTTCACTACTTTATTGTTATGTATTGGGTTTAACACATTTTAGGTTACAAGGCGTGTTCTAACCAATCGTATAAGCGTTGGTAGATGAACATTCTAATGGCAAGCAAGCGCATGCACTTTGAACTGTCAACTGTCAACGGTCAGTTCATGCTCAACATTATTGTGTCGTCCAGTCAGTTCGATTCTTGTTTTCCTTTGAGTGAGCTGTTGTTACTCCCAAATGTTGAATAAACGTAGTTGAGGAACTTATACTGCCTTGGGCTTCTGACTTTTCCCAAATATTTAACATTTATTAAACTGGTTGTTCTATATCTCTGGGTATGTTTCTGTGTGGGTTTTAACTTCGGATCATGGCGCTGCCACCAATTAATATGCGACAACACTTTTCTCTCTCACGCTGTTGGGCCCGCTCTCACTTAGATAAATTGCCCCCACCTCACTGAACAGCACTTTATCCGAAGGTTTCTTTTCCTTTCCTCTTAAAGTTCTAGCCCAGAGTATCCTGTGGGGGAACTTTGTGAGGGAATATTTAGTCAGTTGGAGTCTCAGCCAGGTTTTCTTTAAAGAAAGAAAAAAGATTTATTTAAGGCAAGATATAAAACAAATGGCTTGAACTTAGGTTATTTCAGGCATACAATACGATTATACTTTAATTTGTTGTCAGTTGTATTTGCGTTATAGGTTTGGTTCCTTTATACGGTGATACTTTCTTTCAGTTATACACACCCTTTAACAATCCTGCTCCTGAGGTACCTTAAGCAATAGACCAAAGGGCTCTCCACACCCCCTCCCTTCACTGGGTTTGGGAGATTCTTCTTTTCCTCAGAAGAATCTCTCCCCTCCAGACTAGATTTGAGTCCCAAGTAGGTTGTTCCTTTCCAGCTCCTACTTCCTGGCTCAGTCTCTGCTTCCCAGTAAAATTCTGGTCTATTCCTCCTACAGGACACCACACTCTGTCCTTCACAATACACTCAGAGTGGAAGTTGGTTTTTTCCAGAACCAACTCTTTCTACCTCAACTTGTCTCCCTACCTATCTCCCATCCTCAATTCCAACCCACTTCAACCAACCCTCTCAACCAACCAACCAACCGTCTCTCAAATCCTCTCCTTTTAAACTCGCCCTCCTGGAACCACAGCCAATCAGAGGCTGTCGTTCATTAACCATTTGTCAGCAGGGAAAGAAAGAAAGAAAGAAAGAAAGAAAGAAAGAAAGAAAGAACACTTGTTGATCCAACTGGTCCAGCAAAACCAACTTTTTTGTCACAATGGCCCTTCTCATCTCCTCTGTTGCAGGCCTAAAGTGGTGAGAGCTAGAAGTTGAAATGAGGTTTCTCTTACTGCTGGCTTGCTGGAGTTTGAGGAAGGCCACCTTTTTTGGCACACAGTTTCTACTTGCATTACGGAGGACAATAATGTTAATCAATGTATATCATTTACCACAGGCTATACATCTCTATTAATTTTGGGTGGAATTCAACATTGCTGTAAGGCCATTTTTCCATCAGCACAGGCATTTCTGCTTGCCCGACTTAATAATCTCCCTCTGTGTGCTGTTCTGGGAGTTCTTCCAATCCCCAAGAGCTGACTTGAAGGGTGCAGGGGGGAGAAGACAGGGGGAGCTCTATTGCACTATGGGAACTCATTGTACTTGTTACTGCTAGCACACCTATTCAGCGCTCCATGACATGTTTGGACAACTGGGGCACAAATAAAACTATTATAAGTAAGACTAGGTATGCACCTTCTAGAGTACTGGGGATCCAAGCCAGAGGTATTTGACCCTACTGTATTCCCCTGCTGCTGTTTTGTGTTTTCCACTGGATGTCTTTGATTTCCTACCTTCAGTTTCCAGGGTGGAGGGGAGGCCTCACTCTGCACATTTGCTATGAGTTTAGGGGATGAGTCCTTCCCCCAATTTCACCCACAGCTCAGAGAATCCTGGGATGCTTTCATGTTGTTTGAGCCATTGCATTTCTATTGTCCTAATATTGGGCACATGAGGCAAGTCAGCACCATGGAAAGTTCCAAAGGCTATAAAGGGGCAAGCCCCTGGCTTGGAAACTGAGCACTTCTTTCTGACAAATTTCTTGCCTACATTGATGGGTTGGCATGAAGATGCAAGTTGAGTGAAGGGGATTAATTCCTCAGGCAGGGCAGGATCCGAAGGTAGGGACTCAGGCCTGTTTGGTCCAGATGCTAGCATTAGATTTTTCCTCCCATGCTGCTGCTCTGAAGGATCCGGCCACACCTCCATTGGAGTCAGATCCTAGCCTGCTTTCTCAAAATGGGGTCCCATTCTGCTTAGGGTTCAAAAGCTCTCTGAAGATACCTGCAACAAGCTTCCACTATTCCAGCAGTTGCATGGGGTCCTTTGTTCCACAACTTTTAAACTCTGCCATCTGCTAGTGTAAGGGCTCTTGTGTTAGCAGACAACCCTTCATTTTTTAGTGATTTCTGGATGCTATTGTATACTGTATATGTATACAACTTTGTAACATATTACTGATAGCTGGGAATCAAGCCTTTAAAATCTTGGATACCTTGGATATCTGACTCTACAATATCATTGGATTTGGCTGTGAGCCCAACTTCATTGGCTTCTTTTTATGCTGCTTGCTAATTGCTTTCACAGTTTGCACTCTGCCGTTTGCATAGAGAGTAAAGTGCTATTAGTTAATGCAACCTAAAATTTCAGCCTAAATAATTAAGTAAGAGCCAGCTACCATGAGACTATGGCTATTTTTGTGAATATGATTTTAAAGTAGAGTGAATTTACTCCAAGGGAAAACTAAACCACCAATTATATATACTGTAGCTTGGGGTGGAGGGAGAGGACAGGCAATGTTTAGGGGAGCAGATTTAAATCAATAAATGTGTTCTAGGGTAGACCAAAAACCATGGGTGTAGCCAAGGGGGGCAGGGGGCAGCTGCACCCCTAAATCAAGTAAATCAATAAAAATACTTGACTGTGGTTCTCCCCCCAACAAAAAAACCCCCATAAATCCTGGCTACGCCCATGCCACCCCTCCCATATATTTCAGGTTAAAGCTAAACCCAAACCATTTCAGTATTGATCTGGAACAATTATTGAGATCCTGTGTCTTGGAAACCAACCCTTTATTTATTTATTTTTATTTATTCATATTACTCTGGAAGACAAATGTACATATTTTTCGTTATGCTTTCTTTCAATACTACTTCCTCTTCTAATCCAGTTTCCAAAGAGATATTTCAAGCAATTTCCCCCAAACAATGGCATAAACAATGTCTTAGGGAAGTCCTTCTTAGCACTTTCCATTTATCAAATACAGTAGGTAATTTCAAAGCTGACAGTGCTAAACAAATGAGATTCAAGCAGTGATAATTTCCTTGAATTGATATTGCACATTTATTTGTCAGGAAAGCTGGAGGCAATGCTCTGAGTAGTACTAAAAAAGGAAAAAGAGATTGAATGAATATAATTTCATATCCAGGTGTATATAAAATATTTAAGATAATCTGTGTGAAGTACTAAGTGCCAATTCAAGATGCATTAATACTTGGTTTATTGCATACTTGTTCTTTCAATCACATTTCTACTTATGCACGCGGCTACTAAGCACATTCCTGTTTGTGTCAAGAAAACCCAGAAGATGTTCAACCAGCATGTCCTGGATCTGAACTGTAGTATTCAAGAGGGTGATAAGTTCCTTAGGGTCAAACTAGATGCAATATTAACTGTATGTAAGCAATTAGCATGCATGGTTCTGAAATTTTAAATTTCTGCAATGAGAAAGGAGAAGCAGGTTTGCAACTATGGCACATTGTGATGGGAATAGCCTCCCCTCACCCCCACATCACCCCCAAAGCCATTAGAACCAGGAAGAGAAGTCCCATGGGCATATTGATCTTTCTGAGCAAATACCAGGGATAAACCAATGTAATTGCGATAAAATCCTTTCTAGAATATCTTTAAAACAATCTAGTGCAGTGGCTTAGAATGTGAGCCTTCGACACCATGGAGTCATTCAGTCATTCCCTTGCCTCAACCTCCTTACGTAGCAAGTAACAAACTTTCAGCTTCCACTCTCTCATATGTACTATGGAAGTAATATCACTGACTCACCTGGGTGTGAAGATTATTTAAGAAAATACAGTCGTACCTTGGAAGTTAAACGCCTTGCGACTCAAACGTTCTGGCTCCCGAATGCCGCAAACCCGGAAGTGAGTGTTTTGGTTTGCAAACGTTCTTTGGAAGTGGAGCTTCCTGCAGCCAATCGGAAGCCGTGCCTTGGTTTCCAAATGTTTTGGAAGTTGAACGGCCTTCTGGAACAGATTCTGTTCGACTTCCGAGCTACAACTGTATATGCAAAACTTTGGATGTGAGAAAGGCACTATATAGTGGTTAAATATTACCCCCCCCCCCGTGCTCTTATTTCTTCTATGCTGTGTAAAGTAAATATTAGCACAAAACTGTGATGCTAAAAGTAATTGAAACTGCAATCCCTATGTACATTTCTGCATAGACAAGGTGGAGGCTGGTTATAACATTTGACCAAAGTCTACTGTAGACCCTTGATTTTAAGTTTCTTCCCTCTCCTGAAGCCCAACCCTATTCATGTTACCTGGAAGGTAAGTATCACCAGTTCCAAGGGAACAAGTCACACAGGACTTAATTTCGAGCACGCATGGCTAGATATGCACTGTTCGTTACCTGTCCTGTGACACTTTCCTAGGAGTAAACCTCATGAAATACAGTAGGGCTTCTGAGTAAACGTACAGGGGCTCGCGCTGCACAGCTGCAGTCCTCTGTGCCCTAACTTGGAAACAGGCCCTACTTTACATCCATGAACTCAGATTCTCGTTAGTTCCCTCCCGAAAATCGAAACAACTTCTACCGGTAGCCATGTTGTGCTATGAGCCATTCCAGCACCACCACCCCAAAATATAAGGGGAGCGGTGGGAAGGGCGGGCAGCTCCTTCTCGACCAGCCAAGCACCTTTAAACGTGCGGAGGAATTTCCCTTTCTGTAACAGGTCTCCCCCCCTTCCCCTGCGGAGGAAACGTCTTTTGATGCCCAGGGCTCTCCGCAGAGTCCGGGACACGATCCCGCGCCCTGCTGAGCAGAGCGAGGAGCGAGGAGCGAGACGCTCTCGGGTCGCCTGGCGCGTGTGTTTACAGGCGGGAGGGTCTTAGTCAGCAAATCCTGCTCCGATGCGCTGCAGCCAATGAGGAGCCTCGCTCGGCCCGCTCGCCGGGGGGCTCCGGAGTTGGCGCTGCTGGGCGCGGGCAGAAAATGCGAGGCGGCTCTTGCGGGCGCTGATGGCAAAATGGGGTCCGGCCGCCGCCGCCGCCGAGGCGCTTTCGCTCCCGCCGCCCTGCAGCTCTGCCGGGAGGGCTGCCGCGCTGCGCCGTCGTCGTCCACCATGTAGCCTCCCTGGCCAGCCTGAGGATCCCTCCTCCTCCTCCTCCTCATGGATTGAGGAGGCTGCGTTCAGCCCTCATTTCTTCATATTTGTCGCCGGAAGATGAAATGCTTCTCCCGTTACCTGCCTTACCTCTTCCGACCTCCCAACACCATCCTGTCTTCCAGCTGCCACACGGAAGGTACAGGTCGGAGAGGAGCGCCGGCGGGATGGTGGGTGGGACGCCAGGTGCGATTCAGAGCCGAGGGGAGGGGAAAGAGGGAAAGTGGGAGGAGAGCCTCCCCCCCCGCTCCGTTCCCCCTTCCTCCCTGTCTCTGCTGACATTGCCTTTTGCAGCCAGTGCGTGCCCGGGGCGAGGGGGGGGGGCAGCAAAAAAGCTTGCCTTGCGACAAGATTTGAAGAATCGGTGGGGCCTGGGTGGGGGGCGGCCCGATATTCCCGGCGAGTCAGCCATTTATCAAGGAGAATGGTGCAAAAGATTACAGCATCGGAAAGGTCTTCTGGACTGCAGGACTACGATCCCCCACGCCTTGAGTTACCGTACTTCCTTTGCAGGCCGGGTTTCCATCGAAAACATACCGTGCAAATCTGTTTACAGATTGGGGAGAGGGTGGGAGGTTAGCTGTGCAGATCAGGTATATGCAATCTGTTTTGCCAAGGTTTCAACTTGAGAAGACTGGAAGGGAAAGTAATGTTCAGGATTCTGGAGCCTGGGAGAATGCTAGGAACTTTTGCCATTCTGGGGCAAGTTTCTCTACTACTAGTTTGCATGATCTGCTGTCAGGAATTTTTATGAATTGCCATTGATGCCACACTCTAATAACTGATATAGAGTGTACAGGAAGTAATCATGAAGGTAGTCAGGATTTTTGTTCGGAAGGGGCAGAAACTGAGTTTGCTATGTATTTTTATTGATTATGGGGTGGGCAGCTGCTCCTCTCTGCCCCCCCCTACACCCATTGAAGTAATACTGAGACTGTCATACTATATAAAGATAGAAGGGGGAGAATCACATTTTCAGGTGCTTGCAAGAAGAATCTAAGTTCTAAAACTTACAAGCAGTGTTAGAGATTTTTCACCAGTCTAGATTTTGTTTCTTTCCATGTAGCAGAGAGTAGAAGCCCTCCCTATGAGAGCTTTAAATGAGTGTTTAAGTATTGCGGAGATTGATGCTGTCAAGACAGGAATGCAAGCAGACCATAGCATATAATTACAGCTAATTAAATGTTAAAGCAGCAATAAGTAGAACTAGGAGCACAATCCAATAGTGAGTTGTCTTTAATCTTTACATCTAAAGCCACTTTAGTTTAGCTTGGTAATTTATGACTAGAAGATGGAAGTAAATGATAGGCAATAGATCGGCCTCTAATTGTCCCCATATCGGCTATCCAAGTATTTAATTTTTTTAAAGTGTTTGAGCAGGTTACTTGGGTCACATGGGGCATCATTCTAATCCAATAAACTGTTTTTATAGTGGGGAACCTTTTTTCAGCCTGAGGGCAGCGTTCCTTCTTGATGACATTAGGGGGAGGTGCATGCCAGTCGTGGGCAGGCCTAGAAGCCAAATGTGATTGAGGCAAAGGATGTGATGGATTTTTGACCAGTAGGCTGAATTCTAGCCACACAAAAGCCACAGGCTTCTCTATCCCCCAACACACATTTATTTATTTAATAAAAGTTAACATTCTGAAACATAAAAACTACCTCAGCTTGATAGGCTTGTCTAAACAAGCATGTTTTTAACATCGTGCAGTGAAGGTGCCTGCTTGCTCTCAATTAGGCAGGGAGTTCTGCTGCCACACGAAGCGACCAAGTTCTTACAAATGTGGAATGGATATTATGTGGCTCGCAGATCAACAACCATTGCAGATCTCTGAGCACAGGTGTTGCAGTAGTGTAGCTAGGAGAGGCGAGGGTGGGGTGCTCTCGGCAGCACTTATCTTTGGGGGTGGCACACTAGAGCCCAAGGTGGCGTGCAAGCCCCAAGCACCCCAGAGCCCAGCGCACCGCTCCCAAAAGCAGCATGGCTCACAGTGGCCAGAGGGTGGCCAGCAAGGATGCAAGCAGCATGCGCTGACTCTGTGAGTGGAGCTGGGCCTGCATCATGCCCGAGCTACCATGTTTCTCCCGGGTGCTGTCTTCCCCCCCTTTTTTTGCAGCCATTTATCTTATGCTTAAGAGAAGCTTTCCCATTCTTTCAGAATTCTTAAATGAGACCTTCACTGAGGTTCTGCACTATGTAAATTAGTTTATAATTGATTAATCAATTCAGTTGTTAAAAGCAGGAGCGCTAATCAACTCCATCATCTTTAATCAGATCCTGAAAACAAAAATGACCTTAAAATGATACCCAATTTTCTTCAAATAGTACATTCTGTTTTGTTCCCAAACCATATTTCAGAATGATCATCTTATGTTGCTTTCTAGCCATATCCACTCTAAAAACATTGTTCATTCTTGGTTAGACAAGCATACCCAGATGCTTAGAAAATTGAAGTATTTTTAATCTGTTTTAGTGCAGAGAGATATACTGTAGTCCAGCAATAGCTGGGGAGTAACATGTTCCTCATCCCTGCTACATTGTTTTTCTTGTTTACCAGTAAAGATTTGTAATCAACCAAACATTTATTAGATTTTTTAAGCTCAGGAAGTTTGGTGAGTCATTTGGATGAGACTGTTAGACACCAAGGTCATTGTGGTTGCTCATGTATGGAAGGATTCATATAATGACTTTAGGACAAACAGAAAACTGGCAGTCTGTGTATTCCATAGTTTAGAGAAATAAATGTTTCAAGTTGATATGTTAGGTAACGTGTGCCATAGAAATCCAAGGGAATTCTGGAAGAAGAGCTTAGCCGTCTGATGGTTTCTTAATAAGGGGGGGGGGGGACCTTTTGTTTAATTTTTTCATCTCACTTGCTAAGTCGGTATTTATAAACTCAGATATTGTAAGCAAAGTGATACCAGGCTGAACTATGAAGTGACATGTTTGCATGGCTTTGATGGCAGCTCTTACCAATCTCTGTAGACCTAATTAAAGGCATATAATGATGACTCCCCTTCCCCAAGCCATGGCATGAGTGGAAAACGTACTTTCAGAAGAATATACCAGCCCAACAAATTGGAGGAGATATCATATTCATGTAGATATGGATAACATAATGATACCCTTATTGGTCTTTGCATTATTACAGTAATATAAAAATGACATCCGTTAAAACAAGTAATATTCTATGTGTTCACACTGCTGAATTATCTAAATCAGAAAATGGAGGTGGAAAGAGACCACCAACACCCGGTGCTTACATCAGTCCTGCCCTATGAGTTTGGCCTTTGGTTCATGCCAGAAGAGATATACAACATGGTAATCGCTTGATCTGCTTGTGATCACCTATTTGGTTAGTAAGTCCTTTTGAATCCTTTGTGGCTTCATTTTGGATAAGCATGGCTAGGATTGGGTTTCCTGTATCCTAAGATAATGCCAGGATAATACAGAGAATAAATGGATTCACTTTCAGCTCTTTTTATACCTCTGAAGTTTTTATCACAGCAGCTTAAAATAGCTTTCAGGTTATCCTTAAATGCACAAAATGTGCTTCTTTTGCTTTTGTGTGTGCAAAATGCAAAGGAGCGAAATGAAAGGTAATCAAAATGGCACATGGTGTTTAATGCTTTCCTAGGACTAGTTTAAGCCCCACTGAGAACAGTGGGACTTCTGTAGGTTTAGGGTGATATAAAAGTAGAATACTGTACAAAATATAAAGCAAATCTAGAGATAAAGCAACAGCAAACCAAATAACATCCAGAAACGAGCACTTTCAATTCCCATATTCATAATTCTCCCATTGATCCCAATGCAAGTATACAAGGACATTCCTTTGGCTGGATCATGGCCATTAATAATACCCAATTGCTTTTTACATGCAGGTTTTATCAACAGTCATAATTTTATTTTCTATAACATGTCATGAACCACAGCATGAAAATGAACTGTAAGCATTAAATCAATTTCGTGTCAGATTAAACCCGGGATTTAGAAAAATATGCTATATTTATATTCAGTAAGAGCCTGACCTCTCCAAGGGTAAAAAGCACATTATGAACACAGTGCAGAATAGGACCTGAGGACATAAACCATCCAAAGTGCAGTTTTTACCTGAAGGTCAGTGAGGTTTACTTCTGAATAAACATGCCTAGGCTCGCCTACACAAATTCCACTTATTTCAATGAAAGAGATTTACAGGGCAATTATAGGCAAGTGTACACTGTAATGCCTAATAAAGATTTGGTGAAGTAAGCAAGTAAGGCATGTGTACAGCAGTCAGAAATAAAATCTACTAAGCTCAATAGGTTTTACTCTCAGGTATAGGTGGGACATGGGTGGCGCTGTGGGTTAAACTACTGTGCCCCTTGGGCTTGCCGATCAGAAGGTCGGCTGTTCGAATCCCCGCAACGGGGTGAGCTCCCGTTGCTCGGTCCCTGCTCCTGCCAACCTAGCATTTCGAAAGCACAAAGTGCAAGTAGATAAATAGGTACCGCACCGGCGGGAAGGTAAATGGCGTTTCCATGTGCTGCTCTGGTTCGCCAGAAGCGGCTTAGTCCTGCTGGCCACATGACCCGGCAGCTGTACGCTGGCTCCCTCAGCCAGTAAAGTGAGATGAGTGCCACAACCCCAGAGTCATTTGCGACTGGACTTAACTGCCAGGGGTCCCTTTACCTTTACCTGGTTTGCCAGAAGCAGCTTAGTCATGCTGGCCACATGACCCAGAAGCTGTACGCCGGCTCCCTCAGCCAATAAAGCGAGATGAGCGCCGCAACCCCAGAGTCGGCCACGACTGGACCTAATGGTCAAGGGTCCCTTTACCTTTACCTTATAGGTGGGTTATAGGATTGCTGCCCTTAGCATATGCTTAATTCTCAGTTGAAATGAGTGGGACAAAACTGATTAACTGCAATTGGAATTGTCACCAAGTCTTTGAACAACTAGATTTATATTACAAATGCTATTGCTGTGGCCATTACCTTAAACTGAAGACAGGTGTCTAGTAGCTCCTAAGCTAGAACTGGCTTCCAGTTTTATGTTTATTCATTTAGTGGCTTTATATACCACTGTTTGACTGGCAGCTCACAACATTTATAAATGCAATGGGTACATGAAGAACAACCGCAACTGAAGCCAGCCCAGCAGCAAGTGTCTGGTGCCATCTTCTGCCTTCTACTCTGTTGTGTTCGTTCCCACTTAGCTTATCTGACCTCTGGGTTTCCTACCAATTTTAAATCGAGGTGCGTTAAACATTTGGTTTGAAAGGGAAGGCTTTTCAAAAGTTTTGTGAGAGATGGAAGGAAAGTTCACGCAACATTAGAAGAGTAGAATAGAGCCTCCCCTCACCATCCCAAAGAGAGAAACTTTTAATTCAGCAGTTCTGCTTACTTTGCCCAACCAATTGTCTCTGCCTCTGATAAATGTTCCCTAATAAGGTATCCAGTAGGCAGTCCTGATGTAAATATAGTTTCAGTTGGTGTTGGTGTAGGTGTTTCAGGAATTTATTCCAGTTTGTAGCTGCCTGTCCCCAGAAGCCTCAGAGTGGGTAACAGTACAGTCATACCTCATGTTACGTTTGCTTCATGTTACGTTCTTTCAGGATATGTCCCACGGTGACCCGGAAGTACCGGAAAGGCTTACTTCTGGGTTTTGCCGCTTGCGCATGCGCAGACGTGCAAAATGACATCACACGCATGTGCAGAAGTGGCGAATCGCAACCTGCGCGTGCGCAGATGCGCCACTGTGGGTTGCACTCTTTTAATGTTGCAAATAGGCCTCTGGAAAGAATCCCATTCGCAACCAGAGGTACCACTGTATTAAAAATTCAATTACTGTAAAAACAAACCATAATAACTTGAATTATAGAATCTATGTTAAAAAAAATGTTAAAATGTTGCTTGCTTTTGTTATTCCTAGCCAGTGATTTCTCTCTGCCCTACCCCCTGCATTGAATAGAGAGGTCTTGTAGTGCTTTTCAGGAAATTCCTGTCAGCTTGGATGAGGAAGTCTATTCCAGAACCAGGAAGATGCCATCAAAATATGCTGATGCCACTTTAACAATGAACAGTAAAAGAGATATCAATAAACTTGGTTTCCCTCATCTTTCACTAGAACTAACTGCCAGAGTAAATCCCACTATATATTCATTTTATTATTTCAATCTGGTGCACCTGGAAAGAGGGCCAGAATAGCACAGTGTAACTCTAAAATCCTTTGTCAGCATACCTATCCAAATACTGAGCTATGGAGTAAGCCAGAGACTTTGGACAATGGAGACTGGGGTGAGTCAGTCAAGGAAGGGAGAAATACTAGAGTGATATACGTTTTTAAACAGCACCAGAGAGCCAAATGTGTGCAGAGTTCTTAGCGATCAGATCAGATTCTAGCATTCCATGAATGAGTGCATGTTGCTTTTCTAAGATAAAACAGCCAGAGATAGAGAGGTTTCAAGAAATAAGGAATTACTGGAAATAAGGACCAACTACGGCAGGCCAAAAATGGAACAAAACTAGAGATGGGAACACAGGCTAGGATCCACTGTTAGTAGGGAGGGACTGCTGTGATGCCTTTTTGCAGCCCATAATGTGGAAGCAAGGATATTCACCCCATCAGGTCCCAAGGAAGAAAGAGACTGGCGTTGTTATGGCAGTGCCGACAGAGCTACTGGAACATTTTATGAGAAGCAAGCGGGGCATGTTCTTGCTAAGCTGCTTGTCAGTTCCAGTAATCTCACTAAAATATTCTACCCAGTGTGTTATCTATAGTGTTGCTTTATGCTTGGCAAAAAAACAATTACAACTACTATTTGCGTGTGTTGGCTATTTAAGCCTACAATCATATACACCACATAGAACTCAGTAGGACTTCTGAGCAGACATGGATAGGATTGTGTTGCTTTGTTTCCCCCCCATAACCATCAGCCATTGGAGGCTGCTGAATAAAGGTTTCAGTTTTTAAGGTAAAATTTAAAAATAAGATTTCCTTATAGTTTTCTAGTACAGTGGTACCTCAGGTTACATACGCTTCAGGTTACAGACTCCGCTAACCCAGAAATAGTACCTCGGGTTAAGAACTTTGCCCCATTAGCTAAAATGTTGCTTCAGATTAAGAACAGTTTCAGGTTAAGAACGGACCTCCAGAACAAATTAAGTACTTAACCCGAGGTACCACTGTATTACTATTTAAAATCAAACCCTCAAGATTTTCCTTAGTTTACAACTGCTGGAAGTGCTATATAGCTTTCTTCCAAAGGGGCAGTTAAGTTAGTAACTAGCGACACGTTAAAAGGGAAAGGTTTACCACCATGGCATAAGACAGCAGTTTACAACCAGTGTGCTGTGGCACCCTGGGGTGCCTAGAATGAGGGTCAGGGGTGCCACAGGCAACATTGACCTCTGTCCCTCTTTCGTTCCCTCCCTCCTCTGATGCCCTCTCTTGTCTCTGTCTCCCAAAGGCTTGCACAGCTGTTTATTGCAGCAGCCCCGGCTATAAGCTCCACAGGCGAATGGTGCCTCTGGGAGGCTCCTCTCTTTGGGGTGGGGTGGGGCAGCTCAGAGACCGGGGGGCAGCAGCAGCTACCCAGAGGACTCCCCAGGAGAGGGGAGAGGAGGCTGAGGGAAGACTCCACAAGGGAGGGTATTTGAAAAGGGTGAGAGGCTGTCAGCTCTGCAGACAAGGGGTGACATAACTGGGCTCCTGAGCCCCACAGGGGTGCCGCAGAAAGAATGCAGTTGGTTAAGGGAGCCGTTGAAGGTTGAAAACATCTGGCATAAGCTTTCATGGGTCCTCCTTAGCTTTCTTTTGCAGGTAGCTGTGCAATGAGGGCTGTTGCTGCAATCACATTGAAGCCACAAACCCTGGTGTACAGAGGCTCTCCGTTAATAATAGACAACACTTACCATCCATGTTTGGGAGAGACAAGAACTCCAGACACATGCCGAGAACTAACTGTGCTCCTGATCCAACTGAACATGCCTTTGCTTGGCCATTGCAAGCACACACACCTCAATCTGGTCATTTGATTAGCCCTGGAAGAGACATAGGTCTCCCTTCCATCTGGTACTGTCCCACCAGTAAACTGATCAGAGTGCATACCCAACCATGTATGTAACAACTATTCTTGTACCCAAATGTAAACCAGTTAAGAACAAAGTGACCCAATCACATTTGCTGTCACTGATAATAGTGTTTTATATGTTGTGGATTGGGGGGGGGGGTGTCAGTCTGAATGATACCCATGAATCCCTTCCAAACCTGTGACCCTGTGTATATTAGTTTAGACTTTAGAATCTGTAAGAGGAACCTGCTGAACCAGTCAGACCAGTTTATTTGTAAGATAATGAATGGCCTGGTGCATTTAACAATATCTTGCTATCTATACCATTATACTTTAATACCTGTTGTGGGGGGGGGGGGAGACTTCACAGCCACATTTTCCATCTCTGAACAGATATGTATGTCTGTTTATTTATTTCATAAAATGTATACACTGCTTAACTCTAAAAAAAACAACAACCCTCAAAGCAGTTTACAAAAAATATAAAACAATAAACTTGTGAATAAGAAGAATTAATAACAATTTGTCGACAACATACATTTGATACATTTTATACATTTGATGAAATAAGCTCTAGTCTACAAAACCTTGTTATCCAATAAATGTATTGGTCGTTAAGGTGCTACAATACTCTTTCTTGGTTTTTATATAATCTTCTGTATTCTGATCATGCTTCCTGAAGTTCGGCACATCTCTCTGTATTGTCAAGTCAAGCCGCTCAATACTACAGAAAAATCTGTCCAGAAACTTACAATAGAGTATAGTCTTGTGCTTCATTTTGCCTGTCAAATGTGTCTTTAAAAAACCCAACAACCTTATAGATCAATCAATACAGGCACAGGGGAGTTGGTGGGGAAGCTCAAAGACACACAAGAAATGAGAAGCTTTCAGCTGAGATGGTGAGCTGATAAGAAAAATACCCAAAAAATCTGTTTCAGACCTTAAGACAACACAGGCAAGCAGAAGCAGTAAAAAAATTATTTGAGACATAATTGTGCAACCTGAATTGTGCAACCAGTGTGTGATTGCAACTATTTTAGGGTGGAATTCAAACTAGAAGTGCTTAGAAAAGCTGGGACTGCAGAAAGAAGCCTCAACAGAGGAGAGAGTATAAATTGTCTTTCCTGCCCTCTCCATGGCTGCTACCATCCCAGACAGCTATTGAATCTGGGTGGGGGAGGGAAGACTAAAACCCCTCAGAGGAGAAAAGGGCATGGATAAGTAGAAATGACTGTGAAGGGGTAAGACTAGCTTGGTAAGACAGGACAAGGACCAGACTGGTAAAAGCAAAGTGAAGGAGGCAGAATAGTCTTTTTTGAGTGCGGTAGGGGATTGAGCTGTGTTTCAGCCATGCCTTTTGTCCCAGAAGCCCTGCTCCCCTCCTTCTCTTAATTGTAAGTATGTGGGGCCAGCCAAACTGGTGCAGTTGTTCAGTCAGGGGTGATGGAACACCACTCTGTGCATGCTGGAGGCACGACACAAATTAAGCTTGAGGAGTGTGAAATTGGCAAGGCGGAGCACAAACCATGAGCTCCCTATAGTGTGAAAAAAGTGGGAAGTTTTTAAGAGTGAAGGCTAGCTCAAAAACAAGATAATGCTGGAGAAACATTGAATGGGCCTGTTCTTCACAACAAATAATAAAACGGTGGTAATATTGGAACTTCCCTGCCTCCTAGTGGAAAAGGGACAGTGTTCATAAGTCATTCATAGTAAAGGAGAGGGATGCAGAAGTGAAATATTGAATCATAGCTCCAGAATGGAAAACAGATGATTTTAATAGGCAGTTGTGTTTAATTAATTAATTTAAGGGCGTCTCATTAGATGACACCATCAGCCTCTTTATTAGCCCATTATTATCCAGCTCTACCTGTTAGTACATTTGCCAACATTTTGATCAAAACCCCATTGCTTCTTTGGGAAACTACAATTTGATTTACAAGATAAATAAAATGTGTAATTGACTCAAGGTGCACCAATAGCCAGGCAAATTGCATTAACTGAGACAAACCAGATGTAAATATATGGTCTATTTTAACACTTAAATGCCAGGACTGATTTAATAATTATTTGGGATTCCCCACCCCCCAAAAAAGTCTCAAGCTATATTTTGCTATCTGCTGGGTTGCACCACTTGATGGCTCACTCTGAAAATATGATGGATACTTTGCTTTCTAGCTCTTGACCAATCTGTGCACACTGGCTGACACCATAAGGCAGGGTTGTCCAACTTCCAAGAGACTGCGATCTACTCCCCCTTTAAAAACACTGCCAGTGATCTACCCATCATTGGATTGACCAAATTTGTTGAGCTTTTTTTGGGGAGCCTTCACCAAAGTCGCTGAACTTTTGGGTTTTTTTTGGGGGGGGGGCGTGGGGATCCATCAGGATCACACAATCGACTGGGAGATGGACCAGGAACACCCTGCCATAAGGGATCCACCAAGTCAAGCAGCTGCCATTTTGACTTTGCACAGTATGGATAGAGCAGTGTGATAAAAGACATCCAGTGTGCTGTAGTGGTTAGTGGATGTTCAGTCCAAAACGTCTGGAGGGCAGCAGGTTGGGAAAGGCTGGGTCATAGTCTTGGATGAGGAGTGGAAAGACTATGAGTTGTATCCAGTGACGTCATTGCACAGAGAAGAGAACTTCTGCTCACTCAACAGAATTCTCTTCCCTCTCTTCCCCATGCACATCCCATAACCCTAGATCTGCTCTGTGTTTCCCTCCAATCCACCAGAGAAGATACGTTTCCCCCCCCCCTCTCTCTCTGTGCAGACTGAACACGGAGAGAAGAGGGAGGGTAAGCTTTATTGCATGAGTGGACATTATTCCGCTCATGCAGTGACTTCATTGGATTCAACTCGGTGAGCTTCGTCCATAAAGCTCACTGGGTGACCTTAGGTCAATCATTGTCTCTTAGCTTTGCCTACCTCACAGGGTTTTTTGAGCCTCAAATGGGAGGAGAGGGCCATGTTTCCTGCTCCAAGCTCCCTAGGGCAGCCTTTCTCAACCTGTGGGTCCCCAGATGTTCTTGAACTACAACTCCCATCACCCCTAGCTAGCAAGGCCAGAGTTCAGGGATGATGGGAGTTGTAGTCCAACAACATCTGGGGACCCGCAGGTTGAGAACTGCTGTGAGGGATATAAGACTTCTTCTTGTTGTTGATAAAATATGTGATTTGGCAGGCAGCCCTGCTAAACGCAGAAAGAAGCCGGTGATGTGGCTTCCTGACTGTGGCAGACGCACACCATAAGTTCACCTCACAGCACACTTTTGGCTGGCATGTGAACTTTTAGTTCAAGTGCCCTCAGCTGTTCTTCATTTGTCTTCTTAAAAACCATTATTCTTATGAATTGCTTTGATCGTGGAGCGGCAGTTATTTAAATATTTATGGCCATTTTGCTCCAGTACTGAGCAGAAAACACTAGAGGGCAGTTTAATATATGGACGGAAGCCAGTCAGCTGAATGTTTATCTATGTTAGAAAAATATAAATGTTCTTTTAAGGGTTTTAAACAATTGGAGGCATTGGCACCCCAGAATCATTTCTCTGGCATCAACTGTAGCCTTCAAATGGAAACAAGCAATTGATTGTTTTCTGAAGCTCATTTGAGAGCTAGTATTTTTCAGAAGACAGTGCTGAGTGGCACAGCCTCAGATTCTCCTTAGGCCTTGAAAGAATTATTATTATTATTATTTATATATTGAACTTATTATCCCACTCTTCCTCCCAAAGGAGTTTAGGGCAACATACACACCCACAATTTAAAAAAACCCCACAAAACCTAAAACACTTAAATCATTTAATAAATAGTTACAGTTAAACACATGATTATATCCAGTGATTTCAGAGTTGCCAGGAATAGTATTCTTCAGCCACCAGGCAATATTTAGGTCTATTGGCTGTGCATGCATGGCCATCATGTGTGTGTGGTAATCTTTATGTATAGATACAAGTTCAGAAGTAATTATTATTTAAATAGAAATACAAGACATCTCATCCTAGAGGGGAAGAGTGCACCCAATGTGGCTGCTCAGTCTGCTGAATGTAGATGGTGTCCTGAGTTAGCTTTTGTTGACCCTGTTTATTTCTGTGAGTACAAAAGTGTCAGACCTGGATTTTTCTTAGGAGTCAGTGCTGATGGTTCTTTGAGTAAGGCAAAGGGTAGCAAACAAAGATCAGGAAGATGAATTCCCTTGTTACGCAAGAGAGTTAACTTAAAGCAGAAGCTTTTATAGAAGCCGGGCACTATCATCTGGCCAGGCCTGCTGTATCATGTTGCTGTTCAAGAGGCTTGTTTAGTTCTTTGTTGTCCTCCTTTGGCCAAAGTTGGGTAGTGGTATACAGGCTGGATCCTGATTTAATCTGTCTCAGGCTCCATGTTCAGGACCTACTCCCTATGGAGCCTGGTAGCCTTGGGCCTGGTAGGGCAAAGGCAGGGAGGCCAACCAGAGCCAACTAATTCTGATTTTGTCCCCATCCTCCTATTGGCTGAATTCTACAAAGGCTAAGGTGGAGGGTGCTGACAGACAGTGCCGCCTTGTGGACAAGTTGTAAGGAAGGAGGCAGGTGGGAGCTGGCTGAGTGTGGATTGTGCTTGGTGGAGGGATGCCTCGTTTGTCCTAATGGACCAGCTTTCACTGCCTCCTCCAGACTTGATATGGGTTGCAACCTCGATAAACCCTTTGAATTCACTTGCCACAATGAATTCACTTGCCACAGTGGTAGATGCTTACATCTTAAGCCCTGTGTGACCTCCCCGCATGCATACTGATGGGCGTTATAGAAACATGTGTTCTTTAGAAGGTAGGGAAATGGTGTGTGTGTGTGTGTGTGTGTGTGTGTGTCAGTGTCAGTATTTCTAATAAGAAATGAGACAGGAGGTGTGGTAGTGTAAATATTTCTCACTCCATGTTGCGAACCTGCAATCCTACACAGTGCCACTAGCATATAATGACTGGGCTTACTGATCATCCTGTTTTAAATATTTCTCTATTAAAAGCAACGAAGAACAATTGTTGTTCTAACGCTAAAGAAAATGAAGAAAGGAGTCATGGGTATGATTTTCAAGTTCAAGGGAAATCTAGTCCAGCTTCTTGTTCTCACAATGGCCAGTCAGATGCCCAATGGGAAGCCTGCAAGCAGAACCCGAGTAGGAGAGCACTCATCCCACTTGTGATTCCCAGCGGCTGGTATATTCAGACTAGGTATACTGTCTCCAACAGCGGAGGTAGAAAAGGAAGGATGGCATTAAACTTCTGTCTAATTGTTGGAAGGTTTTATCTCTTTAATATAGTGTATAAACCTTTATGCAAAAATCCTGAACTAGAATGCTGAACCTTAACAGATACTGTGCAATCTGTGTTTACTACTTTGAGCAAATCACTGTATCAGGTCCTGCAAAACAACTGTCGGCCTGGATGCACCCTCAGGGCCTATTTCATCTGATTAAGGATTCCAAGAGAGAACACAACTCTTTTGTGAAATCATTAAAGCACTGATGTTTTATGAAGTCTTCCCATCTGATTGAAGCACAAGGGAACTTGCACTAGTGGATATTATTGGCTGTAAATTAAGGGACAGCGACAGACCCAAAGACAGGAATGAAAATGGTTGGAAAAGTGCCAGGTTTGAAAGCTGAGTTTAGATGTGAAACTCTTTTGCGGTATCGGTTCATTCTGCCTAGAGGAAGAATGCAGTGTGGAAATCTCATCTTTGAAAACAGACATTGATGTTTGTGTGCAATTTCTATGTCCACATTTGTCTGGAGGGAGGAAAGAACAGTTCCAGGGGAAGTGGTTGCTCTACAGCAGATGCTATTGGGCTTTCAACTTCCTCCAGCCCCAGCCAACTTGGCCAGTTGTTGGGCTACAGGGGAGTCCAGCAGCATCTGGAGGCTCCAAGGTTTCCCCATGCTTGCTGTCCATCATTCTGTTCTTTCTATAATGGAGTGAGTTGGATGATAGAAACTGATAGCTCTTGACTCTGAGTTTTTATTGAACAATTCATGCATAAATAAAGGCTTGGCAGCATAATTACTCCGCATCACACAGCCAGTGCCTAATATACTTTTATGTTTAATCACAGTAGGTTTTCGTTCAGTGGCTATTGTTTTAAAATACATACACAGTGGTTTATGGAATGTTGTTATTGTTTTGCAATAAGGATTTAATCACTTCAATTTCCAATCTACAGTGTTTTCAAAATACTCAGTACAACTATTGTATAGTTGACATATGATGTTGTGGAATAACCTCTTAGAAATAAAAGCCATCTTAACAGATGCTGGATAATGGTAATTCACTCTTTTGCAATAAACATCCAAAAAGCAAATTAAGGTAGACAAAGGATTGAGGTTATGTAATCAAGTAATCAAGGTCAGAATTTCTCTAAAGCCTGCTGGTTCTTTTCTCTTCTTTTTCCTTCTGTCTTCTTCAGAAGCAATATGCCTTTAAACTGACATTTCCCATTCCAGCTGCAGAATTATGCCATTGCAATGCACCTGTAGAAGCCAGTTTCCCACAGTATGTGGACAAAGAAACTGTGTGGCGGGAAGAGCGAATGGTAGATTCCAGCATCACCACCCTGCTATTGCCGTCCCACCCTAGTTGTGAATTTACAGCACAGAGAAGCAGTTCCTAAATAATGTGTGAAGAAATCTTAAACTCACATCCCTAACTAGAACTCTTATTACACCGTCACAAACTGTGGGTCACATGATCAAAAACTACCTCTTTTATCCAGGTTCTGCTTACCAGAAAGCAGAATGTATAGCCTGCAAAAGAGAGTTCCCCCTGCTAACAGCAGCCCTATCAGTCAGTAGCCAGTCAAAGGGTCATCATAACAGAAAAATAGGTAGGCCAGACTGAGAGAGATAGATTTAGGGGAAACCAGTGAAGCTCATGATTGATCAGGAAATTCAGTAAATGTGGGCCAGATTCAAGCCTAACAATTTATGCATTGTATCAGGAACATGTGTTTGGCTTTTTAGGCTTATGCCCTCGTTGATAGCAATAGAAGCTCTGTCACTGCCTTAACTTGGGTAAGAACTCTTCTGTGATCTGAAGTGGGTCATCCCATCAATAAAAGAAAGGAGTGAGTTTCTTACCAGCTAAGATTAGCAGTGGTATCAAATGAAGAAAAGTGAAAAACCCTCTTTGCTAAGAACAATTAAGGTTGTAGCCGTTATCTCAGTTGGTAGAGCATGAGACTTTTAATCTCAGAGTCATGGGTTTGAACCCCCACATTGGGCAAAGATTCCTGCAGTGCAGAGATTGGGCTAGATGGCCCTCATGGTGCCTTCAAACTCTACAATTTTATGAGTCTATGATCACACTTGAATGTGTGTGTGTGTGTGTGTGTGTTTGCTGACTCTTTGAATTCCTCTTTCTGGCTTCAGAAAAAATCATTTTGAAAGTGCACAGAATTAGTTGCTGACCCTGCCAAACAAAACAACATGGAGTCTGCTGAACTGAAGGAAGTTCTTCTTCTTCTTCTTCTTCTTCTTCTTCTTCTTCTTCTTCTTCTTCTTCTTCTTCTTCTTCTTTTATTTTGTCTAGGTGTCATGCAGCTGTTCTGCAGTCTTGCTTAGCAGCATTTGTTCGGCTGTGTTACCTAAGAAATCCACAAGGTGGTGGTGTTCATTAACATGCTGCAATGTTCTAGTCCTTGCCACCCTCCAAATACCTCAATTGTTCTTTGTTAGCAACATTCTGCCAAAAGGAAAGGAAAGCCTTCTGCAGTTTTTGTACCAAGCAAAGGAAAACAAACCATCTATATTTCATTACTGTTTTAATGTGGAATAGCAACTTTTTAACAAGGGAGTGTGTGTGTGTGTGTGTGTGTGTGTGTATATATATATATATGTGGAAAATCTATTGTGCCTGAAATGAATTAACCAATTTGTAAACATGACACTTCCTGCATCTTCATCTTTAAAACATTAGCCCGTAGGGCAAATGATTAGCATTTTCCCTTGACACTGGCATCGATACCTTAGCTGACTTGGCTGAGCCAATAAATGCTTTGGCTCTTGCAAGAAGTTCATTTTAATGGCTGAACACTGTTAGAAAGGACTCGGTGCTGCTGAGGGGAGCTGGAAGTGTGGAGAGCCCATTAATGTGCACACAATATATTGGCAGCTCATTTAATAAGGCAAACAAACAAGGCTACCTTTAATCGCAAGAGCTGGCCTAGAGAGGCTGCGGCAAGCGAGCAAAACCCCTGCTGTGAAAATGTTTTCAGAAAAGTGCTCTGAACAGAAACATTACTATGACTTGTCAATATTACTCTTTCAGGGAAAATAACAGCATTCATGCATTTTGTATAAGGAAGGCAGATCAAACGGATGATCAAAGCCATTTTATTATGTATAAGCTCTCCTCCTGCGTTGTTTTTAATGTCAGATGCTTAGGCATTCAAGAATGGGCTCATTTGCCCATGGTTATGACCAATGGCATCTTTCTATATTGCCAAGGAAACAGCCAAGTGTTTTATAGGTTGTGATTTCTCTTTCGCATCCATTCAAGTAAGTGAGAATCTTTTCCGGTGGCTTTGGTTTGGGGTCTTTAAAACATGGACTGAAGATACAGCAGAATCCTAAGCATTTCTATTAAGAAGTAAGTCTCACTGATGGACTTACTCCTGGGTAAGTATATGCAGGATTGCAGTCCTAGTCACCCTTCCTTTCACCTGTTGACATCCCATAGTTTTAAAGTGACAACATCTTTATCCCATGATCTCTCCACAGACAGAAGACTTTTTCTGTGTTTCTTTGGAGCGGATGTCTAGGCTGAGTTGTTTCTGACAGTTTTATGCTGGCACAAAGAGATTCTTTCTTTCTTTCTTAAAAAGGTCCCATGCATTGTGAGAAATATCTAGAAGAGCTCTTCCCAAAACGATGCAGTGCTGAAATCTGGAGTGGTCCCAGTGCCCTCTGCTATATGTTCTCCGCGGCACAAAGTCAGCAATACGCAGACAGTCATTTGCTGCACCAGCACATGCCTAGTCAGCGTTCCATCCGGCCTATTGCAAGAGTCTGCTTGAAAAGCAAAGCCTCGTTTTACCTCTGAAGCTTGGCAGTTTCCATGCTTTTGAGAGCGGCAGCCACACAGCAGTGAAAGTTAGGGCCTTTCGAGATACTGCCTCCTCTGTTGCGAAGGTTTTGCTCCATGCAATGGCACACGCGGGGAGAATAACGTTTGCAAGAACCTTGCCATGTGTACAGCCCCCTGTGCTGAAGTGCAGTAATGGGGCGCATCACCACCTGCTTGCTGGTTCTGTCTGCCTCTGCACTACCAGCATGAGCATGCAGCTGCTACCACATGGGCTATAGCTGAACACATTGGATCAGAGTTCTCCCAGCTTCTAGTGCCACTGCAAACAAAGGTTTCCCCGTGGTCTATGTGAGGGCAAAATGAAGTTTTAAACTTTGACTCTGTTTGATCTTTGTGGTTGGGACAGTTTGCTTGTAGAGTCTATTCAACCCAACAGCAAAAAGTAGGGTACATATTTCATTTTTGTAGTTCCAATGCCCCTGGAAAAGGATAGTTTCCACTAGAGGCATAGAAATATCAGCTGTGGTTTTGCATGCATTCCAAGTGGCTGGAAACTCCTGCCAAAGATTAGTGGATTCGGTTAAACAGTATGGGAAGGTATCCTACGGGCCTAAAATTTCAAGGTGAAATGTGGTCCTTTCATTTCATTTATGCTTAAGTGGTATTCAAATTTTGTTAAATACATAGGCTTTTTCTTAGTGGCTCAGATCTTACACATTTTATTCCTGATAGCCCTATTTGTGCGTTCTGGTCATGTGTAAACCCTATACACAAGTGAGCATGAGGGCATCAAGCTCTATCCCCGCATTGCCGTCTCCCCAGTTGCCCTGCTCACATGTAGAGTTTGCACAAAAGCAAAGACCTGGATAGGATTTATGTCCTCTTGTGGCTCAAATATCAACTCTCTCATGCTATCTGTTTACAGTCATACCTCGGGTTAAATATGCTTCAGGTTGAGCGTTGTCAGGTTACGCTCCGCAGCAACCCGGAAATAATGGAACGTGTTATTTCTGGGTTTCACCGCTCACGCATGCGCAGGCACTCAAAATGACGTCACGCGCATGCATGGAAGCAGCGAATAGCGACCCACAGGTGCGGGTTGCGTTTGCTTCAGGATGCGAACCGGGCTCCGGAATGGATCCCGTTCACATCCAGAGGTACCACTGTACACATTTTGTGCAACAATGGGACGTGGAGAGGCTCCCCCCCCCCTCATTTGCCCCTAAATTGTGGCATACACCCATGAAGAAACATTGATCTCAAACATTAGAAGGGAAGTAAAAATACATTTTTGGCCGAATTTATAGTGGTTCAGGGAAGCACACATTATGCATGACAGTAGAGCAATTAAACAAAATATTCCAAAAAATAATAATATTTATATTGATTCAGTGTGATAATATATTCTGCTGTCAACTTACTATGTGTTTTAATAGCTGCAGCCCAGAATTTAGCTGTTTTTCTTTTCTCAAACTACACCTGGTATCTATTAACATTAAGTTTTTCATTTAAAGCTTCCTGGGTAAGCTTGAACCAGTGGTCAGATAAATGCTTCACATAATGCACAGTAAAAAAAATTGCATTGGGGGGAAAATACACAAATCAAATTTTCCAGTTCTTCAGACCTGCATGGACATTGACATCCAGGAGCACAAATGGTTCAGATAATTTATCTTCTAGCATCACACTTGTCTTCATCTAATTGTAAAAATGATCTCTGTGTTGTTGTCCTTTTTAAAAAACAAACAAAAAACCATGACGTGCCCTGATATCCAGGAAAAGAGAAGTATAGAAAGCCAAATGAGATTAAGCACAATTCCTGCTACTGTGCATAAGAATTCCGTAATGCAGGCTGTGTAATGCAGCATGAGCTCTAATTAGTTTCTGGCTATAAACAGGCACCTATGAATGTCATCACAATGTGCCATTGGAGACTGAAATCAAACCCTACAGTTGGCAGAGGTCCCTGTCCTCTGAGGTGAAAGTGATTCTGCACTGGAGGCAGAGCTGTGCACTTTAAACGCTATCCAGCAGAGGGCTAGAGCATTGAAGTACTGCAATCAGGTTGCTATTTGTATGGCTCCTGTAATTTGTGTACCGGTCGATGCTTTCAGTGTTTGAAACAGTAATGTACATATAAAAACATTGCAGAGAGGGAGGTTAAAATGTCTTTTGCCATTACGATTGCATAAAACTACTTGTAGGGGATGAAAAACCTTTTGTCTGACTTACCAAGCCCCTGAGTTATAAAAAGGGCTTGGCTTTCTTAATCTCTAAAAGGTAAAGGTAAAAGACCCCTGACAGTTAAGTCCAGTCGTGAACGACTATGGGGTTGTGGTGCTCATTTCGCTTTACTGGCGCCGATGTTTGTCCACAGACAGTTTTTCCGGGTTATGTGGCTAGCATGACTAAGCTGCTTCTGGCAAAACCAGAGCAGTGCACGGAAACGCCGTTTACCTTCCCGCTGCTTTGATGTGCTTTCAAACTGCTAGGTTGGCAGGAGCTGGGACCGAGCAACGGGAGCTCACCTCGTTGCGGGGATTCGAACCGCCCACCTTCCTATCGGCAAGCCCTAGGCTCTGTGATTTAGACCACAGAGCCACCCGCGTCCCACCTTCTTAATCTCTGGCTTTCCCCAAATCTCCCAGAAATGATTGTTAGAATCTGATGTTCAATAAGCAGCTGTGGGCACAGCTAAAAGCTGTATTCCTATCCTAAAACTGGCACCTGAAGATATCTGGAAAAGCTACTAATACCAGTTTCACAAAAATATTGATTCAGTTGACAAGAATGCAGGAAAGGTTTGCTTGTAAAATTGTAGGAATTCATCCCTAATGCTGTGGCCTTTTAGATGCTGGTGGACTCCCAACTCTTATCATCTCTGATCACTGGGCCACACCATCTGGGGCTAATGGGACTTGGGAGTCCATCAACGAATGGAGGTCACAGTTTCCCCAACCCTGATCTAAGGGATGTGTCCTTCAATGTGTATTATCATACATGCTTATCAGACAAATCTTAGGTTTTTGTGACAATGATTACTGTATGCTGCATTTTACAGAGGAGCAGAAGCAAAAGGTTTCTGCGCTGGTGAACTTACAAATGTACTTGTGGACCAGGTGTGGGGGACCTTTGGCGCTCCAGATGTTGCTGATGTGGCCATTGTCCATGCTTGCTGGGGCTGATGCGAGTTCTTGTCCAGAAACATCTGGGGGCTGTGGAGGGCAGAGAAAGGAATCATAGGAAGAGTAGGCAGAGGCAACCTGACAGGCTTATGTTTCTTTTTTTGCCACATTTTCTTTCTTTGACACTACGTGTATTAATCTGGAATGAAATGCTTTCCTAATAAACTAAGAAAAAACATCAGCACAATTTTGCTAACATTTTGTAATGTTGAGCATTTTTAACTCCCTGTTTCAATTCTCCCTGTTTCTCCATAGCTGTGTCTATATCCTTTGGTTTAGTCACCTCTGCCTAGTACATAAAAATAGGAATCAGGATATTAATTGTGACAATGAGAAGGTGATTCAGGTCAGAACAAGCCCTGCCCTATTTTCCATGTGCAAATGCATGTGTCCTCGTTAAACTTTCCAATTGTAGCATCGACTGTTTGATATCAATCTAACACAAGGCTTTCTCCTTTGCACTTTGAATGATTTTCTAATTTGGATTAGAATGAGAAACAGACTGCCATGGGCTAATCTAGCTATATTTGGAAAGCAAATGTATTATCAGCTTTATCAAATCTATGGCAGGTTTATTCATAATCAACATTTCCATTCAAATGCAAGTTCATGGCTCTTAGTAATAAATTTTCCAGTATACAACTCAGCATGCTTCTTCCCCCCCCCCCCACGTGACTCAGTGGGGCTCTGCTTGATGTAATTTTTTTTACACTGACCATTGTTTGCACAGTGCATGGACTGAAATATTACTTATCATTTACATTAGTGGTTCCCTGGTGACTGCTGCCTGCTTTATCTGTAATTTTTGACACCGCAGAAATTCATCACTGTTGTGCTTCCCCCGGCCGCCAATTCCACAGCCCACATAGATCTAAGCTGCATAGTTACATTCAGATATGCTTCTGATTTCCTATCTAATCAGTGAGGAGAAGAGCCTTATTGCTAGTGACTGTAAATTGCTGCGGATGGATGGCTTCCCTCTCAGCATTGTGCTTGCAAGAGGTGAGGACAGTTGGCCAGTGAGAGTTAATTGTTGGACTCAGAAGCCATAGGGGCAGAGGTGATGGGGTTCTTTACCCATTCATTCCAGGATCTGAAGGGAGCAGATCCTTGGAAATTTAACCAACAATGCCCAAGGGCCAATTTATGCTGCAAAATTCTTTCATCAAACTGTGTATGCGAGTACACAGTTGTGTGGAGGAAAGGATAACATGAGCCAGGCTGGAGACCAGCAAGTCAGCAACCAAATATTGTGACCACAATTACACTTTCAACTCCACCTCCCACCCAACCATGGATGTTTGTGATGGTTTCTTGTGTATGTAGCTTGGCTCATGCTGACCTTTTCCTATGTGGCTGTGCTTCCAGATATTCAGGAAAGAATTTAGAAGATTGAATAGTAATGCAATGAGCAAGTGTATCATAAGTGCTGATATAGGAACAATGAAAATGCTCTGAAATTTAGCTGGGGTTGTCAGTGTGGAACCCTCGAGGACTTCCTTTGGGACCCACAGATCCTTTGAGCCCCTCCACTCATTCCTCTCATTGTCAAAGGGTAGCAAGTGTGGTCAAAGCAACAATCAAATCTTAGGTTACTTCTGTGTCCACAGATGTGTTCTGGGATTTGTTGGTGTGTGTGTTTGTTTGTCCTCTTGAGTGAGAGCCAGTGTGGTGTAGTGGTTAAGAGCGGTAGTCTCGTAATCTGGGGAACCGGGTTCGCGTCTCCGCTCCTCCACATGCCGCTGCTGGGTGACCTTGAGCCAGTCACACTTCTTGGAAGTCTCTCAGTCCCACTCACCTCACAGAGTGTTTGTTGTGGGGGAGGAAGGGAAAGGAGAATGTTAGCCGTTTTGAGACTCCTTAAAGGGAGTGAAAGGTGGGATATCAAATCCAAACTCTTCTTCTTCTTCTTCTCTTCTGATGAAGCCATGAAGATTCATGAAGATCTGAGTCTTGAATCAATGTATATATGCTGCTTCCCATCTCTAGATCTATGCTTTATTTGTTTTTTAACTGTGCTATCTACTATTGTAAGCTTTAATATGGTGGTGGCTGAGGCTGGGGACTCCATCTAAAACCATGCAAGTTCAAGAGGAGCCATTTTAATTCTACTGAATCCAACTTAGAGAGAAGCAACCAGACAGGGCAGTACCCACTGCCCTCACTCAAAATTCTGAATGGGCCTTGGGCCCAAAACATTTATTAACCCCGGTATATGTGTTCATTCTTGGTGTACAGTAAAATGAGCTGAAGTATATGCCCAGCACATGTTTCAGTGCAAGTGGATGTTTGTTTCTTCTATTGCTGGACAGCAGCAGAATACATAAGATGACCCAATAGAATGGAGAACAGAGTTCCTGTACCTTTCAGTTGTTGACTAGAAGTTGATACTTGAGCAGCTTTGTTTTGCTGGCTTTAAAAAAGAAATGTGTAGAAATTACCTCTCTTTGTGGAACTTTATTTTTCATTTATAACAAATAAACATTTCAACAATAACAACAAAAATAAACAATTCTCACATATCAAACTTCATCTTCCCTCCCCCTCTTTCAGTGGTTCCATGGATTTACCCTCTTTTTTTCTACTGCATATCCCAATTAACTCTATTTATACTTTTCCATGGGGAAGCAGGTGGCGCTGTAGGTTAAACCACAGAGCCTAGGACTTGCCGATCAGAAGGTTGGCGGTTCACATCCCCGTGACGGGGTGAGCTCCCATTGCTCGGTCCCTGCTTCTGCCAACCTACCAGTTCGAAAGCACGTCAAAGTGCAAGTAGATAAATAGGTACTGCTGCAGTGGGAAAGTAAACGGCGTTTCTGTGTGCTGCTCTGGTTCGCCAGAAGTGGCTTAGTCATGCTGGCCACATGACACGGAAGCTGTACGCCGGCTCCCTCGGCCAATAAAGCAAGATGAGCGCCGCAACCCCAGAGTCGGCCACAACTGGACCTAATGGTCAGGGGTCCCTTTACCTTTACCTATACTTTCCCACATTTATCTCATAGGTTTTAGAAACTGCAAGTTTTTACAATAATCCTGCTAATGCCTTAATTTGTTTACAGTTTGTTTGCAAATATTCAATAAATGATTTTCATTCCTTAATAAAAAAAAATGTTGTCTTGATTTCTTATTCTCCTGGTAATTTCGCCATTTCTGCATAGTCCATTAATTTCTATAGCCATTCTTCTTTTGTTGAGACTACTTCTTTCCATGTCATTCTTGGCAAATGTCATTCTTGTGGCAGTTGTTGCATACATAAATAAATTTCTATATTATTTAGGTAACTCTGATTCCATAATTCCCAAAAGAAAAACTTCTGGTTTTTTTGTTTTTGTTTTTGTTTTTTGCAAATGTTATCTTAAACATATTTTTCAATTCATTATATATCATTTCCCAGTAAGCTTTAACCTTATTACAAGACCACCACATATGGAAAAGGGTACATTCCTTTCCTTTACATTTCCAACACATATTTGATTTTAATTTAAATGTTTTGGCCAATCTACTTGGTGTTAGATACCATCTGTATAACATTTTCATATAGTTTTCTCTTAAATCCTAACATGCTGTAAATTTTATGTCCATGTTTACAGTCTTTCCCATGCCTCCATTTCTATGCTATGACCAATATCTATTGAAGATCTCACTTGTTCATCTTTTGTCTCCCATTCCAATAACAACTTATACATTTTAGACATTACCTTAACATTACAATCTAGCAGGTCTTTCTCTAGTTGAGATACCTGTTCCCCAAATCCCCATTTACTATCCTTTTTGAATACTTCATTCAAATGATAATATTGTATCCATGTTGCTAACATTCCTGATAAATTCTTAAACTCTTTTAATTTAAGTTCTCCACCTTCCTCTTTTAACCAATTTCTATAAGTTACCCAGTTTTCCGTCATGTTCTTCTTCTTCACTGCTATAGCTTCTACTGGTGAAAGCCATATTAGTTTTTGGTCTCCAATAAATTTTTATATTTATACCATACTCTATACAAATTTTTCCTAATTATATGGTTTGTAAATCCTTTTTGTACTTTCGCCTTTTCATACCACAAATATGCGTGCCAGCCATAGATGTTATCATGGCCTTCCAAATCTAAAATATATGGATTCTTCAATAACAACCATTCCTTCAAGCAGCACAGACAGGAAGCTTCATAATATAATCTCATAATATAATCTCCAATCACCGGTAATGATTGAAACATAATAATAATAATAATAATAATAATAATAATAATAATAATAATAAATTTTATTTATATCCCGCCCTCCCCAGCCGAAGCCGGGCTCAGGGCCGCTAACAACAATAAAACAGTACAAAAGTACAAAAGTACAGCACAAACAACACTCTAAAATCATTCATTATAAAATTAATGGTAATACATTCATTTTTATAGACGACACTACCCAGTAATGAAAGTTTCATTCTATTCCATATTTGTAAATTTCTTTTTATATCCTCCTAAGTTTTCAAGTACTTATCTTTATACAAGTTTATATTACCTCTTCTGTTTCACTATTATGAGTGCAGGAGCTCTATTGTCCTTCGCAGCCTAAACATCAAAGGATTCACATGCACATTTAAAAATTGCAAATTGGGTACACCATGAAGGAATCTCACGTCTGCTTAACCATGTGCTCACATGCATGCTGGCATATGAGGCTTTTAATTTCTGGGTCATTTTGTAATACATATTTCAAAGCTATCGCTAAAATATCCTCAGACATGCAGAATCCCACTTACAAAAAGAGTCCTGGATGTGCTTTTATATATATTTTTCTACTCTCCCTCTACTCTCCAGTTATACCTGGTCCAGTCAAAAATATAAACAGTTAACACAATAAACAGGCCATTCTGTTCTCAGAAAAAGCTGCCTGCTGATTGAAGTTCACGGGGTGCCCTACACACAGGACTAATCAATATGTTTGAGATGGAGCTAATCCATGGAAGAATGGTAAGTAACCTTTGTTGCTATTTTGAGCCTGAAAGGTGAAGGGGTCCTTTTTTCCAAGATAAAATGTGTTTGAAATAAATAGTAACTTTTTTTAAAAAAAGGCCATTCTTCCAGCAGAAGCTTTCAAAATTGCCAAAGCAACAAACATCTATTCTTGCCTTAAGAAATCGGTTTTTTAAATGGTCAATGAACCCATTGCATGCATGATTCCTTGCTATTTATTCTGCTGTCCCCCCTCGCCCTACAGTATGGCAAACAGATCTTCCCAGACAGCAATTACCTCCATGCTAAAGGCCATATGCTAAGGAGTCTTGAATGCCTGCTTCTCCCACAAACGTCACTAGGAGCTCATTATCTCTCCGTATTTGATCTGAAATTCCTCCAAGGCATTCTGTAGCAAGCCTGTGAGTTTTCTACTAAGTTTTAATAGGGGCCATAGCTGAAATCATGCTCTTGAAAAATGGAAACCAACAGCAATAGGACAAAGCATAGAGAACGGTGTATTTGTGTGTGTACATCTCCCTTCCCACAATAGTTTGATGATCTGGACATCTGTGGCAGAACATTGCACTTAATGCTGAAGGTTGCGTACATAAGCCTGATATGTTACACGGGTTCCTTGACTGCAACTTGCTTGTTTATTTTACCCAGATGGATAACAGCCAAATCTTGCCCCAGTATTGCAGTAGAAGGGGGAGGAAGCAGAGACACTTGGAAGTGGGTCCCCTGCAATATAATCCTGCCAGAGCAAAGCAAAACTCTGTAGGGTAGCGTGGGACAACCTGCTGAGTGGCACACTTTATTGCTCCTCTGAGCTCGAGCAACCTACATGCTCCACCATCTGCTGCCTTAATGCTCACTGCTGTGCAGGCAACATATGTGGCAGCAGGAGGAGGTGGAGAAGGGAGGAGGAGGGGGCTAAATACGTTGCTTCTTGTGAAGACCCCATTCCCTTGGGGGACATGGTGAGTGAGTCAATATATTAGACAGACATGGCTCCTTGCGCTCTCTTGGGTGTGATGGAAAAGGAAGCATTTCTGGCTGTTGCAATGCAAGGCAGCGCTGCATAGAGTGATTTGTAGCTGCCTAAACTCCACCCTCCACCCTTTCTGCTTATGCCCAGTTTGTTAAGTAGGGACATCCTGTGATAGACAGGTAGATCACAGGGAATATTAAACAGTCCCTGGAGATTGTCCGTTGAATACTTGATATTGAAGGGGTGTGCTGGCTCAAATTCAGTTGACTGTGCCAGCCCCCTGCCCCTGGTTGGTCTGAACAACATTCTAAGGCTGTGGCTCAGTTAATTTGTATCAGGTTTACACTAATGGGAGCTCAAATCAGAAGAACCATGCCATGTATATTTTAGCTAATAAAGATAGGTGAGGTCAGATGGTTAGTTTTGTAATAAGTAGTATTGTTTCTTTTTTGAATAATCAGATCAAGTCCTTCTGGAACTGCTCTTGTCAGAAGTCCTTTTACAAACATCCCTATCATAGTTGCCGCAGCAGATGATGATCATGGGACATATTGTGTGCAGAACTTTTCCCCTACCCCATTCCTGTTCCACTGCCATGCAGTGAGAAAAACTGGCCATATTGCAATCCATAGAAACGTAAGAAGAACCCTTCTGGATCAGACCAAAGGCCTGTCTAGTCCAGCATCCAGTTTTCCACCGTGGCCAAACAAATGCCCTCTGGAAACCCACATATATTCTATATATTTTGGAAGGTGGTCTGTCTGTACTCTATAGATTTGGCTGCCTCTTGAGATATCATCCCCAAACCTGGTATGCATGTTTCTGAGGTGGGGGTGGCAGACTTCAGTGCCATTTAGATGTATCAAGATGGTGGACCAAAACATTACTTTGGTGTGACTTCACATATTATTTTTTTTAAGCATAGGTTCAGCCACCTCTGGAGATACTATGGCAGAAGTATTCCCAAAGTGGGGCGCCAGTCTTTATTGATGTTTGCATGCTGGACACCATTTTGATTCCAGACGGAGGACTGAAACATCCTAATTTTTTGGTTTCTACAAATTCCTGGGCAACACCAGGTACATCCCACTAATAAGACATGAACACAATAGCCCTTTGCTGCTGCTGTTTCCTAGCAACTGGCATTCGGAGACATGGTGGCTTCAGTCCTGGAGGGATATAGCCATCATGGACTAGAATCCACTGAGCCTTTATCTACCACGGGCATAGCAATTTTACCCCCACTCATGCTGTTGTTGCCAGAAATGCATTGAAACATTTCCAGTAGACATTTTACTGCATTTTTAATAAAAAAAATTTTTTGAAAGAAAAAACATTTTCAGTTTGCAACACAGAGGTTGCATTGTTATCTTAAACAAAGCACATGTATTGGGAAGATTGCTGTTGCAGCAGCAGCTGCACACACACCTCTTCCTATCTAGGTTACTCTGCTCATTGTCTTGATCTGCTGTGGAGCAAAGTTCTTTCTTCAGCAGGTGGGGAAAGGAAAGTGGACAAGCAGTAGGGCACAAATGGAATTTTGGAGAGGGGGAGATGCACAGCAACTCCTCTATTATGGCACCATCGAGTAAATTTAGAGGAGCATCATATCTGCTTTTTCCCTACCCCACCCCTACCACCTAGATACTGACATGAAAGAGGCCAAAATAGAAGTTCCAAATGGCCTTTGGTAGAAAGGCTGGAGCTCAGTGCGGAAGGTCCCAGGTTCAGTCCACTGCATCTCTAGGTAGGATTGGGAAAGACCCCCGTCTGAAACCCTGGAGTATAGGCAGCTCTCTCGACCCTAGCCCTGGTGCACCACAGTCCAGCCTGTGGAGGACCCATCAAGTGAGGAACTGGGATGCGGGTGGCACTGTGGTCTAAACCACTGAGGTTCTTGGGTTTGCTGATCAGAAGGTTGGCGGTTCGAATCCACACAACGGGGTGAGCTCTTGTTGCTCTCTCCCAGCTCCTGCCAACCTAGTAGTTCGAAAGCATGCCAGTGCAAGTAGATAAATAGGTACCGCTGTGGTGGGAAGGTAAACAGTGTTTCTGTGCACTCTGGTTTCCGTCACGGTGTTCTGTTGTGCCAGAAGTGGTTTAGTCATGCTGGCCACATGACCAGCAAAGCTGTCTGTGCACAAATGCTAGCTCCCTCAACCTGAAAGTGAGATGAGTGCCGCAACTCCATAGTCACCTTTGACTGGACTTAACCGTCCAGGGGTCCTTTACCTTTACCTATCAGACCTAGGAACTGGCAGTCATGAACAGTCAAGCAGGCTGACCAAACTTTCCCTGAGGAATTGCCCCTCCAAGACCCATATGGCACCAGATTTTTGTGTACGACATTGTGTATCCCTGAAACTATTCATTGGTAGGCAATTTGTGTAGGCGAATAACATGTGATGAACCCAATGCTTATGACGATGCTTATGAATACATCCACACCTTTGCTGGTTGTTACTACTATATTTTCATCTTCTAATGCAAATATCCGATATAAAAATTCAGCTCTCAAAGGGGAAAATGCAGTACAATTTCAATCAAAATGAAACAAAAGATGCACGATACCATAGTCTTGTTTGCCAAGGAAAAGCTTGAATACTTATTAATGCCATATTTCTTATTTGGGATCTGACTAATATTAATTCCAGAACACAATCAAGTAGTATTTTAAGTATTTAATTTAATTTCTTTTTATTTACTTTTGACCAGTAACTAGAAAGTTGTCATGCAATTCCCCTCCCCCTCAACCTGTTAAGGAAATAGGACTGTTTTTTTCTCCTTCCCCTTTCTCTCTCTCTCTCTCCCCCCCCCCCCCAAGCCTGGGGACATTATCACCATGGTTACCTGGATACCTGTTTGGAGGAGGATGTGCTGTGGCAATTTAGCTATTGAAACATCTTGTCATTTTGTCTTTAAGTAGAAATTTGTCAATACCACCAATGGGCCATTGAATGAATGGCTGCCTAAGCAATGTTTATCCTAAACTGCAATATACTCTTATCAAGAACTATAGAAACTGAAATCAGTATGGATCATTACTGGTCATTGATTAACTAGTCTATTCAGAGCAGAGAGATGGAGAAATGCAGTTAGAAGAATGCAAGTTTGGATTGGGTTGACATTACAGATAATGCCATAGGCAATATGTAATGTATAAGGGACCAGCTTGGGCAGGTGGTAACTAAGTTGTTTTCTTTTGCTATTACTCTGTTCTTTGTGTTCACACTTAAAAAAATTGACATGTTTGTTTCACGCATATGTTTATTTATGGGAACGATAGACAAAAGATTTAGGTTCGCTGTAATCAAACATATTGTATATCTTCATAAACAGGAATGTTACAGGGCAAATGCTGGCATTTTCTTATGTAAAATCTTGCACTGTTCCTTTGTGTAGCACTGTATATTCTTTTGTTCTCCTGCTAAAGAAAAACTCTCTCACTCTCTTTCCCTCTTTTTATCACTCTCTTCCCATAACTCTCTTCTCTTTTTATCACTCTCTTCCCATAACCTTTAACCTATTTGTGGACACAGACAAATCCCTACTAATTTGTCTCGGGTGTCAGACTGCAGTGGATCCAGAAGAGCAGGGAAGTAAGGGCTCTTCAGAATGTGACCCGATCATATGAAAAGAACAGTAAACAACATAAGGGTGGCATCAGTGCTGAGTGTATTATAAGAGGGCTTACATCATCTCTGCTCATGTTACAACTCTTCCATGGAAGATATGTAAATGACTCTTTCAACATTTATTCATTCAACATTCTTGTATGGCACTTTTCATTAAAAAGATCACCTCAAAGGGGCTTACATCAAAACAGATCCTATCAATATAAATAATAAAAAACAGGGGGGGGGGGGCTACAATTAAAAGCCAATAATAAAAGCATAGTAATCAGTATAAATCACAAAAGCTTCAGAAAGTAAACCACTCATGGCCTCCTGCTGAGAGAGCCAATGCAGCAGAAGCTGCTCAGTATTGTGGGCATCCATGTCTCCATGGGAAACAAGTGCCACAACTGGAGCCCCACCATGGAGAGGGTCCTTCTCCGGGTTTCCACAAACAGCCTCCACACCACTTACTGATCTCAGTTCTTGGGCTGAGTGCACAGTCTCAGTTGTGTGCTAAGTCTCAGTTCATTTCAGTGGGATGTATTTTCAACTCTACAGCTGAAGGACTTGCACGTACTTGATTTGTCTGGATTGTGCCACAGTTTTCGTCCATTTCTATGTGTCAGTGCTGAAGTGATCAGCGGACAGAGGAAGCCCAGTCCCCATATCTTTGTGATGCCTCCCTCCATGTCTATCATTTTAGAAGGCTGCAGTGGAGCCACGATTTGGATAAAAATGTGAGGGTTTGGGGGAACGTGTCTTGTAGATTTCATTAGGGGCTTTGGACAATTTATCTCCCCTACCCCACTAATGTGTACACTGTTACATTTCTTTCTAAATGGAGGCCACGTTTTCGTTCCTTCCTACCTTACAAGCTTTGAAAGTTCCAGAACCGGTACAAGCAATAAAATGCATTTTTGTGCGAGTATACAGTACCAGCTTCTATGTTACATTTTGAAGATGTACTGGGGTTTTTTTAATGTGTATTAGTATCGCACAGGTGCTTGCAACTACCCAAGAGTTGGAATTTGCTTGTTTCCCCACACAGGCACATCTGGTTGCTAAGCATATTTTGATGGCATATGTGAAAGGCAGCTCTTTAAAGAAATGGGGAAGCACAAAATATGCTTTGCATGCAATCATGGGTGTAGCCAGGGGGCGGGGGGGAAGCTGCCCCCCCCCGATCAAGTAAAACAATAGAAATACTTAACTAACTGACCAATCACGTCGGTTCTGCCCCCCTAACAAAAGTCCTGCCCCCCCCCTAACAAAATGCATGCCTGTGTATGCAGTCCTCAACAACTCCAGTTTAAAAAGAACTTGGGAAACAACTTGGAGAGCTGCTGCCAGAGCAGACACTTAGGGATGTGTGAACCACCATCACTCCGTCTTTCAAAAGGAATATGACTTTTTAAACCTGTCCCTTTGGAACATTCAAAAGGAAGAGTAAAAAAACCCAAAACCCTGCATTTTTAAACTACCCACTTCTTGACCACTTCCCCTTCCTCCTCACTGGCAATAAAATAAAAACCTTACCTTTGTGAAAGGAGGAGGAACTGGTGGCACTGTGGGTTCACAGACAAATGCCTATTTTTCTGACTATATTGAAAATGACAGGAGTTACCTAGGTGTTAGATGAGCCTTTATTAGTGTCAGTCATAGATTGGAGCCCAGAGTTAAGTCAAATTGGGGCATGTCTTTTCAAGCAGGGGGAATTTTCATTTTAACTATATATTATTACTATAACTAGATTTATTCCCCCCCCCCCCACATTCATTACAAAGTCCCAGGGCAGGTCACAACAATATAAAATACAAGTTTAAAGGCAGTTTAAGACAAATCACAATCACAACTAGATTACTGTAGGTGCCAAAGGCCAGAGTGAAGATGTGCATATTCAGCTTTATGGGTAACACTTGGCTAGATGAATAAATGAACTTAATCTGTATGAGGTAGCTTTTTGTGTGCAGATGATGTCTTGGAGTGGGGTTCATATATTATGTTTTCTTGCTATGCAGTGTATCTTAGCCACAGTGAGATTTGGGAAAAGTTATGGTTAGGGTGGCAGCAAGTGCTGCTGTCATCCTGGAGGCCTTCTTTGGTGTCCATGATTTTGGAAGTCATCGATGGCCTATAACCATGAGTGCCTGATTCACACATTACATTTGCACATGTTTGCACATGTATTTGGGGGACGGCCAAGACAATGTGGGTGATCAATAAATTCTGTGTCTGTTTTGGCCAAAACAACAGATAATCAGATCTGATTTCAGTGATCCTAAACTGGGAACTCTCTGTTGACTGGGAGTGGCCACCGAGACAATATAATACCGGTCCTGAAAGACCTACATTGGCTCCTAGTACATTTCCGAGCACAATTCAAAGTGTTGATGCTGACCTTTAAAGCCCTAATGGCCTTGCCACAGCATACCTGAAGGAGTGTCTCCACCCCCGTCGTTCAGCCCGGACACTTAGGTCCACCTCCAAGGGCCTTCTGGCAGTTCCCTCACTGTGAGAAGCGAAGTTACAGGGAACCAGGCAGAGGGCCTTCTCGGTAGTGGCACCCACCCCATGAAATGCCCTCCCATCAGATGTCAAGGAAATACACAACTATCTGACTTTTAGAAGACATCTGAAGGCAACCCTATATTGGGAATTTTTCTATGTCTAATGTTTTACAATTTTTTATGTGCTGTAAGCCACCCAGAGTGGCTGGGGAAACCCAGCCAGATGGGTGGGGTATAAATATTATTACTATTACTATTATTTCTAGACATTCACACAAGTTGAAAGCACTTAGCTGCTCCAAAAGATTACTGGGCATGTTAAAGAAGGGTGATATTTTTAGAAAAACAAATTATTTTGGATCCTTGTGATCCTTCCTTCTCTTATTTCAAATATCAAAGGCACCACAGAGCAACTTGGAAAAGTTTCATTGTCTCAATGGCACTTTTGAAAAAACCCAGCTCTGCCTACTTGTTTCTGAAGCCTCTTATTAAATATAATTCTAACAACAGCTGAAAGGAAAATTAAGTCCCCTGCATATTGGCTAAGCACAAAGGCTTAGCTATATACCAATGAGCCAGAAAGCAGTGTGTGATCAAACATATGTTTGCTCATTTTTGCCATTCATTTTTGAGGCAAGGGAGGCAAGAGAGTGTCAATCTTTATTTTCCCTGGAGAGTACCACTTTCCACACTTTATGAAGTCAGTAAATTATTTTCACAAATGCTTACTCTTAACTATCATGTCCATGAAAGAGACAGACATACAAAGCTGTCAGTTTTTACAGCAATTTTCTTTTTAGATTTCTTGGAAACATTTGTGTGCAAAGACAGTTGCCCATTGTTGTTCTGGCTTTTGCTTCATTAGTTTAGACAAACGTTTCACCTGCACCTCATTTACTTTGGAAAAGCCACCTATTTTGTGTGGAGAGGGAATTTCCAATCTTCTTTCCCCTCTCATTGTAAATTTTGCAGGCAGAGGAGAGGAAACTAGACAAGGGGGCTGCCATTATGACAGCACTTCCAAGATTAGCGTTACTTCCAGTTCTGCACATGATAATTTGCAGTCCCTTCTGTTCTCCACTCTAACTATAGCATAATTTAGAGTGCCAACCTGCTTTATTTTGGAAATTTGGAATAACTGACAAGAGCTGGCATGATCATAAACAATGTGAGAAGGAAAGCAGCCTTAGCACGAGGGAAGCAAATGGGAAATTAGCATGAAGGAAGCTGGGGCAGTAGGACGTGTCTTTTAAGGGGTGAAACTTAATTTTTGCATTTCAGTAAGGGCTCATAATATGTTTTTGGGTATGAGGAATTCATCTCTGCTGTTATTTTTGTGATTGGACAACATTAGCTTGGTAAATCTATGCTTGATTAAAAAGCACATAAACTGCTCTCAGAAAACCAAAGAATTTAATTTTATCTTCTGAAAATGTCAGATAATGCTATAAAAATTATCGTTTCTGTACTTAGAATATATCCTGCTAAGTACACAACATTACCTTATAATCATACAACAACATTAGTATGTTATGACATCAGTTCATAAGAAATTTAAACTAGAAGTTTCACCAAGTCTTGCTTTGGTTCATTCTTAGACATCAGCCCCTGACTTGCTTCTTGGCCTCTGATGTAGCCCGTATGCTTGATCAGTAGACAGATCCTTGACAACGTGGTCACTCAATGAAGTTAGAGGCTCTCCAGTTGAGAGTTTGGTGTATGGAAGATCAGTTTCAAGTTCTGTAGCAGTGCCTAGCATCTTTTCAATGTTGCCTGTCCACTTGGTCTTTCCCTGTGATCAAGTGTCGCAGGGGTACCTCCTTGGTGTAGAGGGCTCCAACCAACCAGCATCTGTTGAATCACCTCTAGCGGCTTGCAGGCTCTTATCAACACATCTCATACTATCTTTCTTCATATTAAGGTTTTTTCTCTTGCATTCACACCCCCTTTCTTAAAATGGCATTTTCCTCCCTTACATGACTACACTATGGTCAGTGTGTAGTGAGGTAGAGGTTACTGATAAGAGGATGAGCTGCACCCAAGTGTTTCTAAGCAAATGCAAGAAGCATGGTGGGTGTGACTCCCTAATTTCCATAGGAACCTGGACCCATGAGAAGTGAAACAGGCTACCCCAAAACACATACATGGACAGACAGACAGGGAGAGAGCCATTCAGATTTGAAACTTTAGTGAGAAAGTAATTGCGGACTGCGGATGTGGGGTTTGGAATGACAGGTTGGATGCTGAACATGTGGAACCTTCTGCCCCAAATTAATGAATGAACATCTCCCCCGACCAACACCATCCCATCTTGTTGACCATTAATTCCTAACTCGTATTGTATCGTATTGTAAATAATAGTAATAAATAATTCTGCGATGTTTCATCAGCAAAATTGGCGGTAGTTGTGGTGGGAAGATAATATCCTTGAGTTGGTTTTTTTGCAAATCTGTGACCTCTGATCTTTCAAAGAACTTGGCGGGTGCCCCCAGACAGTACTCACAGTGTGAAATGAGACCAGAAATGCAATGTAGGTTTCATTTGTTACAAATTTCTACTTAGGTGGGAAGCCCTGCCTTTTCCTTCCAGCCGTGCTGTTCGGCATGTCTGCGTGTGCACGTGCACATTTCCTCTCCCCCTCACATGCTATCTTTGTTTCTCTTTAATCTGGTTTCTTAGTAACATGCCTGAAATGGAAATTTCAGAACAAAATGAAGTGGCCGTTAATAGCTTCAGGAAGAAAGGTTGCTAAGAAGCGTTGTTTTCCTTTCAATTTTCAACTGAACTCTGCCGGAGAATAAGAGAAATTTGGAAGCGGTAATGAAGCGGTAAACCCTGATTACAACACCATCAAGGTGTATTTTTTACCGCCTGTCTGATAATTAAAAGTGGATTGTTCCACTGAAACAAGTTAATTGATGTGACCGTTTAAGTTAATAGCAGATTAAGTTCCTATCTAGGGTCCAATGTTTTAATCAGAAATCTGAAAGCAGTGGAATGATAGATCGAGAAATAACAACCTGATACAAACAGGATTTATTCCTTTATAGCATTCTTTACTGATTCTTATATGCTGAAAATGTAAGTGATATCATTGTTTCATGTTAGTTTCAACTGCTGTAGGATCTTTGCAGAAGTGAGGGTGAAAGCCCCAATTACACAATGTCTTTTGGCTGCTTCTGCCTTGCCTTAACAGTAGATTTATTCAGCGATTCACAAAATCAGTATTAAAATAATTGCAGGAATCATTACTTTGGACTAATGTAAGGAGAATCTCATCCTTTTATTTATTTATTTGGAAATATTTATATGCTCCTTAATCAGAAAACTCCCCAAGCAGTGAGCTAGGAGTTGTTCCAGTAGCAACAGCTTTGTACATGAGACCAAACTATGACAGAGCAGTGGATTGGTCCAATTATGTGTGTGCCGTTTGTTCTTTCAGAATGGGCCTATCTGTTGTGGGTATTTCTCATTTTCCATCCTAATGCCGCCTGGTCATGCTCTAACTGTAACTAGTGGGTGTGAGGAAACATTCAGCATGGAGGTTCAGGTGCTTTCATCTCCTTATATTTAAAAAGATAAAAGTGACCATTGTCATCAATTTGAACAACGGTCATCAGCCTCTGTTGACGTCTTGAAACTCTGCTGACCTTGAGAGGGTTCTCATGGAGATCCAAAATGAGAGATTCCATTGCTCATATCTTTCTAGTTTGCATCTTTCACCTACATTTCCTTCTACGAAATGCGTACGTCTTCTTCCCCACCCCAAATCAGACATACATGCACTGGGGGGGGGAAAGGCCCAGATGTGTACATTTATATCTCCCTTCTGCTAGACCACATTCAGATCTGTTCCTTTTTCCTGTTTGCTGACAGTGGAGCTTTGCAAGGACACTTGTCCTTGAGAGTGAAAGCAATGCAGGGTGTGAAATGCATTGCATCAGTCTCCACTGTTATGAGTTTGGGGGTACAAGACTCCCCTAAATTAATCCAGTAAATTTTAGAATTTAATCAGTGCTTACAGTATTAAACTGGACACTGAACCTCTGCCAGATACTGTACCCCTGGGTTCAGCTTTTATTAAAATACAAACTAGGCTGATGACGTAATCGCCTTGGAGATGAGCTGTTAAGAAGACAAAAGGAAGGTAATGTCCCTTTAAGAAAGCTATGGAGAGGGGCTCTTTCCCTGATGACAAATGGAGGAGGGGCCCCTCCCTCCCTCCTCCAAGTTAGTTAGTAGTTGGAGAGACAAAAGGCGAGAGTCATTGGAGGGTTCTTTCTTTCTTTCTTTCTTTCTTTCTTTCTTTCTTTCTTTCTTTTTGTGTGAGCTAGAACCTGGACGCACAAAGTTGCAGGCTGAAAGCTGGAGCAGAGGGCTGAGGAGCCATGACTGATTTCTTGTTGTTTTCTGTTTTTAAAGAAATTTTTATTAAATATTTTCTTGGTTTATAAAAGTATGTGCGTTGTCACTTTTTTCAGGTTGTAAAGTCTTTTCTACAAATCAGTTACATTTGATATGAGACATTATTCATTATTATCCCATTATTATGAGATATTCAGTAGGGTTGGGGGGGGGAAGAGAGGAGAGAGGAAGGGTGAGGTGGTGAAACATATTCTTTAAATAGTGTACAAGTGGAGTTTTTTGTCAGCATCAATGGGGTAGATTCTCTTTCTATTTTCTTATTACATTTCCTTGGTAGTGAGAGGGATGGGGGGCAAGGCATGGTTGGTTGTCAGTCGTTGGCTGCAGTGAGGTTTGTTTGCATTTGTTGGCGAGGGGAGGGATTGTTGGGTCAGGTAAGCCATATTGATTTGTATACTGTTGGTGGGTTCTTGTTGTGGTCTTGTTGAGCTGTGTATGTGATGGAGGGGCACCATACGGGGTGAAGGTGTCCTCTTCTATTTGTCCCCATGTCAGATTCAGTCTGCTTGGTGTGTAATGCTCCACCACAGGCTCAGGTTGTATATAGGGTGGTACCTCGGGTTACATATGCTTCAGGTTACATACGCTTCAGGTTACAGACTCCGCTAACCCAGAAATAGTACCTCGGGTTAAGAACTTTGCTTCAGGACTTAACCCGAGGTACCACTGTATGTGTAAATAAACCATATATCTTACAAACACCACAGTCTCTGCTGTGCCTCATTTCCAATAGGAAACATGGACCCTAGGTAACCGCCCCTGGAATCTCACACTGCTTGGAGACTGGGGTGGCATGCAACACTATGTTACTTGAACTTAACAGCAATAAAGATTGTGTTTGGAATATTTCATGTATGCAAGACAGAATGAAATTTTTGGTGGCACTTTTTATACTCAGAAGCTAGAGGAATGAATTAGTGAGTTTGCATTTTACATTATTTTCATTTTATGTGTCTAGCAGAGCAATCCTAGCTGTATTACTGGCAGATGTTAGGATGTGTTGGTGGTGCATGGAAACACCTTTACAAATCAAATATTTAAAATATGAGCATTCTTCTTTTAAATAATAATAATAATAATCTGCTCATATCATTACAAACTTGAGGTTAATTTTATTTATTAAATTGGATTACACAAACCGAATTACCATCTTGGCAAATGGGATTTAATGTTTAACAGAATAGCTGTGATATGAATGTTATGATATGGTGGCGATTCCAGGGAAGAATAAAAAATGCATTGGCTATAAAAATTAAAAAGAAAAGATGAAATGTTAAAGGTTGTGAAATTTACATTGAAATTTCATTTTTTGTGACCTGATGTCTAAATGCAGATTAGAGGTGAGGGGGTTACATTATAGTAAAATTATTTGTCAATCAGGCTAAATGTGTATATACATGTGTGTGTGTGTGTCTACAGCTTTATGTGGTAAAAGGGATTGTTGTTTGATTCTTGATTTAGCTGAGGCTATTAGATTTTCTTCCCTGAGGCATTTGATAATCGGTTTAACAGAACATAGTCATTTGTCTTGTTTGCTGACTACATAACAGATGGATTTGTGATTTTAGTAATTATGATATGAACGTTAATAAGACGTGATATCTTTTATTAATTAACACTTTTCAGCACTTCTTTTTCCAGATGATATGGGTACATATACCGTAAATACTCATAATGTACAGACATTAGGTTTATGAATTACATTTCCCCAAAAGGCCTGTAAAATAGTTCAGAATACCATAGGTACAAACCTATTCAACACCACCTTCATTATCCAAGGTGCAGGGACCAGAAACTGCTAGTTGTTTGCATGTACAGAGTAATGATTGAATCTACAAAACAATGACCCTAAGGAATCTTGTTCTGGATTAAGGATATCCTTATTTAGGAAAGACAGCCATTTTACTTTATTATCATCACTTTCCTTTACATGATGAGCCAAGTTCAAGATTTTGCAGCCCTTGTTGTGCACTAACAATATCCCAGGCCAAGGACACATTTTGCCACACAGCCAATTTTAATAATAAAGATTTGGTCAACTTATATTTGGCTGCAGGCAGAAGGTCATGTGAATTGTCCTGGTGTGCCTCCCTTGTCAGTCTATATAAATGACACTCCTTTACAGTATATTCTGATCTCTGATTACCCTCCCAAAGGAGTCATCTTAGTGTATTGCAGAAACAGCCAAAGATCTCTGTGGTTGCAACTTGCAGACCAAAAGATTTGATGTGGATTGTGAAAATCATAGACTCCGATGTATGCACCATAGTGCAACGGAGGATAAACTAACACTTTTGTCATGGAAATGTATTTGCACACATTTCATACACCTGTGGGTGTTTTCCAAGCCTCTGTGCCAGCTACTTGCACAGCTAAGGAATTGCCCATGAAAACCTGCAATAAAAAATATTGTTTCTAATATTGGAGAGCCCAAATGCTGCAACATTTCTTTATGGGGCAGTGGCTCTATCCCCTTGAACATGTTGGTTGCATTTTTTTGAACATTTTCAAACAGTATTCCAAATGTGATCATACCGCAGATTTGTATAACAACGTTGGCAGTTTTATTTTCAATTCCTTTCCTAATGATCCCTACCATAGAATTTGTCTTTTTCACAGCTGCTACATACTGGGTCAACATCTTCATTCTCCACTGAGACCCCAAGGCTTCATTCCTGGCTAGTTATCTCCAGTTCAGACCCCATGAGCATATATGTGACATTAAGATTTTTTTGCCCTGGGTGGGGCATAGAGGTGTGGAGGCTGGAGCCGAGTCAGAACAGGATGTAAACAAGCCGGATGTTACTTCCAGATCAGGGCTGGAGCAGCAGAACTGAATGGAAATGAGCTTGAAAAGGAGCTGTTAGAACTCAACAAAGGTAAAGAGGGGCCTGAGAGCCTTATATAGTCACTGCCAGCTCTTCCTCTGCTGGGTCATTGCTTTTAGCTGGCTCCTCTCCCTCCTCCTGAAATCATTCTTCTCATTCACATAAAAGATCTTAGGTGCCAAGAGTTACAATTCGCAGTCCAGTCTCCCTGTTTGTTGCAAGTTTTTTTTTCTCATGCAGAATCAGCACGAGAACTGAGGTATGGCTCTTCACCATATGTGGAGTAGTAATATTATAGAAAGTTATGCCCCATTTTGTTCGAGGCGCATGACCTTGAAATAGGCTGCATTCCACTTAGCTTTATTGAATTTGGCTATATTAAGACCAATGCTGCTGGACTCAGATTGGCTTATTGCTAGCACTTCAGGTTGTTCGATGCATCTTCTCTGACTTCATCGCTACTGACTACATGCCAACAGTTTTATGCTGTCCACAAAAGTGATCAGCAATTCATCTTCTCCCTGAATATATTTTCAGAAAACTTTACACTTGCTAGCTACCACCGTTACTACTACTCTAATAAATCAGAACAACAACAACAACAACAAAACCCTAATTGAATTACTTACTGCAGATGCAGCTCTTCTGCATATTTATGGGGATAAGAAAAATGCAACCGATACTGATACAGCCATTTATCTGTGGTTCATAGCTCATCTGTATGGCACATTCGGGCAACACCTTGCTGAAGCTAAGCAGATCTTAGTCTGGCCAAGGCTTGGATGGGTGGCCTGGGAACCACATGTATGCTGCCTCGAGTTCAGTGACATAAGAAAGATGGGCTATAAATTAAGATTACCAGACGCCCCCGTTTCCTGGGGACAGTCCCTGGATTTACAAATCAGTCCCTGACAACATCCATTGAAGTTGAAAAATGTTCCCAGATTCATTGGAAACAAATCTGGTAACCTTACTGTAAATGTAAGAAAATAAATCAATAAATCTTTGTCTTTCTGTGTGACCTATGATGAGGGAGTGGGGTCTTAGCAGGCCAATGCAAGGCCAACCAAATTAATTCACAGAGAAATCAGTCAGTAAAAACTTGGGTTAGTCTATGAATTTCTGAAAAAAGTGACTTTTCTCAATCAACTAAAAATAATATAGCGCAAGGTGTATTCTGTTGTGTGCCCAATGGATTTGACTGCTCAGCTGTCAGGGACAGCTAGATGCAGAGGAATGGTGGGAGGAACCAGTGGTGGGATGACATTGAGTGGTCAGAAGGAAAAGACTGGGAGGAGGTGTCGGGGCTCCGTGAGCAGGGGGAGTCTGTGGCAGAGAGCAGCTCAGAATCAGAAGCTGAAGCAGGTGAGTGGGATGAGGGAGGCCAAGAGGCAGAGATGAGTCAGATTGGTGAAGAGGCATGGGTGTTTCCCGCTCCTGATGTGACAAGCTCCCCTCCCTCCCGGCCTCCAGAACCAGGAGAGGTATGAGGAGGGTGGAGGAGAAATTAGCACCACACGGGTGTAGTCTCAGATACCTTGGGGGAAATCCTAGAGAGGAGGGGAGCTTCAGTCTCCACAACTGCATCATTCATGGGGGCAAGACCGACCTAAGAAGAATTGCTGTGCTCACTAGGCTTAACACTCCTGTGCAGATCCTGTTTTCCCCCTCCTAATAAAGAGTTAACTCCACTTACTTTGTGTGATTTACTGCTGGTTCACTCCTTTTTACTCCACCTTGTTGCCTCCAGGGCCACATCCCTGCATTTTACATCCTCCTGGCTGAAGTATCACAGTGCTGCATTGCATCCACTGTAGACACTTAGGAACAGGATGCCAGAATTTAAATCATGCAAACTGCCACATACATTTCCCTGCCTGTGCACTTACTAAGCCGTATTGCTTTAAAAGGGGTCGGGTTAGCAGCATGCTGGTAAGAGAGTAGAAAAGCATCCTAGATCTGAGGTCAAAGAAAGCATGAAGCAATTTATTCTATTCCTCCATTTTGCAGTATCAGTGTGGTTGGCAAATAAATAGAGAAAGCAAAAAGCCTCATTTGTGGAAGTGCTTAGAAAGGGCAATTTGAAAGCAAAAGATAAGCTTCTGCTAAGGAACCTATGCTCCAGCCATTCAGATGTACTGGCATGGCAGCATATGGCTTTGCGCATTTGCAAATAGCAAATCCTATTTGCTATATAAGTAGTTAAGCTAATTACTGTTCTGATGCAAGGGTGTGTGTGACAGGGGTTTGCACTATCCCCTCTAAAAGACATTAAAGTCTTGTTTGATCCACTGGAAATATTCCACATTTCATTCTCTTGATTAGCAAGGATTATATGCTTTCTTTCAGCAGCACAACAACCAGCTGAAAAAAAGCAGGAAACAAACACACTCTATATAATTACGTATGCAGTAATTTAGATGGTGTGCTTAAAAGTACCATTCTGCATAGTTCATTAAACCAAAAAGATGCCTAAATGTTGTATGCCTATCAGGCGGGGACACCTTTATGTCGTCTGATGTTGTTAACAGAATTGCAATGGGAAGAACTGAGTTGCTTGGTCAGCTGCTATGAAGATCAGTGTCTGCCTTGGTTGTCAGTATCTCAGAACCCAATCAAAGTAGAAAAGGAGATAAACCATCTGCACTACCCTGTACTCATTAAAGGAAAGGCAACCAGAATTATCAAGGGACTAGAGGAACTCCCGTATGTGGAAAGTTTGCAACATTTGGAGCGGCTTTTCTGTTTAGAAAAAAGACAAGTAAGCGGGGACATGCCAAAGGTGTATAAAAGTCATTCATGGTGTAGGGAAAGTGGACAGAGAGGCATTTTTTTTCACATTGCAAGGCCCAGGGGTGCCCAGTGAAGTTGAACGTTGGAAAGACGAAAGGAAATACCGTATTTTTTGCTCTATAAGACTCACTTTTTCCCTCATAAAAAGTAAGGGGAAATGTGTGTGCGTCTTATGGAGCGAATGCAGGCTGCGCAGCTATCCCAGAAGCCAGAACAGCAAGAGGGATCGCTGCTTTCGCTGCGCAGCGATCCCTCTTGTTGTTCTGGCTTCTGAGATTCGAATATTTTTTTTCTTGTTTCCCTCCTCCGAAAACTAGGTGCGTCTTATGGTCTAGTGCGTCTTATAGAGCGAAAAATACGGTACTTTTTTACTCAGAGCATAACTTGATCTATGGCATTTGCTCTCACAAGAGGTTTTGGTGGACATGTACTTGGATGGCTTTAAAAAGTGTATTAAAGTTTGTGGAAGGTAAGGCTATTGAGGGCTACTGGTCATAATGGCTATATATTCCAGTATTATATATCTGAATATCATTTGGTGGAGATCATGAGCAGGAGAGTGCTATTGTGCTCATGTTCTGTTTGTTGTGAGCTTCCCATAGATGAGCTTTTGTCTGGTCCAGCATGCCCTCTTAGGATACAAATGTGAGGATTTATAGATGCACCTCATTCTGTGGAGGATGACAAATAGCAAGTATGCACTTTTATTGCACCTTAGCAAAGAACTTGAGTGGAATGGGATAATATTTATACATATATTTACAAAGAGAATTTGTCTCTCTTGTGGAAGCTTGTCTTACATACTCTCCTGACTAACTGCAAAGCCCTCCTCATTTATATAGCACTTTTATTATCTACTTTGTTTCATTAATCCTTGCAGCAACCCTGTGAATAAATTATTATTCCCTATAGTTTATATTCCTGGCGGGCAATGTAGATTTAGAATTTTATGATTCCTCTTTAGGAATGTTATAAACATTATTGCTGTCTCGATTGGGAGGGTAATTAGTTTTGCTTTGGCAGATGTCTGTTTTTAATCTGACGTTGCAATAACTCTTCATTCACTACTATTCCCATTTCAGAGAGGAAGCATTGAGGCTGAGGAAGAATTATGGGCTCAGTTAATTGACACAGTGATTTGGTGTCTCATTTTGAGAATAAGAACGCTGTCAGAAAATATCACCAGATCCAGTCTGTACTCTGCTAACCCAGAAATAGTGCTTCAGGTTAAGAACTTTGCTTCAGTATGAGAACAGAAATTGTGCTCCGGCGGCGCAGCAGCAGCAGGAGGCCCCATTAGCTAAAGTGGTGCTTCAGGTGAAGAACTGTTTCAGGTTAAGAACGGACCTCCGGAACATATTAAGTACTTAACCCGAGGTACCACTGTATACCATTGCTACTACTATGAATCTCGTCATTGTTTGAGTTAATGGCCTAGTTTGCACATGATTATAAGCCATAGTTTATTCAACTGTGGTTTATTAAACTATGGCTTAGTGTTAAGTGTGAACCCTGCTTAGGGTCTTAGCTGGTTCTTTACTGCCATCAAACCATAGTCTGAAGCCATGATTTGTTGCTAGCTTACAAACATGGATTTGTTTTAATCATGGCTCAGTGTTACATGTTAACCCACCACCATTCTTTAACCATAGTTTGTTTGGCTACCCCACCCTAGACAGTCAACAAATTACAAAGGCAGGAGGCAAGAGCAGCTGGAAAACAAACCAATATTTGGAGAAACATGTTTGATCATCTTACGGGTTGTTCAGCATACCATGGCTTAGTGTTATGTGCCAACCAGGACAATGTTTACTTGCAGCTGTGGTTATGTGGATAACTATCAGCAGAATAGGATATACAGTTCCACCCTCAGTTCAGGAAAGATGGGAAAGCCTATTTTCATCTGTACAGTGCAGTGTTAATGGAGATCACATTGACTGGATTATATGAGCACCCACATTCTAACATCCTATGTATTGTATGTGGCTTTCCCATGTACAGCATTATCCAACATCAGCAGATGTGAACTGAAGACAGGGCCTTCCTCTCTCTCCATGTCATGGGATATAGTAGGTCATGTTGGTTCAAGCCTGGCAGGACAGCTTCCTCTATGGTTTTAACCCCTTCATGCATTAATTAGACTTAAGCATGTTGGTTGTATGTGGCTGGTTATCCCATAGGTATGTGTATAGGAAACAGCACACGCAGGCCTTCTGCTGAGGCTAAGGTAACTGCTGGATTGGGGCAATTGAGGATACGTTGAGCATGTTATGGGAAAAGATGCTACATCATTAATAGTTCCATGAAATACCATTTATATATTTATTTATTTTTGTTACAACGTATTTCCTGTCTTTCCACCCCATTGGTTGCTCAAGGCAGCTTGTTTTCTTAATATCAAAACCGTGATAAATTGAAAACTCATTAAAATCACTCCTATAAGAGCAATAAAACTGAGAGATGCAAGTTGAGCGATGCATCAACTGAAAAATAAAATATACACTGGAGATCTATTTTGATTTAAAAAAATAATAATACAAAAATTAGATTTTACAATAGAAGAGCTTATATCAGCTGAAAATTGGGCCCTTAAATAAATTGAAATCCATCTATTCACAGCAAAACAAAATGAAAGAGAGGCAAGAATACTTCTGGTAATGGCTTCAGTTGTAGATCATTGATGGGAGGGAGGGAGGGATCCCTGCATCCCATTGGTGTGTTTATAATTCCTTTCTCTGCATACAAATATCTGAGTCACTAATAAATTATGCTTTCATTCTTTCCCAATCTGAAGATTTCTTTTGTGACACTCCATCCCGCATGGGTAATACAGCTTGATCTGGGAAGGAAGATCTTGCCATAATGTGGACATTTATCATTTCTCTCTCTCTTTTTAAATAAACATTTTTAGTGATTTTCCAGTATCGTTCCAATAACAGCCTCGTTATAACAATGCCAATTTTATCTAATTAATACAATTATTAAAATCAATTATTCATGTACCAAATTATACAATTTAGCTAAAGTGGCCTCCTCACGAGCTAGATTTGATGGCTCCCTCCCCCCCCCCATTTCAAAATTTTAATAATTTCAGTTACATTGCCTTCAAGATAATCCTTATACAATGGCTACAATCTTATGTTTTCAATTCATGTTAATATATTAAGTAATATATAAAGTTTCAGGTGAGGTACCGTATTTTCCACTCCATAAGACACACTTTTTTCCTCCTAAAAAGTAAGGGGAAATGTCTGTGCGTTTTATGAAGCGAATGCTGCGTGGAGGAGGGATGGACGGGAGCCATGGGTCCTGTCTGTCCCTCCTCCGCAGCTCGCTTTAAAGCAGCAAAGTGGGAAAGGAGCCGCTTACATGGGTGTAAAGCAAGCACAGTGGGAGCCATATAATCTCTCCGCCCCCATGCTCAGCCACCCCATTGGGATGGGCACTCACGCTTGCGCCACCCCCTTGGGACGACACTCGTGGGCGGAGGGATTCTACATTCTACATATGAGGATGATAAAGCAGAAAAGACTAGCATATAAGATTCCTTTTAAACTAGAGGTAGTAAAATATGCTAAGGAGCATGGAAACAGAGCAGCGGAGAGACATTTTGGGCCACGTCCAATTGAAAAAATAGTAAGAGAGTGGAGGAAACAGGAGGATCAGCTGCAAAAAGCAGATAAAAGTAAGCACACTTTTTGTGGAAATGCTGCAAAGTGGCCACAGTTGGACATGGCCATGAAAGAATGGATCACAAAAGAATGGATCACAAATCACCGGAATAAGGGCTTTGCAGTCTCTACAAAAATGATAATATATGAAGCCAAATGCATTGCTGAAGAGAAAGGCATTCACGATTTTACTGGATCACCACCGTGGTGCTACAGATTTATGAAGCAATGTGGCCTTGCTATGCGCACCAAAACTAGAATTGCACAAAAAATGCCAGAAGAATATGAATCTAAGATTTTGTCCTTTCATAAATTGGTAATTGATGCTAGGAAGAAAAATGGGTTTGAAATTGGCCAGATTGGGAATATGGATGGAGTCCCGCTAACTTTTGATGTGCCATCTAATAGGACGGTTGATCTGAAAGGTGCCAAAACTATTGCCGTGAAAACCTCCGGACATGAGAAAACCCATTATATGGTTGTGTTGTCTAGCTGTGCAGACAGCACCAAATTGCCACCCATGTTAATTTTCAAAAGGAAAACATTTCCAAAAGAAGAGATTCCAAGAGGAGTTGTTGTACATGTTCATGAGAAAGGATGGATGGACAAAAATGGAATGAGAGTATGGGTTGAAAAAGTGTGGTCCAAATGTCCTGGAGGGCTTTTGAAAAAACCTGCCTTATTAGTACTGGACTAGTTTAGAGCACATATTAGCGAAACTACAAAAAAGTGCTTTAAATAAGTGAAGACTCATCTAGCTGTAATTCCTGGAGGTCTTACCAGCCAGTTGCAACCTCTTGACGTTTCCATCAACAAGCCATTTAAGGTCTTTATGCGAGAAGAGTGGAAGAAATGGATGGCTGCTGGTAATCATGATCTGACACCTACTGGACGAATGAAGAGGCCAACTCAAGTTTGTGACTGGGTGAAAACATCATGGCACTCAGTTTCTTCCACCCTCACTTTTATATTATGTTTTATTTTAACCTTGCAGTCTGAGGAGGGTTGCCAAATCAGAAATATATAAGAAAAACTTTGAAAAAGCAACCGTAGGCTCCCCTCCCCCTACTGTCTCTGGCACCAAATGAAACCTTATCTCAATTCCAACCTTTAAATCCTTGTAGCTGAGATGTTCCACAGTTTGTCTTCTCATTGCCTCTAGCACGTACCTGTACTTTACTTCAATTAAAGCCTAATTAGCAGAGTATCCTCTGCTTCCAGGAACAGATTGGGGAGGGTGGTTGTGGCAGTTGGAGTGCTCCATGCACCCAATTCCTTTGCCTGCCCTCGCATTCCATAAGGAAGCAAGTGCCAGACCGCAGGGCAATCCGCAAGTGAAAGCCAGTTCCTCTCACACCTACAGAGGAATTAAAAGAATGACTTTCCCCATCATTCTTTGTTTATCTCCATCTGTAACTCCCCATGATGTTGAGGGAGACCTCCATTCCTGGCTCAGGCAGAACATGAAGCCTGACATTTCTCATTTCTCTTCTGAATGTGTAATGAGGTACCATCTCTGACTAAAGCTTTCTTTGAAAATCTTACACCTTTTCACCCACTTAGATTGATTCAATAATGAAATATGAGGAGCTGTGGATTATTTTATAATAAACCAGAAGCCTCAAACCAAAGAATTGACTGGTTGGTTTATATCAACATGGGAAATTTCATCAATACATACTGCTTTTTTGTTCTCATTGTTCCCTTAGGGCAGAGGTGGAAAACCTTTGTTTTCTTCCAAAGGCCAGACTCCTTTGGGAGAAATCTGTTGCGGCCAGCATGCCTACAGTGGGCAAGACCAGTGTCAAATGTGGGTGGGGCCTGGAGGCCCCTCCATATATAGCTATTCTGTCACCCACCTTTATTTCATTCTCTCACCTTCCTCATTTCACACACACTTCCCCCTTACTGTCTCTTCCTTTTCTTTCTCACTCTCCCCTACAGCTACCACTACCCCACAAACGCACTGGCAGCAATGCAAGCTGCTTTCAAAAGCCTAATTGCTGCATGGGGTAGAGGGGTGGTGGTGGATGTTACAACCTGCAGGAGAGGAAGACTAAACCTTATTGTCCCAGCTGTAACTACCCCTCCCCTCAATCACAGCATTAACCATTAGGCTTAAAAACAGTTGAGAATGGAAGGGTGTGGGGTGAATAGGAAGGCCCCATGGGCTGGAGGTTCTCTCCCTTTTCCTTATGGTTACCAGGTCACAATGCTGCAGTGGCAGTAAAAGCCACCAGTGGCAGAATTCCCCCAACAGGGTCTAGATTCCAGTACTCAAAGAGGTTCTCTCCATCACTTATAACCAGGGGTCAGCAACCTTTTCCAGCTGTGGGCCGGTCCACCATCCGTCAGACCATGTGGTGGGTCGGACTATATTTTTTTGGGGGATGAACGGATTCCTATGGCCCACAAATAACCCAGGGATGTGTTTTAAATAAAAGCACACATCCTACTCATGTAAAAACACACTGATTCCCAGACCACCCGTAGGCTGGATTGAGAAGGCGATTGGGCTAGATCCGGCCCCCGGGCTTTAAGTTGCCTACCCCTGCTTATAACCATGCAGGGAACCTCCAGCAGTTTAGTGAGATCCTTGCTTTAGAGGCAGATACATGGAAGGTGATGGGGGACAGTGTTTATTCCCACTTGCCCCACTTAAACACCCGAGAGGGGTGGGAAGGACTTTGGTATAGCCAAAATGACATTTAAAGAACATTAATTCTAGCCATGCTTTATAGATGTTGACTGTATAAAGCACAAAGCAAACTTTTGGGCTGGCTAGGGGGAAAAGGATTTAGTGGAACTTCATTGTGGGAAGGGGAAACCTATTCAGGGCAATCATTGCTGTGAGAGGTCATTTGCTTCCATGCATACATGCAGGAATGAATGAGCACAAGTGAAGAGAGCCATGAACAAAATGTCACAGAACAATGATCCATCTAATAGAAGTTTTGAAATACACTCTCCTAGACTACAAATCCACTGAGCCAAAGTCAAGGCAAGTCCATAACAGTGTTCATTAACTGGGCACTGTTTATCATAGGCAACTTGCGACTGTGAAGTTGTTCTATTTATCATATGACCTTTGGGAGGTAGAAAATCTGTACCTACTTTGCATTCAATGAACTGATTCTTTTCTTGTGCTGTTGGAAGGTCCTGACCCTCATTCTTCTTCTCATCCGTGAAGGAGGAGTACTGTGTCTCCTTTTGTGTGACTTGACTCCCTAATTTTGCTAACCTCGTGCCTGACATTATGAGATGCTGTGTGATTCTGGAACACTCACTGAAGATCAGCCATTCCATTGGTCTCTGTTCCTAGGAGATTTCCGTTTTCCAAGTTCCCACTAGCTTGTTTCCGATTCTATAAAAATAAGATGAAATGTCCCAGTCTTCATTAATGACATTAGCGAAGTCATATTCCATGTTTGACTGTTACTCCTTCAGTAGAAATTCAAGGTTGAGCCCCAGAAATCCTGATAGTAAAAAAACCAAGATTTATAGGGATAAATAGTCCTATATAGGGATGAAGGAGATACTTGATTCAGTTTGCATTTAAACTTGCCAAATTCATATTTCCACAGTAATATGTAATCTGTGAACCAAAACAGTTACTGTACTTATCCAAATGTTGCAATGCAGTTCTCCAGCCAAGTAATGTGTACACAAAAATGAATGTACTGTGGCAAAGCATGCATGCAAATGCATATATTAGTGAAAATGATGCACAAAAATATAGTATGTTAGGGATTGTTGCTTTGCAGAAATGTGTATGGTAGCCAAAACTGCATATAAAATGTGTATAATAGGAGAAAGTTGCACAAAAATGCTGACATTTTCATGAGGACTTGTTTTTAATGCAAACCAATGTAGAAATGTGCAGAATGGAACTTTGGGGAAATGAAAAACTTAGAAAAACCAATATTGGAATTTTCACCCATCCCTATTCCTGAATAATAGTTAGAATATTTAACCAATCCTTTTCTAATGTTCATCATCATCAGTTTGTTTGGGAGAGAGGAACCTGTTCTGATAGATGTTAACATGGTAGGGCAACCCTGTTTAATTCCCGGAGGGGAAAGTAAAATCCTAGAATGGGCTGTGAAAGTGTTGCTCGAGTAGTAATACTAATAAGCATTCTGGATGGAAGTTTTGTGCCTTCAAGATGCTTTCGATACTAAGCCTAAGCTTAGTATTTCTGTAAAAACTAACATGCAGAAATTAGTCTCCAGCCCTTTCACCAACTATTTCTTGAACCTAGGTCTTGTTCCTTTTGTTATTTCAACATTAAGGTGACAATACCCCATTGGGTTTTAATGAATTATATCTCAGGTGTTACCACTAGGGTGCAATATTTTTTAGTCAGTCAAAAGGTTTGCGTGGCTATACCCGCCCCCTCCCACGAATGGAATAAATAAAGACACGGACACCAAAACTTAGGTTAATGAGCGTAAAATGGCCACAACTTTATTGATTACAGGAAAGAGCGGTATTGGCCTTAGGCATTGGCCCTAACAGACTATCCGGTCTAACCGGGAAGGGTTAAGCACCAACAGGGGGAGCCCCCGAGATGCACATCCCTGGGCGCTCCCTGAGGGGTTAACGCTCGGGGGGGCGCTTTAGGCCCTAGCCTCCGTAGGTTTCGGACGAGGCGACGCCCCCCGGAGTCCTTTAACGAACTACCCTTCTTGAATTGGGGGAGGTGATGGCGATCCTCCCCCCCGACCTTATTTCCATAACAATACCCCGGCCAATGCCTAACCGCCAAAACCAAGGAGTTGTGACGATTGCTACGAGGTAGGCGAAAAAACCAAGTGGCCTCAAAATTCAGCCAATTAGCCAAATGGAAAAACTCCTACCAGGCCCCTTACGGCGACCAGCCGAAGCCCATAGCAAGGTCCGAAGCTAACCTAAAGGGCGGGTGGGTGGGAAACCGCTGCCGCTGCTGAGAAAGGAAAGGGGCGAGCCTGGGCTGCCCCGACCTTAAGTGCCCTCAGGTAGGCCCGCCCCCAGTGCCAGCCGATTGGCTGGCGCTGTCCTAGATGAATAATAATGGGGAATGGGAATCCTGGAGTCCCGCGGGGCTGGAGTCAGCCCCGCGAGAGTGTGGATGGGGACGTGAGCCCGCAACACCCCCCCCCCTGAGATCTGGAGTGGCTTTGTACAGGGGTACCTTGGTTTAAGAACAGCTTATTTTATGAACAACTTGGATTAAGAACACTGCAAACCCAGAAGTAGGTGTTTTGGTTTGTGAACTTTGCCTTGGAATAAGAAGATGTTTCGCTTCCTGTTGAGTGTGTTCCATTTGTAAATTGAGTCCCCTGCTGCTATGGAAAAGCACGCCTTGCTTTAAGAATGCTTTGGTTTAAGAATGGACTTCTGGAACTGATTAAGTTCGTAAACCAAGGTACCACTGTAATTCATTAATCTACCTGATCAAGCAGTTAAATGCAGAACACACACAATTTGTACACATTTAACTTGTGTGCATTCAGCCTTGTTGGCTTGGCCAATTAAAAAATAATAATTAAAAAGGGAATAGAAAGTGGGCAGGCATCCAGGGAAAATAATTTGGCAATCCCACCCGCCATTGCACCCAGTGTGTGTGTGCGTGCGTATGTGCATGCACACTCTTTTCTGTTTGTCATGACAGCATCTTGTAAATGATCCTTAAGCAGTGCATTTGACCGTGGCCATCATATTGGTTTAAACTCAAAATCTTTGCTGTTTTTCATTGTAATGCTGGTTAGATTTAAATTCACGAGAAAGGTTCTTGTATGTCTAACAGCTAGCCAATCGGTTTATTGCCTTTGATGCCAACAGGCCCAAGAAACAGCAACAATAGACATGGGGAATTCGTCTGTGTGTACTTAGGAAATTCATGGGAAGTACCATATTTAAAGGTGAACTTTCTAATGTGATTTTATATCCCTGTTAAAAAGCAGGTCTTAGTAAGATAGCATCCAATTCAGTTGACTATCTATATAATCCTCATGTCATGATACTGCTTCCATTCCTGGAGCAGATTTGTTGGATTTCTGGCACACTTGTGCCTTTAGATTCATTCAAATATGGTTAATAGAAACTAGGGCTATTAACATCTGCACTTTTTAATTCACTTTGAAAATATTCTCGTTCTGTCTGGGTGAAAGCTTTCCCAGTTCCCAGCTACATTTTCAAAGCTACAGTTTCATCTCTTTTTTTGGGGGGGGGGAGGGAGTCAATATTGGTTTAAAATGATTGCATTGCTTTATGAAATAATAATTGGTGCAATGATTGTCAGGAATTCTAATTAATTTACATATGCATTAGAGTCCACTGTCATGAAAGACCTTACTTTGCTTTCCAGCACATGAAATTAAATATTTATTCCTGTTGTGATTTCATATATACATAGTTAATACCTCTCCCACAATACCACCTGCTCACCGCCATATGTCATACGCCTTAAAGTTCATATGTAACGCAGCCTAATGGCATTCAGGCTAACATGCTCCTGGAATGAGAACAGACAATTAGGTGAAATTACTTGGATCTTCAGGATATATCTACTTACATGGTATTAGTTCGCAGGAGTACTAAAAAAGCTGCCTAAAGCCTCGGGACATGATTATCTACAAGCCATTTCAGCTGGGGTATTTGCACTTAATTTGATCTATGGTTCATGCTCTTTTGAACTGCTGTGCTGGGATAGCTGAGCATAATGTTGGCATTGTGGTTCCCAGCACCCATGAGAGAAAGGAAGAGAGAGATTGCAACACAGCCTTCAGCCAGCAGGCTCTGCCCCAATTGCCAGGATTGGGAACAGGCAGTTCAATGTCATGCAGCAACTCCCTGGTGGTTGCATTACTACTCTGGCCTGTCTCTTGTATTGGACTTCATGTCCCATGGAAGTCAGGGAAGATAATGTGTTACAAGTGCACCTACACAGTTTTAAAGGGTTAGCAAATATCATTAGCCTTCAATGGTGCTACTTTGTATAGTAAAACTGCTAATGTTCAGGAACTTGAAATTTGTTCATCTAGCAAATGTTTTCTGTTGACTTGAATAAAAATGTAACAGTGTTGCAGTCTGTAAGTATTGCCCATGGATAATGCGGCGGGGGGGGGGGCGACTGTATTATGTGACAAAGTTAATTCATGGTGTTTCAACACCTGATAGTGGGTTCTGCAAGGAAGAGTAATTGATTCAGTAGCTTCCTAGTACCTTGGATATGCCTGCCTCTGTGCAGCTGTTGCATTTACCTTGAGAGTTTGCCAGCAAGCATCAAATAAGACATGAAAACAGTAAGCTGCTGGTGGATTTGCTTGTTATTTATTTGGACTTAGTGGGGGTTTTTTGTAGCAATTAGAGAACACTCAGAAAAACTAAATTCTTTTCAAAAGTCTATGACAGTGTTTTTCAAACTTGGATGCCCAGCTGTTGTTAGACTACAACCCCCATCATCTCTGACCACTGGTCCTGCTAGCTAGGGATGATGAGAGTTGTAGACCAACAACAGCTGGGCACCCAAGTTTGAAAAACACTGGTATATGATATTGATACACCCATAGGAAATGCCCATTGCTCCACCCTTTCTCAAAAGTTCCCCTTACAAACAGGAGGACTGGTAGGAAAAGAATTGCTAGGAGCTCCATTTATGTGGCTTTCTGGTAGCATTGGGCAATCCTCTCTGCATGAGTGTCCAGGCTAGGGCATCCAGGACTTAAATATGAGATCTCCATCATTGTTGCAAAGAACTTAGCTGCAAGACATTGGAAATTCCACCCCCCCCCCCGCTGCTTGAAAGCAGTGGGTGTTCCTAACTATGCAACTACCCAATCCTTCAAGATGGAACTATTGCTGCTTCACCTACCAATCTTCCTCAAAAGGAAGCCCTGTAGTAGCAGAGGTGTCAGGAATACAATTTACAGGCCTCCTTAAAGCAGTGTTCCTGCCTTAAAGTATATAGACCTTAAAGAAGAGGCCTCTGCCACTATAAACCCTCCCTGCCACAACACACTTCTCTCCAACAAATGTATATTTTGGTAGTGGCCTCACAGCTGTGAAATGTGAACCTGAGTGAGATCGAGGGAACTCCAGTCTCTCAGTACTTTAAAATGGCCCTTTAAGACATATTTCATGGGTGAATATCACTTGGGCTATAAAAAATATTGTGATCTGACTCAAATGTTTTTTTTACTATTGGGGAGTGGACAGTGCAGCCCAGGAATTCAAACAAACAAACAAAACCAATATGATTTCCATATAGATTGTGTAATTTGTGACTTTTGGGGCTGTGTACATACACACACCCCACAGGAAACACCTGACCCAGACCCAATTCAATTTGTGTGTGTGCTAATGTTTATTTATGGTTTATTTGTTTTGCCATCTTGATTCAACATGGTGACTGGTGTCCAACTATAGATGAAAACTGCCTCCTCCATTGGGAACCCTTATGGCAGATTGGGTAATACTATTCTCCAGAGGCATCCAAATTGGTTCAGGTTTGAACTGTCACACCAAAAATGGGGAAGTAATACCAAAGACACGTTTTGGTCTGCCATCTTAATTTAAAATGGCAGCCAGTATTCCAACCTTGACAAAAACCACTGCCTCCACCTCAGGAATCCTTATGCCAAGTTTGCAACCAGCAGTTTGGACCCATCATGACAAAAATTGGCCAAAGACATACCAAAATCACATTTCTGACCACCATTTTGATTTAAAATGACAGCTAGTGTCCCACCATCAATGAAAACTGCCTACCCCACTTCAAGTACCCTTTTGCCAATTTTTATTGGGTATGTTGTAAACTGCTTTGGGTCTGAAAAGCATTCTGTAAGTCCATTAAATAAATGGATATGTAATTCTTAATCTTTGCAGATTGATTAATAGGAAAGGTCTAATATGGGTCACAATGTTATGGGTCTTGGACTAGAAATAGTCCCTCCCAAATTTAATATTAGGTACCAAGAGCTGCTGTTAAAAAGAAAATAATATTTAATATGCATTTTTACTCTGAAGTACGTCCTACTGTGTTCTGTGGAGCTTATTCCTAGGTAAGTGTTCATAGGGTCCCAGTTTGATTCTCTCAGTGGCAACTGAATTCTTGCAGGCTGAAAGGAGCTGTCACAATTCAGAGGACAGAAAGCGATTTTGTTAAAAGGTTAAAATCAAGACCTTGAAATACAGAAGTACAGTATTTAGTGGTAACAGGACATAAATAGCAAGAATAAATAACAATGTTTGCCAATCTAGAATTATCTTCCTTTGTAACGTTCAATCTGATTTATTCCACCAATTAGTAAATGGATTGTGAATATGGAAATTTAAAAGTAGTTAAGTTGAGGCAATTCATCCTTTTCTGAAAAGGATAAAGCTGAAGCTTTTTGCATGTGTCGAACAGGAAGTTATCATAGTAATTTTATTGCACACTTTTAGCCTTATGCAAGATAATGCACAAAGGCTCTTAAATCTAAATGAAGGTAAAAACCACTGGAGTGAAAAGTGCCTCCACTCTTCAAGATATGCCAAAGAATGGGACATGGTAGATACCTGGGGAGGTTGGACAACAGTGACATGCTGATCTTTTGTGAATTTTAATCTGCAAATGCATTTGTGTTCAGGACTGCTAATGCTTTTAGTTGTTGTAAAGGCTTGTTCCTTGATTTTAGAGATTTCAGAATAGAAGAATGTCACGAATCAGCACAATGCATGTTGCATAACAGATCACGGCAGCATCCAAGTCATATGGAGGCTTGATACTAAGCCTGTAGTAGTCAATGAAAGTTGTTTCTCTGGAGCTGAATCAACTGGATTATGCAGGCTACAAAATGGGAAACCACATAGAATTGACAGATAATACCCAATGATGAGAAGTGAAATGTTTTAGAACAATTCAGTCTAGGGGTAATTAGACAAAAAAATCTCATAAACAACAATGCTATTCTTGCAAAATAAGCAATTGTGCCTCACTTCACAAGAATGTACTATTTGTTCTTCCACTGACATGGACAACAGTCCTATAAACTATAAGGCTGAATGAATTATATTGACTTCAGCATAATTTAGGCAGCATACTTATGTACATGAATAAACCCTGTGTAGGCGAGCAGTGGGCAGGCATTTGTGAGTTAGTTTGACCCTTGGTTACTTTCTTTCACATATGAGCTCTTCAGCTGTTGATTTTATGACACTGATTGCAGTGACTTTCTGTTCTTAATGGGAATTCCTAGGCAGGAACAGTAGGTTTTTGCAGCATGGTTGTACGGTTGTTTACATATGCACCTGAACTCAATAAACTGATGAAAACCTAATGAAGGGTTTTGTAAGATAGGCAGGATTAATAAATCTTAGCCCTAATAACTCATGCAGCTTTATAAATGAACGAAAGTACATCTTTCCAACATCCCTTTTAGAATTAGGACTCCCATATCCCAATATCCACAATATCCTCCCATATCCACAGAAGAATTCCAGGTAGTGCAGCTTGTCATGTCAAAGAGTGCCAGGGAGAGAGAACTCTGTGCCTCCTGTAGCTGTTTCATCCGCACACTTTAAAATGTAATGAACCCTAATCTTGAAAATTTGGTGGTCCCTGCAACAGAAGAATAGTTCTTTTTTGGTGTTAATTGAGGAACTGATACTGATGATATTGAGATGAAATTGACTCAAGTGTAAATGTCAACAGAATATGTTCCTGCGTAGGGTTATAGCCAGTGTGAGAATCCCTGCTTTGAGAACCTGCTGGCTGATTTTCACTGCACTCTTAATATGAATTTTGTGGCATGTGAAATTTCTGTCTTGGGGTTTATGAGGTGGAACACCTCCAGAAGGATACTTATGGCTTGCCATGTCAGTAATTTTCATATTACAAAATCCCTGAATGTGAGATGACATGATAACCTAATAAATCCTTTAAGCTATAATGGCTATTATTGGGTCAAGGTGAACTGGGCAGAGTTTTATACTGCACTGTGTCAGTAGTACACTGTGTTAATGTACAATTAACGTTGATGCGAAGATGAAAATAGGATAAGGTTTCTTCCTTGGGAAGGATTTGTCAGGTTGCTTCTTCTGATTTGCAGTGAACACTGTTTCAAATAAATCCTTTTCACAAGGCATGTTTGGCCAGCCTTAAGGTATATTGTATTGCTAGTCCATGTATGCAATATTCCTGAAGGCTTCAGATAGAGGGTCTATCTTCTGGTTTGCCTTTTAAATAGGTGGGCAATCCTTTCCTGCAGAAATAATGTGATGCCTTGAGCAGCTTACCATATGGATTGCACCATCCAGTAATGCTGATGAACATGTGTAGCATCTGGTGGTAGCAATCTACATTGAGAGTGCACATCCCATTGAAATTAATGCAGTGCTGACAAACTTGTATGTACATTTGGATGTCATTCTGATCTGCATTGAATCTGTTTTCTCCAGTCTTTGTGTAGCTTGTGCAAGAGTTTTCATGTCCTGTTGCTGATTATTTCCCCTTCTCCTCACAGAAATTGACTGCAGGATTTTGCAGGTTTGCTTCTCATCTGCTGTGCTGTTTGTGCACATAGACTACTCCTGTGATCTGTGAACTTTCTTTTATAGCATTCCCTTAATGTGATCTGTTAAACATACATATTAGAAGCCTAAGGAGATGTATGAATTAGGCCCAAGTGACAAAAGATAAATATGAACCAGCCCTTAGTTACCATAGTTTCAAAGAAAATTACTGCTTATCAGCTCTCAATCAGACAGCCAATTAAGCATCTTTAACTTCTTTCTAGCAAATTGGATTTCTGTCAAGAATCTTCAACATTTTTACTTCCAAAGTAGATTTTACAGGGGAGTGGGATTTCTTTGTTCAATTGATAAAAGACACTTGTTTCAATTTTTTAAGGGACCAATTTAAAGCATTTCACTTTTAAAACCAAAATTTAGGGTTAGTGATTGGCAAACTCTGCTCTCCCTAGATACGGTGGTACCTTGGGTTACATACGCTTCAGGTTACAGACTCCGCTAACCCAGAAATAGTACCTTGGGTTAAGAACTTTGCTTCAGGATGAGAACAGAAATCGTGTGGCTGCGGTGCGGCAGCAGTGGGAGGCCCCCTTAGCTAAAGTGGTGTCTCAGGTTAAGAACAGTTTCAAGTTAAGAATGGACCTCCGGAACGAATTAAGTACGTAACCAGAGGTACCACTGTACATGATACAAGTCTCTTTCCTTTTTTTTTTTAAGAGCATAATCTGGATTATTTTCTGAGCAACCCAAGGCATGGGAAAATGATGCACCGTGTCCCATCAGTCCTCCCTCTCCCAAAATCACACCCTATCATACACTCCCCAAACTTTCTCCTTTGCAAACCTGGCAAGCAATGGCAGTAGCATTGCTACTGGGAGTAGAGGGAGAAAGGAGAGAAGGGAACTTTGTGCCTTCCCTCCCTTCATCTTAGTACCCTAGCAGTGTTCTGATTAGGAGCCTGCTGAGCTACAAAACCCAAAGGGTTCTGGAAGGTGGAGTTCTACTGTTATGAATTGGGGGTCCTGGGTACGAGATTGCCATATCCCTAATTTCTAGAGTTAGTAAATGCAGGAGATTCCAAAATGCTTTAAGTCTTTGCCCAGGTGCGGGACAGCTTAGAAGTGTAAAAATGCAGGCTGAATCAGTTTCTTGGCCAGGGGATTGCCTGGGGAGAAGAACCACCATGTAGTTAGTACAAAGGAAGGTAATGGGCAACTGACACAAGCATTTACCCTGTAACAGAGGAGTGTGAGTCCCTCCACCCATGAGGGGATGAGGAACCAGGTTCAGAATTTCAGTGTACCATGATATAAACTGGGAGGTCCTGGGTAATGGGGTGTGATGTCACCACAGGGAAAAAATGTGTCCTTTTAAAGCAGAGGTTTCTAAGAAGGTGGGGAGGCCTCAATGCAGGACTGGCTGGGAGAGAAGGGCCTGGCTGGGCAGAAGCTATAAGGAGAGCAACAAGAGACACTACTGGAGTGTAGGGTTCTGCACTTCCTCCATTTCAAACTGAGGTGTAAATATGTGTAAATAAACCATATATCTTAAAGACACTGCAGTCTCCGCCGTGCCTCATTCCAAAGAACACAAACCCTGGTTAAGTGCCAAGACCCCTGGAATTTTGCTACTGCTGAGATTGGGGTGCCCAGTAACCCTACCCTAGGGCTAAAGCTGTTCCTCATCTCTTCTCCTGGCACTCTCTCACTGCTGTCCCCACCACCTTTTGCCAGGCTCAGATTCAAAGGAAAAAATTCAAGGACCTCAAACCCTTTCCTTTCATTAGAGGCAAGTGGAGTTTGTTTGTTTTTGTTTTTTTGCAAATTCCTCAAGTGCCTCTCCATGCCAGACCTGTTATCCAACATTTCAGTCAACCTGAGAAAAGAGGGAGAGTTGTCTCATGCAGGGTGATTACGCATAAGCCAAGAATATCAGGAGGGAACTGAATGGATAAAGAATATTATAGATATACTGAAGGAAAATAGGATAGCTTTGTCTGGCAAGCTGAAACGTAACCTGAAGCTTTATCATGCCTTTAATTTTAAAACCAAATGGTACTTTGCTCAAGAGGTACCAAACTTGCCATAAAAAAACTGCACATATCAGATTTCTGCCACAGCTGCAGACACCCCAAGTAACAGTGAAGGAATGGTGGCAGTTTGCAGTGAAAAATTGATTGCAGACTGTCCCTGAAGAGAGAAGCAGCAGCAGCCTAGAATCAAACAACTCTTGCTTCTAGTCTGTCACTGAACAAAATAAAGGTAGCTCTCTCTTTGTTTCCAAATGGCCCAGTTTTGCTCCTGATTTCCTTTTCCCTGTTGAGTTGAGGCACTGATACCACAGGGTTTCCTGCTAGGTATTCTGTTGGTTTGTTTACTTTACAAGGAACACTGAAAACATTTAAGGATAATTGAAATAAACAGGAGAAAATATTAAAACACATCATGTCTGGATAGGCTTGTCTAAACCAAAAATATTTTAAGCAAGTGCCAAAAAGGCGCTTGCCCTGATGGCAATAAGCAGGAAGTTTCAAAGTGTAGCTGCTGCTACACTAAAAGATTGATTTCTTACAACTGTGAAGTATCATGTCACACCAATAACAGTGCAAGTTCTGCAGATTAAACCAGTTGAGTGGGCACGTATAGGGCAAGGCAGTCCCCATTAAGGACCTGTGATCCCTATTGGCTTTTCAGGATCACCTTCTTGTCTTCAGAATAACTGGCTCTCATAGGGCCTACACAATTGTCTCTTCCCCTCCCCCCATGAGCAACAGGAGCTATGCTCCCTCTCCAGGTAGTACTGCTCCAATGATATCCTTGTTTCTACAACAACTCTGCTATCACTATTCAAACATAATTGGGTCCTTGAAGGAGAAATCTTGTTATAGGACAAACCTTTCAGTGGAGCAAAACCTCATTCACATCATTTGAAAAGGGAGGGGGGGGGACATTAACTCAATACACTTCAAAGGAAAATAAGTAAAATAATTTATTAAAATGGAGAATGACTGCTGCATTACATACAGGCAACCACACTACAGAGAGATGCTGCTGCTGCAGGATATACTGTGTGAAGCAGCTTCAGTTTATTACTGATACAATTTGCCAATATGCATATCCAGGACAAAGCCTTTAACAATTATTGCTATTATATTCAGTCTTTGCTCAACTTACCTTGTTGATACCATTGAAATAAAAGTCTAAAGTACTCCAAAACTCCTCAAATGATTATTCGAGTTCAGGTATGTGCATAGATTTCTGGGTTTGTTTTGGCCAGCAGTTAATAGTCCAGATGCCCAGCCATAGAAGTTATTTTTCTAATATGGGCATCTGGTTCCTTGGCACACATACTTGGCTTGGATAAAGGCAGGGACACTTAGCAGACTGGCTATCCACTTTGTAACCATTAAAAGGGAATGAATACTGCATTGTGCTGGCCCTACGCCTGCTATTTACTATTATAGCTTACCAGGGTGCAATCTGTAGGAGAAGCTGAGATAAGGAGTGGCCACAGAGCAGAAAGGTCCTCCAAAGATTTAGCAATTTAAGGAAAGTAGCTGCTAAGCAGCATCCTTTCCTTGCTGACAGCCTGCAGTGACTAGATCCTGCTTCAAAGATTGCCTTTCACCATTTCACCAGAAACACGGGTACTGAAACCTTTGGCTATATAATGTAATCGTACACAAGGGGATTGTTGCAGAAATGTTGTTTTCCTAAGGAATATCCAATGAACAACCAGCGAAAATCTTACTGTAATTTTGACTGAGAGTATACCTGTTGGAAAGCAGGTAACAGTTGTGAAAGTAGTGTGTACCTGTGGGGTCCTGCTGCTGCATGCCTTTGTTTGGGTGCAAGAAGATCACTAGTACAAGGTGGTAAGCAAATGGTGCATCACTGAGCAATTGCCACCCTGGTCTGTATCTGTAAATTGGGATTTATATGAGAAGGTTTTACTTCAGTGATGGTGCACATCCTTTGTATGCAGAAGGTCCCAGGCCCTGGTGTGCCCAGGTAAGTTTGAGAAAAGCCTGAAACCCTTGGAGATCTGCTGCCAGTTAATACAGACAGTACTGAACTAGATGGTCCGACTTGCTATAAGGCAGCTTCCTATGTCCTTAAATATAGTCAGATTATAAGCCACTTTTACACTTTGCCCAAAGTGGCTCACAATAAACATAAACATTATCATATCATGTTTTGTAACATATCGTGCTTTGAATTTACTGATACACTTTTAAATAAACATTTAGCATTGCAAAGCGTATCAGTAAATTCAAGTAAGGCAAAATAAACACTCAGTGAACATAGGATACATTTACTGTTACACTGTAGTAATCTAGACTGAATGCATAACAAGTGCAGAGCAAAATCAAACATAAGAAGAGAGGGGAAAGCTAAACCACACTACCAGTTCTCATCTTGCTGCACTCCAACAGGACACAGTGTCGTGGCGTAAGTGAAGTTCAGAGAGCTCCTTACTCTTTTCAGCACCATTCATTATCAGGTTTACTGGGGACAGCTCCCTGCTCTCAAGTGCTGCTGTAAGAAAGACATCAGTTTTCTCAGCTGGTCAAATATGCTCCCTGCTTCTAAGCAGCTCAAAATGTCAGTGTTTCCTCCGATACTTCATATTGTCCTGCATCACCATGCAACCTCCATGCAAAGTGCAGACGCCTGCCCTCCTCCTGGACCTTGGGAAAAGTTATATTCTTAATTATTATCATCATCACCAGCTTTTCTCACCCGATGGCTTCCATATTGGATCATTTGCTGCTGGACTCTTGTGTGGGTCTGCTCCTTCATACCCCAGGAATAATGGAACACCCTCAAACATACTCTTTCTTGTCCACCTCATTTATTCAGAGTAGCACATAAAAAAACACAGTAAAAAGAAATCCACATAATAAAAAAATCATTATTAAACACAGCAGATTTCAGAGCAGCAGGTAAGATTTATTTCACATGCATTCCAGTGTGTTAGAAAGAACAGTGCTGGAATACTTGAGTTTGAGCAGTAGGATATTTTGAAGAAAAGAAGGGACTAAGGCTGTCCAAAATGATGCCCACTGAAAAGAAAAAAAAGTATTTTTTCACCCTGCTGTGGAAACAAAGGGGACATTGGATGGGGAGGATTCTCCAGCAGATGGGAACTTTAAGCAATATTCTGAATATGGAGGAATAAGGTGGTGTGTGTGGTACGACTGCTGACTCACAACTGATTGTAATGTGATGCTTTCTGGTGAATCAGACCATTTGACCATCAAGTCCAATATCATCTACTGCTCTAACTGGAAGCAGATATCATATGCAGATGTCCTCCCTAGCCCTTTAACCCCTTAAGATCCTTTTATGGAGCAGCCAAGTAATTTCATTGTCCCCGAAGGGGGCAATGACAATAAAGATATTATTATTATTATTATTATTATTATTATTATTATTATTATTAACTGCAGATGCCAGGGCTAAACCTAGGACTCAGGAAATCAAAACATGAGCTCTGCCACATGCCTCTCTACTGACAATAAAGGTAAAGGTAAAGGTACCCCTGCCCGTACGGGCCAGTCGTGTCCGACTCTAGGGTTGTGTGCCCATCTCACTTAAGAGGCCGGGGGCCAGTGCTGTCCGGAGACACTTCCGGGTCACGTGGCCAGCGTGACGAAGCTGCTCTGGTGAGCCAGCACCAGCGCAGCACACAGAAACGCTGTTTACCTTCCCGCTAGAAAGCGGTACCTATTTATCTACTTGCACTTAGGGGTGCTTTCGAACTGCTAGGTGGGCAGGAGCTGGGACCAAACGACGGGAGCTCACCCCGCCGCGGGGATTCGAACCGCCGACCATGCGATTGGCAAGCGCTAGGCACTGAGGTTTTACCCACAGCGCCACCCGCGTCCCTACTGACAATATGGATTGTTTAATTCAGGCATGTCCAAAGTCAGTTTCGGGGGCCTAATCTGGCCCACTGGTCGATTTAATTCAGCTTCTGTGGCAGTTTATTTCCTGGGGGGAAATCCTGGGAAAAGCTCCAGAACTTTGGTCGGCCCTCGCGCATGTTCACTTCATCAAATCTGGCCCTCTTTGAAAAAAGTTTGAGCACCCCTGGCTTATTTGTGTGCCAGACTTATCTAATGGCCATGTGGTATTACAGTATTCCAATTTTATTATATATACCACTGAAGCAAGCATAACTATAGTGGTTTTATTAATTGGGGGGTGTATAAAATTAGATTTGCTAAATAATCCACTCTCAACTTAGATTTTCAATTAAGTTTCCACCTACGAGATTAGAGCTAGAAAATTTAAAAGTAAATAAACCATTGGATAACTTCTTGTGAACTGAGGATGTTTTTCTTTCCCCCCATATTATAAATCAAATATTCCATTATTACTGCTTGCAGAGCCTCAAATGGAACTGCATTCTAACTGCAATATTAGGCCCCTAGGTTGCAAAACTGCAGGCAAACACTTGTACTATAAGTAGAAGAAACACAAGAGTAATGCTTTGTTCTTGCAGAATTTTAATACTGCCTAATGTGAATTCCACTTTTCAATAAAGTCTTATTCTTCTAGAAAGTGCATCATAAAGTTCAGAATTGGCCTTATGTACAATACTTGTAGCAACTTATATTATGGATACACCACACCTTGATAATCTATAGCTGTTCTACCTGTGACGCCTACCATGTTTGGTCTAAGTCGAGAGCAAATCTCCCAAACAGCCAGGCTTCTAAAAGCAGGTACATACCAGTCTGTCCCTGTGCCGCCCAGTCTAGCTCTGCTCAAGTGGCCTAACTAGAAGCCTGGAAACCTTGCATGATGATGAAAATTGCTGCATGGAAAACGGCACAGTGGTGCAGGCCTTAAGATGCTTCTGCACCTGACCTTAAAAAGACAAAAGTAGGTTCACCCTCCCGGTCTGGACCTCTTAAAGAAACACCAGCAGCTGGGTGTGGGTGGAATGGCACCATTTCTGGAATCTGCTAATCAAAGCAGCCCAGCCCAGCTATGATGGATAGTTTCCTCCAGGGGCCAATCAAGAAAGTGCAGGATGCTGGGTCATGTCATTCTATTACAAAAACTCAATTAAGAGTCCTGGATCAGGCCAGTGGCTCATCTAGTTCAGCATCCTATTCTCAGTAGCCAACCAGATTCCTGTGGGAAGCCTGCAAACGACACTCTCCCCACCTGCAGCTGGTCTTCACACACACTAATAAAATAACGAGGAATTTCTACCTGTGAGGGCAAATGCTATTTTTTAACACTATCCACAAAGTTACCAGGACTTAGCTGGCTGCAATGCTAAGCTGGGTAAGGCTACTTCCATGCCCCACTGCCTCTATAGTGAAGGGGTGAGGCTGACTCCACAAGTCCATGAGAGCAGCTGTGGTGCAATGGCATTATCGTAGCCAAGAGGCACAAAGATTGCTGACCCGAGGGTTCGAATCCCCATTTGGCCAAGCAGCTCACTGGGTGACCTTGGGCCAGCCTAACCCGCCTCACAAGGCTATGGGGGTTGAAATGGGGGGGGGGGAGAGAGAACTATGCGCACCACCACGAGCTCTTGGGGGAATAAAAAGAAGAATCCCCAAATTACACTCGCGTCGAGACGCATGCCCGCTCTCCTCCTCTTCCAGGCCCCTTGCTCCCCGGTACTTCAGCGTCAGCCCCCCCCCCGTTAACTCTTGACAGGGAAGGGCCGCGGGAGGAAGTTCCCCTCAGAGGTCGCGCGCCGTCTACCTGCGGCCGCGCCACGTGAGCACCATTACTGCCCCGGGCGCGCGAGGTCACGGGGCCCTCGGCGCCTCAGGCGCGGCCCCGCCTCGCCTCCCTCGCCGGCCTCGTGGCGGTGCCTTGGTCGGCGTCCTTTCGAAGCTCGTCCCTCCGGGGTGGTCCTCCTCTCTCGGAAGCTCCACTGCAGCAAGAAAAAAAGCTGCTCCCGCTGCCGGGGGAAGAGTTCCCCAGGCCGCCGCCGCGGTTGGCCAAAGCCGAACTGTAGGGGAGGAGCCTGGGCTTTAATGCACCATCAGGTTCCAGCAAAGCCGCCGCCGCCGCCGCCACAGCACAAGCCCGAGCAGCTTTCTGCAGCAGCAGCAGCAGCGACGACTCGCGCTCCGCCAGCCTGGGCTGTTCGGCGGCGCTTTGCAGCAGAGCCCAGCCCGCGGCACCCCGCGCCCCACCTCCCGCCTGCCTGCCGCAGCGGCGCCAGTCCGCCTGCCTCCCCGGAGAGAGAGAGAGGAAGACCCCCGCCTCTCCACCCTCACCGCCTCGGGCCGTGGCTTCACGGAACACCCGCCCCCCTCCGCACTGAAATAATTAAAGAAAAAGAGAAGAAGAAGAAGGAAAAAAACCCCAGCGAGGAAGAAGAGCCTTGACGCCGGAGCAGTGCGATCTTTGCGGGAGCGGACACCATTTTGTGGCTAGCGGCTGCCTGACTTGCTGCATGCGGAGGAGAGGTGGGCAGCCAAAAGGGGAACCTGTTGGGCGCCGCGATCGGGAAGTCGCCCAGCTGCGGCACTTCTTCGCCCTGGAATTGGGGGTTGCAGCAGCGTCCCTGGGAATCGGATCGTGCGCGGCAGCCTTGGGAAGAGGAGGAGGAGGAGGGAATTCGGAGGTTGTGCAGCAGCAGCAGCAGCAACCGCAGCGTCGGCAACAGCAGCAGGCAGCGAAGGGAAATTGGACCTTGCGCATCCCCATTCCTGGGTGGAGGCGAAGGAGATTTGCACCTTTGCGTCAACGGCACGAAGAGAAAGGCATTTGGACCTTTGCAACAGCAGCGTCCCTGGCAGCAGGAGGAGGAGGAGGTGAAAGCTTGCTTGCATATATATAGATTACACACACACACACACACACACACACACACGTACATATTTTCCCCCCTTGCAGGGCAGGAGCATGCTGGTCTCGATGCAGCTCCCCTTCCCTCCTGTCCACTGATCCCAGGCTTGGTGGGGCGATGATGGATACTTGCCTGCTTGTTCTCACTTCCCACAAAAGTAAGCCCGCTGTCAATGGAGGAGGACATTGATACCCGCAAGATAAACAACAGTTTCCTGCGCGATCACAGCTATGCAACAGAAGGTAATGGATGGCCCAGCCGGTTAGGCGGGGGGGGGGGGAGGAAATAAAAAAATAAATAATGGGGTGGGTGAAGAAGAGAGGCAGTCCACTGCGGGGAGGCTCCTTGCCAAAGCGCAGCTCTGAGTCGGCAGCACAACGGCGCTGCGCTTGGCCACAAGATCGGACCTAGCGGGGCAATCGCGGGGAACTGGTGGCATGGTTGGTTGGTTTGGCAGCTGCGCGGGCAAGACGCGCCATAGGGCGCCGGTGCCTGGCAAGCTGGGGCCCCGAGCAGCAGGTGGATCAGGGCGGAAGGTCCCTCGAGCACTGGTCGAGGGCGCCCGGGGTGATGTCGCCTCCGGTTCATTGGGGCCCTGATCGCACCTCGACGTGTCAGCAGCCTGGCGTGCTGCTCTCCCCAGGTGTCTGCAGCCTCCCCTTGCACCCGGCGTTTGCGCTCTCTCTCGGCCGCTACCTCTTAATGCTCAGGGAAGTGTAAATTAATGACTGGTTGCTTACAAGGCAGGAATTGGGCCGGTTCACTCTGCTGGGGTGCTGCGTTACCCAAGCTCGGCAATGCAACGATTCAGCGCCAGGGAGGGTGGGGGTAAACCCTGGATGTATCACGATGACGACAGACCCAAGCTGTTTCCCGTGGAAAGGGCCAGGGAGCTGTAAGGCAGGTGTCGACACGCTTACGGGAAACGAATTCAATGGTAGGTAGCCGTGCTGCAGAGTCGATTCTGCTGAATCAACTGGGAGTGGAAAGGAAAAAGGGGTTAAAACAGAGAGGTGTTGTGGATGAAGGAAAAGAAATGGCTTCTCTGGGCCTGGTTTTCTCACTGATAATGGGTCCTTGTCTTGTGGTCTCCCCCCCATCCCCCTTTTCAATTCATCAGAGGCTTCAGTGAGCCACTACTGAAGATATTGAGCTTTGGCTCTGAAGGTAAAATGGAGAAACAGGATGGTGGGGAGGGAGGGCAAAACAAGGGTTTACCTGAAAGAGGTGGCATGGGGGGGGAGGGTGGAATCTAAACTTGGCTCGCCTGCGATTTACTTAATCTGCAAATAAATCCCAGGAAGGATGGCGGTAGCTGCATGTGGCTCTGACTTGCTCCTGTAGTTCCGTTCCCAAGTATGTGAGCCCCCCCCCCCCCCACTGGGCCGTGCAGTGGGGATGGTGGAAATAGGAAATGGGGTCTTGTGTTTGAAATAGGCGTTGGGGTTTGGCCAAAAACTTTAGGTTGGCAGTGATTTTTTCACTTTCAAGACAAGAAGGTGTATAGAGGGCGGAAATTGGGTACCACAATACCTCCCAAATGTGTTTAAGGTTTAGGATTGATTGTTAAATCCTCTGGGAATTGTAGCTTTGTCAGGGGAATAGAGGTCTCCCAAGAGCTCTCAGTGCCCTTAACAGAATATAGTTCCCAGCATTCTTTGGGCGAGGTCATGAGTGTTTAAAGTGGTATGATACTGCTTTAAATGTATAGTGCAAATGGGGCCTTGGTTGGAAACAACTCTGTTGCCATTTAGACAGTGGAAGTAGCCAGAGCAGGCCAAGATATGCAGAAGGCTACAATAATGTGTGCGAATAATAGGTTGGGGCTGCAGCTGGTACCTGGGAGTAAGTCCCATTGAACTCACCGAGACTTACTTCAGAGTAGATGAGTTTAGGATTTGACTTTTCCTGTACTTTACAAATGATTGCTTTAAAAAACAAGTTTTATTGCTAAAACTGGGTCGTGATTGAAGCCTTCTATTGGATGAAATAGGGAAAGGTTCTGCTGTTCTCTTGGAGGCAGTTTATGTAAGTTAATCAAAAAGATCCATTTAATCCTTTGTGGTAAATTAGGCAGTACTCAAATGTGTGGCTGTCTTAACTGTCATAACTTCAATGCCTTCTAAGCCACCTCCTCAGGCTACTACTTGACTGATTCTCCCAAGGGTTGCCCTGCTAGAACTTCCCTAGGAATCTGATCACTAATTTCAGCAATAATTTAAAATCTGAATAATTCTGAATACATCTACTTATATAAAAATGGCTGTTAAAGAGATAACCTATTGCCAGGAAATTTTTAGGTGTTTGTTAACTTAAGTATGAGTGCCTGCCTCTTACTCATGTAGAACAAAGCAACACTTTGATATTTTTGAGCAAAATGGAGAATGGAAAAAGATCCAAGGAATTTGGTATTTTTCTTCCCCACACAGAAAAACTATGAGTAAGACATTCCATTGCAGCCTTTATGCTGGCTGTTCTAAGTAGGAAGAATTGGATTTTCAAGTGAAGATGGTATTGTATTAACAGAAGGGGGGATATGGTATCCCCCCCCCCCAGTAACCTGTTGCTAGTTGGAAACGACATAGGGTTGTCTTTTAAGGCATGCCTTGAATCCCATACTTCTGTGTAGAGCAAATAATGTATAGGCCATCATCATCAATAGGCAATAGTTAAAATAATTCCTTAAGCAGCTCCACCCATTTTCAGTGCAAGCCCTGTAAACACTATTAGCCAATTCACAAATAACACTTAAACCAAACCATGGCTTAGCTTGAATGAGCAAAACATGTGGATTCCTGGAGAGAAGGTTGAGACCTCCAGGCCTGCTACAGTGAGGCGAGTCAGAGTTTGGCTTAGTGTTATGTCCAAACCTGGGCTCATGGTTTATCTCACTCCTGATAAGCCTCAATCTATAGCCAATGCTTGTTTTATGGCCCTCCACATGCATTTTGTATGAGGCAGTTAAACCACAAGCCTTGGTTTGGATGAAATGCTATCCCCAACCATGACTTAGTTTACAGCTGTGTGTCAGCAGCAGGAAGACTGGCGGAGGAGCAAGGTGGCCATGATCTTTTATCTCAGAGCTGCTCATTTGTGCCAAGCCATGGTTTGGCTTAACATGATTGCAAACTGGGCCTGTGTGATACAGTTACATTGCTGCCACAGTATAGGTCTCGTGTGTGTGTATATATGGCAATCCGCTTTTTAGAGGAAAGGAATCATTCTCGAATCCTGCTTGTGTGTTTCCCTTAGACATCTGGTTGACCTATCACAGTGAGAACAGGATGTTGGACTAGATGGGCCATTGGCACGATCCACCAAGCTCTGCTTATGTTATTATGTTCCTTATAGGTCTCTCCGAAGCTAGTCTGTCTCAATTGTATGTAACAGATATTGCTTCAATCCCTTGTGGATCATATCTCACTTCCCTTTTCGGTTTGCTTCAGGCAATGTTTGGCATTAATGAACACAGAGGGCTGTTGAATATAATACATCTACCATGTGGAATGTTAAATCTCTCTCATAATCTCTATATCCAGGATCTCTCATACTATGGGGCAAAAAAATAATAAAAATGCTTCATTGATGGAAAGTGTAGGAAGAGAGGTAGTTTCCAGCCTCATCTACTGTATGCAATTATTTGTTTCATCCCCCCCTCAAGTGTCTTCCTTTAAAAAAAAAACAAAAAAAACCCCAATGTAGATTGATTCAGTACCATTATGGATATATTTGCTGCTTGGACACTCTCTGGGCCTGCTGCCCAGTTGTTTGTTTGAAACAACTGGATGAGATCTTTGAGTGTTTTATAACAGATATCGTTGCTTGTCCTTCTGCCTGCTACTTAATTCTTGTGCAATATAGGGAAAGTCCTGTTACACACTTTGCCATGAGGAATCTTCTCTCCTGATTTCAAGCATATGAGAGCACCTCATAGATCCATAGATGGGGTAGAGGGTTCCAGTGGAACTTTGAAGTGCATTTTGTCCTACCTTGCTAGCACGCGCACTCTCTCTCTCTCTCTCTCTCACTCACACACACACACACACACACACCTTTTCAGGCAAAATGGAACCAAGGTGCTTGGTTTTGAACCAAGGTGCTTACGAGGGAGCATGAAATGGAGGAACCACATAGCCTTCCCCTTGTTTAGAGTTTCATTCTCTTAGCTTGCACTGCCCCATGTATTCTGCACTTAGCTGATCAAACATTAAAATACGTAGCATCATCTAGCTTAATCGTGTTTTTTCTAGAATATAATTGGTAAAGCATTAACAAAGCATGCGCTACATAAATGTGGTGTTGACCATGTCCCAATGCTGCCTAGACAGATCTGGTCAGTCTTTAATACTTGTTTTTGTAAAGGAGCATCCCCCTTTCCCTCCTATTCCTAGGAGGACTGCTCTTTAATTTGGGGTCCCTTTGTGACAAATCCAAGGGACTGTGGCCCTTCCATGTGCCAAGCTGTTTGGCTTGTGCCTAAGGGGGACGTCTGAGTCAGCTGGGATTCCGCCCCCCTTCCCCCAAGGAGAGCCTGACTCAAAAGTGCTTTCTGGAGCAGGGAACCTCTGCTGATGCCCTGGGAAAGGTGGCACTGCAGGCAGCGCTGTGCTGTTCGATGTAAGAATTCCCAACTGCAATAAAATTGGATTTCTCCCTGTCCCTAAAAAAACAAAACAAAAATGAGCACGAATTGTTGGAGCTGGCATCCAGGTTCGGAAACAAATACAAACCAAGTACTCCTTCCCTGAAGGTTTTTGCATGTTTTGGGGCCTCTCAGAAATCATGTTCCTGCCTGTGTGTGAATGCCAAGAAATCATATGAAACAATAAACCTTTTTTCTTCCATTCAACTCCCAAGCAGCTGTCCAGAATAAGCATCTCAAATTAACCTGCCCAATCATTCTGGCAGAGACTTGCAGAATAAGTAGCACACTGAGTCACTTGGCGAATTAGCAGTAAATTGAGGAGTGAGGGTATCATGGAAGCAATTCTGCGTGTAGCTGGCATCTTTGGGAGAAAGAGCTATTAAGAGTCTAGTCTGGAGTAAATTGAATTTTATTGAAGCAACCACTAGGTGGCCCTCCTAGAGGAAGCTAATCTCTGCCAATACATATAATACTTTTATTTTATTTGGGAGAGGGGGGCAGATTCAGACCATATAATCCAAATAAAGCACCTTAGCTGTTGTTGCGGTTATTCTTCTAGCGTATTTATCAATAGATACTGTTCCACATCTTCTGCTGTTGCTGTTTGTTTTTTTAAACACCACAACACAAATTGTCTCCAAAGATAGGATTGATGATGAGAAATCTTGTTTAGAAATAAATAAATAAATGGGATGGGTTGAGATATTGTTTCTACAACAGGAGTAGTGGTTTGGGATAATTCATAGGTAGCACATGTGGAAACTGTTATGTTGGATTGAGCAGGCCATGTGGCCTTTTCAGTAAGCACCTATGAACAGATCTTTCCAAACAGAAAAATGCTGTATTGAAATCAGCCTGCAGTGTTGCTTCTTTAATTGATTATCACATTTATATCCTACCTTTCCTCCAAGGAGTTCCAGGTGGTATATATACAGATGGATGGCCATCTATCATGGATGCTTTAGTTGAGATTCCTGCATTGCAGGAGTCCCTTCCACCTCTACAATCCTATGATTCTATTATTCCATTCCTGCGCTTTTAACCACACAACAACCCTGTGATCTAGATTAGGCTGAAAAATGATGACCGGATAGGGTGAGGGAGCATCATGGCTGAATGTAGATTTGCACCCAGGCCCTAGTTGAGCATTCCAACCGCTACACCAAACTGTCTATACAGTGGGATTCTCCACTTAACTCTATCCTGGTGTGCATTCCAGCCTCTTTTATTTGTGCCCTTATAAATGTGGTGTAATTCAGTTAGATGTCCCTTTGGGTTGTGCTATTTTGAGTGAGTGTTGGGGCTCAGCAAACTTAAGTCTATTCCTTAGTCATGCCCCTCAAATAATACGTTATGGAATGGCTTAATATTGCACAAAGGTTATCATGCTAATGGGAGACACACACAAAGATTTGCATGGTTTGTTTATATCCTTATTTGGAGATGCTAATGAATTATTAAAGATGCAGGGTAATCTACCTCGGTGAAAGGAATTTTGACACCCCCCCCCCATATTCCATGATGGGGCTGTTTTCCCTAAATTTCATTTTGAGCAAATCCCACTTTTAACAGATTTATCTCTGCCTTGTTTTGCAATCTGTTTCAAAGCCTAATCTTTGCTTTTCTTGTACTTAATCCTACCATTCCCTTCTCAGGCCTTCATTTTCTCATCTGAATGTCTACTGTTCCTTTCTTTATAATTTTCTTTTTAGTTTTCATTTGTATGCATTTCAATAATTTTACAAAAATTACAACGTTTCAAACAGTTTGACTTCCTTCCTCCTCTTTCTGGGATTCCTTAAATTTGATTTATCATTTCCTGCACATTCTAAATCAACTTAATTTATGCTTTTAGTTATTTATGTTGATTCTATATTCTTTTTAAAACTGCAGGTTATGTCTGTACTATTCCTGACCTATCTGAGCTCAGTGTTCTAGCTTTGCCCAGAAAGCTTTCATAACAAATGTTTCCCTCCTTTCTGCACCTGCTTCTACCATCAGATGCCTGGGGCAACCTTTAAAACATGAACTTGGAACTTGTCTCACATGGATGGTTACTCAAGGAATCCTTAACCTTTCAGAAGCACCGTCTTTCCCTCATGTATTGTAAAGGGCAGCTTCCTGTGCTTGAGAACAAAAGTAGCCTACAAGTCATCAGTGCAGTGAGAGCCACCCTGTCTTGTCTGTGGCAGGTTCTGGGTGTTACATTTGTGTTATGCATACTCCCCTGACTGTACTGGCCATTGATTCAATTTCCTTACCTTGCATCTATTGCTGCTGGCAGGCATTTGAGGATCTTCTGTAGAAAGCAAACGAATGCATTTTTCCTTACACTGACAGAATTTTAAAAAGATTAACTTTGCTTTAAGGGGTTGGATTTTGCTGTGCTGGAAACTTTAAAAGCTTTCTTACTTTAGGAGCTGACTTGAGAAATAGCTCTCTGAATTCCTTCATTTTAAAGAGAGCTGGTGCCCTCTGCAAAATCTTACATTAGCTTTCTCATTTTCACACGTTTTGAAATTGAAGAACAGAAATGGTGCGCCTGAAGTTTCCAAAATAATTACATAAATCAAAAGAGCCATTTCCATTTTAATCTCCCCCACTTCTGCCTGAAGATTATGTCTGTGAATCTTGCAGCTTGTGCATTCTCAGATAGCAGAGATGCACTCTTATTTCATGTATTTGCCAGTCCCAGATAAGCCCAGGGCTGTGTGTATTCTGTAGTCCTGTGACATATTAGTTATTGGTTTGAGAATTCAACATCCTAGAAATTTCAGGGGGGGTTTTAGTTAAAAAGAAATGTGAGATAGCTCAGTTGGCAGAGCATGAGACTCTTAATCTCAGCGTCATGGGTTTGAGTCCCATGTTAAGCAAAAGATTCCTGCATTGCAGGGGGTGGAGTAGATGACCCTCGAGGTCCCTTCCAACGCTACGATTCTATGAAATCATTTCTTGACCTTATGGCTGCAAAGGTAGTTCTGACTAATTTGCAGTCAATGGGGCAACAGTTGATAGCTATGCAGGGCTTCCAGTGACTAGGGACTAGCAGTTCACTGCCCTTCGGAAGTGAACCGCACCAATTTCAGTGCCTTTGACTTCCAAGTTAGCGCTTTGTGGAACTGCTCTTGAAGAATATTGCCTTCTGGGAGCCAGTGCAGAATATGAGATTACCTGTCTCATACTGGTGTGAGCTGTGGATGGGATACTGCACTTGTTCTAGCATTGGCAGCAAGTTAAGAGCACAAGAATGACTCAAGGTTCTGGTTTTGACTTTTAAAGTTGTATAACAATCCCTGTGTATTTTGGGGACCACCTCCTCCCATGTGTTTGTTGAGATCAGCAGGTGATAATTTGCTTTGTGTATTTCATTCATTGGAAGTTAGATTAATGGATGCATGTGGTGGGACAGGACTGTTGGGTGATAGCAGAAATGTGTTTTTATAAGGATTGTAAATCTCTTTCTGTGGTGGAGGAGGCTGGGAGGCTTTTGAAGTTTTTAAAAAGATTAATTGTGAGGATTATGTGAAGTACACCCCCATTTTTTATTTGGTCTCTTTTAGTAGACTTCAGTTTTTAAAAGGAAATCGGTTCATCTCTAAAATGGCACTAGCATCGTGGGTAAAAGCACAAGCTATGAACTGGAATTCCCTAGTTCTGATTTCTGTTCAGAATTAACTTAAGGGGTAGCTTAGGCAAAACATGGCCTCTGCCCTCTATTTGTAACGAAATAATATCAATAGTGTTTTAAGGATTATTGAGTCAACATATTGGAAGTGCTTAATAAAGTACCATTTAAGCTCTGAGTATGATTATAGTCCATACATGACTACTGAATTGCAAGTAATAATGTTGCTAGTGTTTGTAGTTACTTGATTTGGAATATGATTTTGTTTCTTGGATATATTACAAATTGAGCCATTTCCCCAGAATTTTCTCTGGCTGAAATAACATTTTTGTATATGTGTGGCTTGCGTTTTCAGAATGGAAGACAGCTATGTTGTAGGAATATGCACAAAAGTTGAATCCCCTTGTAACTCAATTGAAGTTCTCATTGATAGATGTGAACTGTGTGACCAGAACACCCAATGACACAGCCTTTTGTTTATTTAATATTGTCTCCATTTAGATCAAGTATTTGACTTGTTTTTTGCAAATGTATAATACGATTGCTGTCACCGCAACCTTCTGTTGTTCCTGACTATTGTTGTTTTGTGATGGAAAGAGGAAGATTGAATTTCTAAGTGGCTTTCTGCCATGCCTGATGCTTGGAACTATATTTCCCAAGAGCCAATACAGTAAGACAGGTGCATGCAAGCATTCATTAAGAGCCTGAAGAAAATATTTGAAAAGCAGATGAAAACTCAAGAAGATAGATATTAAATATACCAAGCCAGGTGCAGATTGAGCTGAGGAGAATTTGCTAATCAGTCATTACTGGGTTGGGAGTGTGGATAGTGCTGGTACAAGTATGATTATGCACATCAGCAACACTTTTTTAAAAATAAAAATGCATTGATTCATATGGTTACCTTGCAGAAGGCCTGAAGTTAGGAGGCAAAAATGACAATACTGTACTAGAATCATAGGATTGTAGAGTTGGGAGGGACACTGAGGGTCATCTGACCGAATCCCTTGCAATGCAGGAATCTCAACTAGATCACCCATGACAGATGACCATCCAACCTCTATTTTAAAATTTCCGTTGAAGAATTTGGAGTCTGTTCTACTGTTGAACAGCTCTTACTGTCAGAAAGTTATTCCTGATATTTAGTTGGAATCTCCTTTCTTGTAACTTGAATCCATTGGGTCAAGTCCTAGCCCCATCCTCCATGCGAAAGCTTTTTAAGTGGCTATCGTATATCCTCTCAGTTTCCTCTTTTCCAGGCTAGACATACCCAATTCCCTCAACTGTTCCTCATAAAGCTTGGTTTCCAGACCCCTGATTATCTTGATCATCCTTCTCTACACACGTTCCAGCTTGTCAATATCCTTCTTAAATTGTGGTGTCCAGAATTGGACACAGTACTCCAGGTGTGGTCTGACCAAGGCAGAATAGAGTGAGACTATTACTTCCCTTGATTGGGACACTATACGTCTGTTGATGCAACCTAGAATAGCATTAGCTTTTTATTTTTTTAAAAAAACCTCTCTTGCAAGCCTGAGTTTATTCTGAACTTTGGCCCACCAGACCTTCTTACTGCAGCTGTTGGCTACTCTTGCATACCCTTCTTGCAAGTTAAAATAGTTAAGACAGGAGTGGTGCTGCCTGCAGCTCGCATACAACCATCGGGAATGCTGGAGAAAAAGCAGCAGAAAGCCTTGGTCAGTCTGTTGGATAGGCTCAGGCAGACAAAAGTTCAGCTGTTCATTAGTCTCTTTAGACACTGGCTATTTGGCATCAAACCAAACAGATGTTTACAATGAACAGCCTGGCTATGGGACTGGAATTGTGGGTGAAAGGCTGGATAGCATTACACTGCTTGCAGTGCCTGAAGGCCACCCTGTGTCCATGGATGAATTGAGGCAGAACATTGTAACCCAGCATTTCGGTATGGTGTCAAAGCTAATAGAAAACTTGCATTTTGGGATATCCCTTTAATACACTTGTAGATAAGCTATGAAAATACTGTGCACTATTATATAGTCCTTGTGTAAAAGCTAGGACATTGCAGAAATGGAAGAGTTGATTAGGATGGACTTTTTGAGGGAAGGAAGAACATGTGTAGAAGCATATTTGAATAAGGGGACTTTTCTTGGATGATATTTGCATTGACAACACAAGTCCAGCTCATGAACTGGCTTTTTAAAAATTAATAATTTCAGTATAAAAGAAAAATGACCATAATAATATAAAGATCAGTCCAGATTGCTGAATCTTTGAATGGAAAAAGGGCAGCAATCTTCAGTCATTCTCACAATGCACCTATGAGACATGTCATCATTATTCCCATTTCACAGTTGAGGAACTGAAGAGGACAGAGAACAACTTTCTCACACTAGATAGCAAAATTATTGTTAAACCGCAACTAAAACCCACAAAACCTTACGTATATGTGGTTCTTTTTAAGTCAATACTACACATATACAGTAAGTAAAACTTAGCCAAATGAACTTGCTTTAGAAAATGTTATGTATTGGTAGGTTTTCCCAAGTAAAGTTTTCAGCAGGTATCTAAAGCAATATAGCGACATTAGGGACTGGTGCTTATATCAATAGGCAGTGAGTTTCAAAGCATAGGTGCTGCCACATTAAAAGATTGGCTCATTGCAAATGTGGAATGAGCATCACATGGCATTTTAAAAAGTGCAATTTCTACAGATGGAAATGGCCAAATGAACACATAGGGCAAAGTGATTCCTCCAGCAAACTGGCCCCAAGGCTTAAATACATTTAAATTGTGATAACAAAACCTTGATTTTGGTCCAGTAACAAATCCACAGCCAGTGCAGATCTTTGAGTGCAGGAGTCATGTAGTGTCGTTGCAGCGCAGCATTCTGCTGAAATTTCCAGATCAGCCGTAAGGGAAGCCCCACATTGAGTGTGTGCCTGAGATGCACTGTGGTGAAATGCCAACTCTGCTTTTCTTTGCATTGCACCACTCTGCTTTCAGATATAAAGGGTATGGCAAATTGCTGGAATAATCTATTCCACACACTGCTAATTCCACCAATACCTGGCTGTAACTAAAATTAACATTGCTGAGTCAGTTTTGCATTCCTGAGTGCTGAGCAGTGAACTACAGCAGTGCAGTTTGCAGCACAAAACAGAAGTAAAGCTTCAGTAAGCATGGCAGGTTGCTGATTACTCTGTGCTAAAAATAGATTCATCAACATTTCTTCCTTATACAATTTCGATATAGCCGTTGATGGGGAAGAGCAAATAACTGGCTGGTAATGGTATGTTGAGCAACACACCCATCTGTGCTTTAGAGATAGGTTAACATGGTGATAGCTATAAACCTCCTGGTGCAGAGCAGTCAAGAACCTCTGGGATTGTCCCGAGTGTGTGCACATGAAACAGGGTTTTGAATAGGGTGGTGCCAAATGCGATGTTTTGTGGGGATGGATTTTGACAAGTATGATGCATAACCTTCAAATGCAAGTAAACCTCCAAAGATACCTGCATTGAGCTTGTTGGTTTGTTATTTCCATTTTGCAGTGCTTGCAACAAAAATGGTGCAGAGCATTGTTCAGCCAACACACACAGATTAAAAACGGAGTGCAGTGCCTTGGTGTCCTCTCTTGAAAGATGCTTTTGTATCTTTAGGAACTACACAGACAGAAGTAGCTGACACCAGAAAAGTGGCATGTGCTGAATTTCTCTTGAGATTAAAAGTTTGCGGCTTTCCTTTCATCCCGTCACTCTGCAAGTCTTCATGAAATTGATGCTTCTAATAATGAACCATCCTGGGAGCAAAATAGCACAACCTCAAAGAACGATAACATTTCCTTTAAAAATAACCCTGGACTTCCTAAGCATTCAGAAGTATGCACGTGAAGAAAAGTAAAATAATAAGTAGAAAATGGTGCGGCACAGCAAACCTTTTAGTACTCTAGCAAACAATCTTGTCGCCATTTTTGTTGTTTAGTCATGTCCGACTCTTCATGACCCCATGGACCAGAGCACGCCAGGCACTCCTGTCTTCCACTGCCTCCCGGAGTTTCGTCAAATTCATGTTGGTCGCTTCTATAACACTGTCAAACCATCCCGTCCTCTGTCGTCCCCTTCTCCTTGTGCCCTTAATCTTGTACCAAGTCAGTATATATGCCCATCTAGCCTAGCATTGTCCACTGACAGCAGTTCTCCAGGGTCTTGTTTTGGCAGATCAAGGTGGGTGAAGGAGAAAAGATGTCCTCTCCCCCTTCTACTGAAACTGCCCTCTTAGGGGCTCAATATGCAGTGGAGCATTTGTTGCAGGCTTGCATTACCTGAATTCTGTGAGGAGGGAGGTTTTGTTCCTTAGAATCAAAACATGGCTGGATCCTGTTCCAGTCTAATAGACTCACTGCAGATTTGTATCAGGGATCTCCGAATTGCTGAGCCGCATCATGAAACTGATGATAATGGCAAGCAGAGCTAGCTGATGAGCACCTGGAACGAATGTGCTATGAAACAGACTTTTGGGACCTGTCTGTTATCTTTTGCAAAAACTCAGTAAGTTTTGTCCTTTGCTGCCTTTGAACAGAACTGTCCAAATTCCATTCCCTGTCCCACTCCATAAAAGCACACATGAATTTAAATCAATGTTTTCTTCCCTAATACACATAATAGAGCCATTAGGGTTAGTATCCCCCTCTGAGCAATTATTCTACTGGGTCTTTGTTCCTTGTGTTGTAAGCTTGATTTCTTGAGGGGAAACACTTTGAAGCAGTAGTAATTCCCATGATTTAAGAGTTTTTGTTCTCCTCAGACCAATTGCAGATTTGCCACTCTTAAAGGATAGGGAAAGGTCAGCACTGATGTGTAATGAATAACATCCTGTTGCCTTGGTTTTACGCTGTACTAGGAATGTTGACATAACTGCTTAGCGCTTTTACAACCAGTCAGATAAACAGAGGGTGAAGTGGATGACATGATATTATTATTTGATTCTAAGAGGAAATGGGGAGGTGGAGAGAAGACCAGCCTCAGACAGCTGAACCACTATTGCCCTTTGTCATCGTCTTCCAACTGTTACAAATATATATTTTTCCAATCAAAGAGTGGGTGGAAAAATGTTTAATATGCTGGGCATGTATGTGACTTGTTAGTTATTATCGTACTCCTTATCACCATCACTTCAAACCCCTAGAAGAGAATTGGCTATCTTGGGAAGCTTTTTAGAAGGATGTACTCAAGGTTCTCTTTGAATTTGTATCCCTTTAAGTAGTTTTGTAGCTTATGTATGAAGAAAAGCTCTCATTTTGGACAGTAAATGCCGTTTTAATAAACACACTGGTTTGGTCGGCTTCGATTGGCTGGCTGCCGCTGCTGGGTTTTGTGTTTGTCAGTAATTTGTCTCAAACATCCTTCAATGGACAGCAACCTGTAGTACTAGCATGTTGCCATGGCAACACCCGAAGACTTTCTGAGCCCGGAATCCTAGAACACTGGTCAACCGCTGCATAAAGCCAAGCAAAAGTAGTAGGTGGGGGGAGAAAACACTACAGAGGAGGCTTCATAACAGCAATATAAATGAAGCAACAGCTCATGAACATGTTCAAACGTCAGGGGCAAGACAGGTCATTTGCATCACATGATATGTATATCCCATTCCCTCTTCCTATTGAAAGGCGAGTAGTATATAGGTTGTACAGCTGTGACCTTAAAAAGTGAAAAAGAGCCACAATCCACTGTGATGCACCAAACAAATGGCAAAAACCGAAATCTGGACATTTCCCATTCTTTCTTATGCTTGTCTAATGTACATTTGAAAAATAAATGTGAAATATTTTTTAATATATGTGTGTGTTTCCGTGTGCTGCTCTGGTGCCGGTTCGCCAGAGCAGCTTCATCACGCTGGCCACGTGACCCGGAAGTGTCTGCGGACAGCGCTGGCTCCCGGACTCTAGAATGAGATGAGCGCACAACCCTAGAGTCTGTCAAGACTGGACCGTACGGGCAGGGGTACCTTTACCTATGTGAAATTTCGGATTGTGATAATTTAATCTTCTGCTGAAAGAAATGCCAGCTGGTTTCAAGGCTGTGAATTTATAGCAATGGGGAGGAATCGCTGGTTTGTAGGCTCACCAGGCCTCCCCATTTGGTTTGTGAGGTTGACATGCCCATCCCTACAGCTGATGTCAGGCATGATGTTGGGTGTGGTGCAGATAAAGATGTCACTCATTGTCCAAAGTGGGGTTTGCAGGCATCTGCTGATAGAGCTATGTGCACAGGGAAAGAAGGAAAGCTGTTCACCTGATGTCATTGTGGGTGCCATTATGGACATCAGGTTGGGCCTAGAGGGTGGGTGAGAGACATAATGATCCAGCCCATCACCCAGAACCAATTCCCCACCTTTGTTTCATAAAGAAGGCCTTGGAAAGTTATATATGATGAAGGCCAAAAAAAGTCTGGAGACTTGAGTGGCCACGGTGGCTTTCTGTCCCCAGTATCTCTTCCATTCCTACTCGTCATTCCATTTCTTCTATGCCACCTATGAGGAAGTCAGCTTCCACCAATTTCAAGGTAATGTCCCTTTGGCTTGTGCCCATTGTCAGCAAGAGTGCATCTGAGCACCATACCAAAGATTCAGCATTAGTTCTTGAGAGTCCTGAGCTATATTGCCTTAGGTACAGGAATTCCTTGGCACTGGAAGGCAGGAGGGCACAGCAAATTGCCTGCTGCTTTTAAGGCAAAAGGAGTTGAAAAGAAGTTCAGCTTTCCTCTGCAATGAGCAGATTATGCATCTGTTTCAAGTCAGTAGCAAGTCCAGCTGTGTTCTCATTGCCAGCTTAAAACACAGCTAGGTTAGACTTTTTCTCACTTCAGATAGAAGCTGGTTGAGGGGAAAGCTAATCAAAATGCATTGTTTCATAAGAAACAACACTGATTGTGGCTAGCCTTGTTTCCCCAACCAGTAATGGGAGCACACTGGATGCAGAGTAAATGGGAGTGTGTGCGCAACCTTTGTCTCTGAGGCTGAAGCTGCATACATTTTAGTTAAGCCACAGAATATTGAACTTTTTATTATTGTGAAGGCTCAGGGGGCACCATGGATCCTTATGCTTATGGGCAATACTCTACCCACATTTCGACAATTAATTCTTGCCCATAGCTCTGGAGTTCACTTTTTCAAATTTTATTGTAATATTTTCTCTACTGACAAAGACATTAGTTGCACATGTGGTGTGTAAAGCTGAAGGACATTATGGAGTCAGCTATACAAATAATGCCTAATAGCTTTTGGGTACCTGCATATCATTTCTACAAGCCCTCAAGCTGTTCTCTTCACAAGCTAGCCAATATTGTGCCACTTTTGGAATCTGTCCTTAACGTTTTCATCCATTCCAGAGCTCTCATTGGCATAATTGTCACTTTAATCATTTTGTTCTCCTTACTGGCATAACAAAGTGGCTGTTTAGATAACAAGCCCTGGGCACTACTTCGAAGCAAAGGCAAATGTCTCTTAACAAAAAGCTAACCAAAGAATGGTTTCACCCTTAATGACAGCAAACTTCTCAATTTGATCTTTGTTTTACAGCATTTGGGTTGTCCTCCGTGCAGTCATAAAACGCAGCCATTAACTGTGCCTTCTGAATATCTGAACAAATTACTGCAACTTTCCTACGCTTCGTTCGGTCTCTGTCTGTAGTCTCTGAATAACAATAAAATGTTAATGGAGATAAATACAGTTATCTCCCTGATGTCTAGTTTGTCACTGGAATAACAGTTTCGAAAATTGGAAGTGCATGAGTTTATATGAGCTTGGACAGCTCAGCAAAAATATAAATCTGCTGAACTGAATATAGTAACATCTTGTATCACACACACATGGTTATGTACAAAGTATAAGGGCAAGGTTGGTATTGTTCACACAAGGTCTAGATTGAGCATTGAACTGAAGAAGTAGAAGGAAAACGTCCTACATAATTGCGTAGAGAGGAAAGACAAGCCAGCCAGAATAGTTTTACTTTATTTCCATGCTGACAAGATTTAAGTATCTCTTGGACTATTGGCAGTAAAAGTTGGCATCATGACATGCACAGAAAATCATAGAGTGAGGGTCAGAAACAGCATGCTCCTTATTATTAGCCCCTGTCAACAGTCTGGCTGCTGCATTCTGGACCAGCTTCTGAACAGTCTCGAAGGCAGCCCCATGTAACCTGTTCCACAGTAATCCAAGTGGAATGTAACTAAGACTGTACATGCCATACACATCGGATGTCGGGGACTGGCAAGGCTTTGAAGAGTGTGTGATGGAGGCAGGGGATCAGGGGAGTGACCCAGGAGAGGGGACCAGTGACTTATGGGGTGCCATGCCACCCACAAGGAACGAGCCAGGAGAAGAGCAGAAGTCAGGGTAGTCTGAGGTGGAAGAAGGTGACTGCTCCATATAGCCCAGATCTGTGGACAGCTGCCTACAGTCTAGAAACGTGTAATAATAATAATAATTAATAATAATAACATATCTAAAAACATAATAAAAACTTCCTTAAACAGGGCTGCCTTCAGATGTCTTCTAAAAGTCAGATAGTTGTGTATTTCCTTGACATCTGGTGGGCGGGTGTTCCACAGGGCGGGTGTCACTACCAAGAAGGCCCTCTGCCAGGTTTTCTGTAACTTCGCTTCTCACAGTGAGGGAACCAGCAGAAGATCCTCTGAGGAAGACCTCAGTGTCCGGGATGAGCGATGGGGGTGGACAGCACCAACAGTTTGAATTGTGCTTGGAAACGTACTGGCATCATTCAGGTGGAGATTAAATGAAGGACTATTAGATAATCAAATGGTCTTGCAGAAAGCTCAAAAAACCTGAGAGACTATTTTGAATTGAATCTGAACAATGGTACAGATTTAAATGTGGTACGGGAGGCAAGTAAGGCAGTGATGAGAGGTTTCTTTATACAGCAAAATACACTGCAGAAAAAGGCAAGGGAGGAAAACCAAAAACGGAAACGTACTGGGAGCCAGTGAAGATCCTTTAGGACTGGTGTTATATAGTCCTGTCGGCCACTCCCAGTTGCCAGTCTAGCTGCCGCATTCTTGATTCATTGTAGTTTCCAAGTTACCTTCAAAGGTAGCCCCACTTAGAGTGCCTCACAGTAGTCCAAGCGGGAGATAACCAGGGCATGCACCACTCTGACAAGACAGTCTGCGGACAGGTAGGGTCTCAGCCTGCGTACCAGATGGAGCTGGTAGACACCTGCCTTGGATACAGAATTGACCTGCATTTCCATGGGCAGCAGTGAGTCCAAAATGAGTCCCAGGCTACATACCTGGTCTTTCGGGGCACGGTTACCCCGTTCAGGACCAGGGAGTCACACCACCCTCCCCCTGACCTCCAAAAACAGTACTGTTAGCTGCCATCCATCCCCCAAACGCCTCCAGACACTCACATAGGACTTTCACTGCCCTCACTGGAGTGTATCTGGAGCTCTGTGGAAGTTGCTGAAAGAGTTTTTCTTGCCAATAAAGAGTTAACTTTCAGGCTTGTGTCTTCCTTACCTGGGACAGGCCATGACAAATTGCAGCAGCAGTGGGACCTCTCTCCTCCTCTGGCTTATATATCCATGCATGATGAGTCGCTGATGGCATCGCTGCTCTTCCTTTTTCAAGCCCATCCTGAGAAGGGAGGGTGGGGAATCCACTGGCCCTTCCATCCCTGCCCCCCCAAAGAATCCTGGGAAATTTAGTTTGTTACGGATACTGGATATTGTAGCTGTGTGATGGATAAACTACAATTCATACAGTTCTTCTTTGGAGAAGGGATCTTGTTCATATGCACAACCATGATCAGAACTGAAACCACTAGAAACAGGCATAGTTGCCTAGTTATATGGGTACACAAACCTTTTGGATAGTGTCAAAACAGTTCTTTCCTCTTGAGTGGAAGCAAATTTTGTACTGCATACGTGCACCTCTGGGGGAGTGTAGGATGACAAGGATGCTCTGTATGCCTCTAAACTTACTGGAGTATGCAGTAGACTGGCAGAACCTTAATTACAGAGCAGTGCTTCTTTATTACCTGTTCCCCACTGGACATTTCTGGCTAGCCAAGAATGGGATACCAGATGTCTGTCTGTGATTATCTTTGGTCCTGAAGAGCAGTTTGGAAGGGGCCCTCTCAGCATGAGAATGTAAATAATGCACATACCAAGGGTCTTATTGGTTTGACAACAGCCAACGTACCATAGATTGGTCCTGTCTAAATGATTATCACTGTCTCCTTAGAACCATAAGGAAATTTTCATAATTATTTATGCAGGGACAGATTATGCAAGGCAAAGAATAAAAAGCATTTGTATAAATAGCTAAGTGCTTTAACATGCTGTACTGGTCCATATTTGCAGCAAGGATTGTGTTTCAATTTATTGCAGCAAAAGAACTGAGGGTTGTAGTCAATGTAAGTCCTACTCAGAGTAGACCCATTTCAAATTAATAGACTTAAATTAGCCATTTATTCCAATGGGTCTACCCAAAGTAGGTCTAACATAGATTAAGGAAACAACCCAATGTGTGACGAGTTGAGTAGAAACCAGACTTATGGGCGAATTCGCATAATGGACTCCATCTGCGGAAGCCCTGCCTAGGACTTGTGCAACAGGACTGTGCCCCATGTCCCCTGCACCCCATGAAATTGGCTGCGGGTTGGGAGAACTCCCAGAACAGCATGCAGGGGGAGGAGACACGTGATTGTTCCATCTGGCAAGCTGAAATGCTTGCGCAGACAGAATGTTCATCATAGTGCAATGTTGAATTCCACCCCAGGGCTACTGTCATTTGCACCTAGGAATAAGCCCCACTTAACTCGGCTGACCTAATTTAGAGTGAACTTTCATAGGATTGAGCTCTATAACTATTTGACTGCTGGTCAAAACACCCCTATGTTTGAAAACCTGTACCATGAAAATAAGAACAGCCCAGCTGCTTCCTAGGATGTGCTGGGTCTTCTGTTCTTTGAACCCCACTGTTCTGTGACAATGCAAGTTTCCGTGCTTTATCCCAACATTGGATCCACCTGCTTCTTGCCCAGTGCTTGGCCTGTAGGGTGGTGTGTGAGCCTTGATTTTCCCTGCACATTTAGCCAGTGACTATATTACTGAATATCCTAGGTGAAATATCCAATTGGTATCCTTTGGACTGTGGGTAGTATTTGTGCATTTTTGTGTGCCAGAGAGAGAATGTAGAGGTTGTATTCTTTTTTTTTATAAACTTGCTTGTGACCTGGTACAATATAAAACTGACCTCTAACAGGCCCCATTTCTCTCTGTTGGCTCCCACTGGGAATTCCTCCCACAGAATGACAGCAGAATCAGGCCATTAGTTTGAAAAGGCAAATGCATGGAATGCTATAAAAAAATTGCTGTAAGTTGCCTTCCATACTGATTTCCCAAATGGGCAAAAAAGCTAGCCATCAAAATGCATCATGCATTTTTAATGACTCAGGCATTCATTGTCTCAACTTTGTCTTGTCATTTTGTTTGGACAGGCAAGACCAGCTGCTACTATCCGTTAACATCGGGTTTCCACATGTGTGGGACTCCCGTGATTTGCTCCAGCAGAGTTCTGGTTTTTCAAATAGCAAGAGTGGAGCGTGACCCACTGAAGGCAGATCTCAGATGCTCAGGAGCAACAGTATAGGATTTGGAAAGTTTTCCTCCCACCTTTTCCCAAGTTAGTTCCTCCAATACATGAAGTCAGGTAGACCTCAACTGGCTGAAGTTTTGTTTTGCTTGAAAACATGATGTGTGTATAAGAGGTGTGTGTGCTTTATTCCAAAGCTCCTTTATCTCAAAAAGTCTGAAGCTGTAACTTGGGCTATATCCTATGAAAATGGTGTGTGGGAAATTATTAGGCCTTTGTGTTACTGTCTTTTCTTTCTAGTTTTGCACTACAATCCTGGGAGATTTTTAAAATTTCTATTTTAAAAAAAGGTTAATTAAATGTTTATTGGTTTAAAAATATACAAACTACATTTAAAAGGCTTTTCAAACCCCCTCAACACCTTGGGAATTTTAAAAGCCCTCTTTAAAAACTGGAAAATGGAAGTATTCAATATTGCTCTTTTTAAAAAAAAAAAAATAAAGCTTTGCAATTTCGAATGTTAAATTTAAAGGAATAGTCAAAACATACTCATCTGCAAACATGTACAGCTCACCATATATCTTACTTTATAGGTGCAGATGCTGCAACGTTGTAGCCTTTCACTTTAGCCTGTGTTTAAATGCACCAAATAGGCCTTGATGCAGCAAATGGGCCTTATTTTGAGGGATGAACAAGTCTGTGAGATTCCCTTTTCTTTCATTGCAGCTGGCTTCCTTGCCTCCATAATGATATAACATTCTTTAAGTGGCTTTCATATCTATGGAAGCCTTTAGTATGGATGTTTGGTCTCCATCTGGTCTGCTATCGCCTTCTTGTACAGGCAGACAGACCAATTACTCTTGGTAGAGTCTCAAAGTGGTGGTTAGATCAGATGTTAACCTACGCAGAGTTTTGAGTTACCAAATTGAGAAGTTGCTCAGCCATTGGATGACTTTATTGTCACAGAGGCCTATTGGCTATCTGAAAGAGAGCTCTTGTACTCATATAAGTGTTTCATATTGACTACCAAGGACTTATTTTTGCATTATATTTTTGTTACAAATTAAGAAAAGTGTAATAATCTGGGATTTAGCCTGGAGAAGCAATCACTCTTTGAAGAGGTCAGGGCCAGAACCAGGAATTGGGGGTTTGGGGCACATGCAATGGCCCACAGTCCAGCAGGGGACCCTTTGCCAAACTTTAGAATGTCCTGGCCCCTTCTTCTCCCTGTTGTTACTGCCTGTTCATGTTCTCTTGGCAAGTGAGCAGTAACCTCTGCAAAACTTTTATCTCTCCCTGGGAAATGGCACAGATTGGGCCCAGAGGCAAGCAAATGGGGAGCTGTAGCAGTGGTGAGGAAATGGAGATGGGAACACAATTAGAAAGTAGCTCTTCCTGAGACAATCTTGCCCAAGGGCCTCCCAAAGCCTAGAGCCAACACTAAAGGAGGAACCCATGTCTGAATTCTGTAGATCAACTAACAACTCTGTATGTATGCAGGGGCACCGAGACTCAGGTTTTGATGTGTGTGCTCTTGCCTTTGAGACATTGGTTGAAAACTGAGCATGCTTACTTAGCATCTAGTAAAGTTGGCTCTTCATTTGACGTGAAGGAAACATGATCCGTCCCCACCCACTAGCCCATCTTTATTCAAAGGTTTGAGAACAAACTATTCCAGCAGTGTTGGCTAGCTAATTATGTTTCTTGAATCTGACAATATTCAGAACAGTGCAAGAGGAAGTGATCCTATCTTTATATTGTCTCAGAAGGAGTTCCAAAATTCCAGAGCAGATGGAGCACTCCAATATGTAATGGTGGTTGGTAACAATTTGTTCATTGCTAGTTTTCAGTCTAGATTATAAGATCCTACGTATGGTAATGAAAAGCCCTGGGCTCTGGAAATATGAGTACTCACTATCACAAAAATGATGTCACATGTGCAGTGGGGGCAAAAAAATCCTTTTATGCACTGTGACTTTCCTCCTTCCCATCCCCCTGTATGTGTCCCATGCCTTCCTCAAATCTGCTCCAGAGGTTTGAGGGAACAGCTAGAACATACTTAGGCAGTGCTCAGGGGTGGGAGGGGGTGGAAAGTCCCATTGGACAAGTGGAAATCCTTGTACTGATAGACTATGATTTAATGTTACTTTGGATACAGGTGTGTGTGTGTTTCTAGTTCACTATTGTCCATATGGGGAGTAGAAAACGATGACAGACTTACTGGTGTGCTGAACACCTAGCTCACTTGCCTGGAATGTATATGCATGTTCATGAGGCCCACACTTGTTCCCCATTATTTGTGGGATGTCATTGCTGGGCCAAAAGTCTGAATTGCCCCCAAAATCAGTGTGTGGGGGGGAACCTTGTCTTGTACAACCAATTTTCTTGTTACCAAGGTTTCTTTAATATAGACCTCTTTCATTGGGTTGCTTGGCAACTTGATGTAATGATTTCGTTAAAAGTACAATGAGAGACACAGAGCCTTAACAAACTGCTGAAGGGTGTTTTGTCTAAAGCTACCTATTCCATGTTCTTTAAAAGTGAGAATTAATACCTAGACATCCCCTCTAATTCATTATTTAGTGGAAATAAATGGTCTAAGAGAAGTGTTTAGATCGCCATACCATTGTTTGCTTAAGGCTTTATATTAAGAGTAGCTTGGAAGCTTTCACATTCTCAGTGATTGCCTATTTTGCCCTTTCATTCAGCAACATTTTCTGAAATAGTCCTCTAATAGGAACATTTATTTCAAGCAGTGGATGCACATTTACGGTAAGTTTCCATCATGGTAGGGAGTTGGCGAGTCAAGATTGTGACATGCATTTCCATCAGGTAGAAGCAACTGACCTCTGAGATTCCATCCAGATGGCAAATGGTACTTGGTTGGGAACTGAAGGTGCCAATATATCTTCAGACGCTTCTATAAAAGCAGCTGCTGGGGACTTGGAAGGAATGGCTGGTTCCAGAGTGGTGCTGCTTCAGATTAATATACGGTATTTTTAGTTTCCTGTTTTATGGTGGGATAGGGATGCATCATCTTATTGGCAGCAAGTCACTCAGTGCATTATTTCCATCCATCTGCTTGTCTATTCCATGCCCCTCATTTGGAAAATAAGAAATATGTACCAGCAGCTATTATTAGCTAAATCCTGCAGCAATTTGCTATCACAGATGGTATTCGAAGCTTTTGAGGCTCAAAACCATAGAAACTCATTACAAATAAAGAAGTAAAATGGGTATGATCCCTCCCTATGCAGGTTCAACACCTGCACAGGCAGTGTAGCTCAAAGTGCTTGATAAAGGCTCTGCCTTCCTCCCTGCACCCGTGCTCTCACAAATGAAGGCAGTGTTAGCTGGCATTTACAGGGAATGGCAGGTCTGTGTCGCTCTCCAGTCCTCCCCCTTCAATAATCATTTATAGAATTTTGTTCTTTAAAAAAGTGATGGGAGAAGTAGCTGCTCTATAAATGCATTCTAAATCACCATAAATAATTTGCTTTTTGTATCATGGTAGAGGTATTCCACAGAGATAATAGAAAATGGGGAAGAAATACCTGTCAGCAGAAATTAGATGGCCAGATACTACTTGAAATTGGTTCATAAGAGTGACAGTTGACCTCATATATGTCAGAACCAGCTAGTTGCCATTTATTCTGCAGGGCTTGCATTGCCTAATTACAAGCCCAAAGAGTGGCCTTGCTGGATAAATTGCTCCCACTTGGCATAAAGCTGCACATGGGAAATAAGTGTTTCAATTAAGTCAGCTGTACTTTATAGCAGTCTTTTATGAAGGGAGGACACTCACTGGGTTTTTGCCCTTTGGAAATTTGTTTTAGAATTGGTTTATCAAGAAAGCCCTTTTGTTCCACCTCAGAAGTGGCCTGTGGTGAAATCTAGGGCTTCTTCTATATGCAGATCAGCCACTTATTATCTCCATATGATCTCCCCCATGTATGCGATTCATGAAGAAACTTCACTGTGAGCCAAAATAAATGGTTGGCTTACATGTGTGAAGAAGGTGTAGCAGTTCACATGCACACACAATATCGGCTTCTTGCAAATGCAAACAGTGCCACTTAGAGGCTTTCTATTTTGGAAGTAAACACTTGGTACAGCATATTGAACTAAAACCACTTCATAGCTTAACTATTCCTTTATATGATAATCCTGTGCTAGTTCTCAGGCAATTGGTAATGTAGAAATTCAGTGCCTGTAATGGGGCACATGCCCACTAAAACATGTACATCCATGAGCCTGACTTCCTTGACCCTTTCGTCCTATAAAAGGTTTAGAAGGTTTTTGGTATGCCACACATGGTAACTATTTACTTCCTTATATTGATATCCAACCTTTCTTCCCTCGAAGAATCCAAAGGGGTGTACATGTGATCCACAGGCACTAAGCAAATCCAGAGTTGCTTAGCTTCAGCAAGATTGTGGCCTAATGTGTTTTCAAACCATACCCCAGTTACTGCTATGCTCCATCCATATAATTTGTTACATGCATGTTCCTGAACCCAATCACTTATTCAGTATTTCTGGTGAAATAAATTAGCCCTTTAATGGGTGGCCTTGAAGCTAGATCAGGCAACCCCAAACTCGGCCCTCCAGCTGTTTTGAGACTACAACTCCCATCATCCCTGACCACTGGTCCTGTTAGCTAGGGATGATGGGAATTGTAGTCCCAAAACACCTGGAGGGCTGAGTTTGCCTGTGCTGGAGCTAGATGTTTACAAATACATATTCCACTAATATTTATTAAATATTTTAGGATTTTATTACATGTGTGTACACATGTGCATGTTATACTCTATTCCTTTAAAAACAGCCCTTGCTCTCAACCTCCTTTGTGATTAAAAAAAAAATGCAAAACCTTGATTGACGTCATCCATTTAAGCTAAATATTGGAAGCTCGTATTCCAGCACTATGGACAGCTCAGTAACTGAGATCATTGTAATTCTTGGCCTTTCTAGAGCACAGGGCAGGAATCAATTTGATAAAAGCCTTGAAGGCTTCAGGCAGAATGAGGCTTCCCTTGGAATCTAATGAATGGAGAAATCTGGGAAAGGGAAATAGAACTGCCCCTAATAATAATAATAATAATAATAATTTGGTGGCACCCCGCCACCAAATAGGTAAAATCTTTCATAGTCCCCAAATAAATGGTCCTCGGCTTATTTTTACTCTCTTGTGGCAGGAAGATATTTTTCATCAAGCACTTCTGCCCAATTTGCACAGATTTCTGTGAGGTTTTTGTTATGAATGGATGGCTCACACCAATTCTAGTTTGTTCCAGGGTTTTGCTTTGTGTGTGTGTGTGTGTGTGTGTGTGTGTGTTTTCCATCCTATTTATCCAATAACATTCAGATTAAAACAAACAAACAAGCAAATACTGGTTTCTAGACATCTGGAAATGATGGTAGCAACCATTATTTTAGGGAAACTCATACACTAATGGTTATATTTGGTTCTGTTCCTATTATTATCCAGTTTTCCTCAATTGAAATCATAGTGTCATAGAACTGTAGAGTTGGAAGGGACCCTGAGGATCATCTTGCCCAACCCCCTGCAATGCAGGAATATGCAGCTGCAACCTTGGTGTTGTCAGCACCATTCTCTAACCAACTGAGCTATCCACTTGAATAACAAATTATTCAAGCTTCCAGGCAAAGGAATTTAAAAGATTTTCACGCAAATCCTTGAACAGAGGGTGGCTTACAGAATTCATTATGGGATAGCATGTTCCCTAAGAATGTGACAGCTTACAAAACAAGGCCATTGAGACAACCCCAAGTTCTCTAATAAATGTGTGTTTTATTTTGGTATGATTGTATTATATGGGACTAAGTGTTTGAAATTCCCATTGTTCTAGGCACGTTTTGCGACAGGAAATTTCAAGCAGTTTCTGAACTCTGGGCACGGTACTGCGCCTAAGATTTCAGATTAAAACTGCAGGGTGGAAGGAAAGGAGGACCCTTTTCTGCCTCCCCATTTCCAGCCACTCTCTTAAGACTGGAGAAGAGACCCTCTCAAGAATATTAGGGAGGTGAGCAGGGGAAGGACTAGACCATGTGAAAAATGAACATAACATTTTAGCTGCAGTTCATTCATTTTCAGCTTTGCATTCTTGTTGTAAAAAAGTGTGCCTAGACATTCCTTTGCTGCACCCATAACCTATGTTTAAGGTGCCATTTAGCTCCTAGATTTCATATCTCAGTTTCTAACACTGATGGGACTACATGTGAGACAAATACTGATTATAGTTACAAGATTTTTTAAAATAACCTGATGAGTTCTTCTTGGTTTTGTACATTTTTGAAAATGAATGATCCACTTTTTAAATCTTAAAAAATAATTTTAAAAATCCTGCTTTTTTAGTTATAAAATACCTAAGCAGTTCACAACAATCAACATTGCAATAATACTATAGTAAAACATGCCCAATATAATCTTCAATAAACATTAACATCAGTTACAAATTGAAGATACTGGCATTAGTGGATCAACAACTTTAAAATGTGAAGATATATTGCCCCAATTTTACAACAAAACAAAACAAAACCCTTTTGCAGACATACATATCTCATAGTTGAGGAAGTGAGGTGGACTGCCTTTGATAAAGTATCCAATATTGGTATGGTGTAATAAGCACCAGTCCTTTAAAAACTCAGTTGTCTTGTATTGAGGACCGACTATTCTGCTGGGTGAGCCAGTTTACAAAAAATGCCAGTAAGTAACCCTGTCTAGCGTGTTGAATGTAGAAAGTTACAGCTGTCCCTCTTTTAAGTTCCCAAGCCCAACAGTCTCTCCCCCCCCCCCAAAAAAAAATGCTGGCGATAACTGTAGTTATAAAAATCTCACCATATTGGAACTATTACTGTGAGAACATTGTGAAATGAGATAAACAGACTTATCTATATAAATAGAAGACTTGAGGTACTGATTGTACTATTCATATTCACATTTTAATTCAATACAGCCTACCCTTATTGAGTTTGAAGGGGCTGCTGCACAATATCCAACCTTCTGCAGTGGCACACATTATTGCTAAAAGGCCTGGTTTGTGCAATTCAGAGTCTAAATGAGACAAATGTGAATCAGTCTATGTGGCTGCCTTTAGAGGAATCCTTAGTTTCACTGTAGGTTTTACCAGTTTCTTACAAGGATGCAGTCATGCCTCTATTCCATATTACAAAGAAAGAAATGGCTTTCAGGTGCTGCTGTATTTTGCAGCTGTGAGTCATAGCTGCAAAAGAGCCAGACATTTGTTGTTGTTGTTGTTGTTGTTGTTTTGTGTGTGTCTTTCCTCCATTTTCAAAGAATCATGGCTATACCTTCCAAGCTGTCTTAATCTTAGGTTAGAGAGAAATGCTACTAGGGATTTCAGAATTTGAATTGTCTTTTATGCTGGTGGTTCACAAGGCCTCTGGATTTGGATTTCAAGACCATTTTGGGCACGCTATGCCAACCTGTCACTCACCTGATGACATATGACAACTTGGCGCAACATACCTTTACCCCATTCCACAATATTGCTGTTCAGGCTTACCTAGATTACAGAAGGCTAATCTGTCACAGATTAAAGGCCAAACATAGATGGTCATAATGTAATGGGGAAAATGTTTTTGCCATTGAAATGGAAGGTGTGTGGGAAAGAGTAATCCAAAGCCCTAGTTAACTCAAAGTCTTGAGATTGGCTAATTTGCAGATCTCAGTGGTACTGAGAAAAGTAGAAGGGTGTTGATGAACTGTGCAGAGAATTATGTTTGCTGAGAGAGACAGATAACTGCAGACCAACAGATGGCAGCTAAAATCATGTGGCCAGACAAGAGAAAGTGTGATCACACCCAGTTTATAGAGAGAACTACATCATAAAATTGCCAGAAAATTGACATGCATTTGAGAATCTGAGAATACACTGAGCACAAGGCAAACAAATTAAAATGCCAGATAAAAGTTGGCAATTCCAAGAGATGGTGGAGAAAAATCTTCTAAAACTGATTTTAATATTAAACAAGAGAAAGCGGACTCTGTTGTTTTTATTTTTAAGGAAGAGTGGGAGTAAGACTGATGGCCTATGTCAAAGGGAAGACAACTTTCAGCTGTAAAAAGCAGGATACTGTATTCATTTGCACACACTCAACTGAAACTGCCAAAAGGACTGTGGGCTTTTCCAGATGACCCATTTAGTCAACATTATTCTGATTTGCTTGCACTAAGCTTATGTGGTTACGCTATGTCTGGTCTTTACTGAGCGTTCATTCTGATTGTGAGGTAGTTACATGGCAATGAACATTCATCCTGCATTTATCCTGATCTGCTTGCAGGGTGTTCATATCTCTTCCCATTAGTAATTTGTTCATTTTTCCATGTCAACTTCCTAACCACAAAATGCCTCTTTTTGAAAGAAGTGATTTGTTGCATGAAGCCAACAAACCCATTTTATATGAGCAAACTTTATTTCTTGTTTGCTCCAGCATTCCTCTCGCAAACTACTGACAATTCAAATATGCCTGTCATTTCTGAAATTATCCTTGGTAAGAGCAGTTGTTTTCCTCAACTAACCTTGAAATTAAAAGGAAAGGGAAACATTTTTTGCTGCTGCATCTTCCTAACCATTTTATAATTTCACTGCATGAGCTCTTTTGCTTGAGACTGTCTGATTCTCCTTTCTTCTCTTCAATTTCTTCTCTCCTCCCCTCTCCTCCTTTTCTGATTCTTGTTCCTTTAGCCAATCCTCAGTTCCCAGAGTTCGTTCATGTTGTCCACAGTTTCTGTACATGTTTCTGCAGTAATCTCACGCATGCTTTTTCTTGTACAGAAATTCTGCCTGTGTTATAAAACGAATAGCATGTGGAGTGGCCCTTGATAAACAAAAGCAGCCCCTATTCGTGCTGCTCCTTTTAAGTATGCAAAATATAGTGCACAAGAACTTGCGTTAAAGCATGAATACCACCATTAACAGTGTGCACAGCTGGTTTTTCCCATATATATATATGGGACCCATGCAGAAACAAATGTTGGCTCATTTCATTTGAAACATAAAAGGTCTTTTATTACTTTTTTTTTCAGTTGAAGGAAACCAATTTCAGCTGCAAGACAGCTTAATTTCAGGAATCTCCTCTCTTTCTCTCTTCACATTTTAATACTAAGCACTAAGTTTTCTCATCTCAGAAACTGCCAGAGATGAAGCAGAATACCCTGTTGTGCTGCTGTGTTGAACTGATGGCAGACAGCAGTTCATGTGGAAGGCAGTATCTATGTACACCGAGCACAGCCCACACCCATGCTGCATTAAGGCATTTATTGATTTCTAGAATGCTTTGCTCCTCCATTGTAGAGTTCAAATAAGCAGAAAATCTTACGCTTGCATTCAAGAAGTAGTCTCCCAGTGCAGCTGTTTGATCCCCATGTTGAGTGTGAATCCACAGGCTTAATCTGGTCTTTCCACTCCTATTTATTTAATGCACCTTCTAGATGTATTGTGTGTGTAAATACAGTTATAACTGTTTCTCAGCTGACAACTTACTACAGCAGACACATAGCTGTGTGAGTAGCTGCTCATTTATAGGTCCCATCTACATAATGAAGATAATAATTTTACTACATCTCCAAACTTAATCAGAAATCTGGGGCAACAGGCGAGTGGCAAAAATTGTCATAGCAACATTTGCTTATATATTTTGTGGCTGCATGCCCAGAGGGATCACTTAGTAAATACCGGTAATTGTCTGTATTTACCTTGTGTATGTTCCGTTCAAGAAGGACACTGACAAACTGGAACGTGTCCAGAGGAGGGCAACCAAAATGGTCAAAGGCCTGGAAACGATGCCCTATGAGGAACGACTAAGGGAGCTGGGCATGTTTAGCCTGGAGAAGAGGAGGTTAAGGGGTGATATGATAGCCATGTTCAAATATATAAAAGGATGTCACATAGAGGAGGGAGAAAGGTTGTTTTCTGCTGCTCCAGAGAAGCGGACATGGAGCAATGGATCCAAACTACAAGAAAGAAGATTCCACCTAAACATTAGGAAGAACTTCCTGACAGTAAGAGCTGTTCGACAGTGGAATTTGCTGCCAAGGAGTGTGCCAAGGAGACCTTCTTTGGAGGTCTTTAAGCAGAGGCTTGACAACCATATGTCAGGAGTGCTCTGATGGTGTTTCCTGCTTGGCAGGGGGTTGGACTCGATGGCCCTTGTGGTCTTTTCCAACTCTATGATTCTATGATTCTATGTGGAAAAAGGAGGTATTTTGATATGTTAGCTTTATTTCTCTCTCCCCCCCCCCCCCCCCCCGTTGACAAAAGTCTCTGGTATTATAGTATAAAAGGTAGGATAAGGTGCATGAGCTTGCTCCTGTCTAGACATTCGCCTTCTGCACCTTCTATTTTAAACTTCTTCACATGGTGCAACAGCGTACTTAAATCCTTTCACAGTATCCATAAGGCAGAGAGATTATTACTCCACCTGATCAGAGATCTAAATCTAGCATTACTATTTTGTTTTCAGCATTTAGCCCAGCCTTGGGAGTTTAAATTCCCATGGAGTGGTATCCGCGTCACCACTGTTTCTGTTTGAAATACCTATCCTCATTCCTAGAATTACCATGGGATTTTGTTAAAGAGAATTCACAATTAACTCCTCATATAGCTTCACGTTGTGTATTTCAACCACTTGATAGCCGGAAGTAATAGCAAGGATTCTCATCTTATCATACAGGTATCGAGCCTGGTTGTTCAAAAAACATCTGCAGTTTTGGGTTCATTTGCTCTGTCTCTCCTGGTTTTAGTGCCAGGGCATTTGTTCACATTTGTGGTTGACACCTTTTGATTAGCTTTGTAGCCAGGCTTTTGCAAATGCCAGAATCCAGTTCTCTCCATTAATGACTGTGCCTTTGGAGTCAGACCTATTATTTCCTGTTTATTGATTTAACTTGCAGCAATTCTCCAGTTTTCCCTTAATCCTCTCTGGGTTAATTAATAGGCACAGCTCAGCTTATCATAAGACCTAGCATAGATAGGTCATTTCTCTTCTCATCAACGTTATTTCATGTCCATTGCATTATATTGTTTGTTTCCAAACCCTACTTAAAAGAATAAAAGGCATTCTAGATGCTACCTTGGGACAGATGTGTGTGACAATGCCCTGGAGTTTTTAGTCATGAACTGAAGGATCAATGGAGTAGACTTGGGGAAGGAGAGAGAGAGACTATCCTCCACCCCCTTAAAGGTACAAAAATGGCTTGGAGCGTTAGGGTTAGGGTTGAAAAATAAATATAGACATTAGCCCTGTAAAGTTGTGTTTGTCCCTGAAGCATAAAGAAAATGGGAAGCAATTTGATAACACTTTTTTCATTACCAAGATCCTCCAGTAACCCGCTGGCCACGTGACCCGGAAGTGTCTCTGGACAGCGCTGGCCCCCGGCCTCTTGAGTGAGATGGGTGCACAACCCTAGAGTCTGGCAAGACTGGCCCGTACGGGCAGGGGTACCTTTACCTTTTACATATCTCCTGTAGCCTCTAGTCTTCTTTTCACACATGTTGCTATTTATCTCAGTGTTGTTTGTGATTGCGCTCCTACATACTCTGCTTGTGGGCTTTCTGTAGACATCTGGATGGCCACTTTGGGGAAAAGAATGCTGTCTAGGTTTTGGCCTCTGGTCTGACCCACAAGGCTCTCTTTTATGTTCTAATTACTCAGATCTTTTCTCTCTCTGTTTGTGTTTTTTTTTTAACAGAGAAGATACAGCAGCTACTTTTCCTGCACTGTGGTTTTTCACATTTGTATGGTAATAAAACTAGACCTAGGAGGCCTGCAAATGTTCGTCTAAACAGTTATTAATATCCTTCATGAACTTCAAATGTGGTTCAACTTGGTTCAAAGTGCTTCAAAAAGCTAAACACTGAATTGCAGTCACCTAGTGGCACTTTATCCCCTGTATTCCAGAAGTATAAGGTTTCTCTCGCCAGAATCTCTTGCTTGTTGCTTCTCTCTCTCTCTCTCTCTCTCTCTCTCTCTCCCCCTGCAATTATCACCTCACTTTGACCAGTGTTCTGAGGAAAACACTGCACTAATTTAAACTGGATCTTTCAAAATTAACATTTGTTTATAGCTATTAATTCAGTGGTTCTCAAACTTTTTTCTCTGGGCTACACTTTCAGAATAAAAATTTGCTTGTGCCACACCTCATTTTTTATTGTTCAGAAATACTTTGGAAATCAGAAAGAAACCCCTCCTAGCAGTGCTTGATTTATAACATAGAACACAAATACTTTATAATATGATCATGGGACATGACGTATAAAACAATGCAGTTACAGGTAGGGATCAAGAAGACTCCTGTGTAAAACTCTTGCACCTCTGTTAGCCTGTACAGACAATATAGAAAGGCAATCCCAGACTGTTGTTATTTTATTCAGTCACATACCAGCAAATTCCGGTTGCACAATTAAAGTTGATTTAGTGTCCTTGTGCTACAAACCCACCCCCCACATACAATCAGACTTTTTGTGATGAGGAAAGTGATGGAAAGCTGAATGGGAAAGTATGGGTTAATAATGTTCTTCCGATGCTTCCTAAAGCCTCCTAATTACAAATGATATTTAAATATGCTCAGTCTACAACTTAAGAGCAGTTTAATTTGGTCTCTGTGTTGGCTGCCATTTCCGGATGAAATGACACCTGCAAATAATGAAAGACTTATCTCACATTACTCATAAGCACAATCTTCCAACATTTGCATTTTCATACCTCATATTTCCACTTGGATAGCAAGGTGCCTTATCTCTCTCAGAGTCTCATCCTTGAACTGCTTACACTTGAATAATCTCATTGGGTTCTGTAAGATTGTTCAGGAGCAAGTTGCCAGTCTAAAAAAGAATGAAGAAGTGAAGTCCACTCCTACACTTGCTTTCTCACAAGTAGATCCCATTAAACTCAATGGAGCTTTATTTCTGGTGGACATGCTTAGATTTTCAGTCTTAAATAAGCTATATTAAAATTACGGGATTGTAGAAAGTTGCCTTATAACAAGGCAGACTCTTTGCTCTATCTGGTTTTATGTTATACACTGACTGCAGCTGATTGGAGATACTGGCAATTGAACCTGGGACTTTTTGCATGCAAAGCAGATGCTCTACCACTGAGCTATGGCCCTCCCCCCAAATTATGGCTGCATATGTTTGAAAATAGGTTCAGTTAAAGCTCCATGCATACTTTGACAGGCTTTTTATTTTGAATGGTGATGAACGATTTTAAATGGAAGATGTGATTACATGAATGAATGATGATGAGTTAGTTGCATTGAATTACAAACGAGACATCCACATTACCTGAGACTGCTGTGTACGAAGGCAGATGCTACAAGCAGGACTCAATTCATTAACTTGGTTGCTGACTGGAGCAAATACATTTCTGCTCTGACTAGTGTCCCAAGGAAAGAAGTGGACCTCTTGTCACTAATGGAGTAGCTGGATAAAGCTCTTGAAAGTGCAGGCATTTGACCAGCAAGGTTTTTGCCTTGTAAGAAATTAACATTCAAAGTGCCCGGACATCATGAGACTGCATGGTAAAGGGCAGGTTATAAATATGCCTACGAATAAATAAATCATATCATGGCTAGTAAATAAGTCTTAATAAATATTTTATTGTTTGTTAAACATTTATTTTCCGTCTTTCCGTGCAGTGCTTTTTTCCTAAAAAAAATGTTTAGGGGTACTCTCATTTTTCTACACATATTGAAATACTGCACCTCAGTGAGGCCAAACAATGAAGATTCACAAAATGTTAGGGGTATGCGTACCCCTGCGTCCTTCCAGAAAAAAAGCACTGAAAATATGTACAAGTTGGATCCCAATCACAGGGTTCTGTTTTGTTTTAATGAATGTTTTTAACAGAAACAGAACTACTCACCAGAATTAGCAACCATAAGGAATTAAAATGGAAACAAGCTGTAGCTTGGGCAACTGGAGTTAAATGAGGCCAGTTGCTCTCTCAAAGATTCGTGTTTTAGCTGCTTGCCAAAAGGCACGTGGTAAGGCGGACAAAACAGGTGATGATATGGTATGGGGTAGACACTACTGTTGAGGAAATCCAAGCATGCCCTTCCTCTGCCAAACTTCACACAGTGGGAGAACCATAAACAGAGCTTCAGGAGTTGTATTGGTAGCTTGGCTCATATGGGCAAAACCAGTCTTGGGAGATCTTGGCAATAACAATTAAGCCTAGCACTTTGCATTAAGCTCAGAAGCAAATTGGTGAATTTAATAGATGAAATGGCATTAGAGTGTTTGTATTTGTGTTAAAAATGTCTGTTTTTCTTACAACAATTTCTGAAACTATTTTAGAAAGCACTGCAAACATTTTCTATTTTCTCTCCTACTCTAAAGGGAAACAACCTTTCAGGCTCTAAGAAACACTCTGCCCCACCCCCTTTGCTATGGAACAATGCTTGAATGAGTGGGTGGTCACTGGTATGTGGAGAATAATTGCCCTGCCTAGACTTGTGTTGTGCTTGTATCAAATGTCTTCCAATACCAAAACCATTTTTTCCTTTAGGCATTGGCCTTTTTGTGTTAAAACAAATTGCCACAACTGCAAACTGAACACAGTTTGTTCTATGCTTGCATTGATCAGGAGCACTTGGCTAATCACTTCCTGTAATTAAATTCTTCACTAGCAATAAAGTTAATCTCCTTAGTGCACGTAAAAGCTGACCTACAGCTTGAACTGGAAGAATTGCCATTGTTTATAGGCATGCTTTTTCAGGCCCAGCAGTTTCATTCTACGCCATAAGCAATTAATATAATCAAGTTTCCTTTCATCTGTCACAGATACATTAATAGGTAGCATTTGTGCTGATGAAGCAGTTCTAGTACTACTCAGCTGAGCCACCAAATGCTCTTGAGGCAGGTAAAAGTCATTCAGCTGGCTTTATGGGCTGGTGAACAGTGAAGGCCTATAAGATGCTGGAAAAGCTAAGCCTGAAAGCCCATAAGTTAACACCCCAAAAGACTTGCAGCACAGTATGTGTACTCAGAAGTAAGCCTTCTTGACTGCAGTGGAATTTAATGACTGCAGTGGAATTTAATCCCTGGTAAGTGGGTGGCGCTGTGGTCTAAAGTAAACCACTGAGCCTAGGGCTTGCCGATCAGAAGGTCGGTGGTTTGAATCCCCACGATGGGGTGAGCTCCCGTTGTTTGGTCCCACCTAGCAGTGTGAAAGCATGTCAAAGTGCAAGTAGATAAATAGGTACCGCTCCGGCAGGAAGCTAAACGGCATTTCCGTGCTCAGCTCTGGTTCGCCAGAAGCTGCTTAGTGATGCTACCACATGACCTGGAAGCTGTCTGCGGACAAACACCAGCTCCCTTGGCCTATAGTGTGAGATGAGCGCGCAACCCGGGGTCATCTGTGACTGGACACAACGGTCAGGGGTACCTTTACCTTTACATCTTTAAGTGTGTATTGGATTGCTGCCTTGATGGCATAGTTACCTTGTAGGCTTTGCCAAGATGGTTAAGTTTACATATGGGATACCTATGGATTTTTTCCATGAATACAAGTGTGTGGTCTTTTTATGAGATTCTCCAGAGTCCTGAACATAGGGGATAGAAAGCAGGTAGGGGTGGCTTCCTGTGAATCTATGACTGAAGCCTACTTCATGCACAGCCTGCAATGGCATGGGCACCACTGTTCCATTACTCTTCCCATGCTACTCCTGCAGCATAAGACCTTCTTTGTTTGATTGGAGTTCCTGATCTGTCCTGCACTACAGTTATGAAAAATATATGTGTTAAGCACTGCATGTAACAGCCTTCTACAGACTGGTAGATGCTAAGACTGCATGTCCCACCACACCCAGCTGCCATGCCCAGTAGTCAGGATTGATGGAAGTTGTAGTCCAAAACATCTGGACAGCTGTAGGTTGGAGGAAGGCTGATATATAATCACGTTATCTGTCCAACTCCGTGGACAGAAGTTGCACAGGTGATTGGGAGAAATTTCAGGGTTATGTCAATATAGAGATTGCCTTTGATCTCTTGGTCCAGAAGGGCCTGTTTTTTTCTGATGTGCCAGTGATTACTAGAAAAATTTGCAGCCTGTCTCTACATTGTATCATGGCTCCCAGTCTTTATACAGAATATTTACAGTGATTAGTCTTAATTGCAAATTATGATTTAGACAGTCAAGATCCTGGATACCGCCTACCCTCAGATGTCTAACGGGGTAATTAGCCAATTCTATTTTAGGCATCTTCACTTCCTTCAAATTATCAGCTCTATCTTGTATAACTCTGATCAGTATGTGCATTTTGTGATTGATGGTGGGACTTGACTCACTTTTTCCAGCCCTGATGAAAAAGGTGAGCAGAAAAAGTTACTTATGTTCAAAGATACAACCTGATCAGCCTTTGTATACAATGGTCACATAGTTTTAGTATCCTATTCAGTATTATTAATGGCTTGGAGCTGCCTTAGAATACCTTACAATGCAACTAAGTCAAGCAACAGAGGATCAGAACCTTTTGATGCCAAAATATTCTGTAGATAGTGTATAGCTTATGGTACTGCAGCTGTGCTGTTCCTACAGGTGAAGCCCTACTGTGATTCTGGGATAATGAAGCAATTGATAAGTAGGGACTCTGCAATAAAGTAGCAGTGGTTGCTTCCCATTTCTGAGATGTTAAATTCTGAAGAGGTCTGGAGAATTTGAAATCTTGCCACACTTCTGTCACATTTTGACTTGTCCCAGTGATGCTGTTGCTCAGCTTTTGAAGCTTTTTTTCTTAGGGAACAAGGTAGGGCTAACCTTCTTTTGCTTTTTTTGTGTTCCACCAGAAAACATTGCTGCATGTAATAAAGCAATCTTGCCATCTACAGTCTCTCCCTTTTAATTCTTCTTTGTTTGGGGGGTTGCCCTCTTTCAGAGGGGTCTGAGTAGCAGTTGGTGTTTTGCTGGGTGACATCGCATCCAGTAAAGCTCTCTGCATGCAGCTACTGGAACACAGCCAAGCATGTAGCGAAATATAGCTAAGGGGATGTGTCAAGGCTCAAGGACGGTCTGTCCCTTTGGCTGGCACTTGGACCCAAACTTGCAGTAAAATGGACTTTACTGAGATAGAAGCTTGAAGCAGAAAGGGGCACTGGTGGAAAGAAAGGAGTAGGGCTGTCAGTACTCCACTGGATCCAAAGGGACATCTTAGCAACCCTATGTTCACTGAGTGGACTCAGCATGGTGCCCAGAGTTTTCTGTAGTAAGGGCTATTTTTAGGGCTTGCACCCCACTTCCTTAAGCACAAACTGCTTATCACAGCAGCTGAAATGGTCTAGATAGGAGTCATGAGCTGCAGGTCAGGCAGGGACTGTGTTTAAGAAGTGAGTTTAGTGCTGATCTGTGTGAAGGCATATGCAGTAAAGGCTTCTGAATAATTCATAAGTGCTAATATATTCTATAAATTTTCATAGATGATTCCCTCTGCATTCTTCCAGGAATGTATTCATTATTTACCAAATTACTTTTATAGACTCTTCTTGGTTCCTATCTCATTTAGTAGCAAATTGATAAAAGGAGTATAATGTTAGAATTTGAACTACTTCCTGTTTATTTCATTGCTAACCTGGCGTTCCTCTGAGGAGTTTGTGGTTAACGCACATGGTGTTCCCCTGCACATTTTATTTATTTCCAACAAACTTGTTAGGCTGGGAGGCAAATGATTAAATGCAGATCACTCAATGAGCGGGGAGATTAGAACACTGGTCTCTCTGATCCTAGGCTGACACTCTGGGAACCCTTGCCTCTGTGGAACACATGGGTACCATAGGAACTTAGCTTATTATTTGGCTTATACTGGCTCAGAGACATCCTAGTTCAATACACAGAAATGTTGAGAAGAATCCATACCTTTATACTTTGCCATGGCAGATGTGTTCAAGAGTGGAGGGGAAGTGCATCTATAAATGTGTGACATGTGGCTTTCTGACACCAAAAACTAGATTTTCTCCTTCACATTTCACAGTGTCCACTGGGAGATCCCAATGGACATACAGCAGATATATTTGCTATGGGAATTAGGGCACAGCTCTGGACAGAAATAGTTCATTGTCCCCTGGGATGCTTTGGCACTCCAGATCAATTAATTCTGCCCCCTGGCAAAACAAAAAAATCCAAGAAGTTCCCTCATCTCCTGAGTAAAGTTTGTTTAAAAAAACACACCACCAAAACCAAGCCCTTGCATAGAGATTGGAATAGTCTCCCCGCAACAGTTTAATTAGGACAAAAAGTAAGGAAATTCAGGACTGTGTATTTGTAAAAGTAATTAACATGGTTTAGATGCTAGTGTTGGGGCAGATTTAGGAAATGCTAGTCCTTTGTTAGGGACGCAGGTGGTGCTGTGGTCTAAGCCACTGAGCCTCTTGGGCTTGCTGAAGGTCAGCGGTTTGAATATCTTTATTTTTATAGACACGGGTAGTTTAGACGGTCTAAACCACAGAGCCTAGGGCTTGCCGATTAGAAGGTCGGCGGTTCGCCACATCCCCACAACAGGGTGAGCTCCCGCCGTTCGGTCCCAGCTCCTGTCAACCTAGCAGTTTGAAAGCATGTCAAAGTGCAAGTAGATAAATAGGTACCGCTCCAGTGGGAAGGTAAACGGCATTGCCGTTCACTGCTCTATTCCGTTGCACCAGAAGCGGCTTAGTCATGCTGGTCACATGACCCGGAAAAACTGCAGATGAACATTGGCTCCCTCTGCCAGTAAAGCGAGATGAGCGCCACAACCCCAGAGTCGTCTCCAACTGGACTTAACTGTCAGGAGTCTTTTACCTTTGCCATTAGTCCTTTGTTACAAATGTGTGTGATTATCTTTCAAGAATAAATATCCTAAAAGTGAGGCCTTGACTTTGTTACCAATTCAGTTTTAACTGCTGAGTATTCTTGGTGTATATTTGTTTATCAGCCTCAATGTTTGGGTTAATAATAAGGTATTTCTTAATACTTTTTGCTCTTGGTGGGCAGACTTTCATATTATATATTTCTTTCTAAACTCTGTGTTGTTGGGTTTATTTGGGAGCAGCAGGGGAGGTTAGGAGCCATTGTCCCCAACCATTTCAGTTCAGTGCCCAGGATTTCATTTTTTGTTTGACTAAAATTTGACTGTACAGATACCAAACACTACAACAGCCAGTGTCACAGCATATAACAAATAACAAATGTATGCATTTGATTTCCACAATGAACACAAGGCAGCATTTGTTGAAAATTCAAAACAACATTTGTGGAACTTTTAGCAATATTTCTTACACTGCACATATAGAGGCTTGGTATCATTTTTACGTTCTAGTATAAATCTGAATTATCTTTATACTGTGAGTATGATGGTTCAGAATTCACTCCCAGAACAGCAGAGCTCACTTTCTTTTTCATTAACACATATCAAAATATTCTTCTGAAAGCTGAAATTGCTATATTAAATTTAGGGAGGATGCTCTTGATTTGGAAAATGATGAAAAATGTCTCTGGGGTGTGTGTGGGGAGCGTTGCTTCAGCACCAAAAGTGCCTGGGCCTTTTTCCCCTTCTTTTTCTGCAGTGCGTAGATAAAATCTTTTGTCACTCTCCTTCATGTTTATGTAAACCTACTCCAAAACTCGTTGATCAAATCTTTGCTGGCTTTGGAATTAAGCTTCCTCTTGGTAACTAATCTCCGCCATATGTTTTGGTCCCATAGCTTCAGGAAAGGTTCAGAAGTGCCTATTTGCATCACCTGAGGCTATTGAAATTCTGATCAGAAATGGTTTGTGCATAACTTACTGTGTGCGCTGCTGTTTTGCTTGAGCTGAAAATTTCATTCAATATACCTGTTCCTTATTTTAATTATTTCTGTGAAACCAAAAAGGACATTTTGTTGTTATTTTTTGGTATGCAAACTGCAGGTTTTCAGGTCAAGGCAACACAGGAAGGCATATGGAGCTTCAAAGGGGAAACCAAGTGTGGGGGTTTTTCTGCAGTTTTTTGTTACTAGTCCTCTTTTAGGTTTTAGAAGAACTTACAGTGAGACTAGCTTAAAACAACCCTTGAAATTTTACATCTTGTACAAAGCAAGTACAATATTGCATTACACAAATATAACACTTGATATTTCAGGGTGCATTATGAGCTATTTAGACAGACTTCATTAGCGATAATAGCAAAAGGGATAAACAGTTCCTTATAGTAGTAGTAGTCGCATCAAAGTGGTATAATTCCTATATTAGAAGACATTATATCACTTATTTAAATAACAAAATCAAGGAGGCACTTATGTAGCGTATCATTCACAACCAATCTAATTCTATTACTAACAGTAGTCTATGCCCTAATCTGCTTCATTCCAAATTCCATGTTTAGTTTCCTTAACTGATCTAAAAATTATATGCAGTCTTAACTGATGCACCTTTAATATATGTAAAAGTAAAATTCACTTTCATAATTAAATTTACAGTTAGAAATATTCTTGTATAAACTGGTTACAACACCAATAAAGGACATAAACTGGAAATGGGAGTATGCTGCCTATTTACTGTTGAAATTGGGTTTAATAGTTGCTTCAGTATTTAATATTTCCCTTTTCTCTCCGGAGTTTAGTTTTCCTGCCAGTCAGTTCTTTCCTCCATAATGAACTATCATGTAGAGCAATGGGGAACTGCTCTCATAATCTGCATCCCTCCAATCACTTTTGGATGCTAATGAACAGTACCAGGGAGACATCAACCATTACGGTACATGGGGCCTGAATAAATCAGTGTGTATGGATCATTGACCATCTTTGTTGTAAAACAAATGGCCTGTAGTCAGTTAATCATATAAAGAAACATCTTGGGGAGGGGGGAAGCACTATTCATAAAACCTAGATCATCTTGTAGTTCCATAAACACAACATCTGTTAAAATATAAAGAAACTACAGAGTTGCACATTGTTACAAATACAATCCTTGCAGATTGATGAGGCTGTATTACTAGCACTGTGTTTTGGAGTGGCCTTCCCACCCACCTCCAATTCTTATTTTGTTTGTCTCTGAAAACACCTTTTTCATTCTTTAATCTGTCATTCACATCTTATCATCGCCAGGATTTAAATATGTGAATATGTGAACAGGGTCAGCAGGACAGTGAGAAGAAGAAGAAGAAGAGTTTGGATTTGATATCCCGCCTTTCACTCCCTTTAAGGAGTCTCAAAGCGGCTAACATTCTCCTTTCCCTTCCTCCCCCACAACAAACACTCTGTGAGGTGAGTGAGGCTGAGAGACTTCAAAGAAGTGTGACTAGCCCAAGGTCACCCAGCAGCTGCATGTGGAGGAGCGGAGACGCGAACCCGGTTCCCCAGATTACGAGTCTACCGCTCTTAACCACTACACCACACTGGCTCTCTGGAGAAGTAGCCAGTCATCATCTTTCTCTCTCGCTTGCTGGCCAGAGGCCTGTAAACTAGTATTTAGCTTGTTCAGCCTTAGTAGCCGGAGGCAAGATTACTTTATTGACCTTGGATGCTTATGCACCGTGAGCGTTGCAACTTAGCCAAGTTGAAATTTTATGTTTTGTTGATGTTCATATAGCCTTTAGGTACAATTATCCTTCCTGGTTAAGACACCTTATGGGAGTTCATGCCATTGGTGTGTAAACCTTTTGCTGATTGGATTTCCCCCTTCTGGTGTGTGTTGCTTTTTTAATTTAAAGGAGTGATCTTGGCTATCAAAGAACTCCCTTTTGCTGTCTGTCTTTTGTGTCCTCTGTATTCATATTAAGGGCCTGCGGGCATTTTAATATTGGCACTTAAAGGTCAGTTGCTCTGACCATAAAACACATATAATGCATCCATTATAGCAGCTTAAAAGTTGGCTTTGTAACACAAATATTCCCAAATAAAAGACGGAGTTTCATTTTTCTGCGATTTATCAAAGAACGCTTGCTGTACTAGGTTAGGTCAGGGTGCTTTATACTTGAAAAGTAGAAGGGGCCAATCCAATGCCAGGCTAATTGGTTACTGTACAGCCCTGTTCCCCTTTTAAGAATCAGTGATTGATCCTGATAACTGAGCAGGGCCTAGTCTATATATACAGCAAGTGGAGTGAGCAAATGAAGAACATAAGAGCCTTCTGGATCAGGCCAGCAGGTCATCTAGTCCAGCATCCCGTTCTCACAATGGCCAGCTGGATGCTTGTGGGAAACCTGCAAGCAGACACTGAGAGCAACACCTCTCTCTCCCCACTTGTGATTCCTAGCAGCTGGCATTCATATACTGAATTAGATAGCAGAATAGATTATATCCCTTTAGTTTTAAAGTGTGCATGTAAGGAAAAATTTCCTGTGAGCAGAAAAGTAGCCCGGCATGCAGGGACTATGCTGGTGTGAACCCTTTCTTCCTAGTGTATTGATTTACTATTTCACAATAATCTTTTCAGTGGAGGTGCATTTAAAGTCCTTCCTCAGCCCAGCAAATGATTCTGCTGTTGAGATTTCTGATGGTAGATTTCCAGGTGCAGGACTAGGTGCCACTGTCCTTGGTGCTTGAGCAGCATTCCCACTGCCATCCATGAACGGATGCTTATTCTCACTAATTTAGTCCTGCATGTTCCACCCATGCTGTGGAAATCCATGGGCAGAAAGACTGGAGGTTCTGTGCAACCTTCCCTCCCCCTCCCCCCCCCCCGGTCCAAACTGGGAGCTTGAAAGCTTTGGAGATGAGAGGCTTGCTTTCTCCCCCACACCTCCCACCCCTGTTGGGCAAAATTGCTTCTCTCCCATCTGTGAAAGGGGCAATAAAATTCCCAGAGTCACTGGAGAGGATGGTGACCCACCTACTGAAAAGAAAGAGAGGCAGCAAAGCCAAACTAATCAGTGGTGCCCTGAGGCTTTTTTCCCAGTTCCTGTGACAAATTAAAAGAGGTGAGGGGTGAGCTGAGGAGGGGGACCAGAGGGGATTGTAGGAGATGAGGCAGCAGAGTGTAAAAAGTTTGGGCAAATTAGGCTGCCTGAAAGATCCAATTTGCATGTTGAAGAGGCATGAAGGGATCAGAGGGTGAAAGCCAATTAACAGATCAAAGGCAGAGGAAGCAAGGCCCCTTTAGAATGGTAGCTGGTGAAAGCAGGAGTTACAGGCAGGGCTGAAGGTGTGGTGATATTAGATACTGGGTTGGACTCCTCATGTGATAAAACAGATTAAATGCCGGAATAATTCCTGCTGTAAGTCCCACCCACTTCAAGCTCACAGGCTGAACTTGTTTGAGTGGACATCAATATTCATGCCAGCGCATGAGTCACAGTACAATGGGCAAACAGCTTAACTGTTAATTGCACAGTTAAGGCACTGGGCAAAACTAGCATAATAGGGCTACTCAAGCTTTAGTGGCTTAGCCCAGATTTCTGGCTGCCAGTCCAATTTTCAAGGATTGTGGGAGGAAACAAATGTGTGGGCAGGGGGAAGACACGAGAGGGGTAGGGGACTGGAACTGACTGGGAGGCCAGATCCTTAATTCACCCATCCCCTCTGGGGCAACTTCAGTGGGCATGTCTTGTCATTAGTGCAGCCAATCCCAGAGGATTCACTGATGATGCCAATCAGCTGATTTTAAAACAAAGGACTTCTCCCTTTTCTGCTGTGTGTATTCTAATGCAGGTGTAGCTTCATTATAATAAACTTGATACATGCAGCAGCAGCAGCAGCAACAAAACCCTGTTGTCTGGAAATGGAGTGGGGGAGGCAGAACAAAGCAACAACTGGTTGTTGTATTAAATGAGAGCACAGCCATTATGCATTTTCTCTTTCTCCAGGAGGCCTGGGTACAACATGAAGCCTGCAAAGCATCTGAAAGGGCTTCATTTGAATGTATGCTGCTCTGTCCTACATCACATCTTAAGACTCTGCCAGATGCAGACTATAATGGTTTGAACAACAGTCTTCCATCCCCTTTTTTTACCATCTAGCCCAGGGGTCAGCAACCTTTTTCAGACGTGGGCCATTCCATCTGTCCCATGTGGTGGGCCGGATTATATTTTGGAAAAAAATATGAACGAATTCCTATGCCCCACAAATAACCCAGAGAAGCATCTTAAATAAAAGCACACATTCTACTCATGTAAAAACACACTGATTCTCGGACTGTCCGTGGACCGGATTGAGAAGGCTATTGGGCCCCATCTGGCCCCCAGGCCTTAGGTTGCCTACCCCTGATCTAGCCTGATGAAGAGTTTGGGGGAACTTGAAAACTTTCACATTATTTTGTGGCATTTTTAGTTAACTTAATAAAGCTTTTTTTCCTGGGCCAACACCTTTGCTAATATAATTCACAGGATTTTTAAAATCTAGTCTTTTGATTGAGCAGTATTGGTAAATCTAAGTGCCTCATATGAGGCTAGTGTATATCATCACCCTCCCTTTCCAGCTTTGTGGTTTTATAACCAGTGGTAAACTAATTTAATTTCTGTGGATTTTTTATTTGTACATCAGAACTTATGTATGTTACATTACAGATTCATCACTGATATTTGAAATAGGTGAGTCAGTGCTAGGGATATTGGGATTACTTGCTATATGTTTTTTATTTGATGTACATACATTTGGTCTTGGTTTTACAACTCTTTCCTCGACTTCCTGTTTGTTCTGCAGCATTAGTTTCCTTGGGTCAAGGTCATCTCGTATTATAGTCTAGCACTAGCGCTGGGTGGGCATACTAACCACAACCATGTTGTGTCAGTGTAAGCAGGGAGATCATTGCTGCAATGCTATGCTGGCATCAGCCACACCATGCCAGATGGTGGCATGGTCATATTTGCAAAGCCAAAATAGAATGGGGAGATGGTTGAGAAATGGGTGCCTTGAATTTCAGAGAAAGAGCAAGAGGCCAAAGCAGTCCACAGTAATTGAAACCATATGCAATTTCTCTCCACCCCCCTCTTAATGTATTAGGGTCTTGCTGAAAATCTGTCAGCAATTTCAGGGATTTGGTTCCTGTTTTCTGGTTTTGTCCTTATCCAGGGACCTACCGCCAAATGGTAGAGTTTATCACCCACCTCTAATGTGACACTAAAATGTGACCTCCATTTCACTATTGCATTGACAGGCAAGCTTGGCATTAGAGAAATTATGCTGATAGATCCTTGCCTCACACTCCCAGATATTACTGGTGTGCAGTGAAGACAGTACCTTTATGCAGATTACTTGATTCCTGGGGTTAACTACATCCATAATTTTCTAGGGTAAAGAATTGTAAATGGCCTCTTGCACAATCAATCTCTGAACCATCTCAAGTATTGTTGGCAATTCATTAGATAACTAATTCCCATCTTATCATTTTAGAAGTAAAATTCTCTTGACATTTCCTAAAATTCATTCAGAGTATTTCTCTGACTTTTTGTCCATTATTAAAGTACCGTGAAAAAGTGTGCCCTAAAACATACATAGCCTGCTGATTCATTTTGATCAGTTAAATATCTTATAGTAATAACTGGGAATTTCGTCTTTTTAAATCAGGTCCATATTGGAAAAATTTGACTAGAATAAGGCCTACTTCTTTCTCCTTATGTCTTTAATATAATTGATCTCGTTACTTTTTCCAACATGATTAAAATCTCTTAAGTGTGGCCACCTCAATTTACAGTTCACGTTTCAAGAAGGGGTCTCTTATGTCTTGCCAATCCTCTGCATGTTCACTCGTTAAATTATACATATGCTAATGATGTGTGAAAATCAGCCAAATAACAACTCTCTGTAATCGCTTAATGTCCCCAGAGCAATGTGGCTTTTTTATTATTATCTTATGATTTGTGACCTATTCTAAGTCACGTTCCTTTCAGGGCATCATTCCAACAGCTGAGGTTAATTAGCATTTTCACTTTTACCCCTTCTGAGAGAAGCTCAGGTGAGTCCTCACAGTACTTACCCACAGGACAGCTCACAATTTCCACTTTGGAATTGTGAGTTTCCCCTTATTACAGCCTGGAGTGGGTTACCACAGCCAATGAGTGGAAGCTCCGGGGGGGGGGGGGGGGGTTGAAGCGGGTGGTTGGCAAGTTAAAATATTTGACATTTGAATATCATTATTTTTATAGACATATGCTGTGGTCTGAGGGCTTGCCGATCAGAAGGTCGGCGGTTCGAATCCCCGCAATGGGGTGAGCTCCCGTTGCTCGGTCCCTGCTCCTGCCAACCTAGCAGTTCGAAAGCACGTCAAAGTGCAAGTAGATAAATAGGTACCGCTCCGGCGGGAAGGTAAACGGCATTTCCGTGCGCTGCTCTGGTTCGCCAGAAGCGGCTTAGTCATGCTGGCCACATGACCCGGAAGCTGTACACCGGCTCCCTTGGCCAGTAAAGCGAGATGAGCACCACAACCCCAGAGTCGTTTGCAACTGGACCTAATGTTTACGCTACCAAGCTTGATGACGAAAGTGTGTAGACTTATAGCTCTCTAAATAGCTTCCAGCATGAAAGGCTATCCATGCAACATGCAGTTTGGGTTAAATTCTACTAGTCTGGGATGTGATGAAGGTTATTTACAGCTCTGTGCACCATGTCACTGATCTCATTCTCCTGTTAGATTTTGCAAGTATCCCTCCCTGCTAATGCCTTGCTCTCTCTCCTCCAAACATCCTCTTTTCAGCTGCCCCTTTTCAGCAACCTATTCTCTTACATCAAGCTTTAAGCCTCTGGAAAAAAACCGCCCATTCAGGTAGTCTCAATAAGGGATTCTTGCCAGTAGTGCAGAACTGCTGAGTGAGGGATGAAGTGTGCATTTTACTTGACAGAGAGATGTCCCTGAAAATAGCTGCTCTTGTGGCGAGTATTCTCGATCTTATCCCATAATGTTTAGAAATACTCTCTCTCTCTCTCTCTCTCTCTCTCTCTCTCTCTCTGTGTGTGTGTGTGTGTGTGTGTGGAGAGAGAGAGAGAGAGTGCATTCAGATATAATGTCACAAAGTATAAATGGTTTAATCATCTTGTGCATGAGCTGTAAGCTGGTGCCCTACAGCTCAAGCTGTGCTGCGTTGCACCTCGCTTAGTCAAAGCAGGAAGCAAACTGCAGAGCTGTCGGCTTGGTGTTCCATTTGAACCCATGCATATAGTTTTTCTCTCTCCAAAGAAATCACAATCTGAAGCCATTGTTTGTTCTGAGCTTCCCAACTTTTGCTCAGGGAAAGGAAACTATAAATGCTCACTTGGACATAACACTAAGTTGGTTTGTGCACAAGGAGAGAAGGTGGAGCTCCCTGAGCTGCATATAGCTCATGTGTAGTGCGGTGAAACAAAAGATGCTTTGTGTTGTATCTGAAATGCAGCCAATCTCTGCACACCTGATCCAGGTTTCTGGCTACTAGTGCATAGGCGTAGCCAGGTTTTTTTTGGGGGGGGGGGCAAAACCTCAGTTAACTATGTATTTTTATTGATTGGGGGGCAGCTGCCCCCCCGACTACGCCCATGTTCTAGTGCAGGATAATGGTTACAAGCTATATAGCAAGCCATTCTAAAAGTTACATACCAGGACAGGATAATTATTTCACGGAAGGCTGCTTTTGGCAGCTTTACTGTGAATTCTGAGTAGCTTGTACTCTGGTTGAGAATGCAGTTTTGGGGAAGGGATCCTTTGAGATTCCATTGTTGAATGAAACAACTTTAAATGTTTTACAGGTTTTCAGAAATAGCTATTACGTTGCAGGACTGCAGCTTTAGAATCCCATCTTTCGATGGTGGCAATGAATAAGCAGTATGGGACGCAGTTAGAATTAAGTGAGCCTTGGATGCACTACCCAGGAAAACTGTTTGCTTGGCAGCCTCTTTGGATGCGCAAAGCTTCCTGCAAAATACTCATTTGCATTTCTGCATTTGTCTTGCTCTGGGAGAGGGGAGTTAAAGATGCTCCTTGGGATTTGTTAAATAGGGTGAGCAGCAGCAGCCTAAGGTTCTCCTGTTGGATTTTTGCCATGTGCATTGAGAACAGTACTCACTGCCGATTCCCATTCACTCTGTCTCAGTTTTTAAATTTTTGTGACGCTTAGGAGTTTTATTCCATGGAGATGCAGTTAAGCTCACCACAGCTCTTCCACCAGTTTGGTAAGAGGAAACAAAATAGCACCTACCTCCTTTTGTGAATGACCTTTTAAGTATACAAAAAGTATGCTAGAAATCACTGTATATGCATGCATATTGTTGATGGGACCGTGAAACATCACAAGCTGATAGATCTGTGATGATTCTATTAAGGACAGAACCAGCCCCTCAGACTTCCTTCCATGAATGCCCTTTAGTCCTTAAAATGCAGCACATTTTGAAGAATTTATTTTGGCTTCCCCTATCTCAGATTGGATCTGTATCTGAAAAAGTTTAGAGCAAGGTATAAATATGTGCCATATAATGTGCTTGCGGCCATTACCTCGCTTTGGAGTCCATGGAAAAGACCAGCAGGGTTGAAAAAGGAGAGCTTCAGGGAACACCAATATGTTTATTTATCTGCTCTGCCTTGTGGGAGAACTATAGCTTATTGGACAGAGCAGCTCCTAGGCATTTGAGCTCTTCACTTGCTTGCCAATCCACAGCCTGAGGCAGCAGTCCCTGGGACTAAGCTGGGGTACTGACTTGCAAAGATATTGCTTGGGGGCTTGTAAGTTATCTACATTCTCTCTGTGTGTGAGCTTGATTTCTCTCTCTTTCTGTGTACACACATCCATTCCATTCTTCCTTTGGAAAAATCTGCTGAATGAGCCCCCCATGTGACATGGAACTCAGTTGTCTTATGCCATTACCACACAGGCATTTGAGATTCTCTGTGTTTGTGAGCCATTTTGTTTTTTCTTTCTCTGGTGGAAAGCAATGCTAATATTTACATCCCCAATAACAGTAATGCATTCTGAGAATGACAGCCACATTCCTTAGAAGAACAACCAGTTCCCAAAATCCAAGTGCTGTTAATTTGACCACCTGACAGCTCCTGAGGCCACTTGAGCAGTCCACAGAACTGCCTGAGGCAGAAGGGGCACAGGAGGGGTTGTCTAGCCAGCTGGATATATATGTATAACTGCTTTCTGTCCATCTCCTCGTTTCCCATCTGAATCGGGGGGGGGGGGGGGAGGGAGAAGAGAACAAAAATTTTATTCTCTGCCATCTTAGTACATCTGGTGTCTGATGGATTATTGACTGGTGGAAGGATTTATAAGGCAGAAGGAATGGTACACACTGAAGAGTCATGTGGCGGGCTTTGTATAATTGGTTGGTTTTTTTCTTCTGCTTAAATGGTCAAAGAAGAGCTATGCCTTATATCCAATTGCAGCCCCCCCCCCCCCCACTGCACACTCATATGGTAAAAGAGATACGTTCTTTCTTTACTCATGTGGGGTCATAATTATTTATTTCCAAATACCATAACCTTGTGCAGTGCTCACATTCATATATAAGCATCCATCTTATGTCGTGGACGCTAGGTTGGATGCAATACTATTGAAGGAAGTACATAACAAAACACACAGACTAATAAGGGTATTTCCCATGCCCTCTCATCCCCTTTAACTTGCGATGTGCTGCTAATATTTTTTGATAGCATGTTTCAGTGATTATATTTGCCCGGAGTCATTGTTATTCCTAAGTTTTCTTTCAGTTTCTTAATTTTTCATCCGTTTTATTACTTTACATTTAAAATCTGTTACTGCTTTATTATTGTTAGGATAATTGGTTTTGGGTGGGTGAGTGTGACTCCTTTTGGAAACACCTTGGTAAGCTGATAAAGTGCTTCATAAATGCTATATCTTTCTCCCCTGGCTTCATTACATGAGGATCCATGACAGTGTATTTTTAATCTTTGTTGGAAGCCGCCCAGAGTGGCTGGGGAAATCCAGCCAGATGGGCAGGGTACAAATAATAAATTATTATTATTATTATGGCTCTTTTTATTGTGAATATATTGCTAAAGTCAGTCATATTGCTAAGCACATTATTTTGAAATAAATCCCATGTATTTCATTGTGCATTAGCTATTTTTGTATTTCCACCCCCAAGCTTTAACACCATCTAAAGCACCTTTTTAATTGTGTTTCCATTGTTGCTCCGTGTTTTCAGAATTTATCTTCCCTAGTTCAAAACCAGGAATTACTAGAGGAGAAATATGATGATGGTCTACATGCTGCAGATCCCTATCATTAGTTGCCACTGACCAATTTTTATTGGAACAAATTATAATCTTTGAAAATACAGGGAATATACTTGTCCTACCTTTCTTCTGTGACATGGCCTTAACCCTTGGGAAATTACATTTTATATTCTGTGCGCATGGAATAGCTAAAAGAGAATCTCTTTATGCAAAGCATATGAGGCTTTCCGTGGGAGCCCTGGAAAAGCTTCCATTTAAGACTAGCTAATTATGACTTGCAACCTGTGCCATAAATTAAAGCTCACGATGAGCTCATGACCAGTCAAGGTCTGTAATGTTTACAAGCCATAAGGTCATGGTGGAAAACAGCAAGGAACAGCCATTTAATAGGCTGTTGGCCTAGCTGTCAAAATTATTAATTAAATTTTATCTCCTCTCCTCCATGCTTGAGTGCCACCAGTATGAATCTTCAGACCTGAGGAAGCCATGCACAGTAATAATTGGGTGCTTATCACAGGCCAAGCAGTCTTTTAATATGATCCTTTGTTTGACAGCTATTGCAGTGCACTGATGGAAGATGTCAAGATTTCTGAAAATGCCAATAGAATGCCTTACTACATATCAGTCCCCTGGGTTTCAGATCTTGGGATAAATAAGGTAGCTAAGGATCAATAGAATGTGGTCTAATACATTTATCCATAATGAGCTTCAAGGGGGAGGTGAGAGGAGAGAAGCTTTCAGTGAGAGAGTCAGAGGCATAGCTGACAGTAAATATTATGCAGGGTGGACTGAAACCACTTTTGTATAGCTTCAGTAGACCAGAAGGAATTGCTGTGTTGCTGCTCCTTTTGCACGAATTTTTGGCAGGGTAGAAGTCTTCACTTCCTCCCTCCCAACCCACCCTCTTTTTTTAACTGAAAGGCAATTTTGTAGAAGCACATCTAGGACTGCCCTGGAAACCAGCAAGAATACTCTCAGCAAGAACATTAGAGTCTGAGGCATAACAAGGTTCCATATCATTGTGAGGCATCATGTTTGACTTTCTGCTCCAGCCACCACTTCTTTGTGCCTACTGGGCATCACTTTGCATGTTGATATTAATCACAAATCACTTGGCAGATTAGACTGAGAGTGTGGGAGTGACTGGCCCATGGTCACCCAGTGACCTTCTTGGCTGAATGAGAGTTTGAACCTGGATCTCTGTGGCAGTAGTATAAAACTCTCACCACTACGCTAATAGATAGGCCATGCAGGCCTCTTGCATGAAGTTAATCAGGTCCTTGGATCAAGTGCTGCTCACTCAAGCTAAACATCTGGAGCTGCTTTCATTGGTTGCCTCAGCAAGTTTCATTTTAAAGACCCCCTTCCCCATTTGTTAAATGAGAATAGGAAACGAACACCCTTAAAAAGAGGTATTTTGAATTGTGCATGGTCTTGGAAAGCATTTGCACATCAAAATGCTATGTAAATAACCTTTTGTAATATAAAACAAAAGGCTTGGCCATTTGTTTCAAATCAGACACTGTAAGTAATGAGATAAGAGCTGCAAAGCCTTGAAATGGTGAGGCTTTCTATAGCTCCTTCATAATTTATGTCCGAGTGTCTCTTCCAAGCATTGGTTATATGGCTAGGAAGTGCCAGAAACATCTCATTTTCTAGGTCATGTAAGGAACTGGCACAGATGCAGTGGATACATTCTGACATTTGCAGACTCTGAAAATCCTGGATGAGTAATTGTGGTAGAAGAGTGAAGTATCTGGAGGGACAAATGTGAGCCCTGCTTATAGTCAAGCAGTATTCCAAACGCCCATCTTCATCTGTCTTCTGACCCACTGAACCAGTTCCTCTAATGAAGTTGTGAAAGGCTAGAGAACCCCAAGTCAAGGATGGAGAGTGAGCTGCCGATAATAACCCTGAAAGTTATGTCCCTGCATATCAAAAGTATGCTGCCAAAAATATAAATAAGGATCAAGAGCCTGTAGGATTCTGTAGTACATAATGGTAAGAGTGCATTGTGGTGGGCTTGTTAAGTGACTGCTGTGACACTGAAGTTGGTTCAGCAGGAATTTGCTAAACTTCCTTATTTGTTGCATCATTTTGTACAGATGTGGAGAGGTTTGCTGCCAATGGGGTCTTATAGGACGCAGTCATTTACCATGTGCCCTTTTAAGTATTCTAACTAATGCTGATGTTGAAATTTTGAATTCCTTTTATATTTATATCCTTTTGTCTACCACTTTGGCCAGGGGAGGGTCTGTTAAGCATACACGAGGCCATTGTGTCACAGTCTGCCTCCATTCCGTTCTGTAGAAAAAAGCAGTGGCGTGTGAACCAATTGAATGAAATACCTTCTTTGTCAGTAGTCTCGTTACTTCCCACCTCAGCGACTATTGGATCAGTGAATCCAGGCACTAATTTTATAACACATCTGTCACTCTCCTCCCAAAATGGGTTGGCAGCTGATGCAGCAGCAAGACTGAGAAGGTCTTTTAGATTCCAAGGTGCCCTGCTATAGGAGCGTTGGAAGTCTGATTTCACTAGCCTCTTGAGACTCCGAATCTCCAGTTTATTGCTGATCGAGCTGTCATGGTGACTGTGTAGCAAACCTTTAGAATGCCTTTGCTGATTAGTAGCTGCATAGCCAGGTCCATCCCACAGTTCCAAGAAAAAATGTAGGCTGAGCCAACCCTTTCCTTAGCTGGTGCTCACATATCACACATATTCCTGGTCCGATTCGGTTTTACAGCGCTAGGGTTTTATTTTTTATTTTTAAGAATGCATCATTCAAAGCAAAACATGTAAGCTTGCTCAGCAATGCACATGCATTTAAACATATCATAGGAATTAGGAGTCAAATAGAATACAACAAACTGCATACTGAGCCATCCATGCCTGGCCCTGCTTAGCTTTACTTAACACAATCCATTCATAATATTCTCATTGAAATCATAAGCAAAACACACACGGGCACCTGAGAGTTAAGCACTGTTCCTAGAATACAAATAGCAGAGCAAATAATGATCATTACCCACAATCCATTGTGGTTTTTTTCAAGTCACTATCATCAGCTCAGTAATACTGTTTAATCCCTTCCCCTGATTTAAAATTCCATCATAAGGAAGTAATGTGTTTCTGTTCTGGGGTTTACTCTGGTAAAAACATTAGTAGATTAACTTTATCTTACCTATTACAGGGGTCTTCTAGGAGTTAGTGCAGCTTATTTATCAAAAAGTGAATAAAATAAAAATTCAAACCAAATTGGTAATATCTGCAAGTGCCTTTCAGTGGGAAGTGCATTTCACTGGTATCAGTTTCAAATATTTGCATAGATCCTGTTGAGTGCTCCAGAGAATGGCTACTATTTTATTTTAAAAAAAGAAATCTATCAATTTAATTGGTTAGAAGAAAACCCATACTTGAACCTGGATTATCTTAGTTTATATGCCAATGTCGTGACTTGTTAAATTTGCTCTATAGTTTGTTCCAAATTTTACATGAGTTCTTTCCCATCTTATTTATAGAAGTACATTTTCGAACCCTTAATAAAATCATGGTCATTGTGTGTTCCTTACTTACACTGTCCATGTAACTCTAGGGCACAGAAAACATTTTATGATGGGAGCTGGAGTCCAGCAATACCTGTGGGCCTCACAGGTTCCTTACCCCTGCTGTTGACTCCACTATCTGGGGTGGGGAAGGGGCAGGTTTTGCTCCCATCTAAACTGTGCCCCCAGTTGTAGTCTGTTTTGCTTTCCACCCTGTGAGTCCATGGCTGCAGTTGGGTACAAGTGAAGGCAAACCCTGCACTTCAGCCTTGACACTGGGAGTAATGGTAGGTTGCGCCTCCTCAACCCAATGGAGTCCCCCCAGCATACCTTTTATTTTCTCTCATGTACATCAATTAGGAGACGTGGGTGGGTGGGGCTGTGGGTTAAACCACAGAGCCTAGGGCTTGCTGATAAGAAGGTCAGCGGTTCGAATCCCCGCGACGGGGTGAGCTCCCGTTGCTTGGTCCCTGCTCCTGCCCACCTAGCAGTTCGAAAGCACGTTGAAGTGCAAGTAGATAAATAGGTACCGCTCCGGCGGGAAGGTAAACAGCATTTCCGTGCACTGCTCTGGTTCGCCAGAAGTGGCTTAGTCATGCTGGCCACATGCCAGGAAGCTGTATGCCAGCTCCCTCGGCCAATAAAGCGAGATGAGTGCCGCAACCCCAGAGTCGGTCACGACTGGACCTAATGGTCAGGGGCCCCTTTACCTTTACATGAATTAGGGTGCATTCTGTACTTTGGGATGCTGTGGTGGTGGAATATGTGTCAGTGCCACTGGGCACTATGTTGGGGCCTCAGTTCAAAAATGTATCATTGCCTATTTTGTGATATTTTGTCAGTTAGTCAATAGTGAGCATTTCTTCTTGTAGCTGCCTTTTCCAGACTTCTGTGCAGATAAAAATGTTTAGTTTACATGTGAAATGGGTGTGTACATTGAGTCTACACTGTTGGAGGAAGACTCTTTTGGGTCAAGAAATGCATAGAAAGCTTTTTGTAGGCTGCATGCGAACAGTGGGCAGGACCAGGTCTCAAAGTGGTCAAGCCAAATGCACATTAGGTACACATCATGCACCTGTATGCATCCAAATTTACAGGTGCAGAACACATAAGCAGACATAGTGAACACAGAGACTCACACACACACACTGTCCCTACTCATCACCTTAACATAGGGATGCTCACTGTGGCATATAGCCTGAGGTAGGCAAAATAGCTTGCTGCATGGGAAGCAGTCAGACTTTGGGCAGAGTTGCACTTGAGTGGTTTGCTTTTCTTTGTGGGCCAAGTGTTCTGATCACACCACAGGGGGTAAAACACCCTCTAATCTGCTCCGTTCAATTCTCATACACTGGCAATGATCACTGAGTGTTCAGGAAACACTGGGAGCACTTGCATTGCCTGCGTTATGGAGGAAAAGAGTGGCAGGAAAGAGCAGCACAGGACACCGGGGGGGAGGGGGGGCTGTCATCAGATTGTAGGATGCTGCTATAGAAAGACTGTTCTATAGTATGTACTGTGTTTGTAGCTAAGGACAAGCATAGTAAAATGTTTCCCCTTTAGGTGGGAGAGAGGTTTCCAAGGAAAGCCCAGCAAGCTGCTATAACCCTATTGGTGCTTGCCCACAAGAAACAAGGTGGCAGCTTGCAAATGATTGTAGAGCACTCAGGGATGCACAAGCAATCTGTGCAAGATGGCTTGAGAGGAAGAAACTGTGCTCTTGGTAAGGGCAAGAGGACTTCCCCCATTCAATTCTTGTATTGTTCTGTGCTTCATTGTGCTCTGCATCCCATTCCTTCTGAAACTGGGTTTAATTAGGAGAGTTGCTAACATTAATTCTGGATTTGGAGCATGAATAGAGTTGTAGCTTTTACATCCTTCACATATGTTCCCTTCTGTGTGGTTGCAAACATGTGCATTGATGTTGCATTAAAGGTATGCAATCAATACGCATAATGTAAGCTTATTTTTGTACAGTGTTCTACATGTGCAAACCTTTCGTGAGTTAGGGACTTCCCCTGCATACGAAGACAAGTTCCAGCGGATGAGCAGGCAAGATCAGTAATGAGTCCAACAGTCAAGAAGGCGGTTACTGCATGTACCGTAAAGGAAAATGAGGGGCAGATGGGGTTCATCAACCTAGGAAGGTAGCCCATCTAGGAGAAGGAAAACTCTAATCCTAAACCTCTGCTGTCTTGCAGCTATAATCATTGGTGAGAAAGGCTTCAGGAATAAACCCTGAGGAAAAATCTGTATCCACTGTCTTGTGGGGCATCTGTGGGAGAAGAAAAGGCTAAGGAGTAAACCCTATGCAAATCTGAAGTCCCCAAGGTGGCGCCCTGTACTACTGCTCCTGGCAACTTCTGCAGCCAAGCTGGTGCCAAATGTATCGCTCTGCTTTCCTTTGGTGAGGCTGAGACAAGGGTATTGTCGTCTGGGCAGCCCAGGACCTCCATACACACTGCTCAGACTTGTGCCCCAGAGAGTTCACTTTGGTGCTGCTAACACAGCAAAAAATCCACAGGTGAGTCTCTGCAGCCATAGTAGACAGTGTTTCTCCAGCAGTTTGACTTCACCCACAGAGGTGCATTTCATTGTCTCTCAAGACAGACAGATGCCAACTACTAGTGGGTCCCTCTGCTACATAATCTTGAGACAACCATGTGCACTATCACTACAAGCTGTGCCCCCCCTTCACAATATTTTATCCATGCACACAACAAAATTAATAATAAACACTGCAAAAACACAGCAAAAGTAAAGTGATGTGCAGATGTGCAATTGAAATGCAGGGGGCAGGGAGGAAGAAGTGAGACGACTCTACAAAATACAGAACTAAAAACATGGAACAATAGAGACCTCCTAATGTGTCACTTCCACTTTGGAATGAAGACCAGATAATCCAGATGTAAAGAATCAGGGAATAAATTCACTTGGCAATTTCAGAAGAATTCCTAGATCTCGGTACTTTGATGTAGGTTTACACATTGTTGAGATGTCTGAATTCTGTTTGGAGACTGAGTGAAGGTATGCCCTGACTGGAATCTGACAGGAATGCTGCGTGGACCTTTGTTCTTTCCTAGAATGGGTTTTGGTATCCATTCCAGCTTCTTCAGTCCATTCTGTAGTTTGGCAGCTCTGCCCCCAAATGTTTCATCGTTCAGCGTAGATGACCAGGGATTTGTGGAAAATCCAAGGCATGGAGCTGCCTTTCTATTGGTGTGGGAAAAGGCTTTGCAAAGAATACTGGCAGTGATACAGCTTGGTTCTAATAGAAATCTGTGAACATAGCATCTCCTTTTCCATAGTATAAGGTGGAATTTGGAGGCACAACCATGAAGTGTAGTAACTATCAACTGAAAGGCCACATAGTTAAAATGAGGAACCAGTTGGAAGTTAAAACCCCACCAAGGCCTCTCATGAATATCTTTGCAAATAACCTCTGTTTATATGTTATTGTGCAGTATAAAAACGTCACTCCCCAAAGGTAACCAATATCATGTACCTTTTGAGTGCTTAACCTAGTTTGCTATTAGCGTACTTCACTTAGGAGTGGGGGGAGGGCATTGCCAATGTAAGAGCTGTCTTTGAATGCATTGACACTGGCATGTAGAGAAAGCCTTTCCTGTATTTTGCATTGTCTCTCTTTCCTTGGAAGGGATTATCATGTAGGTTGTATGTGCTGCAACAGTGAGATCGAAGTAAACAGAAGAGGGACTGTTGAAAGTGAGATAGCTGTGATAGTATGTGGGGGCTGGGACTTTTTTACAGCAGGCTTTATTGTAACCAGCTTTTTGCCTTATGCCAGACTCCTCTCACTTTCTCCTTTGAGATGTAGATTGCGACATGGATTCTGACATCTCTTCCAGAGGAATGAGCTTTAGGTAAAACAGATAATGTACCAGTTCCTGCAAGATGTATTGCACAGTAGCTCTAGATAAGTTCTTATTTTCCCCTCTTTGAAAATACTTTACTTTTGGCAGGCTTATTAATAAGAAAATCGGCCTTTCTGCATTCAAGGTGGAATTCATTTTCATGGACAAAGGCCCTTTGTTGGGAGCTGGCTCTGTTCCTGAAGTGGGATGGAGATTGTTCTGAAGATAGCATTGATTTTTGTCCTTCAGGAGACTCCAGTAAGAGCAAGCCTTTTTGTTATTTTTGGAATCCTTTAAAGGCCTACTAGAAGTTGAAAGGAAATTGTTGTTCAAAGGTGAGGTTTATAACCTGGTTGACTATATATAGGAAGAAATCACCATCTGATATCCAACTTGCACGAACAAGCACCAAGAAAATGCGTTGAGTGCATTGTGTTTTTTGTTTAAATCTGATCAACAATATTTTGGTCACAAAACTCAGTTGGTTAAGGTGACAAAATGCACCTGATATTAAATGAAGTCAAGAATAAGCTGCCTTTTCTAAGAAACTTACTGCCACCTTTCAAGAAGGTACGTTGTGCTTCGGCTAGCAGAGGAAAATACCTTATCATCGACTTCCAGGTTGTCAAGGTGCTTAATCATAACCTTTGAGATGTGGCCGCTTGCACTCTGCTGGTGCAAAGAACCATGAATGAAAATCAAATAAGCATTTAACGTGGTGTTTTTCAATCTTTTTATTCATTGATGAAGCCTGGTCTATTGGATTAGGTCTTTCCGTAGCAATATTAGCAACGGGGGTTTTGAGATGTAAGGGAATAACCTTTTAGTCATTGCCACTTGCTTTACTAGCTGATGTTACCTGCCAGCTAATCTGCCGTCCTTGTATTTTCTTCAGACTGTCTTCTTTGTAACAGGAAGCTCAGGGAAATGGTTGGCAAGGTTTTGAAAGTGTAATCATGTATAAAAAACAAATCCATTGCTAACACTGGATACCCCATTGTACCAAGCAAGATGAGAGTAAAAGGAGATTAGCTGAAGAAGGAAATGTGCTGCACTCACTTTCTTTCATGGGTAGCCTGTGAAAGGAAAAATCTTTCACAAAATACTGAGAGGAAAAGGGTTAAAAGGAAAGTTGTGCAAGAGTGGCCAACATATCTGAGATTACTGGTATTCTTTACACAATATTTGATGACATCCAGGTGAAATATTTGATGACATTCAGGTGAAATTTGTTCCAGGTGAGATTGGGGCAACTGCATTTTTGGGCAGCAGGTAAGAATACTTCTAAGTATCCAGAGAAAATACAAGTTGTCTGAGAATCTTTCCACAACAGGTGCCAACTGAATTAATCCTCATGACAGACTAGAAGCAAACAGAAGCAGCTTTTCTTCAAGACGGCAGGTCCAAATCCCAAGGGGAAATTTCCATTGGATCCAGTGATATTACACCAGATCTTTGGAAGTCTTGTGTACGGCCTTGCAGTGGATGCGTGGAAGGTGAATGGGATACTTCCCTTTTCCTACTTCCTAAACACACCAGCAAACTTTCCAGATTCTGCTGAACGTAATTGCACATACTTGAATTAAAACAATCTTTAGTATCAATTTGCAAATGAACATTTCATTAAAGATATGGAATACATATTTGTTTGACTGCACCTAGGTACCTGCTGCTATTTTTAAAGCAGCTATTTAAAACCTGCCCACAGGCTTGCCTACATTAGACTCACATGGCAACTCCTCGACAGTCACTCAATTTAACAGCATCACCCTCCATTTTTGCCCCTTGGAGTTAGAGAATTTTAGAATACATAATGCCTCTTCCCACTCCATTCTAATTAACATGGGGTTTTGCACACTAAGCTTTCATTAGAGGCAACCAGGTCAAGCTGACAGTGAATTTCTGATGTGTGGTCAGCAAACAAAGATCTGCTTAGGTTTGTCTTTACAGTTTTGCTCCAGCATTTCTATACTAATAGCGACGGAGGAAGTTCTATTTTTAGCTTCAAAGCTGCATCCCTCACAACACCAGCAGTGAAGCTTCCAGCAAAGCTCTTTAATTCCTTGTCAGAATGAACTTAATTAAATCCCCTCTGGCTTTTTTTTTTTTTAAGTAATCTAGTAAGTATGTGAATCTAAATTTGGAAGTTTATTATATCCTGAATTTTATTATAAAGCTTTTACTCAATAAGGCAAATAATTACTCAAGTCTCCCGCTTCCCTTTCTGTCTTAGAATTTGTATATGATTTTTCTTTTCTTTTTTTTTAGGCAAGGAAATGCCCAGAAACAAGTCATCCTTTGTTGCATGGGTGGGGTGGGATATGCATGTGTAATCCATAGCACTGAGATCAGCTAAAAATGGAATGCAAATGAACACTTTGGATTTGTAGGATTGACAGTTTAAGCTCAGGGTTCCTGAGGTACAGCCTGTGTTAAAATGGGGCAACCCCCTTTCTCCAGCGATACGGAAAGTAGGTCACTATACAGCTGGTCCAGAGAGAGAGAGATTAAAGAATTTTATCTCCAGGAGGTGACTCAAGAGGCAAGAAACTAGCATGTACTCACAGGCTCTTTGCACATCATAAACTTAAACTTTCAAGATATTTAAAGGTGCATGTAGCAGGTAATAACTGTTTCTGAAGATACAGTCTATCTTTGCAAGAAAATCAAGGTATATCTGAAATTCCTCTGAAATTCAGAAGCCAAGTTAGAAACAGCTTCAGTGAGATAGGTTAGCAAACAGCTATGATGGTAGTGGATGCTTCCTAATGCCCTGCTTATTTGATCAGCAATAGATGACCTCCTGTCAACCAAATTCTTCTCTGCAGGTGTGTGCTATCACATTCACACCATACCATTAAAGCACATTTAAAGCCCTTTAACAGAGCCCCCACAAAGGTAGAATTTTGAACACTCTTAACAAACTACACCATAAAAATCTGGTATGGGTATGTGAGCAAGGGTTCTTTTCCTTGATACTTTTTGCTTCAGAGGGAGTGAGGGGTATGCCTAGCCTCAGCACTGTTACCAGGCAAAAGACCACTGGGAATGTGGGATATTTTCCTGTCCCAGCTTCCCCTGTGGGCTGCTTCTGATCTACCCAGCAGAGGTGGCTTGGGTGACCTTCGTGCTTCCTCTTCCTATGGAATGTGGGGAGAGGAAGCACAAGCAAGTAATGCTTCTATCTCTAACTCTTTCTGCCAAAAAAGGTTTCAGACTGTGCTGATCCTGTCTGAGAAAGGGAAGAGGGCATTCCACAATACCTTAATTTAGCAGTAGAACATTAAAAGCTTCTGTGGCTTTTAATCCCCTGAAATAATAATGTTCAAGTGAGAAACCTGAATCTTTCAGACTACTGCAACATCCCAAGTAGCTGTTTTAGGGGAACTCTTGATTGTAAAAATCAGGTAGAAATACAAATAATAAATTAGTAGAGATGAAATGAATAACCTTGCAAATCCACAAATGTTATTGATCACACTATGTATCAGCATGCTTTACCCACATGTACTGTATATTAGTGTCCCCTTACCAGCAGAAAAATTAAAAATCTCTACCTGGTTGCCTGAAGCTGAATCTTGCTTTCCATTGGCAACCAGAAGTGTGCCTGTTTACAAGTCTGCATCGTATGATGGAATAAAGCAGAATAACCATGTGTTAACCAGCCTCTATCATAAGCAGTTTAAGGCTCAAAGGGTGGCACTGAATTTTCCCATCTTTTGCACTTGGTATTATCCTCTTCCCTGCCCCCAAATGTTGAAGGGTATATCTGGTCTACCAATTCTAGACATTGTTAGCCGTGCAAATATTAGAGTTCTCTGACTGTTTAAGATGGATTCCTGTTATCGTAGTCTGCAGATCCTAACATCAGTACGACCCGTGACCTTTCCATTTGAGATATGGATGTATGAAGATTTACATTACTTCTTTCTAGATAAACACAGAGCCATATAGCAATACTCTGATAGGTTTTTATCTAAATCTGAAATAACAGCAGTGCAATAGGTATATCCGTGTGCTTTTTGGATTAGCTTGGTTCACACTTTTTAGAATAAGTGACACTACCGTATATCTTTTGCTGTTTGAGAATGGGATAAGAGTGCTTGCACAGGCTGCTGAGTTTTGAGTTTTAAGTTAGAATTCTATTGTCTTGCACTCCTGTGGGTTTTATGTATGGTATTGTAGATAGTTTATGTGTATTTGCACATGTTTTCCTGACTATGTTAATAGAAGAAATTCACTCACACACTAAGAGTTTCTTCAGAAACTATGCCAGGCATGGCCAGATGGCAAACACCACTTGGCTGTGGAATATGGCCTGTAAAGGGTTAAAAGGAGATTGACTACAACCATTGCACCTTCTCTGACTCAGTGGGTGAGATTTAGCTTGTATATGAGTGTTTTCAGTCCTCTAGCAGCTTGTATATGTTGCTGAAATTTGGGCCAAAAATAAACAACCCCGGTTTTGCACATTCTCCCAGTTGGTACAGTTCCAGAAGTTGGCTAAATGGCATTTAGCTGATTACATTCAAATCTAGACTGCACAATCTGATGTCTGCCATTAGAGCTGTAGACTTGCCACCAAAATGTAGATTAGTGGCATAACACATTATTGTGGTTGCTCACGAGTATGTGTGTGGAAAGGATTGGCATTTTACCCCCAAATAAATTCTATATGTCCTTTTAGTTAATTTGAGGGCATTTAATATATTTTTCCCCCCAAATTTCCTTATTTTCAGTTACTTTTAATTTTTTTTGCCTCTGGCTTTGAACTCTTATCTCCTGTTTAAGGTTTTTAGAACTTAGCACCAAAAGTTCCCTAAACTTGGTTTAGAGGATATAGGTCTTGTAGTGTACATCCTCTGTCAATTCTCCTGCAGATTAATGCAGCAGCAAAAAGAAAACTCACACAACTTTCAAGCAGTATTTCAGTTGGGTGGGAATTTTTTCCAAGGACCAAGTCTGATTCTCTCTCAGGCTGCTTGTTTTCCTTCAGCCTAATGGCCAACTTTGAACTGAAGCATGCCCATACCCATACACTGCTTTATGTAATGGGAGGGCAACATATGCAGCTCTTAACTCCCTCTAATTTTTATTTTTATTTTAATTTTGTTTACTTTTCAACAAGGAGGATCCTGGGTCTCTGAAAGGTTCATAGTTGGTGTCTGTGTGCTCCTTGATCAGTCTCTGTCACTTGAGGAACAGGTAGTCTCATTGGCTAGGAATGCCTTTTACTAGCTATTGCTGTTCTTGAATGGGGATAGCCTGGTCATTCATGCATTGATTACCTCAGGAGTAGATTATTGCAATGTGCTCTATGTGGGGCAAGCCTTGGGCTTAGTCCAGAAGTTACAGCTGGTACAAAATGCTGTGGCTAGACGGTTGGTGGGGACCGTTAAGCAGGGTTCTAATATTAATTTACAGGACTTGCAACAACTCGGGCCTAGGATACCTTAAGGACTACTGGATACTTTATATACCAGCCCAGTCACTGAGATATTTGTAGGAGTCTTATTCACCAGGAGCGCTGCATCCAGTATTTTGGGCCACAGTCTGTGGAATTCCCTCCCAGCTGAGATCAGACAGTCCCCGTCCTGTTCAACCTGAGATGCTTGGTATTTTAAGGAAGTTGTATTTTGCCTGTTTATGGGCTCTGCCTATTTCTGAAGTTGTATTTTGCCCTATGATTTTTATCTTTGATTTTTATTTTATTTTTGGTATTCAACACCATATTATTGGTTGATGAATTCATCAGTCCAATAATGTGTTGAAAATAAATAAAAAACCATGGGTTAAAACCTAAGTAGTTCTATAAACCACTTTCCATGGTGAAAGGTAGTCTATAAATACTGGAAATATATCTCCCCTCCCCCAAACTTTGACTCCAGTCATGTCCACATACTTAGAATCCACTTTATTAGACATATGAATAAAACACAAATGTTCATAACAGAGTAGCATGGAAGCCACTTCCACACAGATGAGTCTCAGTATCCTTTACTTTGTAAAAGGATTGCCATGGTTCCTTCCCATACCAGAGGGATTTGAAACCACCCTAAAATTAGACAGCTCTAAAGGATTGACTGTTTCTGTGCTGCACATTGGCACTATTCAAGTATTTACAATTCTGCAAAATGAGCAAATCTCTTGGGTCATCTATTAATCAGGGTACATGCCACAGAGATGGTGCTTATCATCTTAAAGCATGAGAAATGCAGGGCAGTAGTCCTGCCATGGGACTATTTGGCTGTCTGAAAGATGCAAAAAAGCCAAATGAAATAGACACGACTTTCTCTCTCTCTCTCAAATGCTTCTCATCTCTCTTCCCTGCCCCTCTTGAGCAAATTAAGATTCTTCCAGAGAATGATTGGGAAATCTGGCAAATTTGCTATATTTATTATGGGCTAGGTTTTCAGATGGGCTTTTCTGAAGTGAACATTTTAAGGCTGCAGTCCTGTGCACATTTACCAGAAAGTAAGCCCCACTGAACACAGTGAATATGCTTGATGGTTGTGGCACATGACTTTTGGCCCCAAGGTTTCACCGAAAATATTTGAGGGGGGTGTTACTGGAGCATCTTGGGGAAGGAGATTGAGAGGAGAAGTAAAATTGTGTGCCAACAAATAAAGCCAAAATATTGTGTGGATAAAGCAAATAGGGTAGAAAAGAGTACTGCCATTTGCAGATGTGAAGCACCAAAAGAGAATTTTGAATCTTCAGGTTGGATTCAACGAAGTAGTTTTGCTAATGGGACTCAGCGTAAGGGGACAGGCAGGACATGATTCCCTCCCTGGCACCCCCACCATATTGGCTTTCAGGGTGGGAAGAACCCCCAGAACAACACGCGGGGAAAGGAGAGGGGAGGCCATTCCAATGGGCAGAAGTTCAGTCTGGGGAACTCACTAGTTCTGACCTTCAATAAATCTCAATCATTCAGTCTCCTCTTCTGCAACATTGAAATGATGGAGATGTCTCCACACAGGGTTATTGTGCAGATGGATTACCCAGGGGGCACAGTGCTGATTAACCAGCATGAGCTACAAATCACAATAACCACCTCTTTATAACATAATTGTATATCATAGTCCTGGCTATGTACGTTTCTGAAATCCCCTATAGGCATGTTGTTGTTTACTTTGTTTAATTATTTTCTGGTTTTTACACTATGTAAAAGTCTGTGTTTGGCCCTAAAATTACAAAGCATGTGCATCATATTGCAATGAGTATGATAATGTAGAAAAGTAGATGGCATCAGTATAAAATGATGGCAATCAAATGCTAAAAACAGCTGCCGGGTGTGAGAGGAAGCTTGCTGCTTCCCAGATTTAACTCTCTCACTTGGTGACATTTGGGTACGACTCATTAAAATGTTTAGAAAATCAATAGGGTTTGCCTGATAAGCTACCAGATGGCTTCTCTTGGATAGCCACAAGACAGCCTCCATGGCTACCACTAAACTGTGGAACAGTATATAAAAAGCCTTGACAGCTATAGATTGCCTTTGCTGTGTTACATGTGCTTAAGTTTTCATGCTGTAGCTAAACAAAGTGATATAAACCAGGAGTTATAGCTGGCCAGCACACAATTCCCCATGCTCACAGGACGTGACCTTTTAGAGATCAATTTTATTTGTTCTAATACGGATGCAATTTTATAGAGCAAATAAGTTCTGGAATCTCTTCCTCGGCAGGTGCTGGGCAAATAACAGAGATGAAATATATAGCTATTTCTCTTTGCTTTGCTTTTCAATTATATGTAAGAATCTATTTACTACTAGTAGAACCTTCAGTAATTGGATACTCAAGTGAAAATGCAGCTTTACACCCCAAAATGAATGGGATCATAAAGGCTAAGATGAAAGGAGTCTTGGAGAGCTGGATTTTATTTATATAGGGCTTTTCTAACATGCTCAAGGTGTTTTGCACACATTACAATCCTTACAACCGTCCTGTAAGGTATGTCAGTAGCATTATCCCAGTTTTATACCTGGAGGCTAAGAATTAGAGACCTAGAGCTGATGCATCATGCTCTTAACTGCTATAGCAGGAGTAGCCCAATGTGGCACTGTCCAGATGTTGCACTACCAACTTCTGTCTCCCCTAATTATTGGCCGTGCTGGCTGGGGCTGATGGGAACTGAAGAGTCTTATCAACCTACAGGGGGCACCCTTTTTAAAATTAAATCACAGTAATACACCTTATGTGGGGCTGCCCTTGAAATGTGTCCAGAAACTGCAGCTGCTGCAACAGACAGGATTTCTGCTGTCTGCTTTTCTGCCCATGTTACACAGGCCCTTCTTAATATGAACTGGCTTCCACTCTGTACTTGGACCCAATTGAAGCAGTAGCAGATTCTGTGCAGCTAACCTGACCTCCCTCCTGCTGTGTCATTGCTGCATACTGGGACAGGGAGGGAAGAGACTGTGGTGAAGTCAGTAGGGTGCAAATCTGCTGGCGGAGCCAATCCAGAGTGGAATATTTGTACCACAACACCCTCACTGCCTCATCACCCCACCCAGTCTCCATCAAAGTATGCAGAAGCAATGCATCCAGAGGGAGGTCAGGTGGCTGCTGTGGCCCCACTGTGGCATCCACTACTGACTTTTAAGGTGGCCTAAATGTCCTGGGACCAGGATATTTGAATGAGTGCCTCTTCCAGCATGAATACCTTCATCAGTTGCAATCTCCTATGGTGGTGAACCAGGGCCTCCCAGAGAATGTCAGGTTATGGGGCAGCAACAAACAGGCCTGACACCAGCATCTGTGCTGTGTTCTGCCACCCAGAGATGTGCAGTCAGGATAAGCAAGAGGGCTTTTTGGTGTTTCCCACCTTGGGTTGTCTTGTTCTTTTATGTGTAGTGGGGTAGGACATTTCTCTTCCATCAAGCTTCTATATTCTTATCTTGCCTGGTGTTGGACTCCAAATATTGTGGGTTATTTTTAATGCTCACCCAGTAATGTTAATTGTAGTGTTTAATTGTAGTGTTACCTTGCATTTTATACTTCTTTTTATATGATTGTAAGCCACCTTAGGCACTTTTCTTAGTTCATAGAGTCAATAATTGAATGATTTAATAAATTAAGTTGATAATCTCTGGTGCATTATTGCCAGTTCCAGAACTAAGAACAAAGCGCTGAGTTTGTTTTTTCTCTCTGGCCTTGCATAAGAACCAACTTCAAAACTTGCACATGCACTTCCTTAGCTTGTTTTGTTAAGACACGAGTGCATAAGAGCAACTTATTTCTCTCCACACAGAAACTTCTCAGATGTGGAGGAAAGATCTGTTTTTGAAAAGATTTGTTTTGTCAGTAAAATTGCAACCTTTTTCTGATATTGCCTTTTGACTTTAATAGGGTTAATAGGCAGAAATTCAGCAGGTGTAGTTTTGGCATCATTAGATCTTCATGCTGGAGACCCTGTGCTCGCCACTGTTTAGCTTGTCACAGGGAGCAGGGAAGAGACATGCTTACCAAGGGCCTGATTTGACTCTGAACACCTGAAAATACTACAAAGAAGGACATGCTCAAGGTCACACTGGCATAGCAGGGAACAATGTCCAGTCATATTAATTCATAATTTGTGGGGAAGATTGCTTTCCCTCCTGTCTTAAGATGTACCACCTCTAAAACAACAGGAAGGCAATGTTGAGAGAACTGTAGCTAAATAGAAAGCTTCACCAGCACCTGCATTGTCTTGCAGAATCTGGAATTTAAAAGCAAAACGAATTTTTTGTTGTTCCTGAAAACATTTCTACACTCCGTTAATATAGCTCATTTGATATTGTTCTGCAAAACACAGAGAGCCTGCATGTTTAAATCAACAACTGTCTTTGAACATCACATGTAAAAGGGGGTTTGAAATCATCACAGTATAATTGACTCTGTGGTCAATTGACCAGACACTACTGCAGCTAAATTCTGGATAAGGCCCATCCACAAACCAAACATGGAAGCCTTGCTTTGGATAGTTGCAAATTTATTCATGCTACTTGTTTACCTTGCCGGTGACATTGATGATGAAGCATTAGAGTATGTGAAATCAAATAAAACATGGAAAACAAAAACAAGCCTTTCTGCAATTCTGCAGTGCATGGATCACTGTGGAGGCTGAAATATAGGTGGAAAAAAGAAAGGGATCAAAATGCTCTCCATTCAGCTTACTGGAGCAGTGGGGCAAATCAAAATGTACTGATAAATAAGACCCACTCTGAATACTGAAGAACTAATGTGATACTTCATCACTTGCCAAACAGATTTCCTCTAATTTGTGTGGATATGCATGAGAGAAAGAGAAATGTAACAGTGGAAATTACAAAATAAAAGTGATATAAAAATGATGGATCTTTGTAATTGTGCAATTAATCATTTGTTTCAAATTCACTGCATTACAGAAAGCATATTTTCTAATTATGCTAAGCATACATACAATAAAGAATGTCTCTGTAGCTAAGTATTGTCATGGAGGCATACAGTTTTGTAAATCAGGTGTGTAATTTTTCATGCTTTGCATATCTTTCAAAACTTAGCAACATATATTCTTTGCTGGATTTTCTAAATTCACAGGATAAAAATAACTAAGGTCTAGCCTACATAAGCAGCAGAAGAGTAGATTATACAACATCAGAGTTCAAGTACAAATTTTTCAGGGAAACCTCTTCCTGTTAGTGGTTTCATCTCCAGCATCAGGATTAGAGCCCTGAAGCTGGTCCAGCTCCTTAGCTGGAGAGATTACAGCTTCTGCCTCTATTCTGTACTCCTGGCTCATCACACCCTCCCTGTGTCAGTTACTAACTTTCAGCCAACGTGGCTGCTGCCAATGTAGTTAGTCTCACATTTAGCTTGGCCCTTAGTGCTTCAGAGCTGTTACAGAATTCTTATGGGGGAAGTCCTTCTGTGCATGAAGCAGAATGTCATCCAACATGCTGACCTTTTTTAAATGTTCTGTGCTTTGCCTGCTTATTTTCTATATATTGAGTGGCTTACAAAGACACAGAAGCAGGTGTAGAAAAGGTGGCACTTTTGAGATCATCATTGATCAAAATGGTACATGAATTTGGTCTGCTGTTTTTGTATCAGCTGGGATGCTATGGTTTTCTCACATGTGTGCGCCCAGAAAAATGCACATGTAATGTTCTGCAATCAGATTGCATGATGATTCCTATAGGCAACTGCTTTTCATGTAGAAACTTTGAAGCAGACCATAGTGTTAAAAGATTGTCTCCTATTTAAAAAGGTAAAGGGACCCCTGACCATTAGGTCTAGTCATGACCGACTCTGGGGTTGCGGTGCTCATCTCGCTTTATTGGCCAAGGGAACCAGCGTACAGCTTCTGGGTCATGTGGTCAGCATGACTAAGCTGCTTCTGGCGCACCAGAGCAGTGCACAGAAAGGCCGTTTACCTTGCCGTCGGAGCGGTACCTATTTATCTACTTGCACTTTGACATACTTTTGGCAGGAGCAGGGACCGAGCAATGGGAGCTTACCCCGTCGCAGGGATTCGAACCGCCAAAGAGGTAGTAAAAAGTAGTAAAAGGTGATCCATTAATGGCACCAGGAAGTAAATAGCATTCTAGGAGGCAAAATGGAATGCCTTTTTAGCCTTGCACAGAAAGTATTAACACTTTTATGCTACAGTGAATACCTGCTCCAAGGTACTTCGTAAAAATAAGAACATTAAATTGAGCTGTTGGTAGAGTCTAGAGTCGTTATCAGCTTCCTTGAATGAGTTCATAATCTCTCTGGCGAAAGTGCAGAGGAAATCACTTCTCAGATTGAGATAGACCCATCTTCCTTTTAGAAATCTCTTTGCAGAGGTCTGAAAATTTCCATCAGTCTCTCTTGCCATGAGGCAACTATTGTGCCAAATTACTGCCTAGTGGTGATTTCCCTGGACTTCACAGAGTATATGATTGATTCAAAGTAAAAATGCAAGGGTCTTTGAGCAGATGTTATCCCTCCCTATCATGAGAAGTTGTGAATCTCTCATTTGATTGCAGCCTGATACCAGATTTCATGCAAATAGAGGTGAAACACCTCTGGAGCAGCCATTAATTCTGTCCCCCTCCCACCAGTGATTTTCCTAGTGTAAGGAAGAACCACAAGGTTGCTGTTCTAATTCTTGGTTTAACACACTCTTCAGTTATCAGAGATAACATTATTCATGGCCTGGCCAATTAAAAATGATAGCTCCCCCCCCCTCCAAGCTGGCATGTTTCATGTTTGCAATGTGAAGGTCAGTTTGTCAAATTTGAGACCAGTATGGGGCACCCACCATTTGCACAGGAGATTGCCAGTTGGTAATTGTCAATCTCCATCATTTCCTGACAAAGGGGAGTGGAAAGAAGGGGAGCATGGAGAACAAGAGGATAAATGAAAAAACGAATTCTGTGGTTTCAACCCTTGGCCTGTTGACCTCCTGATCTCTTTAGCACAGACGGTGTATGTTTAATGAAGGGACATATGTATGGCCCCGAGACACACACTTTACATTCCAATGGGTTTAGAAGGGCCAAAAGTCCATATACTCAGCAGGAGAGGGAAGGGGGAAACCCAGGAAGAATGGCAATGGAATTAATTCAAGACTTGCATGAGGAACCGAGCTTGTTGTATATGGCGGAGCCTGAATCAAAGCTGGAATCTTTGTCATTCTGGCTTTAAATCTGAGCAAAGACTGGAAAACAGTCTGTTGTTCCTCAACTAAAGAGTAGAAGAGGATGGAATGAGGAGGCTACTCTATTTTACAGGAGCTTATAACTGACATGGTCCTAATTATCAAATTACTGCTTACATTTTAAAAGCCTCCTTACCTATTCTTTGTTCTTGTACACACACCTTTTGTCCCTCCTCTGTTTCCATATTTCCACTGTTCAGAACTGTGCACACTACATCCCACATAAAGTTAGGGTGCAGTCCTTGTTGGGGTAGGCACTGCTGAAAGCAGAGGGGCTTGCTTCTGAATAGACATGGATAAGGTTGTGCTCTTAGATTATTTGCCAGCGTAAATGATACCGTGTTTCTTCGGCTTTCATTCATCATTCTGCTTCTTTTAGTCATGGCAAAGCACAAGGAGTTTTGCATTGCAGTGACACTCCATTCACCCCAACTGGAAATCTTGCTCAGCTAGTTTAGGTTGTGTCTCCTGTACTGATAACAAATTTGGGCTCCTCTCCCCATATGTGGTCACAAGCAAATGCTTAGATGTATAAACGTGCTTTGTTGGATTGTTTTAATTGAACATTTAATCTCCTGCCCTTTTGGTGTTTCTGCACCATTCGGCATCTAATAACAATTAAAGCCAACCATAAAAAAACAGTATTTTTTATAACATAATAAAAACAGAAATGCGGTAGATAAAACCGAGTCATTGAATAAAAAGTATCTATCCAATAAATGCCTGCCGTGTTAGGCATTGCCATACAGCAAAACACCAAATGTGTGGGTTAGCTAAGCCTCCCAGGGAAAAAGATTCCACGATTTTAGGTAGGTGCAGCTGCAGAGAAGGCCCTTTTATAAAAGTCAAGCACATGCATTTTGCCTTAAAAAATGGTTCCCAATATAAAACGCAGTGTATCAGTAGCTCAAATTCTTATTTGATGAAATGGAGAACTGTGCTTCTAAAAAAACCCATTCTCAGCTGAGTTTTGTAGAAAGTACTTAATAGTAATAATCTTACACAATAGCTTGTACTGTAATTCTCATGTTTATACTCTGCCTTTTGTGTAATTGGCCTGAACCATAGTGGGTGATGAAGCCTGTGGCTAACAGACATTTTGTCAATCCCATAGTTGAAACAAAGTGAATTTTTCTGTCTAGACTGGAATTTTCTCAGGTACATTCAAAAGTTTTGGTTAACTATATATAATGATGGTTTGTCAAGCAAGGATCCAGTCTTTCTTCATAGTTTGCAAGCGTGTGCCATTTTGAATTATCATTCTTTAAAACGCCACCAGCTCAAATAAAGAAATTTGGTTATCCGTAGCAAGCAGTAAGATACGAACATATACATACAATGCACATCTGTGATTGGGCAATAATGTTCGAGCCATTTTTGCTGATGAGCCCAGATGCGTACTGAGTTTAATGCAGTGGAATTGATTTCTGTTTGCTAGCCTATCATTCCCCTCAGCAGGGGAAAATCAATACAGATCAATCATGTGTGATTTTGCATGCCATTAGATCCTGATTTAACCTCTGTAGCCCCCTCCCCTACTGTGGACCACACAGTTTGAAAGAAGATTGATTGCTTCAGATAATCTGGGCATGACCCTTCCATTGAAACATCGGGAATCATTCCCTCCTTCCCTAATACTTTTTAACCTAATTATTAAACACAGGGTTCTTGAAACTCTGCCATTTCACTTCTACGTAATTTGGAATTGTGGGCAGGAATTCAACTCTGCAATGAGGGCATATTAATAGCTAAGCAGAAATTTTGCTTGGGGCTACAAGCATTAAGCAATTCGTTGTTCTGACTAGCAAGGACTTAGGTGTTGCAAAGGGCCTGCGGACTGCACAGAAACACATTTCCCCTTCTTCCTAAGCCAAATTTTGTGGGAAAAGGAAATGTGAAGATGAGCTTTTCTTCCAGTTTGTCCCTAAATTAGTATGTAAACTAACTTCCCAGGAGGATACTTCCATACCTTTCCTTCTAGTGGTAAGAATCACAGACAAGAGAACATGGTATTGCCCATGGGGGGGGGGGCACTGGGTGATATCCAATGTCATTCATATTTGAAGTAGATCCATTGAGCTCTACGGTCTTAAGTTACTTCAGTTCAACCATTTCAATGGGTCTTCTCCAAATATGTCTAGCATTGCCCAGTATGTCTTTTAATCTGGATCTTCTGTAACATTGAAAGGGATTGAACTTGTTGCTTTGAGGGTAGTTTGACTCTGAAGTATGTTACTGTAATTTGAAATAATATGTATTTCCAAATTTGGTGATTCATGGTAGCTTTCATTGGCCAAACTGAAAGTGATTTCACACTACAGAGAATTATCTTCAAGATCCTCAAAGGCAGGCAACCCCAAACTCTGCCCTCCAGCTGTTTTGGGACTACAACTCCCATCATCCCTAGCTAACCGGACCAGTGGTCAGGGATGATGGGAAGTGTAGTCCCAAAACAGCTGGAGGGCCAAGTTTGGGGGTGCCTGCTCAAAAAGATGCCTATATTATATATACACTGTGAAAATATAGTCATGGCTATATAAGGTGTGCTGGAACCTTAATGGTGAGACTTGTAGTCGTATGGACTGCTGCTCTTTTTGGTGTGTCAATCAAGGATAAAGATGTCCGTGCTGCAGCACGGTTCTATTGTCCCACTTTGGACAGACCATTAATTCTCCCTCTTCTAGCCTGGTTATAAATATTTCTGAGTCAAAACCTATCACTTTACCTGGATACTGGACAACAGCTAGTCTTGACTTTGTTGGCCCTGGTGTTGTGCAACTTTGCCTGTCTTCCTGTGCTCTTCATCTTGGGCAGATACTTCTTTGCTTATTGTCCATGGCTGGTAAATGACTTTTTTGGGTTGCCTTTTCTGTATAATGCCTTTAACCTCTTACCAGTGATTCCTAAAGCTCCCTGGCATTGCACAGATAGCCTACCTGTAGATGATTTGGTTTCCTATGTCCTAACCATCAACTCAACAGATATAGGTAGACATAACCCTGCATTTTGTTATGTTTTACTTGCGACCATCCATATCATATCATAGCTGATTTCACTAGGATAATTGTTAATGTAATTCTTGTTTTAAATGGCCACTGCTGATGCCTAGAATCACATTTGGTAAAATGCTTGCAAAAGGAGATGGGATGAGCAGCATATCCTCTTTCTTATGATGCAAAGTGCCACAAACTAAAGCCTGAAAACTTATTCTGTAGTTCAGAGCTGTTCCTAGACTTGAAACTGTTTGTCTGAGGCCTTTTATCCAGTCTCTAGACTGGCAGACTCTGAACTGTTATTTCCACAATCTCTCTGAGGAAGCATAAACATAATTTTTCAACTGCTGGCCTTTGTTCTGTATTGCTGGCCTAGAGCACATATCAGATTTTATTTTAAAAGAAATGGTTTTTCAGAAAGGATTTGCATGAGAGAATGAATATGTATCCTTTTGATACATATTCACTGTCATTTTAATGAACTCAACAGAGAAGCTTCTACTGAATGTCTTTGGGTACAGTTCTTCAGAGGTGTCTTTTGGGGGGAGGGGTTCACTCACACCCACCCTTGCAGTCTCTAAGATGACTGTCAGGGACCAGAGGTATATGCTGAGTGTCTGTCAATTGTGGGGATCAAGCCAAGGGTCCAGCAGCCCCAAATGTTGTTCCTTTCCATTCTCTCAATACCTATAATTTTCCTTTTATTTCCTTGTGTTTATTTTATCCATCAAAACACCACGAAAGCTCTCTCTTAGATTTAAATTCCCTTCTGTGGTTGCTGGAACACTGCAATATCCCATTGGCTGCCTTTATTACAGTCACACAGCAGGCCTGGGACATTGGGGATTATTGTACAATCAGTCAGCCTGGTCAGTGCTAGCATCCCTATTCCTTCAATAAATCTGTTGTCCTTTTTCTGTTTGGTGGGCTTAGAGAGGGGATGTGCAATGAGTTATTATCCCACACTTATCAGCATTAAACTGGATTTGACAACTCATAGCTTGGGATTTGAATGATCTAAATCCTTCATCGTTTGGCAGCCCTGAGGTTTCCTGGGGGCTTTTTTAAATGGTACTTCTCAATTTATCATCTGCAGGGTTGGAATCCTTATTTATGGTCAGTGCTGGATTTAGGATGGTGCAGCTGGTCCCCCACACAGGATGCCAAGATGAGGAAATGCATAATAATAATAATAATAATAATAATAATAATAATCCTATATTTATATGGGTACCTACTGAGAAGATTTATAAAAAAGCAACCAAAAGGAATTACTGTGAAAATAAGAAATATTGGGGGGGGGGGCAAATTTTGTCCTGATTCTGGGTGCCATATTACCAAAGTCCGCAGCTGTTACTGAGTTCAAAGATAAGATGAGAACTTTGAAACCTGTCTGGGAGTTACTTTGCAACAGAAGTTTTCTGTACAATCCAGTTCATCCAGAAGAGCAGTCTCAGTCATCATGAAATAGAGCTGGCAAGTGATTCACGCTCTGTGTCCAAAGTAGAACTCCCCCATCCTTTCTCCATAGTGATATGAGTAAACTTCATGGGCAAAGGCACCTCTTTCTTTCCCAGGGAAAGTTCCTATTCTATAAGCACCAGAAGAATTGTGAATGCCTCCACTCCCCTTGTTTCTCTGTGACATCTGAAACTTATCTTTGAAATTTGCCTGATAGCTGCCTCTCTGGAAGGAGACTCCACAGTCTCTGTAGCCTAAGGATTGTTAAAGAGAATGCATGTTGGCTATACCTAGTCAATGAGGACTTTCCCCCAGAAAGGCCTCGGCTTCCACCACGTTAATGACAAATCTGCTGGTGAGTGGAATTCCTGACTCACAATCCAGAGGTGGCAGCGCTGTACCTTTTGGCATAGGGATGGGGCAGGGCAGGGTGGAAGTGGCAAGTCTGAGGCAGCCCTACAGCAGTTGCCCCACAGGTGCACACATAAATGCAGGCTCTCCTGACCTTGCCATTGTCTTGCCCCCCCCCCCGAGTATAGAGCTGCCTCCACTGGGAGGACTCCACAGCCACCCCCACCCTGCCCCCAAGCTTCAACTGTCCAATAATGCAGGGGCAGGGAGCCTGTGGCCCTCAAGATGTTTCTGGACTACCACCATCCCTGAACATTCGCCATGTTGACTAAGACTGATGGGGGTCCAACAACAGCAACAACAATTTCTTACCCTCGCCCATCTGACTGTATTGCCCCAGCCACTGTGGGTGGCTTCCAGCATAATGAAAGCACAGCAAAACGTCAAGCATTAAAAACTTCCTCATACAGGGCTGCCTTCAGATGTCCTCTAAAAGTTGTATAGTTCTTTATCTCCTTGACATCTGATGGGAGGGTGTCCCACAGGGAGGGTGCCACTACCAAGAATGCCCTCTGCCTGGTTCCCTGTAACTTTTCACAGTGAGGGAACCACCAGAAGGCCCTTGGAGCTGGACCTCAGTGTCTAGGCTGATCAGTGGAGGTAGAGATGCTCCTTCAGGTATACTGGGCTGAGGCTGTTTAGGGCTTCAAAGGTCAGCACCAACACTTTGAATTGTGCTCAGAAACATACTGGGAGCCAATGTCAATCCTTTAGGACTGGTGTTAAATGGTCCCAGCTACTCCCAGTCACCATCATCTTTAAGAGGGTCACAGGTTTCCCATTCCTGGTCTTAGGGAAAGTTTGTGTAACTTAATGATGATTATTTTACAACAGTATCAGAGATAAAATTCAACATGTAAGTGTTAAGACTGACAACAAAACACCAAGCTGTATACAAGAAAGGAAAATAAGTAACTAATTTCCAGGCATAAGAAAAGGAAGGAGATGTTATGATTCTGCAACCTTTGCAAGTGAGTTGAAGCTTATTCTTTTCTTTTTTAAGATTAAAAGTACAACCCTATAGGTGTTTTCAGAGAAGGAAAGTCTACTGTGTTCAGTAGTGTTGCTGTCAGAAACAGTTCATAAGCTTGCGGCTAGGTTTTTGTTTTTTTAAAAAACAAAAGACAGTTCTCATAATGTACATTTCAAAAGGCACTCTAGGGAGCCAGTGTGGTGTAGTGGTTAAGAGTGGTAGTCTTGTAATCTGGTGAACTGGGTTCGCGTCTCCGCTCCTCCACATGCAGCTGCTGGGTGACCTTGGGCCAGTCACACTTCTTTAAAGTCTCTCAGCCTCACTCACCTCACAGAGTGTTTGTTGTGGGGTAGAAAGGGAAAAGAAGATTGTTAGCCGCTTTGAAACTCCTTCGGGTAGTGATAAAGCAGGATATCTTCTTCTCCTCTTCTACAAAAGTATCTGCAGAAACCCAACCACCTGTTTCCTTCCCATGAAACAACTTTGAAAGGAATGATATGAAGTGGAAAATCAGCAGGGGTGTGTGTACGCATTCAAACACTTTCCCAACCCATAATATGCAAATTAGGTTGTCAGATTTGGTGAACTGCAATATGGCAAGCCCTACATGAACATGAAGTGCCACCTCTCCTCTTTTACACTATTTCAAGACCCTGCCCCCCCCCCCATGAAAGCTTTACACCAGGGGGCAAAAACATTTGCAGTATCCACCCATTTCAGTTCAGACCTGTTTGCAGGCAATATGAAAAAGATGAGGAATTTTATCTCTCCGTGGCAATCCAGATGTAGCCCCACCTTCATTGCCACCTCAAGCTAGTCTGTGGGTGGGCCATCCGTTTGGTGTATATATTTTTTTGCCTGAAATGAAAAGATGACATTTTTCATGCTGAGTTCTGTGTCTGCTTCTTACTTTCCATTCCTCCTCCCCCCCCCCCAATAAAAATGGTATTGCTCCTGAGGAAATCAAATCCAATCTTCAATATATTTAGCATGAAAGCAATAAAGAGCATTAATGTACTTCAGAAGGGAGAGAAGTACGGGCTGGCATCATCTGCCTCATGGAGAAAAGAAGGATCACCATGGAAACTGTTTTCGTTGAATTCCGCACTCTCCAGGCACTGCATGTGTAGGAAAGCAAGTAAAAGGGATGGGGCGGAGGGGGGCAGGAGGGGGGCGGATCTTAGTTTTCCCCCTCTGTTGCCACAAATCTGCTGCTGGAGTCTTCTCGTGAAGAAGAGTCATGAATTATATATACCGATCGTGCAAATAGCATTATGAATTCGAATTAATATTGCACATTGCATTGGCCTTTAAATGAAGGCTGGTTTGAAGTAGCAGGTGACAATCAGGATCAGACTGTAGTGCATTCCAGTGACACAAGTTAACCCTAAAAAGGAACAAGCAACAGCTTAGGAGTGTCTTTGCAATTTTAAACACTGACAGATGCCACTTAGAAGAACAGAGGATATTTTTCCAACTAGCCAAGGAAAGAAAGGCCACCTCTTGGGATTGTGTACTTAGATGCTCATCTCCTGAAAAGGGGGGGGGAATCAGTCACTTGGGGGTTGCAATCAACGTAGCGCTAATGCAAGCAGCACCTCAAGTTTGCTAGTTAATTATACCTTATAAATGAATGCATATCCTACCATAATTAGACCAAAGTGCCTTTTTTGTATTTCCAGACAGATCTAAGTTTTTATGTTTTTCAGCAAGGACCAGATGACTTTATTAAAATAAGATTTGAGATGTAGGGACAAATATCTGACTTGTGTTTAGCACTCTGGCAGGGTTTTTAGCTTGTATGACTAAAGCTAAGCCAGGAAACTCGCCACCTGTGTCTTTTGTTGTGCAGTGATACTCATGTCCAGCCTGGATCTTTTAGGAAAAATTGTTTGAGATTCAGAGTGAGGCCTTTTGAATATTTTCCCCCTATAATTGGGTGCACATTGCACTCCCAATTTAGTCGGGTTTTGGGGGTCAGTCTTGAAGACTACTCTGCACTTCCCTTTTTAGATACCATAGTTCCATTGATGGCTGAGGCAACTGGCATCTTTCTCTCTTTAACTTTAAGTAGTTCCCTTCCATGCCAATTCATTGCCTTGCCCCCTTGCCTCTGCACCATGTTTGTTGTTTTCCTAGTCAGGAATCCTCTGTGGAGAGGGGCAGGCAAAGAAGAATACTTGGTGAGTTCACAAGAATCCTTGGAGATGCAATGGTTGTAGAGAAGGGTGAGTTGCCTTGCCATGGGGTTTAGGTTACTGGCCACCCTGAATGGAGGCATCCACTCTTGGCAGGTGGAAGAATTGCCTAAAATGATAAGTCCTTGTTAAAGCACGGAAGCCTATCTGCAGTTCTGCATGTATTGTTTCAGTGAAAAGTTATGAAGAACATTAGATGGTGTTGCTTCAGTTTCAACTCCTTTACTTGTTTCTGTTTTCTTCATTTTCCCAATCTCACTCCTCTTTTGCTCTTGTGGGACTGGGAAACTGCGTGTTTTGTATGAAACCTTCTCCCACCTTCCTGGTTCCTTTTCTTTCTTCATAACAAAGCTGAGCCTATAAGGTTTAGCCTCCTACTCTTACATAAGGCATCTCTTTGCCTCTAGCTCTCCCACTCCCATTCTGCAGCAGCAACTAAGCAAAAGGTCCAGGCGGGGGGGGGGGGGGAGTCAATACTGTGTAACATGCAGTATTATTAATTCCTTCCATTCTGTATTGGTATTGCAAACCCCAAGTCATTAATCTGTGTGTGCTCTCACACTTCACCTTAAAACATTTTACTTCTGTAAATAAATAGTACAGTTGCAAGATTGGTGTGGTTATTGCTAGCTCTCCAGAATGACTAGCTCTTTGCAGGTCAGTGCTAAATCCTCCAAAGTAAGCAAGCTACTAACATCCAGTGCAATCATGTCTTTTACATCTCCATTAGGGATATGAAGAATACTGTTGAGTAGGCTGAAAGCAAATAGTAAGGTTATCATAACTTCTGTCTTAGAGCTTCAGTATGCTGATGACAACATAATTTGTGCACACTCAGAAGATGACCTGCAAACCATCCTAAAAATCTTCGCAGAAGCTTACAAAAAGCTTGGCCCATCACTCAACATCCAAAAACACAAAGTGCTGCACCAACAAGCGCAAAACAACCCCTCTGCAGCACCACTAATCCAATTCAATGATTGAAGCATAGCGTGTTTGAGGACCAGGAAAACCAAAATACATATTTACAAAGCTATTGTACTACCAATCTTACTGTATGCTTGTGAAACATTGACCACTTAGAAATACCATCTCCAGCTCCTCAAAAGATTCCATCAATGATGTCTCCGGAAAAAAATTATATATCACTTGAGAAGGCAGGTGAACTAATGCCAGTGTACTGGAAGAAGCAAAGATCACCAGTGTCAAAGCAATGATTCTTTAACATCAACAAACAACTGGTCATGTTGTTTGGATGGCTGATTATAGTCCTCCAAACAATAATCCGAACTTAAAAATGGAAAGTGTAATGCTGGTGGTCAACAAAAGCAGTTTAAAGACTCTCTCAAGGCAAATCTAAAAAAATGTAGTTTAAACCCTGACAATTGAGAAACACTTGCCTGCGAGCACACCAATTGGAGAACAGCCTTTACTGAAGGTGTTGTGGACCTTGAAGACAATGGAACGCTAAACGTTTGGCAAACCCTCACCGTGATCAACTCCTGCCCAGAAACCTATGCCCCCACTGTGGAAGGACATGATGGCCTCCACAGTCACTTATGGACTTACTGTTAAGACCATGTTCATGGAAGACAATCTTACTCGGCTACGAGTAATCGCCAAGTAAGAAGGAGAAGAGAAGAATATAAATCCCACTGCAGCCCTTGTGGGTTTCTCAGCTGTTGTCACAGCCCTGTCTACAATGAAATTGTCTTCCTAAATCTATTCACAGCAAGCAAGTGCTATAAATTAGTTAAGACAAACTTCAGAAAGCATTCATGTCTTGGTAAATATGCTTAGTGCTGAAGAGACAGGGCAATATGGAGAAAATTGTGCAAATATTAATAGAGGCAGCATGGAACTCATTATTCACCTGCCTAATGCCATCTGGATGTTCATGGCCCAGCAGGCATGGGGGGGGGGAGTATATGTGAGGAGTAGGCTTCTTGCATAGAGAGTGACTGGATCCATGGAGAGTGGGGTCACAGGCTCTTAAAAGCTCAAATCAACATGCATTTGGGCTAAATGGAACTCTCAATGGCAACGAACACAGATTACAATTTACCAGGTGGAGTTTACTATATAGTAGGATGTAACCATGTGGGAGGCCAGTTGTCTGTTACTATCATACCTTGTGGAGACAAAACATACCACCTCTTTGCTTCCCCAGATTTCCGAGGACAAGATGAGACTTTATGAGGCATCCACTCCACATTCCTTTCTTGTAATGTCCCATTTCACTATGTAAAATGACATCATTCTGCTGTGCCTCTAGCACCCCAATATGAAGGTTCTACATCACACATCTGTGTTACACTAGACATTCTGAGGAAGAAAAGAAGAGATGCCTGGATTGGCAGTGCACCCTGAAACAAGGTCCTGATAGCTGTGTCTTTATTTTTGTTAGATATAACTTGGAAGGGAGCAAATGTAAATTGGGTGCTGAAAGAAGCCCATGACACCATAAAACCTGCTCCCTAACACACAATGAAAATGGATGCCAGAAGCTAAAAATGTGTAAAAGCCTTCATTTTATAATAGAAGCCCTTAGCTAGCAATACTGCTATGTTGGAAGCCATTTTTCTCCCTCTCTAGTTGTGCTTTGCATTCACTGAAAACTGCACTCAGATGCAGTTGCTGAAGACAGGGAGTAATTGCAATGGAATTAACCCCTGACATATTTTCCTAAGAATAGCCCTGATAAATCCACTCATCAGCAGGTTACCCGCTTACCTTGATGCAGTGTAAACACTCCTTTCTTCCACCTTTTGAAAGGGACAGCATTTGTAAGTCAAATCATTCTCTGCCCAAGCACCTCTCTACTGTATTTTAGTTAAATGTATATTCCATTATATTTCACTTCAGAGAGTTTGAATATTATTAAATAACATAATGCTTCCAGAAATTGCGTTATAGGGGTGGGTTTGGGAGGTGGTCGCCTTGGAGCTGTAAATGTTGAAACATATCCCTGTGGGCTGCAGAAAATATAACTACACATGTATGGCATGTGTAGTTTAGGCAGCACACCTAACACACACACTTAGTAGGGAGTAAATCCCATTAAACTCAGCAGGATCCACGTAGGCAGCAGATCCTAATGTAGATCTTATTCAGGGCCGACCCAGCCATGAGGCATGGGCTCATTTGCTGAGGAAACACATTTCAGTTTTGTGGTGTACTGTATATTTGTATTTGAAGGGGATGAATTTCATGACTGGCTCCAGGTTTCGGGGAGCCTTGGGTGAGAGGCCCTTGTGCCCATTCACTTTGTCATTTGTCTTCCTCCCTTGATGCTTCAACCTCATTTCTTCCCACTACTGGTGTCCCCTTAGCTCTGGCCCCTTTCCTAATGCTGAGGCTGAGCAGGGGAGCCAACCACCTGGGCACCCCCACTCCTTCCAGGCTGTGGCCCTGTGGGCAGAATTATTTCGGGGAGGGGAGCAGGGAAGAGGCTGAAAGGAACATATGCTTTCCTCACTCTGCTAACACCGCAGGCCCTTCCCATTGGGAGATATATATATACATATATGCAGTGCTTTTTTCTGAGGGGACGCAGGGGGATGCATGCCCCTAAACATTTTGTGAATCTTTGTACTTTTGTCCATTTACTGTATTTATTTTTCCCGATTTGAACTATAAATGGTGATTTTCTTGAGTCAAAATGAGGGTACCCCTAAACATTTTTCTTAGAAAAAAAGCACTGTGTGTACATGTGTGTGTGTGTATGAATGAATGAACGAACGAAAATATTCTTTGTTCACTATTGACATGAACATTCAGAATGAAAAAATGGTATGTGTTTTTACTCTGTAATTAATAGAAGTTTAATCAAAAGATTTCGTGTCGGTGTAGATTCTCTGTGGTTTTGAATCCATTATACTAGACAGTGTGATTGTTAAGGGGAGATTATATTGGAGTGAATCTAGGTGATGATGGAATACAGAGAGCGCTAATGAATAGTATCTAAGGTGGTATTTACCTATTGCTGCTTCCTGAGGATCTAAGTGAGAGGCAGTGATAACTGGCAATTCATCCCATTTCACACTGTGGTTCCAAAGTCTGACGTTTGGCAGATACTTGCTGGAGGAGACAACGTTTTTCTAGACATTTTTAAAGCAGAATAAACATGCAACTTTTACTCTGTTATTATGAGAGATGCTGATATTTTTTCCTTGGAAAGCACTTTTGTCACAGGGACACTGCATTCTGTCAAGCAGCAGTAACTAGAAAAATGCAATTTGGCCTTCAACCAGCATGTTGGTTATCACTGTGACTACAGCGTGGAATGCAGTTGTAGTAACCTCAGGTGCCATTTCTGATAGTGCCTGTGACTTCCCGTGTATTTCCAGTACCATGTTGTCAATGTTTTATGTAATGAATTTTTAAAAACTTCTTTAGAAACCAAGGATTCCAGCTCAGATAGCAGGAACATTATTGTAGCCTTTAAAACAAGCAAAAAAGTGTTTACCTTCTTAGTTTGCTGCAACATCCAGTGATCCTTTCCTTCTCTTTGGAAGATGACATTGTACACTCTCCCTTTCAAGCATTAAGAGTGTGCACCTCCCTAGATTGCTGTACATCACTTGAAAATTAATAAAGAATAATGTTTAACAGACCATCCAGCAAGGTTATTTCCCCCTCTCCTGCAGCAAGGCTGCTTCATCCCATAAATCACATGGGGCCTGGAGATTGCACCACTGGCCAGCCCTCATGAGATGCTATTTGTAAAGACTCGTGCTTTTCCCACACACCATCCCCCAGCCGGTGTAAACATTCCAGCCATTTATGTTGCTGACAAAAGCAAGAGTGTAATGGCTGACTATTTGAAGTGCTCATATGGATTTTTAAATCTTGACAATTCTTTGCTTACAATGTCTATGAATTTGCTTTATGATATTCAAGTATAATAGAACATCCAACCGCTCCATAGAAATTCCACAGGGGAGGCAAAGCCCTGACGGTGGTTGTTCCTGTAACCATATAGGCAATGAAGCCTTTAGATGCCTGTGCAAAGCCAGTTTGCAGTTAACTTAAATTGCCTTTGTCTTTTTCTTTTCAGCTGACATTATCTCTACAGTAGAATTCAACCACACAGGAGAATTACTAGCGACAGGGGACAAGGGGGGTCGCGTTGTAATATTTCAGCGTGAGCAGGAGGTAAGTGCTGGTGAATGCAAAAATGCCCATTTTTATCCTTTTAAAAGAAGCTTCCTGCTGCTTCCTAATCTTTGCGTGTCAGTCTTCACCCTGCTTCTCTTCTAGCAAACTAAAAATTGCAAAAAAGTCCATTAACATCAATAGGCCAGCTTCTGTCTCATGAAGCACCCTGCAAATACCACATTTTCTGCATCCTTTTGCTTCCTTTAACAGTCAGTGCCGGCTGCAAATCTAATATAAACTGAATACTGCTGAAGCATCATAAATTCAAAGACACCCAACTGCCTTGTTTGCCCAGCCAAATAATGCTTTTAAAGTCTGATTTGTTTAATCATTAGTACGACTTCTCTTAGTTCTTTTTCTTTTGCTCTCTCAACTGCTTTACTTTGCAAAGGTATGCATAGTCTTATTCTGGTAAACACTGATGCAGGGCCTTAAACAACAGTAGTGATGCTGTTGCTATATGCCAGTGAAAGATATATGCTAAGGTTTCACATATAATTAAACTCCATAGTGGAAGCATGGTATTGTCAGTTATGATTTCTTTCCATTTGTATAATTGCTTGTTGGATGTGGGTGTGTATTCTGTATAATTATTTAGAAAGAACAGTTTTTATTTCTATAGAATACACAACATGGGCCATTCCCAGGATATGATTCCCAAGTATATCTTTTTATTCTAATCTGCCCTAGTCTGCAGAGATAAGTCTTACTTGAATGGAAAGGTATTACTGGATCAAAAAGGCAGGAATTTGATAACAGCTTGAATTGATCCCACTGGTGCAAGCAGAAGACACTTCCAAATGTAGATGTGTGTGCTGAAGGTTTTCAGTTTCTTCTCATCTACACCCTACACAGGCAATCCATACACTTGCAAAAAACGGTTTTCTTCAGTTAAGGGGATCATTCATTAACTCACATAGCAGGATTATTGGCATCTTGTGAATATCTCAAACTATGTAGGATCACTTTCATCTATATGGGAGTAATGTCTCACTTGTAACATTTCAGAGAATGCTATGAGCAGACATTTATGAGAGCCTCTAGTAGAAATACTAGCATCAGGCAGCATCATTTTAATACAACACGTTATTTGTGGCAGAATCAGCTCTTATGAATGACATGCCATATTCTGGCCCCATCAGCTTGATAAAGTTGTGCAAGGGTGGAAAATGGTCAATTGCTTTCCCCCAGTCATGGCTTGGTTAAAATGCGTTTGACGAAAACTGATTTTCAATTAGTACAATTTAAAATCTGAATGTTGCTGTCTCCAGAATATTTATGTTTAAGGCCTGCAGTACTATCCCCGGGGCTTAAGGTATTGGCGTCAACTCATTTACATTAAATGAATGCAAGTAGCTGTTTCGGTACATTTTTTTTTTTTTTTTTGCTGAGTACCCTCAATTGGGCTATTACAGTGGCAAAGCATATGCCTGTGCTGCCCCAAAGGGGCGGGGTGTAGAGGGAACCCTGCCACATGCCACAGTTCAGGGTAGGAGAGGGGCAGGAAAGCTGCCGCCCATTCTCCCCCTGCTCTCATCCGCCAGGCGCACCTTGCCGGGACCAAGGTGGGATGCTCTCTGCCGCCAGATCAGATATGACCACGGCAGAGCTGCTGCCACTGGGCACGAGGTGTGCTGCAGCTGAGGAGGGTGGGCAGCAGCCCACCCATCCACTCACCTGCTCTCCTCCCCCCAAGTCAGGCCTGACCCGGGGCGGGGGCAGAGCTGCACCAGGCACAAGCGCCACAGCCAAGGCGCAGCTCCTTCTGGTGTGGAGCCAGGCTCCGATGAGGGAACATGCTGTGGGGGTGCCTGTTTGCGCCCCCTCTCAAAATTGCTCCCGGGGCCACGGCCCCCATGACAAACCCCACGCTACACATCTGGGCTGTTGGAGGGTGTCATCTAATTTGGATCAAACAATCTGATGTAGTTATGCAGGTTGCATATACTCCCATCTAGGTGGGGATTTTAAAACTCCCTAAAATAATGTGCATCTTTAGCTGAATTGAATTTATCTCATCAAGTGTTGAAGACTCATTGCAGTTACTTTTGTACCAAATAATAACCATATGTGGTTATGTCACCTCAGCTATGAACTTACTAGTTGACCTTAGGAGAAGGAGTTCCCTTTGAAGTCTCTTTCCTTCCCATATGCAACATGTAAGTAATGATACTAGCCAACTTTAGTTACAGGCATGGATCCTTCTTGGAATATCTTCAGGGAGCAAGGTTAAGAAATATCCTCTGGTGGGCAGAAAGGCAGCTCTGCAGGCCGGTGGTCTGATTTGACATAAGGCAGTTTAATATGTGGATTTTACTGTTATAATGCAAAGTGCTTTGAAACAGAGTCTTATTTAAATATAATCTGTAGTATTTCAAACATGTCCATTATGGGCTAGTTCACACAGTGAAGGGGGCTGCTGATTTCTCCATGTGACCTCTCATGTGCACAGGGGTCATGTTGGGGAAATCTCAGTGTGAACCAGACTGTGTCCAATTCAGCTCAGAGAAGCCAGTGACCTTTTTATAAGCTTGCATCAGTGGGACAAAGTTTTGCTGTAATTGTGGAAATGGTTTCTGCCCACATATAACAGTGTACAGACCAATTCACCGAGAGGAGTGTCTGCGCAATTCATTGTTTGGGGGAATTGCATGGAAGAAATAAGCAGATGGCTCGCATGTGTGAACTGGCCTTAGGATTGGGCATCTGGATACTGTCAACTGGAAGTGCCTCATAGTAGCATAACAGCAGTTTTCAGGATAAAGGCAACTTTAGACCATTTTGTATGCTTTCCATTCCATCCTGGGTTGTTATTATTATTTTTAATTCTGTTAGGCCTGTAGGCAAATACTGCATTGAGCTGTGATCCTGGGCATAAGCCAAGTAGGGTTTGCCCCTTGATTTGAGCCACTTTCACACCTTGCCAATATGTTTTGGAGATAAACGTCAGGGAGGCCTTCATTCATTCATGGAACAAAGGTGCTCTTCCTGCTTCCTATCATCAGCATGCAGAGAAACTGACACACGAGGAGGATGCATTGTGCAGGAAAGATCTCTTGTGTCTGCTTTGATATCTAAACTGTAATGTGTCACCATAATCAGACATTTCCCTGTCTTTTAACAATCCTCTGAGAACAAAAGAATCAATTGAAAATTTGCTAGCTCTGGCTCTTTTAAGAATCCCTTTATTGTTTCTTTCCCACTCCCACAGAGCAAAAATCAGCCCCATCGCAGGGGAGAATATAATGTTTACAGCACATTCCAGAGCCATGAACCTGAGTTCGATTACCTGAAGAGCTTAGAGATAGAGGAGAAGATCAATAAAATACGATGGCTCCCGCAGCAAAATGCAGCCTACTTCCTTCTCTCCACCAATGGTATGTTGTAGTAATGACAGATAATTCTTTGCTTTCCAGCCAAATATCCTGCTATGCTTTGGTGGCTTGCAATAATTAAAACTTGTAATCTCGCTGCAGGGTGGGTAGGTATTACTTTCTCTCATATACGTGTGGAGCAACTGAAGCTCACGGGCTTTGTAAGATGGTGGCAGTGCCTGCAATAAAGCCCCTTTTCATAATGTAAGTCAACAGCCCATTAATATCAGATCTTACTTGGAACTTCTTAGTGCAGTTGTACCTCTGCATAGAACGATGCAACTAGACACAGGTATCTGGCTGAGTTCAATTGCCCTCTCCTCTGTCACGTGTCCTAACATGTTTCATGTATCTTCACATTATGGCTGTTCCACACACACTGCTACTTGTGAGATAATGAACGGCATGGCTTAAATAACAACTTAAATTATCCTAGGGACAGTTCTCACAATTTTGCTTTATTATGTGATTTTAGCCTTTCTGAAGGCAATTTACATTAGTGCTGCCCTTCCCAAACATCCTATACACTTTCAGATTTGCTCTTAGTTTTTTATCCGGGCATGTAACTTGAAAACAGATGTTATTGTCAGTGATGATTAGTGCTCTGGAGAACCTTCATCTGAAAGAACAGCACTTCATACCATATTTGATAGTTAAGGGAAAGGACACAAATTTTAAACTTACAACTTATAACCAAGGCCAAATACTAAAAAACAGAGCTATAATGATAGTTTTTAAGATGACTCCCAAGCATCTTCTATATGGAGGAAATCTATCTCCATTTGCAAAGAGGGTTTGAAGCTAAATTGTCTTAGGCAAAAAAGAAGGGGGGGGAGTTTTTTCATCCCCTACCACTTTATTTTTATTTAGTTTGAGGGTTGTTCTCTTGCCCCAGTTCGGGAGCATACTTCTCCCATAGCTTGTTTTAAAGCAGCATAAATTCTACCCTCCTGCAGCCTACCTTTCTGTTCCCACCTTCCTGTTTATTACATGGAAATGATCTATTGGTGTTGGATCCAGTCTAGTGCTGAGAATAAAAATCTGGGTCTTTTGTCTTCTGTAAAAGCCCATAGTAAGAGGAAGACTTAAAAAAAAAAAAAGAATATCTGAAAACAAGATGGAAGCCCAGTTTTGAAAAAACATCTCAATTTGAGAACTCTTTTAAATAGGAGAAGCAGAAATGTAGATATGCCATTTGCAGGCATTCCATTATTTCGTGTATTAATTGCACTATGGCCTATAAACAGGGTGTCCTTGTGATGATTACGAATCAAACAATTGCAGGGCATTGTGCTGAAGGATTACATACTTTCTATAGAACACTTAACATATCAAGAAATAGACTGGTTTAATAAAACAAACTCATTGTACCTTTTTATAGGGTAGAAAGAAAACCCCTTCTTAATCATATAGAACCCAAGCACAAGAGAAGAGTCCATCAAAATAACTTCTCTAATGCAGCTCTCTAAGAAAAGCTCCAGCTTGTCTTATGTAACCAACCAAGGATAGTTCACACATAAGAAAAGCAACCATACACTCTCCAATTTTGTTCTGGTTCAATTTTTATATACCCATCAGTATATGCATAATGCACTGACCTTGATCTAGTGTTAACCACAGTGAAGTTCTCTGACCTCATGATTGTGCTGGGGAGCCTCTGTCAGAATTACACTCTTCTGCGATAATAGGGAGGGAAGGAGGGAAGAAGCATTCCTAATTTGTTTCAGTTTTCAGTCGTGCTAAGCTTATGTTTCATGTTATGTTTAGATAAATATCATGAGGATCCAGTGATGTTACTAGGATGAATGAAGCCTTAAGATGGATGTGACTTAATTACTACAGGAGAAAAAAGGGGGGTCTAATTATCTCTCATAGTCAACTTACTTTGTGTTAAAGAATTTACCCTATTGATCATTGTAATAAAATTCTGAGAGTTATTAAACTCATTTGGGGGAAGATTCACTGAAACAGAATGAAGATTAATTATGTAGCCTAATGTTCTGTTAATTGAGTTTTTAAATAGTTTTTTGATTAACAGGAATATTATTCAGGAAGGTGATTTCATATGCTTATAAATACCTCAAAATGATTCCGAGTTCTCTGCTACCTTTTCTACCCAAATATTCCTATTCTGTTCCCAAAATAACATAGTGTGTGGAAGGGCCCTTTGATCAAAATGAGTTAATACAACAAAATTAACAGGAGTCAACTGGAACCCCCAGAAAAGGGGGTGGAGGGAAATGAAGATGAATAAGATTGTCTTTAAAGGCTGGTGGGAGCAATGACAAACTGCCGATAGAGCACCCGCCAGGAGGGGGAAAAGAAAACACCATTATTCAGAATAAAAGCCACATGTTCCTGAGGCTCTTTCCCTGAAGGACTTCATGGCACAACGATAAATGGGATGACAACAAAATGATGAAGCCAATGGAAATATCCACCTGACAGGCAAGCTGGCAATTGTGGAATTCAGCACAGATTCAGTGTCGATGATAAAACGTCAGATTTTATTCCTTTCACTGGGAGGAGGGAGTTGAAACTGACTTTTGAGTAAATTACGGACATGATTGGGCTCCTTTCTAGTTTGTACTTTGTCACCCTTTGGACTTGCAATGTAATCTGTTGCAATCAAAGCTCAGCTAAAGCAGTTAGCTTTCATGTAACTCTAAATTGCTTTTATAGGATATTGTGCATGCTAGTTTTCTTGTCTAAGCTGTTCCCTCAACCTGTGCCAAAGTAAAATTCATTCAGCTTGACATATGCAATGTGCAGAGACCAGATTACAATCAGCAACCTTTTGCAGACGAGACACTGGAATCTACTTTTGTGGCTTACTGGTTCAAAATTTGCTTGAAATATTCAAACATGATAGATAGGCTGTACAGTCATGAATGTTGTTATTTCCTTTTGCCAAATTGGCAGGAATAACTGGTGGCATGTGTTTCTTCAGCATGCGGTCAGAGAAGAAATCCTTGTAATTGCCCCTTCTTAATTTTACATAAAGCTGTGCTTTCCCCCTGCTATATTGAAATAAGATCAGATGCCTGACTGCGCCAAGACCAATTATTGAGAGAAATGCATGGTTTAGGCCACCATTACTAGGTCAGGGTATAAACATTAAAAATCTTCCATCTGACCTACTTTAGTCTGAAAAGTCACAACAGTTTCTTGGACCACTGGTTATGACTAAATATATAGAAAGGAAAATTCTGCATAGGCATCTTGTGTGGATTACTTTTAATTATCTAAACACAGAAGTTTAAGGGGACAGCGGCTATATGAGTAGCAACATTCTATGGATTTGCAGCACCCTCTATATTTGGTCCCTGTAGGGGATAGGGAAGCCTTGCATTATCCTTCTCCAGTCATCTCCTACTGCTCAATACTTTCTGAGTCTTCTGCAGTGGAGTTAAAGGAAAGTGGACCTTGTGGGGCTGACCCTGAACGTGCTCCTGCTTCAGGTTCAGAGTTCGTTCCTCCACTTTTTGACTCATAAAAGCTTCTGTGTCATTTCTGATCATTGATTTGAGCAAGAATGAAACCTGATCATGCTACCTGCAGAGGGCATGGTGTGAAAACTGCATTGGAGCCAAGTCTGTGATCCTAGATTTCCTTAGTCCTGGACTACCTTGGTGACCCTGAGCATGTCGCTAACTTGCAACTGCAGTTTCCCATCAGAATTACTGTTGTTTTGATACTAATGTGATACAAAACAACAACAACAACCCTGTCCACATATAATGAGCTGCGTAAATAACATTGTGGAATATTAAATGTATCGTTATTCAATAGCATTCGATCTGGCTTAGAAAAAAATGTCAATTGGGTATTCCCGTTGTCTTCTAGATAAAACTGTGAAGCTATGGAAAGTGAGTGAACGCGACAAAAGACCAGAGGGCTACAATCTCAAAGATGAAGATGGACGGCTCCGAGACCCCTCCACAATTACCACACTACGGGTACGGCAAATGCATATTTCCGGGGGGGCAGCATTACCCCTGCAAAAAAGTCAGAATTTCTTTATTTCATCACTCATGATCTCAGCAAAAAACAACAGCCCACAGCATTTCTGTCTGAAATACAGTGGTACCTTGGGCTAAGAACTTAATTCGTTCTGGAGGTCCGTTCTTAACCTGAAACTGTTCTTAACCTGACATACCACTTTAGCTAATGGGGCCTCCCGCTGCCGCCACACCGCCACCGCACAATTTCTGATCCCATCTTGAAGCAAAGTTCTTAACCCAAGGTATTGTTTCTGGGTTAGCGGAGTCTGTAACCTGAAGCGTCTGTAACCTGAAGCGTCTGTAACCCGAGGTACCACTGTACTCTTGGCATGTTTCCATACAGGGGCCTAATATTGCAAATGAGTAATTGGGAACAGGTATTTTTTTTACTTACTGGATTTCCCCCAGAAAGGGACAATCTTAATTAAATGCAGTGGGAGGAGGGTGAGATACGGACTGATATGGACATTTTTATGCCAGTGACATCATGTGGGTGCTGCAAAATACCTTCATGTGTGAGGAGTGCTGTTCACACCATTAACACCTGTCTGGGAATACCCTTTCTTTGCACATTAGATGTTAGTAGCATGATCAGAGTGTTAATTTTCCCTGTCATAGTAATGAGATAGTGTTTGACACTGTAATGAGGACGGTAGCCTTGCCATTGCTTAAGGCAGTCTTGCCAAAACACCTGTGAATTCTTTGGAGTGTGGTGCATATAGCAATTGCAGTTGGGTTTAAACAAACCATGTTTCTGCTTTGGATTCTCACCTTGCTTTGGTCTCGTGTTCTAGCTGCCAGGGTACATTTCTGTTAGGGGTTCAGCTAATTGGAAGTAAGGGAGACATCACTGCCTGCTGTAGCTGACTGACTCAGAGCAACGGTTCTTTCACACATTCTGGATTTCTTACACAGAGGTTATGTGCATTCTGATGGTTGCCTGCTTGAGATACTGATGGTGTGAACAATACCTGCACTATAGTTCACACACTCACACGTGTTCAACACAGGTGTTTTCTATGTCCGGCAAAACGGTAATGTATAGAAAACACCATATCCCAACCCATGCTGTGGAAAACCTTGGGTTATGTTATTCATAAGCTAAAGGTAAAGGTACCCCTGCCTGTACGGGCCAATCTTGACAGACTCTAGGGTTGTGCGCCCATCTCACTCAAGAGGCCGGGGGCCAGCGCTGTCCGAAGACACTTCCGGGTCACGTGGCCAGCGTGACATCGCTGCTCTGGCGAGCCAGAGCCGCACACGGAAACGCCGTTTACCTTCCCGCTAGTAAGCGGTCCCTATTTATCTACTTGCACTCTGATGTGCTTTCGAACTGCTAAGTTGGCAGGCGCTGGGACCGAACAACGGGAGCGCACCCCGCCGCGGGGATTCGAACCGCCGACCTTTCGATCGGCAAGCCCTAGGTGCTGAGGCTTTTACCCACAGCGCCACCCGCGTCCCTTATTCATAAGCTATAGTAGTACAAATAGTGCTGCATAAACAACAACAGCAGCTCAGCAAGACAGTCAGTACTAAGTAGAAGGAACATCTGATTGCTTTAGTACCAGAACACCTCAAGAGAACTGGGTTTCCTGTTTGGGTTGTCAATTCCTGACCTAAGGTTTTTTTTCCTTTTGCTGCACCAACTATGTAACAGGAGGAGATTAGACAGACATCACCTCTTAGCAGGGTGATGGAAGAAGCTTCAGCAGGTGCACCTTGCTTTACTTGGCAGGAGTTCATGTTGCGGTCCTGTATTCGCATTCTGAAAAGCACCCCATAGACGTCTTTGTCTCCCTTTCCCTCTTTCCTCAAGTAGCAAAAAGATAAAGAGCTTTCGTTTTTGGTTAAAAGAAGCTCCTCTTTCTTCTCTTGGCAATATAGTGGTGAGATCTCCTTCAGGCTGCTTTAGCAGCAATTTACACCTTCTTCAAGTCATTATCGTAGCACATGGTAGCTTTCCTTGTTTTATTGCAAGTGCATTAGAATTAACTGAAGAACACTGATGTGCATTGTATAGCTGTTTCTTTTGCTGTCAGTCAGCGGAGCTATTGCTTTATTTGATTTCTCCATCCAAACTGCAATTCTTTAGTGGGAGTGTTTCTTTTTTCCAGAGAAGTATGTGTTCTGTGGACACTGGGCACTTGCTTCATTAGGATCTGAAGCCTAAGCTGTGATGCTTTGGGTCTCTCTGCTCACAAAGCACCCATCCCACACAGGAGAATCTCTGTGCTTCCACTAATTAACTACTGGCTAAAGAAGCCTTGAACCTGAAAGTGCAGCATGGCTTTGAAAGAACATAGTTACAGTTTTCTGGATGTGTTTCCTATTTTAGCCCCATTACCTCCTGTTGTACAAAATGGCTGGTTTGGTATTGACCGTTAGTCTAGTATATATTAATATGGCTGCACAATATTGATTTAGAAGAGTTTTTTTATGTGTGGTGCTATTATTACTCTGGGTCACCTTTTATAGCTTCTAGTTTCATCGCCCGCAGGCCAGCAAAGACATTTAATAACTCCAGACAACTAATTAATTCTTACCATAAAGCAAATGGTTTCCATATTGCATTGCCGATTCTTGATATTGAAGGCATTGCTCAAGGCCAAGATTATTATAATTATTATTTTTACTTCACAGTTTGTTTAATGTCATTTTGAATAGTGCATTTGGAAGGCTGCATTGTCTCACTGTTGTTCAGAAAGCCCGTTAAAATAATTTCTCAAATATCCTGGATATCTAAACCAGTGTGCTGCTATGCACAGTCAGAACTGCTCATCATTGTTATTGACTTCTTTAGTTTTTTCTGAAATGCACTGTCAAAAGGATACTATTCAAAGATTGCCTTCTTCACTGCATTAGAAGAACATGTATTTAATGTGTAAAAAGCAAGGACCCAGTACAGAACTGCCACATTTGCTTTGTCTAGATCTAAATGGAGATTCTCCACATGGCAGACATGCCAGTTTGAGTCTGGGTTGTACTGACCAAACCCTGCAGTGGTTTGAAGTGACAGCTCATAGTGAGCTCTTCCTGGACAGCTTCAGTTAATTATTAAGGTTACAATCCTACACACGCTAACATGAGAATGACTGCCATTGGACTCAGCATTGGTACTTACTTCTGAGCAAACATATATAGGCTTGGACTGCCTAGGTAAAGAAATCATACACACTTTTGCCATCTTAAACGCAGCCGGTCACTCATTGGCTGCTATGCTTTCTGTTTATTTCATGTCAATTGTGTTTCTAAAGTTTGCAGGTTGTTGTGAGAGTTGGTGTGCTGAACATGGGGGCGAAAAATACCCCCAAAAAGAATGAATTGTTTTGCACTGTGGGAATGGCATTGGACAAGCTGGCATTCAGATAATCTTCATTGTCTTGCATATTGTCTTGGAAACATTTGAGGCCTGCTGGTCTCTTGTGATACAATAATTAGTCCAGATGACTAATTAATTGGAGTAACTATACTATGAGTCAAAATGAAGTGACTTCATTGGCAATGGATTTTGGATGCCATTAAGGGTGATGCAGTAGGAGACAGGTCCATCTTATGGGGCACAATCCACCAGGAATATCTTCTGGGCAAGTTGTCTTGAACTGCAGCTGTGCAAGAACTCCATAGGATTATGCCCCATGTTGATTTCTGATATACGCTTGGTATTTATTATTGTATGTGATATTGTATGTGAGCTGGAACAGGACTGAGACCGAAATACTGTAATAAATTCAGTATGTTCAGTATTTCTGTTTTTCTGTATCAGGGTGGTCATCAAGGAAATAACAGATATGCCAGAGCCATAGTACAAGGAAGGGAGTAGTTCAGAGTAGAGCTGTCTTGTTGAGTACTTGAGTGATCATTTACCATTCCTTGCAATAGTGATTGGGAACCTGTGGCCCTCCAGATGTTGCTGGATTGCATTTCATTCCTGGCCATTGGCCAAGCTGGATGGGGTTGATGAGAGCTGGAGTTCAGCAATATTTGGAGGGCTACAGATTCCCCATCCCTTCCACAAAGCATGCTATGTACATATTTACTCTGAAGTTAGTTTTATTGACTTTGTTGGAGCTTATTTCCAGGAGAGTAAGGATTGCAGCCTTAACCACCTAAAATATATATACTGGTTATAAGACTGCAATTAATCTCTATACATTAAAGTACATTGGGAGAGAGGGGAACAAAGGCAGATCTTCACTGCACATTATTCAAATCAATACGAGATTTAAAACAGATTCTTTGAGATGTAATAAATTCTGTCCCTAATAAATCCATAAACCGATTAAAAGTGAGTGTCACCTCTGAGCAATGGTTACATTCTCCAGGAAACCAGACCACCCACAGCAGCAAGAAAGCCACACAATGATCCACTTCCCAGCTTGGATTTTAGGGTCATATTTGTAATTTGTTTGTAGTGTTGAAGGTTAATAGTCAATTATTTTGCCCATCACTCATTCCTTATTGCATTTCTTACAAATAGTGAGGTAATAAAAAAGCACAAACCCGATCAAGACTCTTATATTTATGAGATCGTAGTGTCACACAGGCAGCCCATATTCTAAGGGTATAATACTATTTTGCTTTTGTCCTATTAACCCTTAGCTGTTGTCCAACTCTGGTCAAGTGAATGCTGTTCAGCGATCAACCTAATGAAAGCTATGGATCCTCAGTGGGATATGCTTTCTATATATTGATTTTGGGGTGGGGGGCGGGATTAATGCTTGCTGTCGCTGATTGTATTTGCCTGCTGTGTTTTTAAGTAGTTCTTTGGTTGCTCTGGACCAGCGTAATCTTCATTAAACAAACAAACAAAATCCCATCTGTTTAATTCTACTATCTTGGACTGATGGTAGAGAATTTGAGATACAAAATAAGGGCTGTTGAGAAATATTCACTGTGTCTTAGCTAGCTCAGTAATTAATGAAGGCCATAACACAGGGAGTTTGAATATACAGTAGCTGTATACACACAAGTAGCTGTATACACACAAGAGTTGTTTTGAAAGCTTCCTGTTTGGCAATTGTCCATGAACTGCCCCCTCACAGTAACCAGAATGGCTGCTGTGCTCTCAGAATAAACACTTGTGGGGTATGCATTTTACCCAGCTTATTTCTACTTGTAGTTCAGGTTAAGGATGTGAGGCTAGAAGTAAACGAACTTCTTTACCTTCTCCTAAAACTGGGGAGTCTTCCATGGCTACAAGTCACGATAGTTAAGTTCTACTTCCACTGTCAGAGCTGATAAGTGGGTATGGCTTGCCTCACAAGGCCAGCTGCCGGGTATCACACGTGGAAAAGAGCACCTGAGCACCCAGGTGTTGATTGGCCAGTATGAGAACAGGATAGTAGACTAGATGGGCCTTTGTCCCAATCTAGCAGGGCTCTCCTTATCTACTTAGTTATAAAATTCTTGCATTTAGTCCATAAAAGCAGGATTTGATTTATTATTTCTCAGTGATGAAGTAGTAACTGGACATCAGTTACTGGTCCTTTTAGTGTTCCACTTCCCTCCGCCCCATCCCCATACCAGGTTATACTTAGTTTTCTTCTTATATGACTTTACCTTTTTCTTAACCTTATTTTAACAGCTATTAAATTATCTGGAGGTTTGGGACCTATGAAGGTCAAAGTGTTGGAAGAGGAACTGAAAAATAGAGTACAGAGACTTTTCATGCCTGGGAGTTCAGTGATTTATCACTGTCAAAAAGACTCTCCCATTGACCAAGGTGAACTTTTTTCTGAATAATGAATGTTATATATTGGGAAAAAGTTCTCATGGCTCAGTCCTTTTGGCTAGAGAGAACGGGGCCTTGGACTGGTACAGGTTTATGACATGTGATACCGTGCTAACTTTGCTTTGGCAACAGTTACCAGCAACACGTGGAATGAAATGGCATTTTGGAAAGCTAAGCCTAGAAACGGGAAAGAATGGAGGAATTGGAAGAATAGAACTCTGCAGATTCCTTTGGCGTTTCCAGTGATCCTCTCATGCTTATCACAACCTGATATGTATTAGTGATGTGTTCTGGAGGAATTCATAGTCAGTAAGAGTGGGTGTCCGCAATGATAGCTTGTGGTTTATTGTTATCCACTATAACAGCATGGGCGTGAGAACCTGAAAACATCCCTTCCTGTGCTGTCTTTGGAGGGTTACGTGTAGCTGGACAGGAATCTGCCAAGGTGGGCAGGCCCCTTAACAGCTCAAACATCCTGGAATGGGAGGGGGGAATTAGGGCCAGGAGAAGCATTTATTTATTTTTGCCTACACAAAGCCTCACATGACAACACCACCAAGAAATTTGGGGTAAAGCAATGCAGAAAGATAAGGCTTTACCAGGCCATGTCAGTTGTCCCACAGTGGACTAACTCCTTTCACCAGTGGTGCTTTGGCCAGCCTGCATGTGAAAGGCTGATGCTGCAATTGCGTTGAAGGTCAGAAGAATGGCCATAAGCCAGACAATGTACAACAAGGAGAGGAGGAGAGGAAAAGCACTGGCATGCGAGCATTTGGCAGCAACATGGTCTGAATTCTCTGTAGTAATAAACCATTGCAGGATGGATCTATTGCTGCTCTTGTCTTTTTATGCCAAGTCACATTTCAGGACGATTTATTTTAACATTTTGAGGGAAATTTTGACATGTTTTGTTTTATAGACTTGAGTCCAGGAATGTCAGATGAATGAGTCTGATGAGCAAATTGTTATTATCAGGTGACAAGTTTATGTGGATGTACCGGCGGGTAGGGAGTGAAAACAGTAATGGAAATTAAATGGGGGGAAATACAGTCTGCAACAATTGCATGAAAGCAATATATGCAAAATCAGTGCGGTTAAGCATACACAGTGGCAGTAACTGATGGTAAAACAAACATCCTTGCATTAGCAAGTTAATTGACATATGTAATAAGATAGGAAACCATTATTGCAGTTCAAGCCATAGGTGACGGAACTGTACTTCTTGCAACCTGCCAGCTGAGGATTACACTTGAAGCATCTGGTGAAATGGATTCTGGTCCCACATAAGGTTAAGCCATAATGAATTTGTTAGCATTCAAGGTGTCACTAGGCTCTTTATTTTTAGTAATGCATCCAATTATTAGATGCAATATATCTATACAACACAAATTCAACATTGCTCACCAGGGCAAGACCGTTTGAGCATTTAAAACCAATCCTGACGTGATTGCATGGCCGCCAATTAGTTTCTGGGCCTAATTCAAATTGCTGGTCTTGATCTATAAAGCCTTAAATGGCCTAGGACCTCAATATCTCAAGGACGGCCTCTCCTTATATGAATCAGTCCAGACCCTGCAATCATCATCTGAAGCCTTTCTTTGTGTGCAACGTTTCTGAAGGGTGACAACACGAAAAAGGGCCTTTTCTGCAGCGACTCCTCATTTGTGGAATCCTCTCCCCAGGAAGGCTTACCTGGTGCCTTCATTGCATCTCTTTAGGCATCATGTGAAAACGTATTTCTTTAACCCCACCTTTGGCTGATTAACACTCCATGTACTTTTAAATATGTTGGGGGAGGGTTATTGGTTTTGTTTTGTTCTTGCTATTGTTTTTACATATTTTGTGTTCTCATTTTGTATTTTTATGATCTTCGGATGAAGGGCAGTATACTAATTTAATAAATAATAATAAATTAATAACCATCAGACGGGCATTTACTGTCTGCATTCGTTCCTCCCTCCCCAACGCAGAGCAAAGTTGTTTCTAATTCCCCGATATTTGTCGCAGGTAGACCTAAGGGAATACCTAACCCCTACTTTAAAGCACTTTGAAGAAGCAATACGCTTTCTAAATGCCAAGTCTCATGGTGCTTATTATGTGACACAGGTAATGCCATCAGTCTGTAAGAGTAAAAGATTAGAGTGTCTTTAAGCAAAACTACTTTCCTATTCTCTCACTTACAGAAATGATAGCTACTTAAAGCTATTTTTCCTTTTTTACTGCGGCGTTTGCATTTGGAGGGTCTGACATTCCCGAGAACTCATCTTCCACAGAGATCAACAACAGTTATAAGAGCCTCTTTTAACAAGCCTCTCACTTCACTTCAGCAGCTTCATGCCCATTCTTCCCAGTGATGCACTTTTGTTTACAAAGCTCTGTTTCCCTGAAATATTTCCATGTAGATAAAAGTGTCCGTGCGTGAGAAGCGGAGTGAAATCTGTGACCCTGTTAAGTGGCTTTTTGTTATCAAAAACATGATCTATTTATTTTGCTGTACGCCATAATTTCAGATGCTTAAAGCTTCATACTTGACATTTTCGCTGTGCAGAGATAATTTGGGGTAGGGAAAATATTTAACTGTTAAAACAGTTTTATTTCACGTATGAGGTTTGCTATATACAGAATGTGTGCACCAGTTTCATTATCCTATGCATGTGGTAAACACTTGAATTTACTGAGAACGTCACTTTCCTGTGCAGTAGCAATGAAAAGGGCAAATTCTGTGTCAGAAATTATTTAGGAAGGGGCCAATATCAGCCAGTGCCATAATGCTTTGTACACATTTATGGCACAACCACATCTGGAATACTGGTCATCCCACCAGGATTATCAAAGGAATGCAATAAACTCCATACAAGGAAAAGTTGAAGTAATCATAGTTTTGAAATACGTTGACTAATAAATCACACAATTCTGTATGTACTTGTTGAGCCTTGAAATCAGTCTTCTCGAACCATCACCCTCCAGATGTTCCTGGACTATGACTTCCATCATTCCTGATCATTGGCTGGATGGGGCTGATGGGACTTGGAATCCAAAAGCATTGACAGAGCACCAGGTCAGGGAAGGCTGCTTTAGATGCTCAGCTGAGGCCCTTCTCTAAGCTGGCTATGGGAGAAAATAGTTTTTTCTGCAGTGGTCCCTCAATTGTGAAATGTCCCCCATCAGAGAGGTGTACCAGGTACCTGATGTCTCTTTGGTGCTAGGGAAAAATACCTTTCTATTTCCCCAGGTCTTTTAAATCTCTGGTTTTAGCATGATTGTTTGGCTCTGTGGAATTTTTATTTTATATTTTATTGTTGGTCTCAGTTACGATTTATCACTGATGCAGCGTTTTTTAAAAAAACAAAAATCCCTATTGATCTCTGCTTCATTTTGATTTTACACTTATTTGTTGCTCCTTAATTTGTCCCATTGTAATTGTTACATTTAAATTTTGTTTTTACTTTGTTCATCACCCAGGGGGGCTGACAAATTAAATTTTCATGTCTTTTCCAAAGTGGTTCTCCCTGGGTTTAGTGGATCGTACTTCCAGGTAAAAAGTATATAGGACTGCCACTTAAGGCTGCAATTCTATACACTTAACTTTCATGCCCGTCCCATTGAACTCAGGGAGACTTAATTTTGGAATAGAGATGCATAGGCTCATGCTGCAAAGTGGAGTGGAGTGATAAAGGTTTATGGCATTGTGAATCACATGGAAATAATGGATAGAGATAAATATGTGACCCTCTTTATAACAATATAGCTTCAGTTCATACAGTGAAATCGATTAATTCTGATTTCAAGGCAGACAAAGGAAAATACTTCACACAGACAGTGCATTCTCTGCCTCAAGAAATGGTGATGACCACTAAGCTCAGTACAGTGGTACCTCGGGTTAAGTACATAATTCGTTCCAGAGGTCCGTTCTTAACCTGAAACTGTTCTTAACCTGAAGCACCACATTAGCTAATGGGGCCTTCTGCTGCTGCCGTGCCGCCGGAGCCCGATTTCTGTTCTTATCCTGAAGCAAAGTTCTTAACCTGAAGCACTATTTCTGGGTTAGCAGAGTCTGTAACCTGAAGTGTATGTAACCTGAAGCGTATGTAACCCGAGGTACCACTGTAGATATATTTTTTAAGTGTTAGACAAATTCATGGATGTGATGTCTATCCAAAGTGATTGGCCAAATTAGTTAATGGACCACCTACAACTTAAAGGGAATGTATCTCAGAGTACTAGGTGCTGAGAATAAATGACAAGAGAAGGTTCTTTCCTTCAAGGTCTGCTTGTGAGCTTCTGGAAGCATCTGGTTGGCCATTGTTGGAATTGGAATTGGGATGCTGCATGATTTAGCCCAGCAATGCTGCTCTTAGGATGCATTCTTATTCCCACAAGATGGCATTTGTGGTGGTGCTAGAATCCCAACAGCACATTTTTATTTTTATTTTAAGGCATTATGGGCTCTATCAAAGTTCCATTGAGACCTAAGTTAGTCGTTGTTCTACTCTGAGTAGAACTAATGATGGATACAACTCTAAATTTCATATTTCTGCATTCCAATAATAATTCCATATTATTATTGTTTGCTACCTTGAGTCTATTATTTTTATTTTTAAAAAAACTCAAGGCAGCAAACAACAGTAACAGTAAACAACCATGTAAAATTAAAAGTAGTTTGTCCAAAATCACTAAGTTAAAAGCATGTAATCTAAAAGAGCGTTAAGAAATCAGTTTCACAACAGCAATGAGGAAGCTCTATTTTAGAATGTCAGAATGGCTTTAAAAGTGTAATTTGACTGGAAACCAGACAGGTGAGACAGGTATAAAAGTATAATTTGATCTGGGCCAGACGGACTACCCTGGAAGGGTGTTCCAGAATCTCAGAGCCACAATGCGAAAGGAGTTGTGTCCCTTGTGCTTACACACATGCGCACAAAAGGAGATGGGAGAAAGAGCTGTTGAACTTGATAAAAATCAAGAAATCTGCATTGGGTGCGGGGAGAGAATTCCACCTAACCTTCCATTTTTGTTCTTCTTAATAATCCTGCATGTTCCAAAGAGTCCTGGTGAATTTAGAAGCTCAAACTCTGCTTTGTGATTTTTAGTAGTTTAGTATTTATTTATTTAGTGCCGCTTTGCAAGCTGCAAGAGGTCATCACCAAGAAGCTAGCAATGTTAAATTTTACCTAGGGAAAGGAGAGGAAGAGGAGGCAGGGCTAAGCTGGGAAGCAATGTGTGGTTATTTCCGACTGAGGTTACAGTTAGCAGGACGTGAAAATTAGGAAGTTATGCCAAAAGTGGGTTGGTACTAATAAAGGGGTTATAGTACTTTGGTGTTTTGTATCCCCACCCTGCCGCCGCCACCCCCTGTCCCCAGTGAGCATACATATAACTCATATAACCGCTTGCATTCTTCCTCTGAATTCTTCCTAAAAGCATGTTTTGTTTTGCTGGAGTTGTTTTCCTCCCCATAACTGTAGTATCCAAAGTGCTTGTGGTTTTGTCTGTGCTAGGGGATGTTTGCAATAAATAATTAGCACAAATAACATCTATGATTTAAATCTCTTTAAAGGAGAAATGTTTTGACTTTGATCCTGCACTCTGCAAATCAAGCTTCTACTGAGGCTCTGATAGAAGTATTTCCTCCTCACTTTTAACTACCCTTCCAGTTAGAAGAGAAGGTTTGCAAATGTCCCCCTGGGGTGCTCTGCACAGCAAGATACTTTCTGTTTCCTTTGATGAACAAAACAAAATAAAAAAGAGGTTGGGGGGAGGGTAGAAGATGTATAGGTTGAAGCAGCATCCAGGACTGGTTGCAGAAGATCTGGTTTTAAATGTCATGAAAAGGTAGCAGGGTTTATTTCATCTCCTTTTAAATACGTTATTTTCATGGCAGGTCACATTTTATAAATGTGGCAGCAGTGTAGATGTCTTTGTGGTTGTGTAAAATGCCTCTGGCCTACAAAGGGTTAATTGATTTGAAATTCAGCTTTGATACTGCAGTAGACAACTAGAATCCTCCTGTTTATATGCTTAGTTTGTGTAGAAAACTGAATCCTCTTGCATATTAGATGTTTGGGGGCCTGAGATGTTTGTATATCAAGTGACAAATGTGACGCTCTCCCATACGTTGGGCTTGAGTTATGGCATGATTATCAAAAGGATTGGCCATCACTGGCCTAGAGGCTGTGGCCTGCTTGGTAGATTCTTTTCAGGTTGTTGTTTCCCCCCAAGGCGTGTCAATCTGAGCCACAACTAATAATGCGAGAGTCTGGCTCCCCCCTTTTTTATTATAGTATTTCAGAAAACAGCTTTTGCTGAATGTCTTAATCAGTGTCATGTACACATTGCTATGAGCAGCAAAAATCTGGTTTCTTTTTTAAAAGTGATTGAAATACATAGTACTGACTGCGGTGTTAATTGTGCTAGTGCAGTTACATTCTCATTGGAGGAGCAGCAGGAAAAAATATTTCTGAATCATATGTCTTTTAATGAAAACCCTAGTTATGACAAAGGGAAAACAGATGAAATGTAACTGCAGATGTGTGTAAGATACAAATGGATGGGGTGGAGCAGCAGACCTAGAGAACAAGTCAAGGATCAAGAGTGTTTGTTAGCACATGCTTTATCTGAAATTATGCAAGGAAGCAGATAATACAGTGTTTTGCTCATGGAGGGGGGTGCTAGAAAAATGGCACTGATTTCATAGGATCTGATCTTGAGGAAAACACAAAAGTGCTTCAGTTCTCTAGGGCAGCGAGCCTAGGTGTCTGAATTTTTATGTTCCTTCTGATCACAGGGATTTTCAGTAATAAACCTTCTCTAGGCAAGATGGTTCACTTGCGCTCCTGAGTGCCTACAGCCCCAGCCTGCCATGGTGCACAGTAAAATTGCAGCCAGCCTTTTAATTTAATGAAACAAATGTCATCCAATCAGCTGAACAAGCATACCTATCAGTCGCGTGTCACTGTGTAGCCCTTGTAGGCGCTGGCCTTGTCTGAGCACGTGAAACATCAAGACGTTCAGGGTTCTGGGGTGAACCTTTGGTGTCAGTTATTGAATTGTTCGGAGGGCCTTGGAAGCTGACAGCAGACCTTTCCACAAAGACGGAGATAAGCTTCCGATTAGTTTGTGAGCCCCCACAGAAGCTCCAGATGCAGCACGCATGTCAGAAAGGCCTGCAATATATAAATCATCTCAATTTTCTGTACAATGTCAGAAAGGGGGGGTAGGGAGGAGACATTTCTGAGGTTGACTGGCGGTGTGTAACTTTATTAAAAAGTCTTCACTTTTGCTTTTAAGCAGGGCTTTGTCCATTATTGAAGCAGAGAGGAGTGGAGTTTGCCGTCCTCTAGGACGACAGAGATGGATGTCCGTGGTTTTGTTTTCTGAGCGGTTTGTTTTGGTGACATTTACTAACAGCTGGAGCTGGATGCGAATGGCTGACCAGCAACAGCTAAACCATCGACATATTGCAGCAACAGCAAACAAAAGGGCAGCTCTATGTAGAAGTCATCTAAAGCAGGGGTGGCTAACCTTTTTCACCCCTAGGGCCATATTGATCGTCAGTCACCCCCTCTGAAGTCCACATGCCACTGGTGGGCATGACCAGTGGATATGCACCTGCAACTCCGCACTACATACATCACACATAAGGCCATGCACACTCACATGCACACTTACTAGATACACAGACACACACACCACTCCAGATCTGTGGGACACTGGAAACACTATTTTCACTTATAAAGAGGAGGCAGAGGGCTTTATCTTTGATTTCAGCACTGAAGATGCTTAGCCCTCAGTTCGCAGATTAAAAATTCATCTGCCTGCTGTATAAAGAGGGGATAGAGGGGTTTTATCTGGAGGGATAGGTCCTTCTCTGTAGTGGTACCCTGACTGTGGAATTCCCTTCCTCCCGATAGCCCCAACTTTACACCAGGCACCAGGACTTTCAGAGGCATTTGATTGGATAGCTCAAGGTCTTAGTGGACTTATGAACTGCTGTTGTATTTATAGTGTGTAATGATTTAAAAAATAGTGGATAGCTTGTTTCTGGGTTCTATGACTTTGCAGTTGTGTCTTTTTTATCTTACTCAACTTGCTGCCCTGGGATCTCCACTTAACGAAACCCAGTTTAATCAGCCAGTAAAATGAACAACACAAAGAAGTCCCTTCCTTTCCTCATTTTTGCAGTCGCATATCACATAGATTTACTGCTCTTTAAAAGGGGCTGACTGCAGAGCTAAGGCGCACGGTCTTTTCTGCATACAGTGTGCACTTCTTGCATTGCCTTACTTTGGGACAGGCTTACAACGTTTTCCTTCCTTTGAATGCCACGTATGAGCTGCACTACAGAGTTCTCAAGACATTGTGGCTGCATCCTTTCTTGTCTCCCTCCCTCGCTTCAAAAAAACAAACACCAAGTGCTATCAAGAGAGTACATTGCTTCCATATCAGCAGTGATGACAGGAGAAAAAAAAACATGATTCAATCTGTTTTAATGTATCAGCTTGCATTTTGGATGCCGGCTCCAGGAGCAAGGAGAGCAATGTCATCTTCTCCACTTCTCCTTGTGCCAGGCAGTGGCTCTCTTTAACAAAGCACCATGCCAATGCAGCTATACAGACGAGGGCATGTGAAGCAAGCTTGTGCCCACCTCCACCCCCTCTTTCTCCTTGTCATTGCCTGTACTCTCCTTGCCTTAAACTATTCTAGAAAGCCATCTTCGTGGCAGCAGAATCCTCTGGGACACGAGAAAGGAAGGAAAAGTAGGTTATAGTAATGCAGTGAAAATACATCACCAGGTAATCTGGAGAGACGTATCAGATGAGTGAACAAGTAATAGATTTTCTTTGTAATGGAACAGAACCATTGCCTGCTCTGCCTAAGTACAAGAGATGGGTATTCCCTTGCCAAAAGGAGAGATTTCCAAACTCTGCTTTTGCCTTTAGCGAGGAAAGCTCTCACATGTGCACTTCAAGACTCTGCATGTTTATTCAGAAGGCTTTTATTTGTTCATATTTTTAGCAAAATTTATATGCGGCTTGATAGTGCCTTGGATAGGCCACTATCCTCACACCTCAGTTCAGCAGCACCCACAATCTGTACTTTCAGAGGAGCTCAAGTTTACTCAGGTAGCATATAGACAATAGAATGCCAGGGCTTCCTAGAGCTGTCATTGCCTGCATCACACAACTTTATTGTTTTTTTTAAAAAAATAGCAGGGACACAGTTTTGCATGCTATCCCATCCCTGAGCAGTGTGAGGTTCCGGGGTTTCCAGGTGCTTACCCAGGGTTTGTGTTTCCTTTAGAATGAGAAACAGCGGAGACTGTGGTGTCTTTATGATAGAAGGGTTTTTTTACACATATATGCAACCTGAGCCTACAATCGAGGGGTTCACAGCATTAACACCACAATAGGGTCTTTGTTTGTCCCATAGTCACAAGTATCTCTATGTCTCTTTGGCTTCCCAACCTGCTGCTTCCAGCTCTAGCTTCTAGCTCACATAACTGAACTCTTAACACCCAACGCTAACCTTTGCCTTTCTAGCTATCAGTGAGTTGAGGGAGGGGCCCCCATCCATTTGCCACCAGGCACCTGGCACAGAGCCACTTCCTTTGTTACCTTAATGGCCCATACTTAGAGGGTCATTGCCTCACCAGTAAGCTAACCTGGCTATTCCAGAAATTGAATTCATGCTGGATTCAGAAATTAGAAAAGGACCCAGGCATATGGCTTACCTCCCCCCTCCCCCATAACAATAGGTGCCTTTATATTGAGGAAGGCCATAAATGATACATAAAAGGATTTATCAGTGATATATCCACACACACACACACACACACGTCAGGTCCTCTGCTCAGCAATGTCTTACTATTCAAGAAATTATCAAACCAGCAAAACTTGATCTACGCCAGACTGACCTTAACAGGTGAAGTCACCTTCATTGCTCTTCAGAAACAGTAATCCATATGCAGCTTCAGTGAGCTGATCTCTTAGGAAAGTCTGATACCAACTGATTTATTTTATCTGCCAAGGATGCATCTTCTGCACAATTAACTTCGCCTTTGAGACTGGTCAAGATTAAGGGGAGGAAGGTGTAGAAAACAGCTGGTGAGTTGGCTGGAGGGATGTTCTAACAGTGGTCTGAACTGGCACATTTCATAGTAATTAAAATTCAGTAATGATTCAGCAATGATTCAGAGGGCACTATGGATATTCTTGTGAAAATAGTATATTAAGTTGACTCCATGGGTGGGGAAATGTCTGCTTTGCTGATTATGCTAAGGACTTGCATGGTGACTTGCATGATGGGGCAGCGCCACAGAGCTGCCCTGCCCAAAACTGGTGGTGCTGCAGCTTCTCTGGATGGCACCGGGGCAATGGTGATGTTGGAGCTGCATGGGCACATCAGTGGAGCCAATCCAGTGTCCCAATCCAGCTCCATCCAACTAAACTGCAGCGATGCCAGTGTTGAGAGGGCAGTGCCGCAACACAGTCCCACCCCATGAGCCATTACTACTGAGAACAACCTCTAAAAGGTAAAGGTACCCCTGCCCGTACGGGCCAGTCTTGACAGACTCTAGGGTTGTGCGCCCATCTCACTCAAGAGGCCGGGGGCCAGCACTGTCCGGAGACACTTCCGGGTCACGTGGCCAGCGTGACATCGCTACTCTGGCGAGCCAGAGCTGCACACGGAAACGCCGTTTACCTTCCCGCTAGTAAGCGGTCCCTATTTATCTACTTGCACCCAAGAGTGCTTTCGAACTGCTAGGTTGGCAGGCGCTGGGACCGAACAACGGGAGCGCACCCCACCGTGGGGATTCGAACCGCCGACCTTTCGATCGGCAAGCCCTAGGCGCTGAGGCTTTTACCCACAGCGCCACCCGCGTCCCTAGCCGTGGAGAATTTAAGAGAGAGTATAAGAAGATAAAGCTGTTGATTGGTGTACCCCATGCTGCCGGTGCCACTTGCTCATCCAGAAACAAGGATATATCTAAGAGTATCGCCAAGCTGCTAACTTGCATTTTGAGAACTGCAACAGGGCAGGCAAGCACCTGCCATCACCACCTCTGCCGCATCTGTATTGTGTTTCAGTTTATTTATTCCAGCAGAGTCTTGTACAAAGACAAACAGGGCTCATCCAGACTGCCTTTTGTGCTGTGTTTCTAGGCATAGCTCCAGACCGCCATTTGCTCCTATTAAGCACTGAAACACGGGTTTTCCAGGGGAAAGCGCCGGGACAAAAGCAACAACAACACTTGGACATAGAGCTTTAAAAACACAGACCTGTGCCTGGAAAGCTCAGTGCAAAAGGAAGTCTGGATGAGCCCTTGGACTTTGCAGCCTGCTTCCTTAGCCCTTTAAGGTCACAACCCAAACACCCAATCCACCACACTGTGGAAATGTTGGATAGGGCAGAGGTCTCCCAGCCCTGATCAACTCTGCTGACTTCTGCCTATGTAGCAAGAGTAGCACCACTCTGCTGACCTGAAGCTCCTATCCCACCTGCCAGTAAAGCAGGCTGTCCATCATTGGGTTTCTTGCAGACAGCTCTAAAATGGGATACCATGGGGAGGGTCACTCAAAACATACCTTGTTTGAGGATTCCTTTTGTTTGGTTGCAAAATAGAGCCTGCCATCTATTATCTGGCTTCTGAATAATAATAAGACCAGGCAAACCATACGCTTCACCTTGGTAATAAAAAGAGACTCTAGGGAGAGAAAATTAAACACAGGAGAAACGAGCCCCACCTTTTTATGGCGTTTGGCAAAGGTTGTCCACTCCGCTGTTATGTCCTCTAAGGGCTGCAGAAGGCAGAGGACGGCAACATGAAAAGTTTGTGAAGAGCCGGACATATCAAGGCAAATCCAGTCTGTCTAATAACACAGCATTAAGCAAGGGAAAACACAATAGTTGATGGACAAACTTTTCATCTTGAATCATGTGTGTGATGTGATTAAAATACAGGAAACTGAATATGTACACCCAATAATAATAAATTATTATTATTCCAGTTAAAGATTGCAAATGGGATCTGCTCAAAATAGGGAGCTGTCTGGGTCAAGTTAGCCAGCCACTAGCAATCTAGCCAAAATGGCTCACATATTTGACACATTCCCGTGAACAACTTAGTGGCTACCCTAGTGAGGATGTCTGATCAGGATTTGGTACTTTATCCTGTCACATCTGTAGTCTTCTCTTCTCTGTATGTATATTTTTTTCTTTAATACTTCATAGAGATATTCCCTCTCACAGACACACAGATTTCATCAGCACTTACACAAAGGATGCTAAGAGTAAGAATAGTTATGTTGTAAGACTCATGGTGTTGCTCTTTCTGTTAGATGAGCATTTATTATGCAGCACAGAAATATACACACACACACACACACACACACACTGCTGAGTAACATTATCATTTTAATGACAGATAGGGTAATTTGAAACATTTGGCTTTTTAAAAAGAATGAAGTGCCGTAAAACTCAAGCAGCAGAACTAATCAATTTTGAATGATCAGATCATCATCAAACCAATGCAACAGAAATAATTAAAAAAAGGTTTCCTCCATTTGCAATAGGTACTTAAAATGGTTTTAAAAGAGTTCATTGGGCACCATTTGCATGCTCAGCTAATCTCATATAGAAATTCATTCCTTGCAGATATGCTTACTTTGGCTTTTCTAGACTATGTCTAGAAATACCCATGCAAATATCTACATAGTGCAATAATCCAAAATTTATTTTGGGGCTCATCAAAGCAATCCATTGCTATTTTTTCCAAGATACTGGAAAAGCTCAGAGCCTTTTGGGAGAGCTCATGAAGACCAAGCTTGTCCCTTGCCTTCTGTGCTGATCTTCCTCTTCCTCAAAGCTTGCCATGAATGGGGGAGAAGCAGAAGTGAGGCAGGGCACTGGTGCAGAAGGTTTCAGCAGCTGCATCAACTTCTTTAAGACCTAGTAACTCCTGAATTCTCCGAGCATAATAAAGGATTCTAAGGGGCATTCTGGATTTTTAAAAAGACTTCTTACTGGGTGTGTTTGTAGGTTAATATTGACTTGGCACCGTATATATTGAGTTAAGTGGATTTCTAGAAAGAATTAAATTTATAGTTGTTGTGTTTTTTTTTAAAAAAAGAAATTTTAACAAAGATAATAAAAACTTAATTAAATGGGAATGTTCTTGAAATGACAGTGTGGGAATGCTTTGGAGACTAATAATGAAACCCCTTATGTCCCTTCATAGGAGAACTGGTCTATAGATTCCCCAAGGCCTTACTAAATGACCTTGAGGAACAGACAAGAAGGATATTCTCATTAATTATATAGAAGATGTTCATGGTCTGTAGCTCTTGGTTTTGATTTCACAATATCTATAGGTAAACAATAAGTTACAATCTGTAAATTCAAGAAGTCCAGCAGATAATTTGTCTTTAAGTTTATTGGGAAAATCAGTATTTACTTATCAGCAGAGATTTTTTTTTGTTGAAATCAAATGGATTAAGCCCATTATTAACCACTATTTGTAGTTTAATTGGGTCTGGGATTTTGATAGCAGCCCAAATACCACAGAGACAAAGTCTGATAGCAGCCCTTAGTATCACAGGGACAAAATTTGGAATAAATTAATGAACTGAAGTTAGTGAGTGTAATGTCAGATTTGGTGTCAAACTCCCCCTGAGCCCTATTCAATGGTGAATTGAAAACACAGCTTGTAAAGACATTTCAGGAGGCTGGAACAACTCTAAGTGATAATTGCAAAAAGGGGGATAATAAACCTCTAGAGAGGGTTCATTATTGGGAAATCCAGCTAGAAAGTATTGAGGCTAGCCCTTCAACAGTCCAAATAGGCAAAGCCTCAGGGTTTGTCTCCCTAAAACAAACCATGAGTCATAAGCTGAGGATAAACCTTGTGGCTACAGTTCGTGGTTTGTTTAGAGTGAGTCAAGCTGCAAGCCTGATTTGGGGCATAAGGCTAAGCTGAACAATGGCTTAGGTAGTGCAGCAGCAGCAGCAGCAGCAGCAGCAGGACTGGGAGAACAGCAAAATGGGTGTCAGTTTTTGCACTGTATACCTGCCCGCTTGCCCGTTCACCTTCAGCCATAGTTTGGCTTAGTGTTAATGCTAGCAAGTCTGTTACTTTGAATTCTCATATATATTAGGTGCAATTTGTGGGCTCTAGGCAGGTTTTCTCATTGCAAAAGTTAAGGAAAAGATTGAGACACTGAGAGAGTTGATCATACATAGATACATTTTAAAGATTCTAGATAGGATCTCAGGTCCAGTTTTTCTTCTTTATAGAATGCAGTGGAAGATAGGAGTGGGAAAGTGGGTAAACTCCTTGGCTCTAGTGGGTTTCCACCCACTAAAAAGCATACTTTCCATGCTATTTTCATCTCTGGGGTGAAATAACCCAGATAGCTCTATCTTTTTCAGTGTATGTATACAGTATGTGTGCTTATTTTGTGGTACAGTTTAGACATTAACATTACTGGGGGAAACGGCCCAAATATCCATTGGTTTGTTTTTTAACAGAGGCATTGAGATAGAGTCCTTTCATATGTATGATTTTACATGCTGATATTCACTTCCAGCTGCACTCCTTCTGCAAAATAAAGAAGCACATTGTACCAGTATGAATAAGAGTTATGACTGTGAAATTCTTATTTAAGGGGGGAAAAGAAGGGAGAAAAAGAGGCTTTTATTGCCTCTTTGCATTTTTTATTTGCTCTTGCCCTGGTCACGAGCTGGATCTTTTCTCTGCTACAGGCTCATTATTCATCCATTTAATATTTGTAAACTCAGCTTGGAGCTTCGATGACCAGAACTGACCTCCTGGAATTTTTCTCCTATTCATCTGATTTTCCACAGCAATTACACTGTCGGTATCTGTGTCTAGGCATACTGTAAAAACAATGTGCCCAACAGAATTATCAAGTGGAATTAGATTGCTATGACTTTGCATTTGATAACACAATTGTGCTTTTGCATAATTCTCCCTGATTAGTGAAACGAGAGGAAACTATCAATCTGGCAGATGAGTTTCCGTCTGCTGGCTCTTTTGGGGGGCAGGGGATAGGAGAAATATATCAGTGAGATCACTTGAAAGAATCATGCCTTTTAGGTACTGAATTGCTAAGCAGTCCATAAATCTATAGCTGTCGAGGTGGAATGGTCTCAACTGCTACCTACCACTGAAATTTTAAAACATGGAAAGGGACACGGTAAACATTATATATAACTATTCTAAGCAAATAGCAGGAATGTGCAGTGTGTCAGTATGAGACTTTTAGAGGTGATATTATTTAGACTTTATGTTTCCTCAATCCACATTTGCTAGAGATTTCTTTTCTTACTTGGTCTGCCACTTATTTTCTGTTCTAAATTATCTGGTTTCTACCTTTTAAAATGCATATTTTTATTAATATATTGTGACTTGGGATTAAAGAGACCCACTGTCTTAAGAGGTGGTATTGCTGCCTGGGTCATGCTTTAAAAAGAGCTTCAGGACCACCATTGCCTCACAGAGAGCCAGTGTGGTGTAGTGGTTAAGAGCGGTAGTCTCGTAATCTGGGGATCCGGGTTCGTGTCTCCGCTCCTCCACCTGCAGCTGCTGGGTGACCTTGGGCCAGTCACACTTCTTTGAAGTCTCTCAGCCCCACTCACCTCACAGAGTGTTTGTTGTGGGGGAGGAAGGGAAAGGAGAATGTTAGCCGCTTTGAGACTCCTTAAAGGGAGTGAAAGGCGGGATATCAAATCCAAACTCTTCTTCTTCTTCAGTGTCTAAATGTAGTCTTGGCTGGAAAAGTGGTTGTGTTTTCAGTAGGCTCACGTAAAGCATAATTAGTCCATTTGCCCAAGACTCCAGAGTCGTCTTCTTATATGGACGCATAACAGAAGAGGCAGGCAGCACACTGAAAGCAAACACATGTAGTGTGGCATTTACTTTATCAGTAGGTAGCTGGGGCACAGTGAACAGTGGCTTTGTATGTTATATTTCTGGGGGAAAGTAGGACAGAGTTGTCCATGGACTGCTTTGGGAAGCATCACAAGCAATACTGAAGGTAACTGAAAAATATTTCAGATTTTAAAACCTTTTAAGAGCAAAGGGAGGTGGAAGAGGCCATGGACTGGAAAAGCAGCAGGACACAGAATGCCAAGGTGACTGGTGTACAGTCTACAGATGTTGCTCCCAAGACAGTTTGTAGGAAATGAAGTGATGACTCAGGATGCCTGAACTGGGAGGATGAGATTCCCAGCCTTTAGGCAGGTAAACCATCTTTTCTTTAGCAGTCAAAGCCCAATGCACACAACCAAACTGCACATGTGGGGAAAGTGGGATGAATGAATCCATTCCCAAATATCTAAACTACTAGACTGCTGTCATATGGCCCCAGCTTACAGCTCAGTATGCATTTACCAGGACATCACAAAGAGATCAAAGTGGAGCTTGAGTTGAAAGCCGGCTGTGTGTTTCTCTACAGATCCATTCCACTGAGCTTCTTAACATGCCAATTTAATTGTGTGAATGTGTGCTAATTCAGTAGGTGTTCATAGGCAAGGGAAGGGACAAGGGAACATGGGAAGGGGTGTGTATGGGCTTGTGAGGTGTCCACTGCCTCTAAGCTGAGGGATAGTGCCAGTGGGATGGGCTACATCATGCAGATGCCATAAAAAGGGGCACGGGGCATTTCCAGGGAAAATGTTCAAGGTGCCACATGCACTGTGCATTCTTATTGACCCCTTTCTTCTTTAGCCACTTTCCCGTCATTGCACAGGGACATCTCCCTCCTTTAGCGTAAGGTATTGAACAAGGGCTCCTTCATGTTAATCCCTGAACCACCAGTGATCTGTTTTCTGCTGCATACCTGGCAGGGTAAGCTCGGTGCTACCTAGGCTGCACTACCACCTTTCCTGAACACTCAGTCAGCTGACACCAGAGGCCAATCCATGTTCACTGTTTCCTAATAAAACCTCAGAGCTTGCTGATCAATCTGATAACCTTGTTTCTGGTGTGAGTTCAGTGCCCAAGCCTCTCCTCCATGTCTTTGGTCTCGTACCTTGGATCTTCATGAACCCTCCATCCCTCCCCACACCTATTTTGGATCATACATGAAATTCTGTCCCAGTTGCGTGGCCAGCCAACTCCCTTCTCCTTTTGTCTGACTCTTGCTGAAGCCTAACATTTAGCCATTCCACCTCTTCTTCTGCCCCACACAGCAGCGATTTCTCTCATTCTCTTTCAGCAGCCGGCTGCCTACACAGTGTTATGTCATGTACACTTTTTTAAAAAAGCAACCCTATTATTCTCTAAGGTTCATTTGGGTCTTCTTTTATACTTACATTAAAGCAGTTTCTTGCAGGGATTACTTCAGCTTTCTGTTTTAATTAAGTTAAAAACTAATAGAAACAAATGCTAGCTCTTCCTATTTCCATTGCTGGCAGCACCTTTGTACTTTCCTTTCTTGATGGTCTGAACTGCCGGGCTCAGAGATTAGCCTGTGCTACTGAACATCTGTGTGGGAAGGCTTCAGAGATGTCAAAGAGAAAAGGAACGCAAGAGGCTAAGGACATCAAACCAAAGGGAAAAGGGCCCTTTTGAAAATTCATGACAGTCGAGAGTTTTTCGTGAAAGCTTCTCTTCAAGAAATGTGAGGACTTCGGTTGATGTTTTTGAGAGGCTCTGAAACACTGCAGGGGGTCCGAGAAGAGAAGCACAATGCCTGAGCTGCGTAATTGCTTGCAGTATTTGGTGTGTGGAAAAGGGAATCCGAATACAATATTCTATTTAATAGGGAAGAGCATAAATTCTGCCTGCCTTGAAGTAGAATGTGGGTCAGCAACAAAATGGTGGGGGCAGCCCATGGCTTCTGGATCATATACTGTGCAGGGTTCTGACACAGGATTTTATCACCTCAGAATGCATTTGGGTGATCACTTCCATGTTTCTTCCTAATGCATAAATAATTTGTGTGCAGTTACACTTGGTCTTAAGGGCATTTTCAGTCCAGCAATCTTCACATGCATTTTACAGTTCTAAAAGGGACTCTACCGAATTTTGTTCTTCGATGCTGCTGTGCAGAGAGAGAGAGAGAGAATATATTTGAACCTTCTCTTAGATATTTTATCAGAGACCAGCTCCTTGCCTCAGCCTGTCTACAAAATAACTTGGGGGTGGGGCAAAATGCATCTATTGCACTTTGTTTTGGATTAATTAATCTAATCTAAATGATAGACCAATGTGGTTTAGAACCTGTGTCTGGAATTGAGCATTGTCCTGTGGTGAACATCTTGTCAGCACAAGACCTGCAGCCTGCCTGGTGGAACAGTCCCTTTCCCATGCTGTTCTGGGGGTTCTTCCAACATCCCTGAGCCAGTTTCAGGGGCACATGGAGAGAGAAAAGGCAGGAAAGGCACTGTTGCAAAAGCAGAAACCCTCATGCACTGATGGGACTCATTAGCAGCCATCGCTGGTACGAGAAGTGAATTGATATTTGTATATGTGCAGGGCTTCTCGGAGATGTCCAGGCGAAATTCAGATTTTGAGGTTCCTATAGGGGTGTATCCAGGGGTTGGCCAAGTTGGCCCCCACCAAGAGCACAGGTCTGAGGGGAGGCATGAAAATCACACCTCTCCACTCTGGCTCAGAGTGGCTAGGAGCCCGTCTGCTCCCTGGGCCACTCCTCCACTGCTCTGGGCAGCCAGGCAAGGCACGCTAGCTTCTTGGGGCACCTAGACCCCCCACAGCCGGCCAAGGGTGCAAAGGATGGGTGGTGGTGCTAATACAGCTTCTTCCTAACAGCGCAAGGAAGCCTAGGTATGCCACATCTCTGTAATAAAAATTAAAAATGGGAAGTCAAACATAAGAACAAAATAAGGTGCCCCCACCCCCGTTCAAAAACCAAAAGCTGCTCTCTTGCTTGAAAGTGTCAGTTTGGTCCAATGTGTATAAGAACAAGTTGCAAAACTTATCAAATACCCCAAATTTACAAGGCCCCGTGCCAAATGGCCGGCTTCCATTCGCCCATGTGTGACTGCAGTTATCATAAATGTCTAAAACACTTCCGTACTCGGGGAGCCTTGTAATACTATTCTGTATCTTGAATATATGGTGTTAACCATCACTGCTACACCATTTTCAGTAAAAAAGCTAGGGAACAACCTTTGAACAGAAGATGTGAAATTTTAGGGGGAGAGATTTTACCAGGCAGTATGATTGCATACCTGGGTTAAGTTTGTTATAAAAACTATGTTCACCTTAATGTAGTGGGTAACACACACACACACACACACACACACACACACATTCATGAATGCACACAATAATGACCATGATATCAAACGACAGAATCATTTGAACCAGTTCTCCGGTACAAAGACAAATACACACATGTAACATGCTTCCATAGCATGAGTACATGGAACAATCACAGCTTTTAACTGCAAATGATGTGCAGGACAAGGCCACTTGCATACATTTGGCAGGCAAAATCTGTGACTTGTGGGCATAATGAGCATTTTATCCTCATTAATCAGTTTCAAAGTTAAGGAATGAAGAGGTGGCTATACACCTGGCTTTCCCCTCTGTAATATTCACCAAACTTTGTCAGTGAGCCATGCCCACCTTGCTCTTGAATAACCCAGGGGGAACATGGACTGAATGTGCAAGTTGATTCAGAGCAAGGAAGCCATAGCTGTGCCGGTTTTCCCACTTCCCCTTTAAATTGCATCTCCGTAGACTGTATTGCAAAAGGCCAGTTCGTGACGAAAACAGCAAAATACTGCTGTCCTTCCTTTCTTTGCAATTGGTTTTTATTTTATCAGCTGTGGGCAAATATCTGCATGTGCTCTGGTGCTGGGGCAGTTCAGTGTGCCAGGAGCATGCTCTGTAGTGCAGTGGTAATTGAAAAGCTCAACAGGACTCCTGCTGGCTGGTCTGTCAAGAACCACTAAGCACATTCATTAAAGTGAACAACGCTCCCTCTTCTGCTCGGTTTCACCACCTTTCCTGTGTGCTTGGCAACTGTGGCTGCAGTTTGAAAAGGGCATATTGGAAGACTCAATCTATCACCCAAGCTCAGGTGGCTGTTTCCATGTAAACACAAGCTATGCACTCCTTTCCCCATCCCACAGCCCCAATATACTCCAATCTCCTTTTAACTCCATCTCTCCCTTTATTTCTTTCTGAAATGAACTGATCTATAAACGGAAGAATAGATATGCATTATTTTATTGGCCCATGGTTGGATCCTCCTTTGTCCTGAACCCCTGGCCTACTGGCAGCAAGTTGGTATGCCAAGTCCAGGGGTCAAGCCACACAAGCAAAGAGCACAGTCCAAAATCCAAAGGACAGGAAACACAGTCCAGGGTCAATCCGTCTAACCAAGTCTGAAGTCCAGCAGTCAGGATATAGTTAAGAGTCAAACCTGAAGCGCAGGCCCATAGAGGTCCAGGAGCATCCAATCCAAAGTCCTTCAACATGGGCAGTTGAGCAGAAACAACACTTCAGCTCTGCTTCCCTTGGGTACTTTGCATGCTGATTGCAGCATCTGGGCTTGATGAGGCATATGACCCTCACCTGCTGCAGCTGAGGAATCACACACCACCTCCCAGAGCTAGCGAGCTCCACCTGGCCAGCTAGAGAGCTGAGCTGAGGGCCCTTGCTTGCCTCAGCCTCCTAGAGCACCACTCCTGCTGCTCCCTACACCTCAGAGCCTGCCATATTCATGGAGACAGGGGTCCCTCTGGCTCTGGTAATGGATCCTGCTGCTCTGGTTTCTGCACATTGACCTCCATCCCCTCGCCATCCTCCGTCACCCTGTGAGTACTTCCTTCCCCATCCCCTGCTTTCCCTGGTGTGTTCCAGCCCCAGCTACACCCCTCACCGGGATCCTCTTCCTCCTCTGCTTCATCAGTCAGTTCATGATATCCAAACTATGAAAGGTGGTGGTGGTTGTGCCAACATGGCAATTTAATCTGTATACCTCATTTTACATAAGACGCACCTAGTTTTGGGAGGAGGAAAACAAGAAAAAAATATTCTGAATCCCAAAAGCCAGAACAGCAAGAGGGATCACTGCGCAGCGAAAGCAGTGATCCCTCTCGCTGTTCTGGCTTCTGGGATAGCTGCGCAGCCTGCATTCGCTCCATAAGACGCACACACATTTCCCCTTACTTTTCAGGAGGGAAAAAGTGAGTCTTATAGAGCAAAAAATACAGTATTTCAACAGCAGTCATAAAGAAGAAACTGAAACACACAGAAAAAAAATGAGGTGTATACAGATTAAATTGCCATGTTGGCACTTGCGATAAATAAGTGGGTTTTGGGTTGCAGTTTGGGCACTTGGTCTCTAAAAGGTTCGCCATCACTGGTATATCGGAACCAGAAGCTGCCTCATATTGAGTCAAAACATTGCTCCAATTAGCTCATAATTGTCTCTGCACTGCTCTCCAGGGTTTCAGGCAAGAGTGTCCCTCAGTCCTACCTGGAGATGCCAGGGATTAAACCGGGGATCTTGTGGTTGCAAAGCCCTTCTCCATGAGTCTTTCCCATCTGATCATTTCCCTCCCCTTCACCTGGGTAACAGTTGGTTGGATACCATCAGACAAATTGGTGACAGCAATAAGCCCGTTCACGTATTTTGTTCAGTTCTATGATTATAGTATTTCTGATGTGGAGGACTTGCAGAGGGAAACAGCAAGCAACAAAGGACAGGGGAAGAAATGACACTAGGGTTGAATGTGTGAGTTTAGAAGGAAGGAGAACGCCTGGGGGAAGCAGAGGCTTGTAATTAGATTGCAAGTTTATCTTTATGCAGGAAGGTGTCTCCTCTCACTTCACAGGAATGGCCCAATAAGGCAAAGGCACAGGGAGCGTGAAATTGTAAGCCTACCATGATAATAGTCCTTGATGAATATTCTGTCTGCAAAATATTAATCCCCAGGCAGCACTGGCCGGTTATTCCTACTGTTGACAGCATAGGCAATGCCTTCTAGAAAGAGAAAGAGGAGGGGAGGAAAAGGCATAGAAGAGGAAGGCTTAGCACCTAGAGCTCCATTTGAAGTTGGTCTCACTATCTCACAGCATTCACACACACCCAGTGCTGCCCAGATATTCTGTCTAGACAGGTGATGTTTTAATAATTTAATAAAATGGTTCTGTTCAGCATAACAGGAGGGGGTATCAGCTGCTGTACCCTGAGCCACATAGGCTTGCTGAGTTCATGACTGCACAGGAATAAATTGGGCTCTCTCTACTCATGTTAATGGGGTCAAGATAAAGCTCAATAGGAGCTTGATCAATGGCATCTGATGGCATTCAGATCAATGTCTACATCTATTGCCACATGGTTAAAAAAAGAATGCACTCTCACATGTTATTCCAACGTGTAAAAATACATTTAGATGTGGGTTAAACGTGACAGCACATAAAACCGGGTAGTTTCAAGAGAAGGCCCACGAACCCAGTGAGATTTGAGAAGCAGCTTTGACGTTCACTGGGCTTCTCTCTTTCTCTGTTGTCATTCTCACACTGTATTTACATCACTCAGTTTTAAAATGTAGGATACAGCGTTTCAGTGGAAAATACTGCTACATGTCACAGAAAAGCCACACAGAGTCACAAGTGTTATATATAAAACAGAAGAAGGAAACACAAATTAGATGACTGGGCCAAAGTCACACAGCAGATATCGTGAGCAGATTCCTCCATGCAGAGCAGCACATTCACTTTGCGATTCTTCCTTTCTGCTAACTATGCTTTTTACACCGCAGTGATTTGAGAGGACTACTTTTGAATGCTGAAAGCAAGTCTCTATCTATAAAGTACAAGGACAAAGCATGTCTGACTAAGCATTTGTTTCAATTGGGAATATAGCCCCCCTCAAGGATCCTATTTTAAAAACTCAGACGAAAAGTACAGTCATACTTCATATTACGTCTTCTTCATGTTATGTTCTTTCAGGTTACGTCCCACAGTGACCCGGAAGTACCAGAAAGGGTTACTTCCGGGTTTCGCCGCTCACGCATGTGCAGAAGCGCAAAATGACGTCAAATGCATGTGCAGAAGCGGTGAATCACAACCCGCACGTGCACAGACGTGCCACTGCGGGTAGCGCTCTTTTCGTGTTGCGAATGGGCCTCCAGAACGGATCCCGTTCACAACCAGAGATATCACTGTAGTAAAACAGCTAGAGCTTGTACACAAATGGCCTTTCAAAATTCTCCATCCTATGTGGAGCAGGGTGGGATGGGGTGGGGGAAGGAATTTCAAAAAAATTCCCCTGGGGAACATTTTCCCCTGCTGCAACATTTTTGTGAGTGTAGGGTGCCAGTATTACAGTTTCTTTCATTTCACACACCCCCCAACAGTTTTTGGGAGGGTGTGGCTGCTGCTATGAGTAGCAGCAGAAGCAACTGTGTTAGCAGCCTGGCCACCATTTTGAATCCTCCAAAGTGTGTCCTGGACCTAAGATGGGGTGGGGTTATGGAAAAATAGCTACTATTAAATATAAGAGAATTTGTGAAGTAGGTTTTATGTACTAGGAAATGAAGGAGAAAAGAGGGGCTTAGCTCTAAAAAGAACAGCAGCAGTTATCCTGATGCGATTCCCTCTTTCTTTCCTGGGATGCTTTCAATTTGGGGTTAATTGCTGCCTGAAGAAATGCAATTCTGATAGGCACAAAGAAGAAGGCCATATCCCCTTGCTTTCTGAACCACACCCACCACTGAACCATGGCAGAAAGCGAATTTTACAGTGCAAAAGAGGATTAGTGCTCCATTAACTTTGGAAGGAGGAAAAATCCTCACCAGATGAGAAGAAAGGGGTTAGAAACTGCATCTGCATGGAAACAGTATTTTGTGCTTCATCACGATAGAGATAGATAGATAGATAGATAGATAGATGATAGATAGATAGATGATAGATAGATAGATATAGACAGACAGACAGACAGACAGACACACACACACACACACACACACACACGATTGGCATTTTCATTCCCCCTTTTGAAAACACAAAATAATTTAAATTGTTAGTTGGTTTATTTTATTTGACAGCCTGTGTAGGGTCTTGATTTGGTTTGTTACACTGAATTACCCTTTCATAATGGGCATATAGATACTGGCCCCAGGTTACGCTTGTAATTGAATAAGGAATATATTTAAGGAGCTGTCTGTGTTGGTTAAGAACGTCGTGACTGTACTAGTTAAGAGAAGGGTGGCTTAAGTAGAAACCTAATAGTAAAAGAGCTGTGTGCTAAGTTTTAATTGATATCTTAAAAGCATCCATTTACTTGTGACCATAGTTGACTAGACAGGTTTGAGATCCATTTTGCACGTTCTCTCCAGTGCAGTTTCAGAATGGAAGGTAATGGGTGGATGGGGTCTTAGAAATCAGGGCGCATAAAGGAGAAAATTGCTGATCATGGTGTTTTCCTGATGCAGATAAGAAGACATCACCCTGCCATTTGCCCATCATGGTTTGCAGGGCGAGGTCTAGTTCCACTCACCCACATGCACATTTTGTTGTAAAAATGTGACACTCCTACCCTGCCAGTTTTAGATGTAAATAGGGCAGATGCATGAATGAACTATCGTTGCTGCTCCCATTGCATCCCATTTGTGAGCTCTGATACCCTCCCCATCCCCCCCCCCAAACGTTAGTCCTGGAGAACATTATTGGCTTTAAGAAGTTACCTCTTTCTGCATAGCTCCATCACTTTCCCACCCTAGGATGCATTTCCTTGCATTATGCTAGAGTGGACTGGGCCTTCATTTATGAAGTCTTGAATATATCTTAGAATATTTGATCACCACAACCGGAAGATGGGACCAATTATACACTCCCAGCTACAACAAATGGATTGGTTGGTTGCTTCTTAAACATTACCATGGTCTCATAAAGACCAGGAAACACCATCTAATCCTGACTACACACTTTATAATAATAATTTGTTACTTATACCCCATCCATCTGGCTGGGTTTCCCCAGCCATTCTGAACAGCTCCCAACAGAATTGATGATAATAATAATAATAATAATTAAAAACAATAAAACATCAGACATTAAAAACTTCCCTAAACAGGGCTGCCTTTAGATGTTTTCTAAAAGTCAGAGAGTTGTTTATTTCCTTGACATCTGATGGGAGGGTATTCCACAGGGTGAGCGCCACTACCAAGTAACCTCCCTGTAACCTCACTTCTCGCAGTGAGGGAACTGCCAGAAGGCCCTCAGAGCTGGACCACAGTGTCCAATGTCCTTTTCACCTGTTAGACCATTTAGATTTTCTGTTCTCAGTAACATGCCCAGTAACATTCTTATGCAGAGTAAATGCATAACAAAGATGCCAATATAAACTGTACTTGTGGACTGGCTCATTTACCACTGTGTTTACTGCGGTTGAGCCAATTTGTCCACCCTACTCATTGATTGATTGATTCTTCCTAATTGTGGGAAACTCTGGGTTTTGTTTTTTTGAGTGAACAGCAGTAAGAAAACCAATTAAGACACACCTTTCCCACATAACTTCACAGGGCTAAGTAAAAATCTTATGGCGAAGCCCTTAATTTTGATGTTTGTTTGTTTCTAGGGAAATCTGATATGACCATAGAACCCTTTAACTTCTGAAAACCATCACGTTTCTCTTGACAGCCTCAATGGCTGCTTTCTCCCTGCAGTCTCTGGGCAAAATGCTGGGCCATGTCCCCAGATGGCTGCGCCAAGTCCTTCAACAGCAAACGATGCATCATTGAATGTGTCAGGCTGAATTAGAAAGCAGGCTCATCACATTAATCTCAGATTCTGAGCTGGCAGTTCCTATGTTCTAGTGTCACTTGATCCTGGCTGTCATATCCCCGTCTCCACCTCCACAGCCATGGGAAATCTCCCCAGGCAGCATACAGACAATAATGCACAGTAATGAAATTGCTGGAGGAAATACTGCATTGGCATTGGCCACCATTGGCTGACACCTTTCTATTATGTTAAAGTTTCCTTATATAGTTGAAGGTTCATCGACTGATATCTTACTGGAGTATACTTAAGAAGCATTGGAGTGGGGAAACTTATGCCATAAACTTATGCTTTTGTGTTATGTTGTTATACCCACCCCAGTTTTTCTGCATGATGGGAAGAAGGAAATAAAGGTTGTTCGCAGGGCATGGAATCTCTACTAACCTTAATCTTTATTTATTTATTTGTGGGATTTGTACTTCACCCTTTAGTCACAAAGGCTCTCAAAGCATCTTACAAAAACCAGTACTAAGATGGTCCCGGCCCTTAGGCTCACAATCTAAAAAGACATGACACATGAGGAAAGGGGGAATAGGAAGGAGGAGGAAAAAGCAAGTTCAAATTCTTAATGTTGCTGTTCTTCTAACCCAGCATAAGAACCCAGTTCTGATAACCATATATGTTTCTTACAGAAAAGTGGTTGCAGTATATGATACTTTCTTTGATGATAGACTATTTTTTCTCTTTGATTAACCCCTTTTGTTTCTTGCCTTGACAGGTACCCGTGCTGAGGCCCATGGATTTAATGGTGGAGGCAACTCCCAGGAGAGTATTCGCAAATGCACACACATATCACATCAACTCCATATCTGTGAACAGTGACTATGAAACTTACATGTCAGCGGATGACTTGAGGATAAACTTGTGGAACTTTGAAATAACCAATCAAAGTTTTAGTATCCTTTGCTGCATGAATCTGGCTGGAGTTGCCATCCAATCAGAAGAGAGCCCTGTTCTGAGAAGGCACCGCTTGCTTGAACCTCAAGTTTGCACCTCTTGAATGGTTGGTTTGTTGTGTCCTTAAAGTGCACTTTACAACTGTACTTGTCTCAGTCCCCCACCTGCCTTTAGCCTGCAGACAAATGTTTACTCAGAAGTGAGGCAAACCCTGAGCACCTTATAAAAAGTTCTACATGTGCCCAAGACCTTCTTTACTGACTGACCTTATGGCATTTGTATGATACGCCATAACCTAAAGTTCTCTTGGTAGCGTGCAAACAATTAGAAAAACTTGAAACCATTTTCGTCAGCTGTAGCCATTCAGTATGAAGGAAATGACTTCCTTCCCTCTCAGTTTAGCTAGGTAAGTTGTGGACTGCTTCCCTCTGGTAACTGCATTGGAGAAATGGGGTGGGAGAGTCTTAAGGTCTTTGCAAGAAAGTAAAGAAGGGGAATATGAAGGACAACAAAAACACCTGGGACTAGTATTGCAGGAGTTAAGAAATGACAGAGGAGGGTGGCAAGCATATTTCTCCAAAGCACTTTCTGTAGGTAAAGTGGTTTATTGGGGGTTGCTGAGATAAAAAGAATGGGTGCTGGAGTAGGCTGCAGTTTGAGTTCTTATTCTTCCCCCTTAGAGTAAAGAGTTATATTGCGAGTTCAGAGAATTCTGTGGTTCTGGTACAAGTTTCCAAATGGATAATGATGTGACCTTGCATAGACAGAGCTGCCAGAGCTGTGTGGGAAGATGCCATTGGGACACAACTCCCATGTGTGGTATTGATAGTATCACCCAGGGAAAGGACTGTAGTTCTATGGTGGAGCATCTGGTTTACGTGCAGAAGGCCCCATGTTCAATCCCCAGCATCTCCTGGTAGGAGCCACTGCTAATCAGTGGAGACAGTAGTGAGCTGAATATAAAGCAGCTTCGGTTTGTTCCTGTTTTCATTAGCTTATCAGATAGAGGTATAATCCTAAAGACACCATTGATTTCAGTAAGACTAGTGTCCCAAGAAATGCATTGAAGATCTGGGTGTTAGGCTGTAGCATCTACACAGGGATGGAGAAATTAGTCTATTTCTGATCTGGGTCAATTTAGCCTGTGTTCATTCATCAGTCCATTCCATCTTTCTGCAAATCATCTGTAACAGTTTTTTGTTTTGTTTTTAAAGAGAGATTCTGACACAACCTTTTAAAAATGCGTATTTTATCTACTGGTAGCCATTCTAAATATATTTTATCCCAAAATATTTGGTGGTAGTTGTCATTTAGATATTTTGGTACATTGTTTGAGTTGAGATTTGTTCCTGCAAAATTGGAAAAAGTATAAAATTCAAAAAATAATTAGGCTACGGGAGTTGAATATTAGGTCAATTTTCCTTTAAAATGCAGACCAAATAACATTCTCCTCTGACTATGTAGCATGTTCCGCTGAAATGTGGAAAACTTACTATAGTTTAATCAAGGCTTGCAGCCAACAGTGCATGCATAAGGGAGAAGAGGGAAAGAAGGAAGGGTGAAGAAAGTGTGTGAATTGGAGGAAGGGAGAAAGGTGTCAGATGGGCAGAGGGAGGGGAATAGAGGGGGGTTGAGGGTCAGGATTTGGGGATAGGATGATAGGGAAGAATCAGGATTTGTGCAGGGAAGAGACAAAGACTGACAACAGGCAACATTAGGGAGAGCATTTTGCCATGGTCTTTTGCAGGTATTATATGTATATATATTTATCTACACCCGCCCCCCAATGGCTACAGGCTTTATTGTGTCTGTACAACTGTATGTAAATCTAAAACTAAAGGTAAACAGAGTGAGATTGCTAGCCTTCCTCTTCCTTTTATTTTCATTTTTTTAAGTGATCCTCCTTTTGAAAAAATTACCATACAGTTTATCTCTTGACCCTCGTGTTACCTTTGCAGTGACCACACTGAGGGCTTTGCCAGTGTTTGAAACTCCCCTTGTTCTAGGCACATTTTGAAACAGGGAATTTCATGAACAGTTTCTGAGCTCTGGGCACAGTACTGTGCCTAAGATTTCAGATTAAAACTGCAGGGTGGAAGGAAAGGAGGACCTTTTTCTGCCTCCCCACTTCCAGCTACTCTCTGAAGACTGGAGAAGACACCCTCTTAAGAATATTGGAGGAGTGGGTAGAGGAAGGACTAGACCATGTGAAAAATGAACAGTTCATTCATTTTCAGGTTTTTATTATTGTTATAAAAAAAACTACACCGAGACATCCCATTCTTGTGCACATAACCTAGGTTTAAGGTATCATTTAGCTCCTAGCTTTCATATCTCAGTTTCTAACACTGGGCTCTGCTCCCCTTAGCTAGAAATCTAAATGCAGCTCAGCTCAGCTGGTCATTATTGCAAGGTGCTGCTTTCCAGCTCGGTTGACAAATTGTTGAATTTTGCTTACAGGATCAGCATGGGAGGAAGGCAATTGCAAGGTGTAATTTAGAAGACAGGTGCCTTTAGGGAGCATGGGGAGAAGAAATATTAATAGGTAGCTTTCATTGCATGCTACAGATATGTGACAGGCTGCCGGAACCAGGCATGCAAATGAGGCCGTGCCAGTCACCTTTATAAAGCCACAACTGGAATAATAATAGGACTTGTGGCAATAATTATATCAGGTGTGCCCAAAACATCGCTAGAATACCATATATTGCTCTCTCAAACAATGTTGCTCTCAAGTAAGCAGCTAAAATGTAGGTTTCCTTTACCAGCCATGGGGGGCAGGGAGGAAGCACCCAGTGCTTGGTTTGTTCATAAGTGCACACCGAGTTTGTGTGTGCATTTTTAAATTTTCCTATTCTAGGAAATGGGCTGAGGATTTGCCTGATAACTATTGTTAAGTTGTTGTTCTCAATCTCTTCCTCAGAAGCCACAGTACGGTCAGGCTATGTGGCAGCCATGAGTGTGTCATTTTAGGTGTTGAAACAATTTTTGCAAATTTATTCAGTGAGGGGTCTTAAAAATATGTTTTGGGGTGTGAGGGATTCAAATCTGCTGTTACTTCGGACAACATTTAGTTTGGTAAAGCTACATTTGATTAAAAAGCATAGAAACTGTTTTCAGAAAACCAAAGATTTTAATTTTACCTTATGAAGATGTCAGGTAATGCCTAATAATAATAATAATATAACTGCAAATACTTGGCAGCCATTTTTAATTATTTCTATGCAATTTTACACACATTTCAATTATCAAGCAAAACTATATTAATTTAACCAAAATGTCTTTTGAATCCCAAGTCATGTCACAACTTTTTAGAACCCCTCATTTTTGGAAGTTGAAAGTTGAAAAATTCAGTACACCCTGATCCAGCAGTAGTTGTGGTGAAAAGAAGCCAAAGGGATAGTAAGAGTTGCCAGGGAACAGTTGGGAAGGACGAACTAAAAGGCACCCAGCTTTTAACTAGGATGGGATGTCTAATTTTCATGGCCCTGGGTGCCTCTTGAAATATCAGTAGGATGGGGGTGTAAGTATGCACTTGAAGCAGTCGTGATTTCACCATGCCAAGTCAGAGATCTGGGAACGTGGTGTGCTTTTGTTTGAACTGTGCAGTTTGAAGCCTGCTATGATTCGGTTGCTATAATAGACCTTTCCTGTAACAGTGGGATGTTGGCTTAGCCTGGATGCAAAACGCTTCACCTTTCCCTTTCGCAATCCTGCAGTTTAGTCTACAGCCTCCCTTTCTCACCTGAACTGCTTTTAACCACAACACCTCACATTTCACTTGGGTCCCTTCAGGGGGGAAATATATATATATACTCATCCACATTGTAAAGCAGGGGTGGCTAACCCAGGACTCTGCAGATGCTGCTGGGCCACAACTCCCATCACCCCTGCCCATTGGCCATGCTGGCTGGGGCTGATGGGAGTTGGAGTCCAGTAACATCTGGAGGGCCACAGCTTCTTCATCCCTGCTATAAAAAGATGATGATGCATCCAGAGAGACATGCAAATACAGCATTGACTCAAAGGAACCAATTAAGCGTTTTGATCTATCCTTTCATTTATTGCTTGCACTTTGTTTAGCAGTCTCCCACTGCAGAATTTTCAGTTAAACTTGGTAGGTTCTGCAGGGTTTTCAGAAACCCTGCTTTAAAGCTATTACACAACCTGTGTAATTTTGGGTCAGCTGAATATATGTCCCATCTAGCACACACGAGTAAGTTGACATTCTGGGATAGTTGAATATTATAACATGGCATGCTTTCCCATAGGCAGACAGCACTGCTGTTCATTTCTTGTGGCACTGCAACCTTCATCAGCCAAGAGTGGGTTGCTGTGAGTTTAAATGTATGCTAAAAGCAGCCTTAAAAGGGATTGCTGTTAAAAGAAAGCCGTACTAAAAACTGAGAAAATTTTGTCTTTTTGACAGCGGTCTATTGTGGTTGCTTTCTTCTCAATCGAGCTGGCAGTGATGTGCTTAACAGACATGATCCATTAGTTCATTATTTTTCTCCTTGAGAGTTCCCTTTTTGTCACAGTTAGTGTGATCCACCAAACCCAGTTTTGGCCCTCTATCCATTCTGAGTGAGAGTTATGGGGAAACCCTGGGTCTTGTGTTTTTGCAAAAGCTTGTGGGCCTTTGCAGCATTTCATTCTTGCAAAGGATTGTAACAACGCACACCATCAACATGGTATATTTTAAATGAAGGAAGCCTTCTGGTCTGTCAATGAGCCATAGATGGAACCTGTCAGCATGTGACAAATCCTGTCCCATCCCTAAAGTGTCTCCCTGGTTACTACAGATTTGAGTGTATAGATGCCTACTTGAATTCTGTGCACTGGAGAACAGTGGACAGTTGCAAAATTGCCAATTGCTTCTTCCTCGTAGAGTGAAAAATCTGTAGTGGATAATATGTGTGATCCAGACAAAGCTAAGCACTTTCAATATGATGACGATGATGTGCTTAGCATTTATATAGCATGATGTGTGCAGGGCCAATTGCTAATTACTAAATAGTGAAGGCATTATGCATATTCCTCAGAGCTATTTTTAGAATCGCAGCTTCTCTGGGTAAGGAATGTATTTGAAAACCCTTGTCTTTGCCCATTTTTTATATTTAAGTTGGTTTTGAGAGCAAGAGAAATGCATTTTTATTTTATTTTTTTTTTTTTTTTTTTTTAAATAATATTTATTAAAATTTTTCAAAAAATGCATAATCACTTATGGGACTCCCCCCTTCCCCCACCCCCACCATATTCCCATTTCACATTGTTGGCCGCACAAATTCCCCTTTCAAATTAAAGCTTAATTTGTTTTACCCTTAATAATAATAAACAACCCAATGTTCTTTCCCCAGGACCCACCCCCTTTCATTCCACAATTTCCATTTTTGATAAAAAAAGCACCCCAGATAATAACAATAGAAAAGGTAAAAAATAAGAGATATAATGAATAATAAAAAAGAAAGACCAATTCAACAAAAAAGAACAAAGTTGGCAAGCCTTTGGAGTTTTAGTTCTCCCCCCCCTGTCCCCGGTTTAATTTCCCCCTGACCATCAACCCCTAGTATCTGCCTGGAATTCTTAAGGCCATAAATCACAACTTTTCCCCAACTCCAGCTGGCTTTCCCTTTTTTTTTTAAAATTAGAAATAAATTTTTTGATAATCAAAATTATTATTATTATTATTATTCTCCAAAGCTTTAACTTCAGTCTTTAAGAAAACTGTAGTATAACTCCCTCCGTTGTTCTTTCCGGTTTGTAGTCTAATTTCCTTTTGTTCCGCTGCTTAAACGTTGTAATTCGCAAGTTTGGTAAGTCTGCAGGGATGGTTGTTGTTCAGGGGCAAAACCTTACGTTCAGTCCCTTCCTTTCTTCAATAGAAAAGTCTATTGTCTCCTTTAAAAAAAAAAAAAAAAAAAGAAAACACCCTGCAGACGAGATGTTGTTTCCGTTTTGCAGCTTTCCCAGATGGTAACCAGTTCTGTAAAATTCCATTGGTGTTTTTCCACTTTCCCAGTCCTTGTAATGTCCCGAAGCTCCTCGAGGGGGATTGTTATAACTTTGTTTCCTCTAGTCCAAAAGTCAAGTTGTTATCCATATTCGCCATTTTGTATCCAGATTTTAACAAATTGTAGCAAATTGAAGCAAATTTAACCAGCCAAGTTCTCATAATAAAATCCACTCCACTTTCCGACTTTGACAGCTATTTTGAAAACTGTCGAACTCTCCGACTCCTTTCACCAGGCTCTCTCTTCAATCGCCCCGGTTCCCAGGGGGGGGGGTTGTGTTTCCCTTCTCCAGTTCCTCCTCCAGCACAGTTCTTGTAGTTCCCCATCGTGGAATTGTAATTTTTATCAGCAATGCAAGCCTTTTTGGGTCTTGGTTTCCCCGTCTTTGTTTTAGACAATTTACAATAGGGAGGGGACTGACTTCCTTTTTGAATCCCCCCCGCTCGTATCCAATTCGAAAAAAAAATTTCTTTTTTCCTCCTTTTGAACCCGATTTCCAGATTTACTCACGGGTTATTGTTGAAAAGTCCGAATTTTCCATGGAAGAAGTCAGCGCTCTCCGCCGGATGGCATGCGGCTGCGCTCAGCAGGGGAAGCAGAGGACTCAAGGCACCACGCTTCTCCCCGGCACCCGATCCGTAGCCTTTAAAAAGGCTCCTTCACGAGTCGGGAGGGCGCTAACGGTGCAAGCCGAGTCTCCATGTCCACGGCCTCCGTGGCCGTGGTTTCTAAGGGTCCCCGCATCGCCGGTGCGGTAGGACCCAGCCCCTGCCGAGCAGACTCCCTCCGGAGCTCGGAGGGAGTCCGCCATTCGGCGATGGCGCCAACCCGGAGAAATGCATTTTTATTTTAGAAGAGGGTTACACTGGGGAAGGTAATAATTTCCCCCTTTTCTCTTGTTACCCTCTCCTCCAAATTCTGGTCAATTTAGAATTGCTTCACACTTAACATGGCAGTTTATTTGCATGGGCCTTCCACTAGTGTTTGCAATAGTAAGTGTGCAAGTGTTGATGCGTGTGTGCCCATGCTTATGTCTCCAGTTAGGCAGTGGGCATGTCAATGGAGTTGTAGTTTAGGGGACACACCTTCAGCTCGGTAAATGTTTAGGGTGTTTTTTATGCAGGCAGAAAAAGCAGGACATTTATTAAGCCACATTTGGCTGGATACAGCATAAGTTGGGTGAGCCTGCATTACACATTAACTGCAGAAAGCCTGCACTTCTTGTACAACGTGGCCCTTTTAAACTATGTTATCACTCTGTGTGCGTCCTGTTAAGCATTCCCATCTAAACCACATGTGCTCACAAACCCGGTGCATTTCATGTTGGGCCCATCTATTATTCATTTGCAAGAACAAATTGGTTCTTTCAAATGCATAACTAATTTCCAGTCTGAAAATGTGATGAAAGAGAAGCTAAAATCTAACAGCCCAATTCTGTGCTCCACTGGTGCATGGGATCCCGTGAAAGATCCTGGCACTGGACTGAGGGAAAGGCTTGTCCGTTTCTTCTGGTACTGATGATCAAAAGACTTTTCCCACTACAGGACTACGCTAGCATATTTCTGGAGTCAGGGGAAAGCTCCTATGAAGTAGATGTGCCTCCTTTGCGTAAAGCACAAAGTAGATGTGATGGCAGAGACCTATTCAGTTAAATACAGGTGTTTAAATCTGGAGGGGAAGTTCGTATTAAGTGCCCCCCCCCCAAAAAGAAGACTTAATAGGGGCTGCCAACAGACAGGATGAATTTCCTGTCACACCCTAGCCCGTCCATCTATTTCCCCTCTTTTTAGCCCAGTTCCAGGGAAAATAAAGAGAGATGCTTTGAGTTTAGGGCCAGAGGACACAGAACTTAACAAAATATTGTTAAGATAATTTTCCTATTTATAATTAAGGACAAGTGTCAAAATATAAATAATTTTATTGAGGGAACACAACAATCATGCACAAAAATGTACCAAATAAAATCAATAAATTCAATCTAACTTGGCTAGTTACATTTTGCATCCTCGTGTATGCACAAAATTCCTTGCAAAATAAGGTTCTGGGAGAGCATATCTTTGGTTCGTGCAGGGCCAGCACATGAGGCAAGGTGAAGCGACCGCCTCAGGCTGCAGGATCTGCAGAGGCAACAGATCCCCATGCCAATCTTTATTTCCCTCCCCCCTTGTTCCTGAAGTAGATCTTCGCTCACGCCCTCCTTCTTGGTGGTTTGCCTCAGGTGCCAAAACATCTTGGGCCACCCATGGCCCATTAGATGTTTCCAGAAAGAACAGACTAAAAGTGAAGTGTCACTTATTTACTGAAATCTAAGACAAAGCTGGCCTCTTAGGGGGGAAATCATCGTTGGCCCTAGCTATGAGATTTGTCACCATAATATCAACCTATCCACTGAGTCAGTATATGTCCATTTAAATGTGTGGGGTAGCCATAGGAAGCTTACGCTAACTCAGATGGTCGGCCCATCTAGTTCAAGATGATCTGCACTAGGGATTGAAAATTCCTGGCCCTTCAGATGTGGCTAGACTCCAGCTCCTGTCAGTCTCAGGCAAGATGGCCAGTGGTTAGAGATGGTGGGAGTTGCAATCTATGAACATCTGGAGGGCCACAGGTTTTTCCCCCTGCTCTATACTGACTGGCAATGGCATTCCAGGGTTTCAGATAGGAGCCTTACCTCAGTGCTCTGTCACTGAGTTGTATCCGTTAGCATATTCATATTTATTTGCTTATTTATTTGTGTGTGCCTGATGAGTTCAGGGATTTGCTACTTATGTCCAGTTATTCCCACTGAAGTCAATGAGCTTAACATTTTCAATATCAGAACTGTGTCATGTGGGCCGACAGCTCCTTCCTTGGTCAAGTGCAGATTCTATTTAACAAGGTCTCAATATCCCCCGGGGCAGAAGCATGCAGTGGATTAATGAACCTGCCTTTTGTCCCTTAGAGAGCCAGGATGAAATCCTTCTTGAGTTGTAAGTGAAAATTATGCCAAGGGAGGAGGTTCATCCTAATCCAGATACGGTGCGTGTCACAAAACCTCTGTGCGCATTCGTGGCATTTGCAAGATATTTTAAGTAAATCAATACAGATTGATAAATCTTCCTATAAGTCCATGATAATAATGCCATCTGACATACCTGAAGCATCATTTGTGCAAAGTCCACAAATAAATCAAATTTATAAATTCTACAGAAGCTAGATCCACTAGAACCACTTCCTCCAGAGTAGTCTCATTGGTCAGTGAGGCTGCTGTAAAGTTGTATGGCTTGAGAAGCTAAATCAAAGCGTCTCTGTGGGCAAAATTAAATCACATGTGTTATTCTTTTCATTCTGAGCTCTGCCAGTGACTTTGCATGTGACGTGTATACTTGCTGCCTTTTTCCTATGCATTGATTTCACTCCCACGTCCTGCTCCTTGCTAAATTGCGGTGAGTGATACAGTGTTCAATGAAAGCAAAATAAGGATAAAAGATTCCATGCCATATCAGTAGTAATGCAAATAATGCAGCCAAGGCGATTCTTTGCTAGGCTGGGGAAAGTGCCCATTTTTCTTGGTTTCCCAGCTTGTGATTTTAATTGAAGGACCATCCTTCCAGCTGACAAGAAGACTGGCAGCGTAGATATTACAGGCAGATACTGAAGTGTAGAGTATTAGCAAGACTTGGAATCTACGGACAGACAGTGCACTGCTTTTTCACACTTTCACTAGATTATTTCCCTCCCGTTTGGCTGAAGCAGCTTGAAACTAGAACATCACCAACATGGCAGGAAGTGTTTCCATGGCACAAAGAAGCCAAGCAGTGGTGAGGAAGCATTGCTCATGCAGACCAGGGATGGGAAACCTCTCTGCATTGACTGTCACTGGAAGAAAGTGTTTCATATGGTTTTGCCATGAACGTTAATATTTACTGAACTTTCGAAGTATTTCACACACATAATAAACTTAGCACAAGGGGAAGGGCCTGTAGTTCAGTGGTCAGGCATCTGCTATGTATGCAGCAGGTCACAGCTTCAGAGTGCAGAATGCCCCAGTATCTCTAGGTAGGGCTGGGAATGTGCCTGTCTGAAACTCTGGAGAGCAGCTACCAGTCAGGGTAGATAATACTGAGATTGACCAGTAAGTCTGACTCAGTATAAGGCAGCTTCTTGTGCTCTGATGTGCAACACTATAATACAAACCAGTCTTTCTTACTCCAGTCTTGCAGCTAGGAGGTTGAGAGATTTATTAAAGCAAGGATTGCTGACGTGTTGCCTGGGGGTGCACAACTGCCCAAGGAGACGTTTCCTGGTGCCTGTAGCCTACTCTGCCCCACCCCCTCCCAGCTGAAATTGGGCTTGAAAGAAGCATTCTGTTGCCACCAATAGAATAGGTTGCCGTTTGTGCTTGCCTGGGGGTGTCTGATGCCCCACTGGTTACTCCCCAGCAACTAGTATTCAGATATGTGCTTCCTCTGATCTTGGAGTGCATATTTTCCCAAACTTTTCCCTAATTATCCATAACATGGACGTCACCTTTTTCATAGTTGCCACATTCTGTGCTAATATTTCCATCAAGGTATCCACCATGATTCCAAAGTCTCTTTCCTGATCAATCACTGTCAGTTCAAACCTCATCAGTGTGTAGAGATTAGGATATATATTTTTTGCCTCAGTGTGCCTCACTGTTGAACTGTACTTGTAATATTATTGTCTATTCACCCAGTTTGATGAATTCATTTTGGTGCTCTTCACAATCCTTTTGTTTTGTTTTTAGCAACCAAAATAATTCAAAGTCATAAGTATACTTGGACACCTCACTGTTCATATAATTTCTGATTAAGCTCAAAAACCTCCAACCTCAATACTGATGCTTGTGGAACTTCTCAGATCCCTCCATTGGGAGAGCTGTCCATTTATGCCTAATCTCTGCTTTTTGTTCTTTTAACCAGTTACTGATCTATAAGAGGACCCATCCATTTATTCCATGACTGCTTGGTTTACTCAGAAGGCTTTGATGAAGACATTTATCAAAAAGCTTTTTGGAAGACCAATACACAGTGTCTACCAGGTCACTTCTATCAGCCTGCTTACTTATCCTTTCAAACAATTTTAAAAGGTTAGAGAGATGGTTTGCAGAAGCCATGTTGACTCTTTTCCAGCACATTTTCTCCTATATGCTTGAACGTTTTGTCTTTAAAAAATGTTTCCATAAACTTGCCTGGAATAGATGTTAAACCAAATGGCATGCAACTTTCATTTCCCACTTCCTGCCCCTCTGGTTACAGATGTTAATATTAGGGTAAAGTTCCATAGCTTTGTTAAATCAGCAATTTAACATTTGAGTTCTTTAATAATTTTGGGGTAGATGCCATCTGGACCTAGCGATTCTCTAGTTTTTAAATTTATCAATAAGGGTGGAAAGTCGCATGCTCATTCCAATAGGACTTGTGTAGGGGGACGTGCCCCAGTGAATTGGATCCCTTATCTCTCTGAAACACAAGTTTCATTTATGAGAAGATGAGGAGGGTGGTATATCCAACTATTCAATTTCCCCATCATATAATGCTACATTAAGGAAAGTATTTTTCACACAGCCACATTTTCCCAGTAATCCCTACAGGAGAAGGATGTTCCTAACCTCCCATTCGCCCCTGTTAGCAGCAGGAACTTAATTTGTTTTCCGTATGGGGCAAAGAATGCCTCTGTGCTTTTCCCTCCTCCTCCTCCCCTTTATCCACACTAAGGCTTCACAAAGCCAACAGAATTGGCCCATGCTGGGGTTTTTGTAGTGTGAAATCTAAAACTGCTTGACATCAGTGGCCACCATCTCAGAGCAATGACTGAGGGAGCCAATCATCAAAAGATCATCTGCACTTATCAGGGCTTTTTCTCTGAATGGTAAGGCCAGCTGAGAAAAAAATACCAATAAATACCCTGAATCTTACAATTGTGTCCATCTGTGATTCTATCTTGGATCGAAATGTGAAGAATTGAAAAAAACCAACCCCGGCAGCAATTATTGGAAAGATTTTCTAGCGTGATGCCTTGGCTATTTTTTAAAACTGCTTCATTTTGTCCCTTGGGTTGGGGTTGCAGGGGGCAGGAATCATAACTCTTCCATCTTGAACCAAAGCAAACGGTTGTAATCTGAAAGTAAGCAGTTACTTTAGCTGCTAGCTTTCCTTGCACTAAAATCAATAAAGAAGCACAGGCTGAGTTTTAATTAGTGTGGCTGCAAACATCCCTGTGAGACTAAAAAATACCCCAAGACAGTCAGATTTCCTGTTATTTTGCTTGGAATTAATATGGTCTGAAAGCACCACATTGCATCCTGGATATATACTGTCCTGTTTTTTGTATGGGGTGCTGCTCTTTATTTTTATTTTTATTTTTTTGGAATCAGGGAATGCTTAAAACATTCCTAGCCACAATCTCAATTTTGCTCCAATTCTGTATTGAAAAGACATTTTATCTCCTCTAAAGATCAATTGTTGGTGGAGCTGGTGTCAGCGTACAGATTCTGCCCTTTGCTTCAGTGGGTTATGAATTGGTGATATAACTCTCGTTAGCCCTCATAGTCTTCCATTGCCCTGCTTTTTACATGTTTTCTGTGCATATGTGCTTCATTCTCCCAGGACTACAGGTTTATGCAAGTGTGAAAAGGGGAGGAATAGGTGGGAACCCAGAGAGGTTTCTGTGGAGCTGTGAAGTTATCAGGATGGGGCAAGGTCAGAAAATATCTTTCTCCCATACGGGAAAGGAAATTAAGGATACAGTATTAAACACAGTGACTAGGGAGTTAAACCCCACTGGATACAGTGGGAATTTCTTCTGAATAAACACGCATAGCATTGCCCTGTAATTAACACAAGAAATTAGCCAAGTTTCAGTGGAGAATGAGTAGACTGTGAACAAAAGAATGCCTAGATAATGGAGGGTTATCATGTGATGATAGCCAAGCAGATATAGTAGGAAATTAGCTGACCAGAGTGAGTAGGCAGAAAAGATTGTGTAATGATGATCAATTGTTTAATGCAATTCTAACAAAGAAACCTGGGCAGGCCATGTGATGCTTAAGCCATTCCTGGTGCTTCCTGGAATGAAGGGGGGGGTTCAGGTTAGTAATACCCTAGGGCATTATTATGATGAGGACAGAAGTGCCTGGCGTGCTCTGGTCCATGGGGTCACGAAGAGTCGGACACGACTAAACGACTAAACAACAACAACAGGGCATTATTAGTAGGTCTTCCTTCACAGATGATTCTCACTTCACCGTGTTCCAGTGTGGTCAGGACATGATTGCATAGGATGCAACTAATGCATATTCTAGGCAAGGGCTTATAGACCCTTCTTCACCAGCAAAGACTTTTGTTTAAGGGAGGGAGGGAAGATCAGGAGATGGGCTTCTAGATCTTGTGTCCAATCCCTTATAATCAAATGGTCTCCCATTCACTTTCACTCAATACTGGAGACTCACAACAGACAAGGAGTTGTTATAGTTCCATGTTCTAATTCACCTCCATTTCAACCAGTGGTCTCTAGAAACAGTTGCATGCCCTGACTCCCACCTCCTTAGTTCTTGACCTAGGCTCATGCATCATGGGCAACCAGAGAGAATCAATTTCTTGGCCTGTTAAGGAAAACAATATTCGAAAAGCATTTTTTGTTAAACTGATTGGACTTTAGCCTGATCAGAGGAATTCCTTTGTTCTGTGGAGCCAGTGGCCTCATTCGCACATGACACTAAACCATGATTTATTAACTTTAACTGTGGTTGACATTAAACATAGTATAGCATTATGTGCAAACTAGACCAATGAGGCTGCCACTTTGAGGAACAATTTTGTTAATGTATGCCAAACTAAAATATTTGGTAAGAGGAAAAGAAGGAAGGAGACACTTAATGATAGACAGCTTGCTATTTTGTTGAGTCATTAAGGTCATGAATGCCATAAAGTAGTTGCCCTATCCCAGTTAAAGCATGGTTACTGGTAAATTGTAAGGTTTTGGTGACTGTGCTGGGGGTTTTCGCCTCCTTGCGGTGGACATTTATAATTACCAAAATACAATCCCACTGAGGATAGCTTACATATGCCAGGGCAACTAGTAGAGAATGGAGAGTGTCTGCTCCAATATAAGCAACAAAGAAAATCCAGGAGACAAGAGAAGAGTAGGAGCTAATAGCTTGTTTTCGTGAGAGCAAGTGGCTGGTATTTATGTGACTTACCTCAGCCTTTTATTTCATCTGACTAGTCTGTTTATTTTCCTCAGATGATTGCCCATGGTGTTACAGATTGATTTTGCTTTCTGAAATAGAAAATCTATTGTGCGCCTACCATCAGCCAGGGGGCAACCTAGTTGACTAATGAGTTAGGATTCATTTTGAGTCAATCACCTAGCACATGGTTGATGGCAGATAAAGCAATGTGCTTTGAATGAGTGTTCTTTCTAGCACCATGGCATGTTACAGCATGAGGATGCATAAGAAACTTGATCATATGCACAACATTCCAACTGAAAGGGACGGAGCTAGAGAAGGATTTGGTCTAGACCATCCTTTGCCAAGCTACCACATTCCTGATGTTTTGGACTACAACTTGCATCAGCTCAGTTGGACTGGCAGGGAGTTGTAGTCCAAAGTGCAGCAGCTAAACTGCTGATGGGGGCAGTTGATTGACAACATGTAACACTGTTGTTAAAGCATCTGCACTACCTAGCCAAGTATAAATTTCTGGTAATAATTTATAAAACCCTGAATAACGTGGATCCAGGGTACCTTAAGGACCACCTGAATTCTTATATCACACCTGAGAACATCTGTTGAAGCGTTGATATTTGTCCCCCAAGTTGGTGATATTCATCTGATGTCAACACAAAACTGAGCCTTTCATGTTACTTGCCTAGTCCTATGGAAAACTCTTCCAGTGGACAATCTGAAAACTTTCCTATACCACCGGGCTTGTGCAGATAATATTTCTCTTGCAGTAGCCAGTGATCTATGGTTTTAATTCTGGTTTTGCATGTTTTCATTGCTTTTATAATTGTTGTATACCACTCCAATATTTTTGTGAAACTGCAGTATATTTTGATAAACAAAATATAAACAAATAAATATGCACAGTTTGCCCTCATTTACACATAACATTAAACCAAGCCATAGCTTAGTGTAAATGAGCTAACGTGCAGGCTCCCAGACAGGTAGACGATAACTTCTCCTATTATCCCCTTCTATCCTCATAACATCTCAGGTATGTTACTCAGAAAGTTAGTAGTTGGCCCAGTATCAGATTCACAAATGAGAAGTGAGTTCCACCCAGGTCTCCCCAGTCGAGATATATGGCACTCTTTTGTCTCCTCCCCACTTCCTTGGGACATCATGTTAGGCCTCCCGCTCTGTGCTGTTTGTTCTGCCTTGATTCACTTCTGCCAGATATTGTAGATATAAAACCAGCAAACATGGAGGAGCTGACAGAAGTGATTACGGCTGCAGAGTTCCATCCGCACCACTGCAACACCTTTGTCTACAGCAGCAGCAAGGGGACAATAAGACTGTGCGACATGCGAGCGTCCGCCCTGTGTGACAGGCACTCCAAATGTGAGTATATTTTGGCCCACGGAAGGATGAATGAGAAAATAGGATTTGTACTTATTTTATATAAAAATATGTATCTCAATGGCAGGTCTATGGGGGGGGGGGAGAGAAGGAACCTTAGTTTTTTCTTAGTAATCAAGCTTACTTCTGACACAAAGTATTACCAGATGGAAGTGAATAGAATATATGCTCTTCCTGCTGTGGTTGCCAAAGTAAGAGCAGCATGCACAATAGTTTTTACCTTGGTGCTGTTTATATCTCTGTACAACCCAACCTTACCCTCCTGCCAGAATGAGTAACACCCAGAGCTCACTTTAATTTCTGGTTCACTGGGTTCTCGGATATCTTAATGTCAAACTGAAAGCTCAAAGTACATGGGAAATCCCTGGGTGTGGAAGGCGGAGGGAATGGCAAAGCATTTTATGAATAGTTGCTTTAATGCATGGGGAACGGGACCCACACCATTGCTTTCTGTCCCCCTGAACAAGAGATGTGCAATTGCTATAAGGCCCCGCCTGATTCCTTTTCCAGCCAGAATTGAAATAAATCTCTTGCAAAGATTCAGCTAATTGCTTTTTAAAAGGACGGGAGAGAGAGATTGGTTTTGAACTAAGTTATTCTGATCCTCAAAATTTAATCCAAAGCCCATTTTTCATTTCTTGCCATCTGAAGAGTGCTTCCAGTTTGGGAGTCAGCTTTTAATTATTAATGTGGTGGTTTTGCAAATCAGAAATGGTGATATTAAATTGCAGGTCATACACTATTTTCTATAACAACTAAGATGAATGTAGCTACTAAAGCAGAGATGGAGAACCTCTAGCCTGGGTGGCAAGTACAGCCCTGCAGGCATCTCTGCCCAGCCATCAGGACACACCCCACCTCCCAGGCCACTCCTTGCACTGGCCCTGCTCTGCATCCTCTTCAAGTACATTTGCCTGGGCGGAATGTGCCACTCAGCTGTGATAATGCCTCTTGCTTGCATGGGTGGAGTGTGTGTGCAGAAACCTCAGACATTTTAATGGCTGGAATGTAGCCTCCTAAGCAAAGGTAAAAGTCGCACACTTTGCTCCAACCACCTTCGCCTCTAGCCCTGCCCACCATTGGCATGTGACCACGAGAAGATTGCTCATGATGGAATGCAGCCCTCAGTCTTAGTAAAGATTCCCCACTTCTGACATAAAAGATCAAATCACATTCTCAAATTGGTATGTTGAAAACAGGGGTTGACCGTATCCATGTAGAGTTCAGTATGTGGTGATGTGGTTGTGTGACTGCTTTATAACTCCACGACTGGTAACAACCCACTGCTCATTCCCATGCTGCCCCAAAGATGCCAGATGCTTGTTGGGTAGTGTGTTCGACATGCTTTTACCACTTTCTGAACTCACTCAGCTCACATTTTCACACATCAGTTTGGTTATGTGCCTCTCCCCCTTTAATAAGGGAAGGTAAAGGTAAAGGACCCATGGACAGTCAAAGGAGACTATGAGGTGTGGCGCTCATCTTGCCTTCAGGCCAAGGGAGCCGGCGTTTGTCTGGAGACAGCTTTCTGGGTCATGTGGCCAGCATGACTAAACCGCTTCTGGTGCAACGCAACACTGTGATGAGTGCCAGAGCTCACGGAAATTCCGTTTACCTTCTTGCCATAGCACTACCTATTTATCTACCTGGACTGGTATGCTTTCGAACTGCTAGGTTGTCAAAAGCTGAGGCAGCAACAGGAGCTCACCCCATCATGTGGATTCAAACCTCCAACCTTCCGATCAGCAAGCCCAAGAGGTTCAATGGTTTAGACCACAGCTCCACATGCATCACTTAATAAGAGAAAATGCCAATGCAGTTAAAATGAAATATTCAAAGAATTTGGTGAGTTGATGCGCTAAAGAGAGTAAAAAATGAAACCAGTAGTGATTTACAGTTAAGTGGATAACTGGAATAGGTTTTCAATCTGAACAAGTGTTATGTAGATGTTGAGTTATCCTTAACTATTTTTGTCTACGTTAAATTACACAGATGTTTTAATCCAGATCAAACCCTTATGTAAAGAATTTCTCAAGGGGCTGAGTCATTTTAGCTAGATTATTTTGACTCAGGATTTATAAAGTAGAACAAGTTGTTCTTATACCTGAACCAAGAATCCATGGGGGATTTTATCTCAGCGAACCAGCCTAATTCAATTGAATCAGAAAGCTTGTCTTGCGTAAACATACTATATTTTAGAGGGGTGGCCTGACTATAGTTGGATGTGTTCCCTTCTTTCCATCATGCTGAAAGGGAGGAGATTGGTGGTCTTTAGCTTCTGTTTTTGCAAACCATTGTTTGTCATTCCATCTGAATGCAGCAGACTATGGTTTGTGGAAACCATAGCTTGCCCCTAAACCAGCATCAATCCCTCTTGCACGAAGGAAGGTAGGAGGAGAGCACATGCAAGCATGAGGCATGGCATCACCCATTTCTCTAATGACAAAGCCTGGCTTATTGCTGCATCTGAACTTAAAACAGGACTTCTGTGAGGAACAAGTTTTCTTCCCTTTTTCCATGACTGATCTCCTTTGTCACATGATCTTACGTCCGTTTCCTAAAGCGGAACAAGACCTCTCTGTCTCCTTAACTTTTGCACATGTTGATCCCATTATGCAAACTCTGATAAGGTTCACAATGGCTGCATGTTTTCCTGTTTAGATTGGCATATTCTCCTAGCATGTGTTTTGTCATGTTTTGTTTATTTTCTTTTGTCCACAAAAAGTACAGATAAAATATGAGCATGTTCCTTTTGAGAGAGTTTATATCTCAAAGGTGCTGTTTTCCTAGGAAAATAGCCATTTCTCCCATCCATGATGCGGTAGTAGCTTGCAGTTTTTCTTTTCTTTTTGCTATTGAATCAATCCCTAACCCCTAATAACCAGGTTACAAAAATGACCTCTTCGGCTTTATCGCTTCCACTTAGTGGGAGATGTCACAGAAGCCCAATTAGATGGCTGTTCCAAGCGTATGATTATATCGTGATATCTATCACTAGAGTTCATTGGACAGCCACAATTTTTTTCACTCTTTCCTCCCAGTGTCTGATTATTGTACCACCTCAGATTCATAATATAAGCATCAAGAAGCAGGCTGGATTCATTTCCTTCCCTTTTTCAACACCAGAGACCTTGGCTTGGTTTGTTTCTTTGTTCTGCTGCTGCTGCAGTGTCCTTTAGAGCGCATACAAGCCAATTGTGAAAACAAGTTCAATTTGACCTCTCCCTTGACGTCTGATATTGATTTTTCCCTATCCTTCAGAAGCATTGGCCCTCAGTCAATTGTGGTTCAGCAGACTTGCAAGTTGGAATTGAGGCAGTTCATCGGGGATCAAAAAAAAAACAAAAAAAAAAGTGACTCTGGCCTTTACAGATGAATTTTCAAAAGGAAATATTTAATAACTAGTTGTGTTTAATCAAAATGCAGATTGTATTGAAGCACCTTCCAATTGTGTTTCTGTTACGTGTCACAGGTGGCGATACCTGTAATGCATTGCTGTGGATATGCATTGCTGTGCCTTAGGATATGCACCATGCAACTGGAAATATGTACCTCTTTCTATGCACAATCCATAGCCGTACCGAATGAATCTGCAGCTTTATGTCAAAGAAAGTATGTTCCTTACCTTACTCTGCCACCCAGAAATTTTCCGACATGTATATGGCAGTGTTGGCTGAACCACCACCCCACAATACTGTGGGTAATGCAGTAGCCTTAAAAAGTTATCAAGATAAATCCGCTGCATGTGGCCTTGAAAGCAACTCCCTTGCTCAACCTTCCTTGTCCCATGCTGTTCTGGGAGTGCCTCCTAGAGAGAAGCCACTCTTTGCAGAACTGTTTCGTTCTTGGCAGGTGGCCATTGTAGAGGCAGCAGTGACATAAAAAGCATAGCTGGGTTTTCTGTACTGTGATATTCAAGCAGTATCAAGGTCACACCTCTGGGTAGGTGCGTTAGAGCCAAGGATAAGATTCCTGGAAAAGTTCCAACTCCCCCCCCCCCCCTTCACACACACCCAGTGGTGGAGTGTATGTTGAATTGAATTTATTACGGTCCCAGACCAGACTCGGCGGAGTGTATAGTCCTGATTTTATTGAGCTCTTTTCCAGTTCCTTAGGAGGATAGGATTTCACATCCCACTAAGCCTGTATTCTCAGCAACTGCAGAGTCTGGCTTTTATTGAGGCTAAATGTTCTTGCTGCAGTGTGATTGGGTTTCAGTGTTCATGTAATCTTCATTTCCTACAAACTGTGAGCAATTAGGCAGGTGATATTCCATGATGGCTTGTGCAACCAACAGCCCTTTTTTCAGCACTTACATGGGAGGTGCTGGTTCTCCCAAATGACCATTCCCTTGTGAGTAGTACTGCCATATAGTGTGAGCCTCGTAGCAGCTCTGTATACTTTCTGCAGCAGAGGCAAGGAGCCTTTTTTGGCATGACAGCTGCCTTTCAGTGACCATAACATGCCAGTGGTGGGTAGAGCCAGAGGCAAAATTGTACAGCAGGCTACCTTCTAACCATGCAGAGGTTAGAGGTTTCTCCACCCACCCACATTGCTCCATCCTTGATCTAGGCAAGGGAGAAGCATTATCACAAATCAATGCTCTAGGTTACTCCAATAGCAGTAAGTGACTTTCAGCATAACTACCATCAAGACTTGCCCTTGACCCGCCCCTTTCCCCTAAGAAAACTTGATCTTCACTGCTGAATTGGGGCAAACTTCAAACAGGTTTTCTCTAGGTTGACATTTGCTCAAATTTATCTGATTTTCCCGGGGAAAGCAGCAGGGCAAGTCCAAAACAACTCAGACCCATGCCTAGAAAGCATGGGATAAGCGGGAACCCACTCAGACCCATGCTTTCTAGGTGTGGGATGAGCACAAATCTGGATGAGTTCCAACCCTAGAAATCTGTAAAAAGGTAAAGGGACCCCTGACCATTAGGTCCAGTCGTGGCTGACTCTAGGGCTGTGGCGCTCATCTTGCTTTATTGGCCGAGGGAGCCGGCATACAGCTTCCGGGTCATGTGGCCAGCATGACTAAGCCACTTCTGGCGAACCAGAGCAGCACATGGAAACGCTGTTTACCTTCCTGCCGGAGCAGTACCTATTTATCTACTTGCACTTTGACGTGCTTTCGAACTGCTAGGTTGGCAGGAGCCTGGATTGAGCAACGGGAGCTCACCCCGTTGTGGGGATTCGAACCGCTGACCTTCTGATCAGCAAGTCCTAGGCTCTGTGGTTTAACCCACAGCGTCTAATTTCTCTTTATCTTCTGGTGGTCTGCTGTTGGCGTAAGAACAAAATGATTGAAACATTTCCTCTTGTTTCCAGTGTGGAAAACTCGGAAACTTGTAGAGGTTGGATGTGGTTCTTCCTGTAGAAAACTCTTGAGCCTCTCTCATTATATTGGGAGCAATGAAATTTCACTGTAGGGGGATGAAACCCCTTCTGCTTTCTGCCTCTCTAAAATGAAAAATCACAGTCTCCTTTTGCACTGCAGGAAAATTGCCAGGTTTTGTCCGATTATAGGGGAAATTGTCAGCCATACCACCAGATGGGAAGAGTGCTAGCTCTGTAGTTTTACAGATGAAATGTCATTGTAGGAGAGAGATTAACCATATTTCTGTGAAATTCCCCAGCCCCCTGAGAACCTTGAAGGCCAGGATTTTTGTGCCTTTATCATTGCGTCATAAACACAAAAGAAGGAAAAGGTCCAAGTGGAGAATAAACAGGAAGTGAGTGCATAGCTGCTCCAAGCAACTGGACTGTATGTTACAGGATCACACAGCCTTCTGTGGGACACCTTTGACAGACACTGAAACAAATGGTTCATTGCTGGTGTGGGAGAGCTGTTTATTTGGAATCAAGCTGTTCCTGCTGCTATAAGCAAGACAGTTTTATACAGAATGGAAGCAGAGGTCCAATCCCACCCCTTTCCCAAATAAGTCCTGCCTTGCAGTAGTGAACAATGTATTTTATGTAATCACCAGTGCCCAGCAAGCTCACATTTCCCTAATCTCAAATTGCTGTGCAGCCCCCAAAATCCCGAGGTACCAGCTTGGGGAAGGGGCTTCTGTAAATCTTCAGGATTTAGTCATCAACTAAAAAAAAAATTCTATTCAGAACAATGGTGCGTTGTGGAATCCTGCACTACTCAGCCACAAAGTTAAGGAAATAACATGTAATTACAGAACATGTAGAAACTATAGAAATTGCACCACATGTCCCACATTAGTTGCTCTGAAAACCTCTTGGGACAAGTTCCCTAAGCACCTGAAGGCTAAAATGATGTTTCCATAAGGTAAAGGTAAAGAGGCCCCTGACCATTAGGTCCAGTCGTGGCCGACTCTGGGGTTGCGGCGCTCATCTCGCTTTATTGGCTGAGGGAGCCGTCATACAGCTTCCGGGTCATGTGGCCAGCATGACTAAGCCGCTTCTGACGAACCAGAGCAGCGCACGGAAATGCCGTTTACCTTCCCACCGGAATGGTACCTATTTATCTATTTGCACTTTGACGTGCTTTCGAACTGCTAGGTTGGCAGGAGCAGGGACCGAGCAACGGGAGCTCACCCCGTTGCGAGGGTTTGAACTGCCGACCTTCTGATCGGCAAGCCCTAGGCTCTGTGGTTTAACCCACAGCGCTACCCATTTCCATGCCCCCCCCCAAAAAAAAACCATGAATAGTCAGAAACTACAACTCCATTTAGCCTGCTGGATATTTAAGGGCAGCTCTCCTACAGTCAAGATTTGCAAATTACCATTTGTTCCTCTATCAACATGTTCATTCCCTGTGTCATTCAAAGTATACTTTTGCAGCCTTTGGCATTAGGGTGCTTGAGACTGATCTGGAACCAAGAGATCTATCCAACTCGGATGATAATAGACTGGTTCTGGTTATCCTAATGCAAAGTGCTCCCAACAAACAGAGAAGTGAAAAATTGAATTTCCATGAAATTTTGTGGGTAAGGGGAGAGCAGTTTCTGCTAACCAGATTCCAGAGGATACTAGTTGTCAGCATCACCAAGGTTTCCTCAGCATCCCTTTTGCTGTTGTATCCTATTTTTCCTATTTGCAGGTTGAAATAAATTTTAGGTTGTTCATAATTTCATTTTAGAAGTTAGACTTTGTATATCATTCTGCAGGTTAGTCTTGCTGCAGTCTAAGAATGATTGCCTTGTGGTTACAGGAGGCCAGGCTTTTTCACCAGTGGGCCTAGTACTATAGAATGCACTCCCTGCTGAAATATGATTTTTTGAAGACATACCTGTTTACATTGGCATTCTTTGATCTCTTGTCCTGAGTCTACTGTTTTAAATACTGTCCTCCATCCAGTCAAGCAAGAAGCATATTCAGAGTTGAAGGGCAGATTCTAGCCAGGCAAAAACAGCCTAGATTAGGGTTGTGCCTTGGGAGGGAATATGGCCTGAGGAGAGTTCCAAGAGTCAGATGCAGCAGCCCGGGGGGGGGAGCACATTTGGGCCCTGGGCCTGAGGTCTCCCATCCCTACCATTGAACTTTTTAGGAATGCAGACATGATGACATGAGAAGAAAAAGTAGACATTGACTACTTGTTGCCATGCTGGTACATACTAAAATAATAGTGTTGGGAATATTTAAGCATATATTACCAAATAGCAAGTTATTCTGCAAAAATTATAGTGATTATCCATCCAGTGACTTTCAGTTGGTTGGTTTCCTTCCTTCCTTCCCCAAAGCAGCCCCTTGCTGTCTCAGTTGGGGGTTGAGGAGAATGGTTGTCTCCTCTGCCCAGAGATCCCCTTCTAAGCTGGGATAGGCCCCATATATGATGATCTGAGGAATCTAAGATTTCTCTGTACCAGTTGTCATGGTACCACCAAGTCTCCAGTTGGCAGAGGTTCTTTTGAGTGAAGGAGCACCATCTGGTCTTTGATAATAAGGCAGTTCACAGATTCCTGCATTTCAATTTTCACTTTGCAATGGTAGTCATTGCAAATGATGAAGACAAAAACTGTGGGAAGGAAGGTCACTTATGCCTTGTCTTTTTATGAATAAACCGCAAAGCAGGCATTGTTCTAAAGTGCCCTTCACCAAATGTACTGTTGAGAGGGAGCTTACACAGAAGAGTTTGGCCCAATTCAAGGAAATATAAAGTCAATCCCGGTTCTAAATCCTGTAGTCTGCACATATAATCCTCATCCTGGATTGCTGGGTAGCATGAAAAATGGCATTGTGGACTTCCCCAATTGAAGTCTCCGTGGTGAAAAGGAAAAATACCCAGAAAACTTGGCCAACATATAAAACCCTATTATAGGAAGAAGACAACCAACTAAAATTAAAAAGTTTCGAGGAAATAAGAGAGTACATCTCAGATTAGTTTCAGTACCATCAGGTACATGAAAAGTTCAAATCTGATAAGCAAAAGGGTTTTGCAGCAGAAATCTCTCGATTCGAATCCGAATTAGTAAATTTTAAAAGAAAAACCCTTTTCAAGGTATACCGACTCCTCCTTGACTGGGAACCATGCCCCAATGGGAAAATTTGTGGGAAAATAATTAGAAATTTACAAATTGTTATGTCTTAAGAGAGAATTTTCTAAAATTCTCAAAGATGTACAAAAGTGTCCCAAGTAACTCTTGGATGTGTGGAGATAAATCAGGCACTTTCTATCACATGTGGTGGCTATGTAAGAAAATCCAAGCATTTTGGGAGAGCAGAATTACTCAGAATTACAAAAAATGCTAAAGATTTCCTTTAAGAGAAAACCAGAAGCTTATCTTCTGAGGATTACAAGTTTGGATATCCTGCAAAAAATGAAGGGTATTTTTTATATGCTACAGTTGCAGCAAGAGTTCTTATTGTTACAAAATGGAAGAGTAATGAAATCCCCTCTATTCATGATTGGACTCAAAAACTGACAGAATATGTGGAGTTAGACAGCGTATCAGAAAAGATAAAGAACAAACCAAAACAGGAATTTGTCTCAAAATGGGAGGTCTTCAAAGTTTATTTGAAAAATAATTACAGCAGTATAAACTCTGTTGCAGCATTCAAATAATTTCAGTAGTAGCTTTAAGTAAGATATGAGACCTAAGATAAATTAAGAATTAGTCAATTTAAAATAAAAGTGTGTACTGGCAACATATAATATAATTGAAATAAGGAATAGATGGGAGGTTGGGTCTATAGTCTAAAGACCAATTTTTGCTTTATCATTTTGTAATTAATATTGTGTTTATCAATATTTTCATTTGTATTTTTGTTTTGTTTCTTTTTTGGTGAATCAATTAAAAATAAAAAGAAAGAGAGAGAGAGAGAAATGGCATTGTGGCAAGCTGGCTATGTAAATGTTTATGTCTTTTTACAACAAGGTCCACGATATTTAATTAAAAGCAGTTTTACCGTGCACTTCAGCCAAAGAGGCCCCCAGAACAGTTTGCAGCCTTCAGGCTTAACACTAATAAGACACAACACAGAAGAAAAGAGAATGGGGAAGGAGAGATGAAGGGGGGGAAGCAAACTTGGGCACCAGTTCTTCAAGATCTTCCTATAATGACCAGAGGGGGAACCAGAAGGAGCAGGGGTCTCATTAGAGCTAATGCAGTGGCCCTGCTCCCCTTCTCTTCCACTGCAGCAGTCTGGTTCATATCGGCCAGTACAGTCCGAACCTTTGTTCTTGAACGGAATCCGTTCCAGAAGTCTGTTCGACTTCCGAAAACCAGGGTGTGGCTTCTGATTGGCTGCAGGAGCTTCCTGCACTCAAGTGGAAGCTGCGGAAGCCACCTCAGACATTCGGCTTCCAAAAAAAGTTCGCAAACCAGAACACACACTCCCAGGTTTGCGGTGTTCGGGAGCCAAAATGTTTGTGTCACAAGGAGTTCGAAAACAAAGGTACAACTGTATATATAAATTGCACTGCTATTTACATGGACACCTGAATTTAAGAAAGATTTTGCTTCCACGTGTGCATATTTCTCTAAAAGAGATTTTACAGGATGGTACGAGATGTATAGAAACCAAGGGAGCATGACTGAAAGGTGGATGGCCTCTTACCTTTTCTGACCTATACCCCTCCAGCTATTGCTGGACTGCAGCTCCTTCCAGCCCCAGCCAGCATGGCAAATATTTGGGGTGATGGGAGTTGCAGTGGAGCAGCATCTGCAGGCCTGCAGGTTCTTCACTCCTGCAGATACTGGTTAGTGGGGTATTTAGATCAGGAAAATAAAGCGGGGCAGAATTAACCCCACCCCACCCTCAAATTCAGTGCCCCCCCCCCCATGGCTGCTTTAAAATAGAAATAAAAATATATGGAGATCTGCAACATCACAAGTAGGCTGACCCTGAGTTTTTCACATGCTCAGGTTTTGTATAATTTGGTGGTGGTTGCAAATTTCTCTTTCCTCGACTGCAGCAAAAGTCAGCCCATCGCCTCTGCTGTCACTTTAGCACCAGCAAACTTGACTCAAGCTTTGCACATAACAGAACCCATAGAAATGATGCCGCTGTTAAAAATTCCTCCCAAATCCTGCCTCCTAGTGTGCCTGAGCCCATAATTATTACAGCCGCGACAAGCTCTTGTGGAAGTTAGGTGCTTTGCGCAAGCCAGCTCAGATCTTGATCCCCTCCCCTTCTCTTGATGTTTTCGTTTTATTTTTGAAAAACCCACAAGTCATCAGATTTCCTGCTGGCAGCTAAAGGAGCTCAAGCTGGAGACTGCTGTGAGCAGTGCCATTTCAGATTTGTAGAGAGATCATTTATCCTGGCACTTTGGGATGTTTCCATCCCTCCTCCCTGCACACACCGTATTCCAAAATTCAGGACTTCACAGCTCAGCATTCAGTTAGAGGGCAATGAAACTCACCAAATATTTGTGCTGAGAAAGGAAAAACTGCTCTGGTATGGTTTTCTTCCCCAGTTTTTCCTGCAGGAGGTCTGACTGCTAGTGTCAGACTTACTTTTTTTAATAAGTAAATAAAATTCTCATTGCCAGGATGTTAGGTGTCAAGTGGGTCATTACCCTCGAAGGGTGAGAACCCAGCATTGCAACTGAATCCATGCAGTGTGAAAGAAATCCTACTGTCTCTAAGAAATTTCCTTAAGCTTCGTCTTGTTTTAGCCACACTTCATGTTTTCTGCCCTGGCCACAGAAATGTGGTTCCTTTGGTCAAATATACATGTAGTTCCTCCTCCTCCTCCTCCTCCTCCTCCTCCTCCTCCCCCCCCCTCCTCCTCCTCCCCCTCCTCCTCCTCCTTCTCTCCCTCTCCCTCTCCCTCTCTCTCATTTTTTTTCAAGCGTTTATAATACTTCTGTGCATCAGAAAAGATTCCAAAGCAGTCAACAAAGAAAAGTGAACAAGAATAATAATCCAGAATATAAAATAATAAAAAGATACAATAATAAAATCCATAAAGCAAGTTTTCACTCAGTAACCACAAAAATTTCACACTCACTAATACACCCGTAGGCCAGACAGCCTGTGTACATTCAGCCAAATCTAAAACCCCCACAAACACAGTTACCAGAACCAACAACATGGGTCAGAACAAAATTTAATCTAGGATTCCACCAACCCCAAGAAAAGCATAACACAATTTACCCAAACACTCACTTTCACATAGGGCAAGGGGTCAGGAAATGCAAGCTTTGTGTCTGAATGTGTCCCTCCAAGCCTCTCTAGCTGCCCTTGAGACTCTCCCTGGCCAGAGTGCCTCTGCAGCCCTGATTAACACCTGCATTGAGTGTTTTTGCCTGACTGGAATATATCTTTGATGATGTGTCTGTCTTCCCTGGATGGAATGTAGAGAATGGGCGTGAGTATGTGTAGAAATTTGCTTCCTCTGCAAAGGTAGAATTTATATTCATTGCCCCACCACTGGCAGGTGGTGCCGAAGGAATGTGGCTGAAAATTTGGGCTGAAAAATGTCCCCCATCCCTGATTTCAGGTTATTGTCCACAGCTGAGGAACCAAGCTGTCACCACAGTCAATTGCGGAATGATGGTAGTAGAGAAAACATCCGGTAGTTGTTTTAAGAATTCACGTATGGTCATAAGATTTATTTACTTTTACCAATAGAGCCGCTGTCACACATAAAAGTAAAGTATGCTAACAATGGAAGGTGCTCTTTCTCAAATTCTGCTGTGGTATCATATCTTTATTTTAGGATTACTTAATATAAATATTACATTTTGAAAAAGCATGGTGAGGGTCCTAAAACTCATCCATTGAACGCATCCTTGAGATTTTTCCTACCAAAAAAAAGGTCTTAACTTCACAGTTCCATTGGTCTGCTTTCTTGGGCCATTCAGTTGTGATTTATATATACACGAAGTAAGCGATTGCTCTGAAACCTCTGTATTGACTTCGATTGGCTAACGCCATATATTGATTGGCCCGTAAAGCTTTAAATCTCTTTGACTGGTGGCAGCTTTGATACAAGTGCTTCTTACTCCACTAATTGATGGCTTGGTAGAGAATGGTCCGTTCTTTTAAAGATGAGTGTTCTCATTAAAATGTCCTTGTCATTAAAATCTCAACTGTTCTGAGGATCCAGGACCAGCTGACAGTGCCCAGATCACCTTGAGATATATATGTGTGATATAGATAGATAGGCATGACACACACATTATAGTTGGGTAAGCAAAAGCAGAGTGCAGCATATAGATGAGCTGTTCCATGACAGAAGCAAGAAACATGTCTTAGGAAGAAGGTCAGAAAGGAGGTGCAGGGAAGTCCACATTTAGCCATAGATGCCAGGCAGAATGTCCTACACTTGGGTTCACCCTGATCCAGAAGGATTTCTGTAAGCAACCCAGGCTACATCTGCATCATACAGTTAAAGCACTCTCACACCACTCTTAACAGTCTTGACTTCCTCCAAGGAATCATGGGAACTGTAGTTTGTTAAGGGTGTGGAGAGTTGTTAGGAGACCTATTGCTCTCACAGAGCTACAGTCCCCACAGTGGTTTAATAATCAGTCCCTCTTCCCATTGAATTCTGGGAATGGGAATGGTTTCTGATGACTGTTAAAAGCGGTTTGGTGGTCCTTTAAGTGTATGGTGCAGTCAGGGCCTTGGCCAGTAGGCCTCTGCAACAAAGACAGGAAGATTCTCAAGGTTTCCATGAAGCTGAAGAGCTAATCCCTCTGGCTTCTGATCCAGTGGACCAAAGTTTGGTCCCATGGAAGCCAACTTTACAAATCAGAAGGTGGCATAGAGTGGGTGCAGTTTCATTGACTTCTCACGTGATGTAATCATACTACACTTCTGTTTAGATTCCTAAAAAATGTTATTTACTTTGGTTTGCTGCCAGTCATTCAGTGGGAGTGCAGGTGTGAAAGCTCGATTTGTTCTGTTGCATTTTAATTTAAGAAATTAATATTTTATAGTCTACAGGTATATATATTTAATGATGCCATGCATTGAAACATTGAAATGCAAATGTAGGTAGCTTGATGGAGTTTGAGATTGTCAGGTGAATGAAAAAGCTGGCAAAACAAGCAATCTCACTCTGGCAATTATATGTTAAGAACTGAAAAAACAAGATCTTGTTAAGACTTCAGTGCTGATCCTACTGTGTCTCTCCCCTCACCCCACCTTTGTCATTAGGCAGAAAGGAGACTTGGCAAAGAAACTATAGAGTGTAAAGAGGGGGAGCAGTTTCTGTTCCTCAACTTTGTCAGCTTTTGCACTAAACTCTGAACTTTTAGGGGAGATTTCACTCAGCTGAGTATATATTTTTTCTCAAATAAAATTTGATTTTTGCATCATTGCTCTTTCTGTGAGGCATCTGAAACTGTTCAAATTTGCTTACACATTGCATATTTAAAAGTGGACTTTATCCATTCCTCCTCCTATTGTGTTGACTACCTACCTACCTCCCCGTATAAAATGTTATATATTCATAGCCCAATTCAATACATTTTTCCCAGGGCAGCTTGCAAAATTTCAAAACACAGTAAAACAAAACAGAAACATTTTTTTTTTTAAAGGATACTTTCAGATGAGTTCTAACACTGCAAGCCTATGCATATGTACTTAGAAGTAAGTCCCTTCGATTTCAATAAGGCTTACTCCCTGATAAGACTGTATTTTTGCAGGATTGTGTCATTTATGGTCTTGTTTTTTCTGTGAAAGGAAAGCTATTGTAGCCCTTTTCGGGCATTCTTGCCTTTGTGCTTGTCAGAATGAGAGTGTAGATGCGCACGGAGCACAGTTGTCCATAATGTAGGTTTTAGGCATAAATCTGTATATGCAAACACTTCCACGTGACCCAGAACCCTGTTCGACTGGGGTTCCAGATTCTAAACAAAGCCTTTTGGCATTTAGCTGTACTTGTGCTTGCAGAGAGCCATGCTCTTTGAAGAAGGGTTAGGGGGTTGACATATCCCCGCTCCTCGGTTGACAAACGCAATGGGGATGGGAATGCTCTGCTAGCACTTATATCTGGATACTATCCTGAACTGTAATCATTTTTCCATTAAATATTTCCACACTGCTGTGCAAGTGAAACACATCAATACTTCAATACTTACCCCATTGGCACCAGCCCTCTTGACTTGTGCCTTGGCCATGTTTTAAGTGACTTGTTTTTTGTGTGTTGTATAGTTTTTGAAGAGCCCGAAGACCCAAGCAACAGGTCGTTTTTTTCTGAGATCATCTCTTCAATTTCTGATGTTAAATTCAGTCACAGTGGGAGGTACATCATGACCAGGGACTATCTCACTGTCAAGGTGTGGGACCTCAACATGGAGAACAGACCTATTGAAACATACCAGGTACCTCATCCTCAAGATTTTTGGTGTGTTGTGAATGAATGGGTAGTAGGAATTAAAGATAAAGGGATGCACCCAGGCTTTGTCATACTTAGAGTTGATCCACTGTTAGACATAACATAAAAACATTTGATTTCAATTATTCTGCTCTGAATATTGCTTAAGTCTGGGCCAAACCCAATCTATGTAAAGCACTTTGAACATTCAAAACTGCTACATAACTACTGTTATGAGTTCTTCGAACTAACAGGCAAAGTCCTCGTTGTTTATGATGCTCCTTTCCATTCCAGCTGAAATTAGAATGATACTTGCGTTTTGTTTTTTCTGTTGCATATGATCTCATGGAAAGCGGCATAATTTTAAGGCTGCTTGTCAAACACTATACAAATCCAAAGTAATGAAATTGCTGATGAGGCTTGGAATATACTTGTGTTCTCTTGCCTAATAACGTTGGTGTGCCTTTAGGGATCTTTGAGGGAACACAGACTGTCTCTTACAGGAGCAAGGTCAAGGGGCCGAACTATACATGAAGCTGTCTTATATAGAGGCAGATCATCGGTCCATGTAGACCACTATTATCTACTTTGGCAGGGAGCTCTTCAACATCTCAGCCAGAGGGGCAGTTCCTGCTGCTACATGCTACCTGACACTCTTTAACTGGATATGCCTGGGTCCTTCTGCATGCAGAGCACACTCTCCACCATAAACTAGGACTGCTTTGAATTACTTGGATGTAATGCTTCTTACCTGGGCAGAGGTTTTGCTTTGATCGTTATGGGAGGAATTCAGCATCATGCTATTGCAAACATTCCATCAGTGTAAGCATTTCAGCTTGCCAGGCAGAATCACCTCCCCACCTCCTCTCCCTGCATGCTGTCCCTGTAGGTGGAGGGGAGGGATCAGGGCCAGCCCTACCATTAGGTAAAATGAGGCAACCACTTGAGGTAGCAGGTGCTGGCTGGTGGACAGGAATTACAAAAGTATTGGAGCAGAGCACTGTGTGTGTCATTCTGCCTTCAAATGCAGTGGAGCATGCTGCCCCTTTCGCCACTGCTGAAGTAAGAGTAGATTGCCAACCCAAGTGGCTTCTGTATGTGGAATTGGGAAGGCATCATCTTGCCCCTTTGCTTCAGGCAGCAAAAAGTCTTGGGCCTGCCCCTTAAACCTGTATCCTCCAACATTGTTCTTGGATGCCAGGGTGGACTTCCCCCTATGCACATTCACCCCAGACTACTGGAACACATAACTGGAGCTTGCAAGGCAAGTGTGTGCATTGATTATTGGACAGCTTCACCCTTCATTGAAGCTTTGTTATGAAAATAAGGTTGCTGAGTGCTCTTCCTACCCACGTCTCTCCCCTATCATCATACTAATAGATGATTTTTGAGGTTGTCTTTTCCCACTCTTTGGTAATGGAGCAGCCTTCTCCCATGGGACTGCTGTGTTCTTCCCTTAAGTACCTTGTGAACATCATTTCTTTTGAGTCATGCTTCTGGATTAGTAATGAAGAGCTTAATGTATCCACTGTAGAAGATGTCTCCAGGATTAATGTATCTGATAACCTCAATGAGTAAGAGGTGAACTTGTAGGGAACTAGTGGATATAATGTCTTGTTGGTTCACAAGATTTATAAATCAGGCTTTGGATTATGATTCCCACTGAACCTTGTTTTACTATCACCCTTTCTGTCTGTGCCTCAATCCTTAGGTTCATGATTACCTCCGCAGCAAGCTGTGCTCCCTCTACGAGAACGATTGCATTTTTGATAAATTTGAATGTGTGTGGAATGGGTCTGACAGGTAAGGAGCCTCCTTTTACTTTGGCTATCCCACCCCTAGTTGCCTCTTGGTTTACACTGTTTGATCTTGCATTTCTTCTGCTTCGTGAGCAGTGGCAGAGTGTATGTTTATTGGGCTGAGGAGGAAAGCGTGTGCCAGTCGTGAGCCACAGAAACAGGGCTGGCTCACGGAGGGCATCATGAGAAGGACATGTGTCCTTTGATCCCAACCCCCTGAGGGCGAAGCTGGGGTCAAATAGCGCATGACATCCTTCTCAGGCAGCCCTCCCTGAACTGCTTTGCAAGGCTTGGATCTGATCAGATCCCAGCCTTGCAAAAGCACCATAGGGCTGGCTAAGAGAAGGTGGTCTGAGCAACACTCCTCTTAAAAATTGCCTGGGACAATCGCCATGGCAATCTACCTCCACCCCCAATGCTATGCCCCTGTTGATGTGGTATAGAAACTTGACATCTGTTCATCAGCCAGGGGGCAGGCAGGGACAATACTTATTGTTACTCGCCACTCTCCAATCTCTGTTAAGCTGTGGCACTCAACCAGGGTTGTTTTTTCCATTGGAACATCAAGGCACAGAGAGTCTGCAGTGTCTTAGAAATGTAGTTTATTTACACCTTGGTTTATGGAGACAGAATGATCACAGCATTTGCATCTCAGGAGGGGCTTGTCCTTTCCAGCAGCGCAGCATTGGATTCAGAGGCATTCTAAGTACCATCCCCGTCTCTCTGTGACAGCCGACACGTCTGCTTCCCCTAGTGGAGTTCTGCTCACTGCTAGGGCTGGGCAATTCCACATTTTCAACATTGCGATGTATCATCAGGCAAACATCACAACCTGGCGACAATGTTGAAAGGGAAGGGAAAGCTACATTGGCCTTGGGCCCACCAGGGGGAAAACGCCACTGCTCCCACTGAGGGAACCAAGGAGGTTGCGCCGCACATGGCCGAGGCCAATGCAGCTTGTTCCTCCTACCACCACTGGGGGGAAGGGAGTCCCTCTGCCACTGACACTCAAGGGGGCAAGTAGGTTACCGTATTTTTCGCTCTATAGGACACACTTTTTCCCCTTCAAAAATGAAGGGGAAATGTGTGTGCGTCCTATGGAGCGAAGACGCCATAGCCGCGCGACCCTCTCCCGACTGGAGAGGTGACGCACGGCTATGGCAGGAGCCTCTATAGCCGCCCGTCACCTCTCCAGCCGGGAGAGCGCGCACGGGGCTAAAGCAGCACCCCGCGACCCTCTCCCAGCTGGAGAAGTGACGTGCGACTATGGCAGCAGCCTCTCCACTGTGCCTTTCCGCTGCTCTCTGACCTGCTCTTTGGGGCTGGTGGTGGGCTTCCCCCCGCCAGCCCCAAAGAGCAGGTTGAAAGGAACCTGAAGCCTGGAGAGCAAGAGGGGTCGGTGTGCACTGACCCCTCTCGCTCTCCAGGCTTCCAAGGTAGCCGCCTGAACGCACCTTAAACAGCACCTTGTTTTAGAGCGGGAAAACAAGAGGGGGAAAATTCTCTCTCTCTCTGCACGGCACCTCCTGCTGCTTCGCTGAAGCGCTGGGCAGAGAGGGGGAGAATTTTTTTTCCTGTTCTCCCCCCTCTAAAACAAGGTGTGTCCTATTGTCCGGTGCGTCCTATGGTGCGAAAAATACGGTACCTTTTTCTCCTGGAAAGAAAAGGTAGCACCCTCACTCCCCATGCAAAGGCAGCTGAGGCAGCCCTGCAAATGGAGCATTCTCTCCGCTTTAGAAATGGAACGGAGATGAGTTGTGATGTTTTTCTAGCTATGATTTGACAAATATTGCTAACTAAATTGTCAGCTTATTTGTAAACACCATGCTTATATATTTTTCAAATATTGCTTATCAGAAAGATGTTTCATGTTCTCAATTTACTGACTGAGGTGCCTTCCAAAATCTGTCACTTCATCTGCGGTGTAAAATTAAACATGACATTTGCTGGTTGTCATTGTTGTCCATTTTCATTTGCAGACAGCCAAAGGGGCTTGCAACTGTTACTTAGGGCAGGGATGGGAAATTACAGCTCCCATCATCCCTTGCTATTGGCAATGATGGCTGGTACTGATGGGATTTGGAGTCCAACTGCATTTGGAGGGTCACAGATTTCCTTTCTCTTACTTGGGGGTCTGAGGACAGGGACTTTGCTCTGGATTCTTAAGTCATACCTGGATCTCATGAAGGCTGGTGTGCTCAGAGCATTCCTTCTCTGTGCACAGGATATTAGCAGAAGAGAAAAATTGCATAGCCTTGTGGAAGTAGTGGTCACTCTGATCCAGACACCTGAAAGCATGACAAAAGATGGCATATCAGCAGATAACCTCCAAATATTGGACTCAAACTCCCATCACCTCAGCCAGCATGTCCAATGATGGGAGATGGTGAGAATTGAAAGTCAACAACATTGATAGAAAACCAGATTAAGGAATCCCATTGTAGCCCATACTTGTATCTTTATGTTTTGAGATGGTTAAGTACATACAGCAAGTGCAGATTTGGCTAATTACCGTATTTTTTGCTCCATAACACACTTTTTTCCTCCTAAAAAGTAAGGGGAAATGTCTGTTCGTCTTATGGAGCATGTGCACTGGGCGGAAGATGGATCAATCAGCTACCGCTGCAGTCACGAGCTGAGGGATGCCTCTGTGGCCGGAGCCATGGCTCCTGTCCATCGCTCGCTGTGAAGCCGGCAGAGCAAGAGCCACTGTACGGCTATCGCTCTTGCTCTGCTGGCTTCTCAGCGAAGCGGGATGAGGGACGGAAGAGGCTCTGTGTAAGGGCTTCCTTCCATTCCTCCTCCCGCTTTGCTGTGAAGCCAGCAGAACAAGAGGCGCTGCGCTGCTGAAGCCAGCAGAGCAAGAGTGAGAGCTGTGCAGCGCCTCTTGCTCTGCTGGCTTCACAGTGAAGCGAGAGGAGGGATGGACGGGAGCAAGCAAATCGAGAGCTGCTTACATGGCTTCTGTCCCACTTTGCACAGCTCTCACTTTGCTTGCCCATCCCTCCTCCCGCCTCGTTGTAAAGCAAGCAAAGCACCTCAGTGTCTCCTCCTCCTCTTTTACAGCGAGGCGGGAGAACGGATGGGAAAGCAAAGTGAGAGCTGTGCAAAGTGGGACAGAATCCATGTAAGCAGCTCTCAATTTGCTTGCTCCTGTCCATCCCTCCTCTCGCTTCGCTGTAAAGCCAGCAGAAATAGCAAGAAAAGCGAGAGCCGCTTACATTCTCTGTGCAGAATATTTTTTTTCTTGCTTTCCCCCTCTAAAAACTAAGTACGTCTTATGGAGCGAAAAAATACGGTACCTCTTTGATGTGGAAAGCTTTTTTGTTATGTTTTTCCCCCTCATGGATCTGTGGATTGGGTGAAAAACTTACGAGTCTGAGAAGGAGGAGTATAATAGGGCTCCCTGCACTATGCTTCCTCGTTGCCAGGTGCTCCCAATTCGCAGTACCTGTTAAATAGGATTTGAAGCTGCAGGGCTATACCGTATTTTTCACTCCATAGGATGCACCAAGTTTTTTGGGGGGGAAATAAAGAAAAAAATTTATTTCCCCCCCAGGCGCTTGTGGGCCCAGCAGCGGGGAGAAGCGCTCTTCTCCCCGCCGCCCACATGCACACCAGGTCCGGGGACAGCGGGAAGACGCGCTGCACCTCCTCGCTGTCCCCGGAGCTTACGGGGCTGGCAGCGGGGAGAAGCGTTCTTCTCCCCACCGCCTGCCTTCAGACCAGGTCCGGGGACAGCGGGAAGACGCGCTGCGGCTCCCAGCTGTCCCCGGAGCTTGCGGGGCAGGCAGCGGGGAGAAGTGCGCTTCTCCCCACCGCCTGCCTTCAGACCAGGTCCGGGGACAGCGGGAAGATACGCTGTGCCTCCCAGCTGTCCCCGGAGCTTGCGGGGCAGGCAGCGGGGAGAAACGTTCTTCTCCCCACCACCTGCCTTCAGACCAGGTCCGGGGACAGCGGGAAGACGCGCTGCGCCTCCCCGCTGTCCCCGGAGCTTACGGGGCTGGCAGCGGGGAGAAGCACGCGTCTCCCCGCCGTCAGCCTCCAAACCACATCGGGATGGCGGCGTTCCGCCTCCCCGCTGTCCCCCGACCTTGTGGGGCTGGCGCTGGGGATCTCCTGAAGTCTGGAGAGCGAGAGGGGTCGGTGCGCACCAACCCCTCTCACTCTCCAGGCTTCAGCGAAAGCCTGCATTCGCTCCATAGGACGCACACACATTTCCCCTTCATTTTTGGAGGGGAAAAAGTGCGTCCTATGGAGCAAAAAATACGGTAAGCAGTGAGACTTTTCTCAGCTGTAGAAACAATCATGCTGGGTGGAATCAGCCCAACCATTAGGGGAACTGAAACCTCACCTCAGTCAACAAATCTGGAGGACAGAAAATTCCATCTACACCTCGGTGCCTCCTTTTCTGTCAAAGGGGGCCTGGAGTGTTTATCTAAGGCTAAACTAATGCCATCATCATTGGGTATGGCAGAAATGCATGGGAAGGGAAATAAAACAGGTTTTAATTCTGTTGGCTATGTCACCTGATTTGATTTCTGTTCTCACCCCATTCTCTTTGCTTGCTCCTCAGTGTCATCATGACCGGCTCCTACAACAATTTCTTCAGAATGTTTGATCGCAACACCAAGCGTGATGTGACCCTGGAGGCCTCAAGGGAAAACAGCAAACCCCGTGCCATCCTGAAACCCCGCAAAGTTTGTGTGGGGGGCAAACGGAGAAAAGATGAAATTAGTGTGGACAGTCTGGACTTTAGCAAGAAGATCCTGCATACAGCTTGGCATCCTTCAGAAAATATCATAGCAGTGGCAGCAACAAATAACCTGTATATATTTCAGGACAAGGTTAACTAGGAAGGGGTGGGCGAGATGTTCCTTAGGCATCTTACGTACTGGGTACTAACTAGCAAACACAAGTTTTAAAATGTTTCTTCCGTTTAATTTTTTCCCTTCTCCTCCTTATTTGTTTTGTTATTCCTCTGCAGACATTAGTTATGTAGAGGCAAGCACTCAGATTCCAGTGTCTATTGCTTTCCCCCAAAACCTTAAGAAATTGGGTTGGCAAAGCCCATTAGGAACATTTGACTTCCAAGTATTGAGACCTACAAAGTGACACCATTAATTCAACAGCAAGCTTGAATTATTTGCGCTTTATTTTTTCCCCAGTACTCAGTAGTAGCTTTTAGTTTCTTTAAAAATATTGTTCTAGACATCTGCCAATTTATACAGAAGTTAAGACTATAGTAATATATTTACAAAAAAAAAAAAAAAATGCAAGCAAGGCCATAAAATACAATGATGTATTACTGTATCTTAAGTTACCCAATTTCAGTTTTGGAGATCTTTGGGTTTTACAGCCATCCCCATCCCCAAACAGGAATTCAGTTTCCTTTGCTGGTTCATTTCCTCCCCCCCCCCCCCCGCCCTCTAACTGTCCTTTCCCCTTTTTAAAAATGGCATTTACCTTTTATCAACTCAGGGCCTTTCCAGATTATCATTTATTGTGCATATTTGTCACACAATAAATGTTTTGCTGTAACACTGTTGTTATGAGAGGTACAAATGTATTTTTGCCCAAGCTAGCTAATGCATTGCAAAACTACAAGATTTTGCTTTGGGTGAAATGCCATTTCTGCTCCCCCCGCCCCAGCCCTGTCCTTTCCAGCTAGAGGACTTGTTGCATTTTTACGTGCCATTTTATGTTGCACAGGTGTCACAACCTCCTATTGGCTGGTATCTGACATCTGTGGTGACTACCATGACTATGCCATTAACTTAATGTTTCCTAGGGTACAATCCAGCATGATCTAAATATTTTTTTAAGCACCATTGATCTCAATGGGACAGATACAAGCACATGTTTTGACTGCAAAAGTGCTTGTGTGCTTATGTTTGGCTGGATCTTAGTGTTTGAGATGCTGAATCTCCCCCCTCTATACCATTCAAGCCAGTGACCTCATACAAAATTGTATTTGTTCTTTGTCAATGGCAAAGAGCGGCAAGTCCTAAGCTCTTGCTACCAACGCATTACACATGACAGCAGTGTCTCAGCCCACAGCCTTTGTGACATTCCATCATTCTGCCCCCACCGCCTTTAAATTTAGTTTCAATCAGTCCATAGTTCTCATTCAGTGCTAGAACACAAATCCACCCTCTTAATTTTCCCCCCAGCTGAAAAATATGTGACTTGCCCAGGCCCAGCCCACAGAAGCGTCACTGTCCCACTTGCAATAAGTCCACTTTGTCCTTCCATCATTGCATGCGGACATGATGCTAGTGCTACTTTAAGGATCACTAAGCCCTATTTTTGTTTTCTGGAAAGGCCTTCAGACAGAAGAAAAGCAAAGCCAAGACAGAAAAAAACACAGGTACACACTACAGACATTTCGACTCATCATTCATGAAGAACCATGTGTGCTATTGAGGACTCTTACCTTTTTTCATCACACCCCACAGATGTCCTCATAGGGATTTGGCTGGGTTGATCCTGTGGTGCCTTTTGCTGGTATACAAAATACCTTACAAAACAAAACAAAAAAGAAACCCAATGCTTCCAATATGCAACTTTTTTGCATAACAAAACAAATCTGAGCTTTCTTCTGCAATTCCTGTGAGTTTATTTTTAAATTTTTATCTTTGCTTTGGCTGAGAGAACTTAAAAAAAGTTCTCTTTCAATCTCTTGCATGACATAAATATGTATTTGTGTGTGGGAGGGAGGGTTCCTCCCTCTCCTTTTTTTTATTTTTAGTAGTGCGTGTTTAAATATTGTTTATTTATTTATTTATTCCAGTAGACATTTGTTCTTTTTTTCTCCTCCTTTTAAAAGAATGAACTCTTGAGTTGCTAATTTATGGAATTTAAATGAAACACACACACACACAGAAAAATAGCCACCCAACCAACATGTATTGCTATCCTCGCCTGGCTGCTTTCTAAGAGAGGTTGTCCATGGTTCCGCAATATGAAGATTAGCTCTTCGTTTTTGCATGGTAAACTATCCTATTCCACTACAAGGATCTAATCTAGGTCTTGCCTTTCTTGAACAATTGATTGGTTTGGGAGGGTGGGTTTTTTAAAAAACAAACAAACTACCATAATAATAAAAACAAGTAAATAAAATTATGATCAGAGAACAGACCCTACATGAAATAAAACCAATGCTTTCTCTGACAAGGTGGATATCTGAAGATCAATGCGCTTCTTGTTTCCTCTGATTGTGAAAAGTGGGGCAGTAGCTCCAACCTTTGTGATTGTTGCCGTGAAGCATACAAGAATTTCTAAACACCCTCTTGGGTAAAGGATTCTTAAAAGCCCAGCCTTTTCCTGTGCCCAGCTCACCACCTCTTACACCTTACGAGCAAGACTTTGCCTGCAGCTTTCTCAAGAGACATCAAAATACTATAAGGCTGCACGGAAGCCAGGGAAGGGGACACTGATTTGATAGTCCTGGGAGCAAGAGGAAGTTCAGATATTTGGAATCAAGCTTTTTCATTGTTATTAAACTACTTAACTCCCTGCCTGCTCTTCATGAGACTGCTCAGGTCAGGGGCAAATTAGATGTTTTGCCTTGTTTAAAGGAATGACTACAGGAAAAAAAAGTATGCTGGCTTATAAATTTATTACAAGTAATGGCTTTCAGGAGTAACCTCTTTTTTAAAAAAACAAACACAAAATGATAAAAAAATATAGCAGGAGTAAATGAGTCATTTTTCTTAATTAAAAAAAAAGGTCTTTTTTTTTCTTCCTGTAAAGAAAGGCTGCACTCTGGTATCAGAAGTAAAATTGTCTCCAAGATGTTCTGGTGTGGAGTTGCTAATTTCCAAATTCTGAGTGAGGATCCCAACCCTATGCCGTTGGCACTAAGGTCACCCAACGGTAGACTCAAAGGGCTCGTTCACGCAAAGAACATTGTCTAGAATTTGGATTCTAGACTAAATCTCTTGTTTCACTTTGGTCTCTTGTGTGTTCTATGAGCAGAGAATAAAGGTGACAGCTTTTAAGGAAAAGGTTTCTTTGTTGGGTTAATCAAAGGTTACTCTAGTCCTGCATTCAGGAGCTAACAGATGCCCCCGAGGAGACTCACAAAATGGAAGGACAATGAAAATGGTATCCATCCCCTGTCTGTCACCAGCCTTAGGTGTTCAGAAATATACCACCTCAGTACAGCAAGGTTAGATGCTGGCATAAATGCTTACAGTTATGATCCAGCAATGTATTTGGATGTATGTACCAGGGTTTCAGATCTCCCTTCTCTTGCTGCATCATAAAACACAATGGAAACACTCCTAAGAGTTTCAATAATAGCTTATCAAGCAGTGTGCAGTGCTCTTGTCAGAATACTTACGGGAGCTGGAAAGCCCATTGCATGGAAAGAGCTCACAGTACCATCCTATGGTTTGCATCCTTCAAGTGTATCCTTGACGGTACTCGCTGCTAGCCAGGCTTTTGCACTGTGACCTACACCAAGTACTTCTGTGTTCAGGTTGTTTCCCATCATCTGTTTCCTGTCAAGAGACCCCACAGAGCATAGCACACATAAGCAGTCAGTGACTAGGAAGACTCCAAGGATACACAACCATAGGCTGGGAAGGGATGGTTTCCATACGACTGTGGGCATCATAATGCCAAAGAATGTGAAGTTCCTTTCACACTCCTTCCTCCTTATTGTCATTCCATGACAATGCCCTGCTTTACAACCCAACTCTTTCCCATGTGCCAGCTACACCAGAGTTTACGTTGACATTTATTAAGAAAGTTCTTGTCAGACTAGAAGACAAATTTAATCTGGCATAGCTTTCTCAGTAGGTGGGACACTTCTAGATGAGTAGATCACACATGTCAAAAGGTGCCCCCCCCCCCTTTCCTCTCAGGGCCAACACATGCCTCACAGTGCTTAGGATTGTTTCTGAGCCATCTCTGCTGCCACTTCATCACCCCACATTCTGCTAAATGTCTTTCTTTAATAATAGGACTGTGCGGCAATACTGATGGCCACAGAGCTGGTTAGGGTGAGCCCTTGAATTTGGTCCACTAATGAGTGAGTTTTCAGTGGAACAGGAAGCAGGAAGGAAGAGACTTGGGTGGGAGGAGCCAATGCTTGGAGAACAGACTGAAAAGAGTTCACCTTTCAGAAACCTGAAGGAATAACTGGTGAATCAAAGGGTCAGGAGTGTAGCCCATGGATCTGAGAGGGGCATAAGTGCATAACGCCTCTGCCCCCGGCGCGCTTAAAGCTGCAAGCATATTATTCCAGCTGCATACCTACCCAACCAATATTTGCGTAATAGGCTATTTTTTGTTTGCAGTTTCCAATTGTATTTGTCATATTACTGAATGGACAAGCTGATTTGTTGTATGAGACAGACCAAACAGCTATAACACTTTTTGAACTTTCAGAAGGGAATCAACCATTTCTGTGGAAGAGATTCATCTGGAGATTTTTCCAAGGTTTTATAATCTAGTGACTGGGTCATGTGCTCCAACGGTATGTTGGCATCGAGCTCTGCTTAGAGGTGACCTGTTCAAAAGAGCCTGGTGGCTTGGCTAGAGAGGCAAAGGGCAAAAAAAGAGAAGAGAGAGATTTCTCATTCTGTCTGTCCTAGTGATGCTCACTTCCTCACTTTTGGAAAATGTAAGCTTTATGACAAGAAACTCTGGCTCACCACCATGGGCTTGAATGGATTTCAGAATCCAAAAATAAATAAATGATAGCAGCATTAAGGAGCTAGTTTGCTAATTTCTTGGATGCTTGCCTTATTTTAGAAGAGCTAGAGAGATATTTGAGAGGTGTATTATTAAGGAAGGACACCCCATTGCTCTTACGGCTGTCTTAAGATAATGCCGTGCATGAGAGATGTGGCATGATTCATTGTCGAAGGCAGCCTGCTGGAGTACCATAAAGTGTGCCCAAGCCATGACAGCTCACAATCAATATTGTGTTCACTGATGCAGGAAGCAACATGATCACATCCTAGATACTACCCCCACAGCCCAGCCTCAGCACTAAATATCTCCAATAACAAGGCTATGTGAAGTGACAAGGGCTATTATTTTTAACCCACAGTCTAAACCTCTCTGAAAAGCCGAGCTGCCAAAAAATCTTCCATTTGAGTTTTATCAGGGGCAGCCTCCTCAGCCCCTTCATAATCCCGCATCAGGAGTCAAGTGCTTGCCTAACGCAGCCAGGATTGGCAGATCTATTTAGTTGGGTTGCCATACAACACGTTGGTTGATGAGAGAGGTGAAATGTGGGGTTTCTTTTATGGTGTTTGTAATCATCTTCTAAAAGATGGAACTTTGATTTCAATGTATCAGGGAAAATGTACTCTAATAAATGAAACCTTCTCCCAGCATGGGTTTATTATTTTGGTCTTGGTGTCTGCATTCTGAACAAAGGTCATCTATCACAGAAACTATAACCTAGTCATAAAAGACAATCAGCACAGATTACTCCACACAAAATCAAAGCTAATCAAGTCTACAACACAAGGCATGGCCATTAAAAAGCCTGTGAAATCTATATGCATATCATTCATACTATTTTACAAGGGATTAAAAGATCCTGTTGATAAAAAGAAAAATGCTGAAACAGACACATTCAAAATCCTTTTTTACAACTATTGGTATCTCCTGCTTGCCATAATAGAGGGCTCCTCCACACTTCTGCTTGCCCCATGCCTTAAAAGCACAGGAACAAGCTGTGCTCCACTTCTGTGCTTTACAGGCACGAGTCCCTTGCCCCATCTCTTTTCCTGGGAAAACCTGCACTTTAGCAATAAAACAGAGCAAACAGGAGAAAATCCGATTGAAGCTTGCTCCAGTTCAGCAGTAAAGATTGGGTTTCCTCAGGGGGAACTGGCTGGGCAAGGGCAAAGCTGGATGAGCCCTTACTGTGGACTTTCGTGGACAAATATGATCATGATACAAAATAATTTCTGAAGTGGAGTTTATAATATAGCTAGAAAAGTATAATCCCGATAGTACAGATAGAATTGTAGAGTTGGAAGGGGTCCTGAGGGTCATCTAGTCCAACCTTCTTAAATTCAGGATTCAAATTGGTCCCCCATCTAATTTGAAATCATACTGGACTCTGCTTAGCTTTGCAACTGTGCTAGCAGTTTTGTTGTTGCACCACTAGAGCTGGACATAATCTATGGAGTGCGTTCCCTCAATATAGAATCACCAAAGTACCACCTAGTCACTGATCAATGTCTAATGTTCTTTTCTCCTTTTGTAATTGATATAGGACACAACCATAATAAAAATATACAGGATTGGCTTAAGCTTCTCAGGGGCTCTGGGTAGGCTGCCCCCAGTGACTGCCCACCCGCTGGTGCCTACTATTGCTTGGCCTACCTCCTTATGCATGCTCATAGGAAGGCTTGTGCAATGGCAGCAGTCTAACGGTATCTCCAAGGTCTAAGCCTTTCATTATTTTATAGTAGTAAGCATTAAAATGTTAATGAAGGAATGAAAAGATGTATCCAACAGCCAGGATCCAAATTTGCTATGGAAACTGATGACACAGCCTTTCGGTTTCCAATTCTCAAGCAAGGAACAAAATGCGCAAGCATAATAACACATTCCACGCTGGACACTAAAGACTATGAAACCTATTTAAAATGGACACCCATCTTTGGGGAGCTTTGATGCCGGGGGTGGGGAGCCTTTTTCAGCTGCGTTCTTCTTGCCCGCCGGGGAACCTTTTAGGTGGATGGGGCCAAGATTTTGCCAATGAGCTGAGCTTGCTTCCTCCCCCCTTTTCTTCTTGATAACCAGGAGCAACCCTGGCATTGGAAAGCCAATTCAGCATCACCACCTTGCCCTGCAGACTGCTATTGCCTCTGGAAAGTCCAGAGAGCCCTTGAGGACTATAGTTCTGCCTCCTTTGTTCTGTGCCCGAAGCATGACTGTGGATGCCTCCTCTCCTGCCACAGCCATCCAACAAACAGGATGATTAAAATGGCAAAGGACCCCTGCATGCAGATGCTACAGAAGCAAATACATTCAAATGTAAAACATTCATTGTGTAAAATGCTCGTTTCATGTTTCATATAGAAGCCTGACTGGCTTCTCCTCCCTATCAGCATGCTGGCTCCTTCACAAGGAAAAAAATAATCAAAGATCATACCCAGCTGGAGCAGGATCATAATGAAGTAACCCCCCCCTACACACACACACACACACACACACACACACACTCCCCATTGTTTAAGAGAGAAAGTGAAATTGCACATCTGATGGATAAGCATAATGAGCTCAGAAATTCCAGTGCCTATGTGGTCCTCACTGCAGAACCTGTCAGCTGCCTGTTTCGAAGCAGTTTTCACAAGAAGGATGCTTGACTGGAACCACACAGGGTGAAATGTCACTTTAATGAAACCAATTCCAACTTGTAAATAAAATTAAGACAAAGGGTTGGTTTTACTCAGAGTAGACCCATTGCAATGAATGAACATGGCTAAGTTAGGTTCCTTAAATTCAACAGGTCTTCTCTGAGTAAAGCTTAATTTAATACCACCAAAATTCTTCTTTGGGGAGGGAGAGGAAGTAGAATTCCCACTTTTAGGTTGGAAATAGAAATGGGCAAACCTACGGCAGCGATTCCTATTTTGGGGGGAAATATGATACTTTATTCTTTTTAACGTCTGTCTTTGACACTACGCTGCGTTTTCCACTTCTGTAATAAACAACCCCCTTTCCAAACTACACCACGTGCTTCATAATTTTTTGGAGTCAAAGAGGAATTTGCTTCACAACATAGAGGGAAAAGGGTACAGGCAACCACAATTTGCCACCTCACACAAGAGTGCAGAGATCATAGCAAATATTTGAGGAGACATTAAAGAGTGCAGAGGAGGAAATCATCTGCCTTCCTTACAACAGGTGCAGAACAAAGACTAAACTGAAAGCCTGAAAAGGTTGCAATAAAGTAATACAGGCTTCTTTTCTTTCAGAGAATGGCATCAAGTAAGATTTGCTGCAAAATGTTGCACACCTTAACAGGGACGCTCCTGTTCAAGGTGACAGCCACCCACGCTCTCCCTCCAGAATATACCATTACAATCTTCCGCCCTGTTTCCCAGTTTCCTTTTTTAGCTGATGCTCAACACTCAGCGGTAACTAAGGAAGGGTTGTCCCCTGAGTTGTTTTTTGACCTCTTTTTGTACTTCTGCAAACCTTGGGGTCCCCTCCAGCATGCTGACTCCTCTGTATCGTTTCTCCATGTTTGGGCTCCATTTCTGTATGCACTCACCACCTCACAGCTTCACTCACCACTTCTTCCCTGGTGGGGATGGGGGAACTATTTTGTGGTTTGCTTTAGGGGCCAAAATGTCTGGGGCCAGCTCATGCAAATGAAGGGAAACTGCACAAGATGGGCTGGGCAGTACTAACTAGACACCGTGAAACACTTAAGGTTTATCCATAAAGCAACTTCACAAGGGCATAAGTTATATATAACAATAATAATCCTTCAACATTCTTCACCTTCCTTGTGTGCATACTCAAGCGTCATTTTGGCCTGTTTTATCAGCCAGCCCAAGACATTCTGGCACCCCACTCAGCAATGAAGCTCACTGGGTGACCTTGGACTGCCTCTCAGGCCTAACCTAACTCACAGGGGCTCTAGTGGCGATTAAGGGAAGAGTGGAGAACCATCTGCATCACCCTGAGCTCCTTGGAACATGGCTCAATTGGTAGAGCAAGAGACTCTTAATCTCAGGGTTGTGGGTTTGAGCCCCACCTTGGGCAAAAGATTATTGCATTGCACGGGATTGGACTAGTTGATCCTTGTAGTCCTGTCCAACTCTACAATTCTGTTATTATATGAAATGCAATAAATAAATAATATATTGTATACCACCCTATGTATATGTGTTTCAGGGTAGTATATAAATATTATCATAGAACATGGCTGACCAGTCAGGATAGGCAAGTATGTTGCAGCTAAAATCTAGCCCTATATAACACATAGATTAGAAATTATAATATTTTAGCATTATATTAAAAAAAAACACAAGCTAAAGGAAACTAGCAGGAACATCCAATGATAACTTGACAGCCATCTCATAATAACATAAAAAGCGATCAGGGCAATGGTCCACCTAGTCCAGTATTCTGTTCTCACAGTGGCTGACCAGATGCAAGCAGAATTGGAACACAAGAGCATTTTCATTTTTGCCAAGGCAAAGGTCAAGATTATTGCAGCAAGTTTGCATGCCCTTAATGAAGAAACCTCCACGTGGAGATTATGATTTTTTTTTTTAAGCATCATGTCTTGGGTACATAAGGGAAAGCAATGATAAATTGTACTGCCAAATTAATATCCATTTGCTATTTGCACTAGAAAGGGAGTAGTTCGATACACTGTCGTGAGTTGACTTGATTTGCCAAAGCTGTGCAAAAGCTGTCCGAGTCCAAGGCTCCCCCAAAAGGCTGTCCCTTCCCTGCCCCAGGTCATCCAATATCAGATTCACCAAGGCAGAGGTAGGTAAGAACTGAGAAATGTTTGCTAAAAAGGGTAGTGATAGGTACATATTGCAGTGATGTAAATAACTTGAGCAGCAATTAAACTATTCAGCTAATATCTGACACTGCTCTGTGGTAGCAATAAGGAGCCCCTGGGGCAGCATTCTGCCCCATCACTTATTAGCCAATTAATTGTGATTATTCATTTTATTCCCCCATGCCAGTCCTCTTATTTAACATACCTTGGTTTGAAAACCAAGGCATGGCTTCCAATTGGCTGCAGGAGCTTCCTGCACTCAATCAGAAGCTGCAGAAGCTGCGTTGGACATTCGGCTTCCGAAAAACGTTCGAAAACTGGAACATCCATTTCCAGGTTTGTGGCGTTTGGGAGCCGATTGTGGCGTTAACATATGAGAGTGCTGGAGGTGAAATAGTTAAACAGCTTACCCAATCAGAACCCAGGGGGCTGGAGTCAGAGGGACTATAAAACCAGCTCTGGGAGGGGTGAAGGGGAGAGTTCATTGGGAGGTTGGCTGGAGTGGGAGTGAATTGGAAGAGAGTCTGTGGGTAGGCTGAGTTAGTGTAGCGAAATAAGCTGAGTCAGGAACAGTTAGGAGCTAGGAAGACAAGTAAATATATGAAAGGAGGTTTAGTGAGTGACAGCAGATAGCGGAAGTTATAGGTCGGGATAGGCACTCCATGATTGTAATTGACTGATACCATTTATGAAACCACACGCTTGTTAAACTGCAATAAACAAACAGAAGTTTATGTTCCAGTTTAACCCTGACTGGACTCAGTATTGTACCAGGTAGGGCCTGGGTGGTGGCAGCAAGAAATAAAATGGTGGCACAGGGATCGGTGGATGGTGAAATGCCAGGGACCCTGTGTGATCGCCACACTGATTTGTTTGGGAGCCAAGTCGTTCGACAACCAAGGTACCACTGTATTCTTCTCTGACCTATCCTCACACTGGCTCCTTAATGTGTGTTATATTAGTTCCAACCTTCCCATTTTTACTCAAGGCTGGCCCACCCATGAAGCAAAATAAGGCAACTGCCTCATGTGGCAGCATCCACAGGGGCAGCAGTTCCAGACACCAAGGAGTAAGCTGCAGCTGCTGCTATCACCACAGCAGCAGACAGATCTGCCACCTTCTCAGCAGCCCCCCCCCCTTCCCAATACAGCAGCCTCTTGGAGAACAGAGGTGCTGCTGGTCTCGCCAAACCCTTGTTCCCAATGTAGATCTTTATCTGCCCCGCCCCCATCCCTGATGTCAATCTTCACTCACTCCTAGTTCCCTGGCTAGAAAAGGAGGGTGCCATTTCATGCCCTCCAACATTTCTCTGATGCAAATAGGGATGTCCTGTTCAGTTATTGTTAATGTTATTGTTTTACTATTTATACCCCACCCATCTGACTAGGCGGCTTCCAACATATATAAAAACATAAAGACCATTAAACGTTTTTTTAAAAAACCTCCCTATATGGGGCTGCCTTCAGATGGCTGATGGGTTGATTAACTCCATACCCTCCAACATAGGGGTGCTTTGCTGTGCATGTCAACTGAGAAACAATTTCTACAGATTTTAAGGTGGTTTGCTCCCAGGTAAGTGCATACAGATGTGCAGCTCTGGAAGACCTCGTTTGCATGCAGAATGCATCACACACAACTCTTGGGAGCCCAACCTGGAATGCTCCTTGTGGCCACTCCTTCCTACCTAGCTAAGTGGCATGTGTGATAAGAATGCAATTATGTGCTAAAAGGCAGACTTTGTTGAATACAACCCACTGGGATGACTTTGTCTAAAATATGGCAAAATGGCATGAATCCACTCTGGAAGGGTTACTCTGCCTGCAAAGTTCATTTGCTTTTGTGAAAAGGGGTGTGTGTGAGTTCTTCAATTCTCCTAAGCTACAGATACAAGTTAAATATTGTGGCTGATGCACACCACTCCTATTGAGTACCACACTCTGTGTTCACAGCCAGATGCCAATGAGAAGCCGGCTAGCAGGACCTGTGTGAGATGGCCCTCTTTACATTAGTGCATTGTAAAGTAATACAGAGGCAGTACACAAATACCAAATCAAATAAGGAAACATTTATTTTCTAAGCTGCTCCTTCATCTATCAGACAACACACCTGGAATTCTACCTGCTGTGTCCCTGGGGAATATATGTTTGTAAGAACTGTTTGCCTTCCTGATCTGTATTCATTTATAACAATTAGAACAATTTGAATTTGGCAATTATACAGCATCTGCCCTGATGAATGGTTTCTGTCCCAATAGTTATTCCTGGCTTTGCTTCCATCGACATCACGTAAGTTATTCCATGCCCATTTTTAATATTGATGAAAACGTTACCTGGTTTACTGTCATTCTTCACAGCGAACGAGTAATGGAACACACCTGATCTGAGATTTCAGGCAGGTAAACTTGGAAAAGAACAAGGTTCAATCACTTGATGATTATTTTAGCATGGCCTTCATGCTTTCTGATTTCATACTTTGGGGGAAAGGGGAAATAATCTTTAATGGGGAACTTCTCTGTCTTGGCTTTAAGGCCTTGTGAGATAGACTCAACCCGAACTCTCTGATGCTGTTGGCAAGTTGTCCTCCCCGGTTACCCAGCCTCCTGTGGGCTGGTGGCAAGTTCTCAACAGTGGCAGGCAGTGGTAACCCCGGAAGCAGGGCGTTTGGGGAGCAGGGCACCTTTGAGGAAATCTGCTGAATCCTAAGTCCTTGAATTTAGGGGGTCACCCTACAAAAAAATAGATTGCAGCGATTTAACATTTTCCAACCACTATCTCTCCCAGTTTGAAAAATGAACATCTAGAAGCATACACACGTAACTGTGTGAGGATAATTGTTTGCTTTCCAAAGCAAATGGCCAGCCATGATCATTTATGACGTCTTTCCCAAGATGCCGTGCAACGTCAGGCCTAGCCTGCCTATGAGGCACAGTGAAGAAACCACCTCAGGCGGCAGAAACCCTGCTGTTGGCGGAGGAGCAACACCAGCATTGGTGCCAGAACGATCACAGGTGACAATAGATAAAGCCTACAATCCCCTTTTCAGGTGTAGTGTTGGGATTACTAGTGTCTGAAGTGGGAGATGAGGGGAGAAGGTTGGGTTAGGTCAGACACAATTATGTCTACCTCAAAGGAGGTTGGGTAGCATCTACATCACTTCAAATCCTTTGGATGACTGCTTGGGTGCACCTGCACTCTCTCGACCCCCCAGCCTTTGCAAGACCTTGCGCAGCTACACTTGTGTGGCAGTGCTGACGTATGATGCCGTGCCATGATGAAGGGATGGCTGGACCCCCAGCACCAGAGTAAGAGAACAAGCTATCCCTCTGGCACCAATTTCAGAAATTGTTACAATCTGCTGCATCGAAGCAGCAGCACACAGGGCCTGGTATAAGATCAGACTCCAGGGAAGAGAAACATCTCTGAATGTATAAGGGCTTTTAGGGTGTGCAAATGAGCAGTCCCTAGTTTTTTTGCACCCCACAGCATTCTCAAAGGAAATCTTGAAATGGCCATAGTAGCGCTGAAAAATCCTCTCTATGCTAGCTGTGTGCAAATCTACATTCCAGAGCTGCTCCCATATATCTAAATAGGAGGGCACATTCACTTGTTACATTAATAAGATGTAGATTGCATTAGGGCCAAAATCCATTCCATTTGTAAGCTATGCAATTAACTGCATTTGGATCAAGTGGCATAAGATTCACTTGAGATGGGGCCATGTTAATTCAAGTATCCTTGGTCAGAGAATTGCATTGACTTTGGGTGGGATTTCTGATTTTGAGAGTGCACTGAGTAAACCTATTACTAATGGATGAGAAAATGATCTCTTGGAAAGTAGCACCGCTGAACATAATGGCCTTGCATATTACTATGTGCTGAATTGCTGACACTCTGTATATTCTGAGCGCACCATAGTGGCACAGCTGCCAGGTTGCAGCAGGGGTGGGAATTCACTGAGGTGGGAAGTAGCCACATAGCACCCAGTTATTTACTCTGCTAGAGGGATATAGGAAGCCACCACATGTAAGGGGCAACAGCAACACCAGGGTTGGCTGCAAACTGGCTTCAGCAGAGCACCAGCATCCCATTCCCAACCAGATGTCTCTGGGAAGATCATCAGGAAGGCATCAAGATAAAAGCCTTCCCCTGTTGTTTGTTGCCAGGATCTGATTCAGAGACATTGCCAAAGGCACACATCTGTTGATGAACCCACCTGGCCTTCCAATGCTATAGTTGTAAGTGTGGAAAGGGCTTACGAGAGCCCCCAAATTGCAAGCTGAAAACGGGACATGATAATTTTTATTTTTATTACATTTGTATACTGCCCTACACCCATAGATCTCAGGGCAGCTCACAACATAAAATTGCACTGGTTCATCTATGTACTACAGAGGTTACCAATAGGTGGTCTTCTGGTGACCACAAAACTTCTGAGCCTCCCCTTATTCACTGCCCTCTTGGTCATGAAGTTCTGGGGATGTACTCCTTGAGAAGTACATGGAGCTGAAGGATGAAGTTGGAAGAATGATGCCCTTTGCCACTTTCCCTTTCACCCCCCCCCCCAAGCTCAGGTTAATTCTACGGGATCCAGTTTTTACTCACATGCCTTAGAAATGCAACACGTTTGTATGTGTGTGAACTTTCTCACTCTGTCTCTCTTGAGGGGTAGGGGCTGATTCAGGGGAGGGAGGAAGAGAAATGAATGAATTATAGACGACTTCAAAGAGCCCCCACCTGCCCTCTCTGACACTGCCTCATTAAAAGCTCATTTTCTTTGATTCACATACTCCAGTGTAAAGCTGCAAAGACATTCGTGATGATCTCTCGGCTGAACCCTTAATAAACCCTGGGTGTGTAAAGTAGTGTATCCAAGAACATTTATTTAAAATTATACCACCAACTATGCACTCATTTGCCTGTTAACCCATAATTTATATTATTTTTAATTACTTTATTTCTATGTCACCTTGGCAATCCCATCACTTCTTGGGACCTACGCTTATCCTTTCACAGGAGTCAGGTGCTGTAGATGTATGACTAAAGACAAGTTTGCATATATTGTGGCATTATGCAATTTTTAAGTCTTCTGCAGTCACACAGGACACAAATGTACATTCTTTTCCAACTAGAGATTATGTCTCAGTTAAGCACATGGTCATCTGAGAAATGTGATGGGATCTGTGCATATCATATAGATAAATATCTGGATCACAATATGTTGGAGGTGCTTTTTGGAAGCATCTTAATAGTTTTGTAAATCACTTACAGGTTCTCTTACAATCAACTCATATGTATTTTTTGCTAAAAAAAATATTAAACAAATACGTGACAATGGTTGCCTGACAAGGTCAAAACACACAAGTTGTGTATGTTTTTAAAATCAAAATTAAAAATTGTGTAGTACAGACAGCACAGTTGGTCTAATCAGGAATTCGGGGTCACTCACATGAATGGTAGAAACCATTTCAAGAACTATAGAGCCTATGGCCTGGTTTCCTTTTTCTTATTTACCTCTAGGGGTGTCCATATGAATAGGTGGGGGGAAATACAGTAATTGTTAATTTCTTGCCTGGAAAGAATCTGAGGAGCCATGGGGAAAGACCAATGCATGTGCTCAGAAGCATGTTACCATTACTTCCCCTCTTCCAGGACTGATCTTTGGCATTCAGAAGAGGTTCCAAAGCTGGGCCCTGGCAGCACACCAGGGTTCTCAGTAGTATGGCAAGACTAGCGAGGAGAGGGTTTGAAGGGATACATATCGGATTTATTCAAAAGTAAATTACTAAAAAATAAGTGTATATTAAAATTATTGCTTGTGGTTCCTTTATATACCTCATGGTAGCAGAGGTTTTAAAAAAGCAAAAGGATTTGTGTTTTTTCACAATTAAACTCATGTAATGGGTTATAACAACGGTCCTTTACTGCAGTGGTTCAAAGCATGGAAGGAAAGGCAGGTCCTTAAAGAAACCCACAAACTCCACCCACTAACCCCCCCCCTTAGCCAAATCATGCCCCCTGCAGCTTTCTGAAAGCAGCAGCTAAGGAGGCCGTTATGAAATTAATGGGATCCCGGATGGGCCACTTTTTCTCACCCTGTACTCCCAAGCACCGGCAGATAGTAAAACCAAATATAGAAAAGCAGGTGCTCCTGCGGAATAATCACATATGGCTTGAAACGCAAGGGATTCCTAAGGATGCAGGCTGGGATTTGAGAGAAAACAGACCTTGACTAGGAAAGCTGCTCTGTACGCCCCACCCGCAACAGGAGAACTAATATGAACTTAGCTTGATATAATCCGTTCAGACTTATTCCTCCTGGAGACCACCTCTTGGTTTCTTCATTTGCTTCTGGCAATGCCATTCCCTTTGCCTGGATGCAGCCTGCATCTCCATGGCTAATCTAATGTGAAAGCTGGCTGTCTCTGTTGCACTTGACACCCTAGCCTAAAGCTGAGGAGGTCCGTCACCCATCAATGACAGGAATGCTGTAAGCACCACTGGTTTGTTTTTAATTTGCAGGCTTTCGCTTTCTCATCCCTCCCTTAATGCAATTTGTCACTGGAGTAAGATTGCTGCGCCAGCCATAAGTGACATAGCACATAACAAGTATTAAGCTCTCTATCATCAGAGCTGCTGAGCTATCAATTTTAATGCCTGCTTCTTCTCTCCCTCCACCTTCCCACTCCCCTCTCCATCAGGCTTAAGCCCCAATTGCTGTCCATCGAGAAGATCAAGGGGATGGGTTTGGGAAAGCGAGACACCTTTCAGGCCTGGGATGGGTGGAGCAGGGCAGTGGAGAGACACAGCCTTGGGCTGACAAAAGGGCCTCATCATAATGCAATATTATCAGTCAGATTTTCTGTGGATTTTAGGCTAGGCAGCACCTTGTTAAGACTCCCCAGGGAATCCCATGTCTGCTACGCCTAGTGATGTATGTGCTCCCTTCCGCCCATTATGGCTTGCTGTTCTCCCTGCCCTGCCAGATAAAAAAAAAATGGTAGATTGACGGCCTTTCTTTGCTATTACTCAGCTTGGAAAGGGACAGTTTGGTTTCACTGGCCAGCATCCTCAGCATCCTTTTCATTTTAGTAATGTTTTCTGAATATTCGCATCTGGGAGGGTGGGTTAAGGAAATGATTGACTCTTACAAGCTAGCCATGAAATCGCTTTTGTTCATCTAGTAAATGTGTAGTTGTTATTCATTTGTCGTCCGCCTGAGTTAACACCTTGAATATCTTTTTCTGCTAGCTCTCAAGCTGCTGCAGTCTGTTGCCGAATGAAATGTCCTCCAACTAATGCATTCACTGTGACTGCAAATACTGTGCAGACACTATATAAGGCAGTGTTTCTCTAACTTGGCTTCCCAACTGTTGTTGGGCTACAATTCCCATCATCTCTAGCTAGCAGGGAAGATAGGAGTTGTAGTCCAACAAGAACTGGGGACCAAAGTTTGAGAAACACTCCTATGAGGTAAGGAGAACCTATGTCCTCCCAGATGTTCCTGAACTCCAGCTGCCATTATTCCCAACCATTGGCATGACTACTGGTATATTGGTTGAGCCTGTTGGGAATTATCTCTAGCTGAGACAAGCAGCTCACATTATTCTCTCTGCTGAAAACAATTAGTGTGGGTATATTTTCGAGGCAGACATGCCATCAGTGGGAAAGTGCATTAAGCCCATCAAACTTCAGCATGAATCAGCTCCCATGAATGCCTCTCCAGCAATGAAGGCTGAATCAAGTGTTTCATTTACGCAGGTAGCATCAAGGCTCAGTTTGTCACCCCCTCTCCCACCCTCACTGTCAGAAAAATTACTCAAGGTATTGTTTCTTGTTATTGTCTTTTTTGTGCATGAGTAATACTTATAAGAGTAATTGCTCCATTCCTTTAAATTCCCATTGATGAGCCCTTTAGAGTTGCTTTGTAGAAGAGCAAAGTAGGTAACAGCTGCCACCACACCACATAAATTGTAAGGTAATTATTGAAGCGTCTTCTAGATTCCCCATAATTACATTTTTCAGGAAAAAAGTTAAGCCTCCACTATTCTTACAATGTTGAAAATGCAAGCAGAGAATGGGCCATGATAGAGTGGCCCGACCACACTGTACAGTTGTACCTTGGTTTTTGAACGTCTTGGTACTTGGATGTTTTGGTCCCAAATGCTGAAAACCCAGAAGTAAATGTTGTGGTTTTTGAAAGTTTTTAAGAAGCCAAACGTTCAACGCGGCTTCCAATTGAGTGCAGTAAGCTCCTGCAGCCAATCGGAAGCTGTGCCTTAGTTTTCGAATGATTTCGGGAGTCGAAAGGACTACCAGAATGGATTAAGTTTGAGAACCAAGGTACGACTGTACTGTAATAGTGACATCATGGAATTCAATGGCCCCAAAGCACATGATTTATTTCTACCACTGAAGCTATGCAGATCTGGGTGTCTAAGGATGAGTACACATTAAACCCTATCTAACACAAAAAAAGGTATTACTTGATGTGTGGTTGAAAAACCTTCCTTTGATTAGGTCACCCATGCCCTTTTCTCCCTGCAAATGCCCCAGGTGAATGGAGAAAGAAACATGGATTGTGATCTTGACAAATGCCCATCCACACTGTCACTGGGCAGGTGTGGATACATCACCACCCTCACTGTTAGCACCTCCTACCTCTTTTTTCAAATGGACACACTGCAGAATCAACCTGCAATGAGCTTTTGTTTTCCTAATGTTTCTCTATACACGTTTTTCGGGGGGCGGGGAATGCAACAAATCTAGATATTTTCACTGTTTTTAATTCTGAATTTTAAATTGTTGTAACCCACCCTGGGAAAGGGTGGGTAATAGATTTAATAGGACTGCTTAGAAAAAACAAGTGCTGATTCTCCATTGCTTCTAAAACAAAATGTTGTTTGTACACAGCCTGAATGGCAGGTCACCTTTGAACCTGTAAGTTCTCCTGAGCTCCTTGGAGGAAAAGTGAGGTGTCAGTGCAATCAAGGAATCAAGAATGGAATCCGGGGGACATGGATGTGAGAGGGTGCAGAGGTGCCACTAAGCAACTCTGGCAAGGAGTGATACCCCACTAGATTCCACCCAAAGCCACCAAACAGTGTTACTCCATCTAGTCCTCCCCTTGCAAACAAACTTCCCTAGTACCAGTTACTAGTCCATCCTGCTCTAACTTCTTGCTAGCCTGCTAGAGCCCAATTTGCATATGCAAGCAGCATCCTGAGCTGATAAATGTTTCTAATTTGTTCGTTGAATGTCAGCATTTCAGACAGCGCTGCTTCCTGCCCGGGTGCTTGTAAAGATGAAGTTTTATGCTGTTTGTTTTTTAATTAGGGCTCTATATTTGTGGAAACAAATAACTTGTATTTAATTAAAAATCACTCATGCGCCTCCATCAGCTGAAACTTGCTGAAAACGAGACTCCCAGATGGACCTGGGGCAGATTGATAACCAGAAGGAGAAGAAGATATCAGAGTCTTGTTATAGAGAAATAATTAAGAGATTAATAGCGAAAGTTGCTGCAGCGATGAGACTGGAAAGTGTGCATCATTCATCCCAAGATGTCAAGGGCAGGGCCATTACAATACTGCCACCCACCGTATTATTATTGCTAATCAAGGCTGTAGTATTTTAATGAGCAGGTGCTTTGCAAATTCTGTGTTCCTAAGTATTGAGGTAAGTAAGCCATTTTACAAAGGGGAAAGAGGTGGCATGCTAAGGGCACCCAGTGACATCACAGCTAAGAAGGGGTTTGAGACCAAATCTTATTCAACCACCCACTAACTGTTGGAGACCAAGTGAGGGTGTTCTTCTGCCTTGGCTGTGCTGCAGTGGCTTCAGTGTCCTCTTCAGACCATTTGTGGCTTCCCAAGAATATTAGACTCTGGGAAGAATAAACTGTAGGGGTGTTAATCTGCAATACAGGTCTCCATGAATGTTCTGTGAATGTTATTTACACATGTATTCATAGGTGTTTAGTTTTCAACAGCATCAACAAGATTTTCTGGGACTAGTACACTGCATGATCAATGATTTATTTTTGACCCCTTCCACCCAATTTGCAAAAGAGGGCACAGATTTGCCTGTGCTTTGGGTCATATGCAAACTTCTGTCCGTTTTTGCAGGTGGAGTGGAGGGCCCCCCAAACAAATCATTGGCCACACAGTAATAGAATGTCTGACACAGAATGTGAACAAGGGAAAGTTTCCCTACTGTATTTCCAAACCAGAAGAGGCTTAACCTGTTGAATTTCTGCTTGCCACCCAGCTGTTACAACCATAAGAATTGCACTTTCCCTGTAACATCAACCCTAAACTATGCAAATAACTCATATTTCATAGAATCACAAACACAAAGAGTCCATCAGTGCCCTCAGTCCCTGTATCTCAGCGGGCCTGGCTTTTATAATCATGTCTCCTCCTATTATATTTCTGTTATTTGTATTTTTAATTCCCCAGTGCATTGTTATCAGTTATGAACTGACTGAAAGAATGGATGCATGCATGCATAAATGAATGAATGAACGAAAGCTCTGCTTAAACTGAGAGAAGACAATGGAATGAGAGTTGTAGATGCCGCTTGCAAATAAACAGGACTTTACCTTTGATAAAACAACAGAGTTAACAGTTTTTAGGGCTGGTTTATAGGTGAGCAATTCCCCTTGGAGGACATGGATTAATAAGGTATGATTGGCTGAAATTGCACCACCATTTATTTATTTTTAGAAAAGAGAATCCTGATAAGGCCAGGAAGCCCTGTAATCATTATGTCAATCTGCCTGTCACGTAGCTTTGGACAGAGCAAACAAAGGAAGGGAGACTTGGAGGACTGAACAAGAGGCAGGAAAAATATTAGAACCCTGGGGATAAGGCAGTGTGAAGCTTCCATCAATGCTCAGCCTCATCCATGCTTCTGTGGTTCTAGACTGGCCAGTGAATTAGATAGCACAACAATCTGTGGTAATTGTGTATGCAATTGGATTAGGAGCGCTTGAATATTGAAATCAATACAGGTGTTCTGACAAATGGGTACTATTGCTGCTGGTCTCTGTGCTTTGCACCTGTGATCTAGGGCTACATTCATGTTTCATCTATGTGTTTCATCTATGCTAGCAGTATCCCAGCAGTATCCAGCTAGCCACCTACTTTCCACTAAAAGTTTTGCACCTAAAATATATTGTTCAAATATATATATTTATGGCATAAAAGGGAATCTAGTTGAAAACAATCATCCTCAGGGTTCCAGTTCCTGGTTTTCCTTTAGCATTCAGCTGCTCGTTTCTCTTCTACCTGCCCCTCAGAGACATCAAGGGCATCTAAGACAATAGGACTGTGGCATCTGATCAAATCACTAAACAGTGCATTTGGACAAAAGCCACCAATATTGCTATGGTACATGAATTTATCTAGGGGGATATATATATATATATATATATATATATGCAGGTTTTGGTGTCCTCGGGTGTCTTCCCGTGTAAAAGTTGGGGTGTCTAGGCGACGTTTCGACGAGGTCTCACTCGTCATCTTCAGGCTGGTGCTTTCGGCTTCTTGTTACTGGAACAGAGCAGGATCTCAGTGTTTGAGTTCCTATAAATACTGTTGAGGAGGTGTGGTGTATAGCCTCCAATGTTCTGGGCAGAGAGGAGGTTCCCAGGCTAGTGTGCCTTTTCTTCTTTTGTTCCTTAATTACTTGAGGGATATCTTGAGTGATTTCTTGAGTGATTTCCTGAATCCCACTTAGGTGGGTCATTAGGTGTGGATTAGTTGCTAAAGCCTTCGTGTCTTGAACTCTTGAACTTTGTGAAGAGTTTTTCTGAGAAGATGGCTGTACTGCACTTGGTTGTGCTCTGGCTTGGCTTCGTGTATAGGGGCGAGCTGTGGTTTTGTGGCCTGTGCCAGCCAGATCTGTGTAGGGATTGCAGGGGGGTGCAGCATCCGGAGGTGCCACCCTGGTTTGGCTACTGGATGGTGTCTGTAATTTATCTGTGGAGAGGGTCTGGGTTTGGGTCTGGTGTGGTTGATTGGTGATGGCGTTCTGTGTGCCTCTGGATCTGGTGTCAGATTTTGTGGGGAGGGCTAATTTCCAGATGTCTGGCAAGCGGGATGTGTCGTCACGCTTGTTCATGTTGTGAGGGTGTTTCTCTATCTCGATGGCTTCCATGATTATTCTCTTGTGGTGATGTTCCATGTTAAAGAGCAATTTGGAATCTGCAAAATTAATTTCGTGTCCTGTTTCTTTCATGTGTTGGAAAAGAGAGGAAGTTTTTTCTTCTTTTTTGACGGCATTCTTGTGTTCTGCGATCCGTGCATTTATTCGTCTGTTTGTTTGTCCAATGTACGTGGCTGGGCAGACTTTGCAGGGTATTTCATAGACCCCTTGGTTTTCCAACTGAATTTTATCCTTGGGGTTTCTGAGGATATTGGCTATTTTTTGGTTGGTGCAAAAGGCTGTTTTGATATTGTGTTTATGGAGGATTTTGCTAATTTTATCTGTAGTGCCCTTGATATAAGGAAGGAGGGCTATGCCATTGTTTTCTTCTGTGTCTTGGTTTTTGGGGGGTGTTTCTTTTTGGATTAGCTTCGTAACCTTGTTTTGCTGGTATCCACAGCTCGCCCCTATACACGAAGCCAAGCCAGAGCACAACCAAGTGCAGTACAGCCATCTTCTCAGAAAAACTCTTCACAAAGTTCAAGAGTTCAAGACACGAAGGCTTTAGCAACTAATCCACACCTAATGACCCACCTAAGTGGGATTCAGGAAATCACTCAAGAAATCACTCAAGATATCCCTCAAGTAATTAAGGAACAAAAGAAGAAAAGGCACACTAGCCTGGGAACCTCCTCTCTGCCCAGAACATTGGAGGCTATACACCACACCTCCTCAACAGTATTTATAGGAACTCAAACACTGAGATCCTGCTCTGTTCCAGTAACAAGAAGCCGAAAGCACCAGCCTGAAGATGACGAGTGAGACCTCGTCGAAACGTCGCCTAGACACCCCAACTTTTACACGGGAAGACACCCGAGGACACCAAAACCTGCATTCCTGTACCCGTGAAAATCTACGAAAGCAAATATATATATATATATATACACACACACACACACACACACACACACACACACTATGATTTGCTATTACAAAAAAACAAGAGATTTTCCTACATTCCATTATTTTGGCAGAAGCAGAATTGTATCCTTAACATTTGACCTATGAACTATTCATAACCACATTATCCTCACTCTTAACCATTAGTAGTTTTTCTTTTCTAAGTTAAAAAATTCATACTCCATAAGCCTCTTCTCCATAATCCATAAGCAGGGTGCTGCACTGAGTTTTGAACTACTAGTTTTGTCTACTAGATTTGTAAGTGGGTGGTGGCTGTGCTGCTTTTTCCATTTTTTATTTTTTATTTTTGCATGGTGCCTCAAAACATCTAGCAATCATTGTCATGTCTCAGCTGTGAAGCATACCTGAGGCAGGTTGTGGCTGGATTTATAATTTCAAAGCATTCCATTCACTAGTCAGCAACAACATAGCAGGGGTCACAAGCCTTTTTCAGCCTGTGGGCACATGCAAACAAGATAGACTGTCATGGGCATATACACCCCACCCCACAATTAAGCACACACTGCAACCTCTTCTAATGGCTTCCACATAATCCTTATTTCAAGTCTTAATTTCAGCGGGGGGAAGAGACCCTGTGGGCACCGAGAAAGATCTCTTGAGTGCATGTGTACCTGAGGACCCCACATTAGCAACATCTGAAAGGAAATGGCAATTTGGGGGCATACCCTAAGATCCAATGGGGCAAAGGTAGGCCCAAGGCTATAGTGTAAATTGTTGTGTCACTCCGCAGATTGACATTTTTCTGCACAAGTCCTCATTCCTCGTCTACATTTATGGACCCCAAAACATTGCATGGCAAGCAGTGATTGGTGTCCGTTGGGAGTTGGTAAGGCTGAAGTCAGGGAGATCAACAGTAGGTGGAGGCTACTGACAGGCTGAGCCACCCCCTGGCTGGTGGTTGCAGATAAAGAAGGCAGGCAGGTGGGAGCTTGCTGTGGGCTGTCTGAGGTTGGTGGGGTAGGGGCAGGGCACCATGCACTCTAACAGAGCAGCCTCCACTGCCCTGGATGCACCTCAGACTCAGCCTATCCCACCTTTCTGGGCAGGCCCAGCCTGTTCAGTTGAATATTACTGCCTTAGGGATGTTAAATTGTGAGGGAGGCTCAGGCCCTTGTGTCTCACTGTAGGCTAAGCAGGCTGACAATAGGACATTAAGCAATCAGGAGTCAACCATTTTCTGATTCTTGATGTTTCAGTGCCAGTTGAAGCCTCAAAGACCTGCTCCTCCCCTCAGGCTTTTTAATTTGCTTCAGGCCTCCCTGAAGGCAAGGGAAACAACCTGCCTGTGTGGATCTGTACCAGAAGTGCAGACAGTGACTCTAACACAATTATTAGCCGAGGAAGGAAACCTTGGAATGTCAGTAGCCAAGGCGGATGCCCAGAAATCCTCTGTGCTGGGCCAGACCTGCTCACAGAATAAAACTGGGTGACTCCATGCATTCTGGCCTAAGGCAGTTCAGGGATACAAATACAGTAATGAGATCAGCAACACCGTGCCTTTGATAAATGATATTGTCCCAGGTTCTCACCCCTGCACGACAAGCACCCCTGCGCTTCCGGCAATTCCCTCTTCTACGCAATCATTAAAAGATACAAGAGCTATTATGTACAGCAGGGGCCACGGTGGTTCAAGCTGGTGCTTTCTGAACCTATTCGCTGTGGTGATGGATGGGTTGGAGTTTTGTTCTAGATGTGTTATTTTCTCCCTCCTCTATTTAAAAATTTATTTAAAATATTATTTATATGCTGCCCTTCATCAAAAATTGATTCTAGGGCAGCTCGCAATAATATAACAAGTGAAAAATACAACTCAAATGACACCATAAAACACAGAGATAAAAACAGCCAATAAAACAGATATGTCATACTTAAAAAGCCTGGGTGAATAAAAAAGGTTTCTGCCTGGTGCCAAAACAATAGTAACATTGGCGCCAAGTTAGCTTCCCTGAGAAGGGCAATAAACAACAGAGTAGCAGTAGAGGACCAATGCATGAAAAAGGGCAGCTTGATCTTCAGCTATTCTTCAGCTATTCAACATGGCAAGCGCTCTCTGATGTCTGTTCGTTCTCTTTGTTGGGCTTTTACTATTCAATCTTGCATTGCATGGAAATGTTCTAGTCATCTGTAGGATTGGGGTTTTGGATGGGAAAGAGGTCATGGGGCTAGAAGTCCCGTTGGCTCTTAACAGCTCTGGCAAAGTTGGCAAGTACTGTACCTCCTTTATTAGGGAAACTAAAAGTCAGTGGCCCACCCTGACCATGGAAAGGGGAGAGCCAGGTTTGTGCCTTACACAGTTGTAAGCAACTTTCCTGTCAGCACAAAGGTTTCTGCATAGACAACAGGAATTCCCCCCTTTGCTTCCCCCTCATCCCCTAACTCTGTTCTGGGCATTCCTCCCACCCTCCCAAGAAGATTTGTGAAGTCGGTGGTGTACACATGGTGGGGAGTGAAATCTACATGTCTTTCAAACTGATCCCCTTTCCCCAGGTATATGTGAGGAAAAAGTGGGGCAGAAAGAATGTCTTAATGATAAAACACGGATGGGAATTTGTCTAATCCGGTCATCCTTAAATATAGCAATGCTCTGCATTTACAAAGACCACCGAAAATGGCTAAACTCAACAAAAACCTGAAAGCAGATGGGGAAAAGCACTTGTTTTCATCTACCAAAAGATAAAAGCAGGTAAAAATAAACCATGACTGGCAATCTGTAAAACTTAAAACATGATATTCCTACATATTTATTATAAATGTATTAAACATAAAACAAGGGAGGGGGCAGGAAAAACAGAACAAAAACAAAATCACTCGCTCACATTCCCAATAGAATAAACATCCATACATCCATCTTGATTTATACATACAGTTTAATCCATACTATCCAAATGTCCAGACGGGTATCCAAACAAAAGTTGGCATTCATAGAAATGGCATTCAAATGTAGGAGGGGTGCCATGCTAATTTAAACTCTGGTTGGTCATAGGTTTTAAAGTCAGATATACAATTGCTCTAACACTAAATAATGGTAAAATCCTGACTATACAGCCCAGGCCTACATTTCTGGTAACCCCAACCTAGTACTTAGTCATGCACTCAGTCCTCTTTTGTAAGGCAACCCTGTACTACCCTGAGTTCCTTTGTACATAACCTGCATTTGGCAAATTTATTTATTTAAAACATATTTCACCCGCTTTTCATTGCACAAGGTATTTCAGAATGAGCTACTTACCTTCAGACAGAGGTGTCCTTCCACTAACTCTCAGCTAACTACTCTGTGTTCTGTATCAGTACTGGCTTGTAAGGCTTTCCTCAGCTAACTACTATAGTTCTGATTGTCACAACCTGTGGATAATTAGCTCCATTGTGCACCTGGCTTATGCATAGCTGCTGGAGGAATGACTTGCAGAGCAGACCCACTTACTGGCAGCTGTGCATTTGAAAATTGGTAGCCAAGATTGGGGAGGGACAATCTGAAGCAAATAAAGACAGGTAGGGGAAGGGTTAAATCCCCACACCTGCCACCACTCTCCCATTCAAAGCCACCCCCTTGCATCCTTTCCTGAGGTAAAAGTGGGGTATCAGGCTTTAGTTAAACATTTAGGCCTGTAATTTGTAGTTAGGAATTCCTCAGTGAGTTTGGCATAGCCAGAGAGTTTAAACTGACTGGCTCTAGCCACTGATGCAAAATCTGTATCCAAGGTCAACCAGAGGTTAATGCACTATTTGGAACTCTTTAATTAAAACTAATACATTTATACATTTGCTGGGCATCTGCAGTAGTGCCGAAACTAAATATTAGCCAAATGTATCTGAGCATAAAATGCTGTTGATGCAGTTTCTTTCCACTGTGTGTTACTCATCAGGAAATAATGGGAACCTTAATGAGCATTAATTTCTCAACATATCAGGGCAGCTGATGAACTAAAAATCAGCTGAGTGTTCACTGACCCTTGTCGTTGGTGCTGTTTATTTCTGTATCATGGCCTAAAGATGCTGTTGGGGGCGCCTTGTTCATTCACTTGCCATCTTCTGAATCAACTGGAGCTCTTTGATATCCTCGGGTGATCAACAACCTTTTGCTCCTCTTCTTCAAGAGTAGGGGTAAGTAATCATGTGTTGCTCATTAAGTCCAAGAACCAGTGGGACTATTCTGTGGGAGGCAGGGGGAAGGTAAGAAAGCATGTTTATTGAATTCAGCTCACAAACTTTGTGATGAAGCAAACTTTGTTTGTTACTTCTCCCTTGGTAACAGTGTTCTTTTAAAGCTAGCCATTCATTCCTCCTTCATTTATTCTTCAGTCACACCATTTGCAATTGATTTGTATTACACTAAAAGCCAGCGTACATTTGAGGACCATGTTGTAGAAATATTAAAGACTGTTTATAAAGCTACATTGGTGGGTTCCAGGGTTGGATTTCCTATACTCAGAAGGAAGGTACATTGAGTTCAATATGATTTACTCTCAAGTATGTCTGCATAGGGGGACGCAAACTATGGTTGTCTGTACCCTTTTCCCTTCATGTTGTGAAGCAAATTCCTCTTTGACTCCAAAAAATTATGAAGCATGTGGTGTAGTTTGGGAAGGGGGTTGTTTATTACAGAAGTGGAAAACGTAGCATAGTGTCAAAGACAGAAGTTAAAAAGAAAAAAGTATAATATTTCCCCCCAAAATAGGAATCGCTGCCGTAGGTTTGCCCATTTCTATTTCCATCCTGAAAGTGGGAATTCTACTCCCTCTCCCTCCCCAAAGAATTTTGGTGGTATTAAATTAAACTTTACTCAGAGAAGACCTGTTGAATTTAAGGGACCTAATTTAGCCACGTGGGACGCAGGTGGCGCTGTGGTCTAAACCACTGAGCCTAGGGCTTGCCAATCGGAAGGTCGGCGGTTCGAATCCCTGCGACGGGGTGAGCTCCCGTTGCTCGGTCCCAGCTCCTGCCAACCTAGCAGTTGGAAAGCACGTCAAAGTGCAAGTAGATAAATAGGTACCGCTTCAGCAGGAAGGTAAACAATGCTTCCATGAGTTGCTCTGCTTTCTCCAGAAGCAGCTTAGTCATGCTGGCCATATGACCCGGAAAAACTGTCTGCAGACAAACGCCGGCTCCCTCGGCCAGTAAAGCGAGATAAGCGCCGCAACCCCAGAGTCGTTCGTGACTGGACTTAACTGTCAGGGGCCCTTTACCTTTTACCTTTTTAATGTCTGTATATGGTGGTTGCCTTAAATACACCTTTACCACTTGTTTTCAGTACCCATAATCTATCATAACTGAGGTGTTAGCCCCGCTGTGGCTACTTCTTGAAGTTCAAATACATGACAAGGGCCCACTGAATGTTCTATTTTCAGGTCTGTTCTAAGGCTACCAGTATTGGCGCTGCTGCCCAGTGATTCAGTTCCCCACCCAAAATTTTCCCAGTCTTTATAGAATTTCCAGATTGACCAGGATTTTCATTCTATCGCAAATGCTTTGCAACTGTCAAGAACTTGGGATGCACTGAGCAGTGTGGTGCATGCAAACAGTTAATAGAGGATGTGCATGCCGTGCTCTAAGAAGACTAGTCGGCAACTAACGTGGAGGGGGGGGGGAGAAATGGGCATGACAGGCCAGATGCTATAATTGCTGAAAGGCAGAGAGTATTTTAATTTGAAATAATATGATATATTTATTTTGCAAGTGAAATATGCACCTGTCACGTCACTCCCTAGGGGCATTTGAAGGCTAATGCACATAACTCACTGGCCAACGTTAACGGTTAGAGACTCGCATCTCTCAGAGTAAATTATGTGCCTAGCCTATAACCTCCTCCCTGGGGTAAAAGCTTGCATGGGCAGATAGATCTCTCATTCTCTTCGGGTGGCAACAAATCAAGGAGGACAGAGAGCAAATTCCAGAGCCAAAGGTGCTTGCAGGCACAGCCTACCTATGTTTCCAGATGTTCAGTTGTAAGGGCTGCTTGAATGACTTGGCTTGCTTGAATTTTGTTGGTGAGTGTGGCAGTGAGACAGGGAGAAAATTGTCTTGGTGGGGCTGTGTTCTCTCAGATGGTCAGAGCTCATTTGTGTTAATTTGCCTTTCTGAATAAACAAACAGGGGAAGAGAGAGGTGGAGTTGCTTTGAATGGCTTGAAATGTGCCCCTTCTTAAGATGATAATGTCACAATGTGTAATTTGAGTTGAAGGATGGTGGCAGGATGGTGTCCTTGGGGGTGGGGCAAAATAAGGCACTAGTAGTTACCTACCACATTACATCACTCATCACAGATTGTGGGTATCCAGCTAAATCCCTCCACACAAAGAAAGACATCTGCAAAATATGAGAGCAATAGCACCTTCCCCCACTCTCAAATCTGCTCTGTACCCCATAACAGATTTGAGAGGCATTGGGAGGGGGAGTTCCATTGTGTTCACAGATGTTGTTCCACTTTTCCCACAATGATTTTGTTGGATAAAACCCAACAGATTGCCTCCTAGTTATTACATTTGCATTCCCCTCCCTAACATGGAACGACAGATACAGTTCTGACACCAGTCTGTTAGATCATGGCCAATGTGCCCATTGGAGCTCCCATTGACACCTGATGGACGATACTTTAATGGATGTAAGTGGGCTGGTTTATGCTCTTTTGGATCCCAGCAAGTTCACATTGGAGTGTCTCGTCTGAAGAAGTTTGGAACTGATTTGATAAGCTGTAGTATGTAAATTGCTGAGAAGGGACCTGCCAGCCTAAGTGAGGGGATGAAGCTCTGAATTTATGACCCCTGGCAAATCCGACTACTTAATCCTCTTGAAAGGCATTTTGCTTTCAAAATGGACTTTTCCTCCCCTAAAGTGAGTTTCATTTAAATTCCAGTCTATCAGACCATTTCTGACAACTGAAATAGTAAATAATATCCATGGTTTTCAAGGAATGAGCTGGCAAGGTTATTTCCCTTTAGGGGGAGTTTAGATAATGCCACACTCGTTTTGAATAATGGATGGCTGTTCCAGAGAAATGCTGCATGAAAAGATATGGCAAAGATCCTCCCACATGCAGGGCGATATTTCCCAGTTTGAGTGAGAAAGTGGCGAGGATTAAAATCCTACGTGTGCTCCCAGCATCGCCATTGTGCAGATGGGAGCTCATTAGGTTGACTGCATTCCGTTATGTACCAGCAACCAGGCAAGGATGTGTGATCGATGCACAGAAGTCTGCCTAAACGTGTCTTAATTTGATTCCCTTTTTTTTTTTGGAAATTAATAAAAACAACCCCATCTCTCAGCTGATCCAACATGCCCATGGAGTCTGCCCATGCAAAGGCCTTGATGGAGAAAAAGGAGGCTTTGCACATGATTCCCAGAGAGCTTTGGATAGGAAGCACGTATTGATCATGTTTTAGGCAGGCAGAGGCTAGCGGCTCTTTTCAAACACATAGTGCAATACTTAGTAGTTTATTAGATTCTTGGCTCATTGGGTCAAGGACTTGTTCTCTTCTCCCCACCCACCTATATTCTGTAAAGAGCCATGTGCAGTGACATTGCTATAGAAATAATAAACAGCAATGAAATATTAGCAATTTTGAAAAAGGTTATGAAGATTAGAGTGACAATGGTGTTATGGCAATGACCCATCCTCTTCTCTGTTCTAAGCTGCTGTTGGATGTGCAGAGGACTCCACAATGCAGCCCATTCTGGCTCTGTCTATCTTGACTTTTGAAACTCACTAGCTATAAAGACTGGCTGAAAGAATCTCTTTCTGGCACTAAGGGGACGAGGCCACACTGGTGGCCCAGTGGATGCTATGCAAGGGATACTGGACTGTCTTGTCTTCATCCTCACTCCTTCCATGCCCTTCCCAACTATCCCTAGCATAGGCACCACCTCCTGGGGGTTGAGGGGGTCTGGCCCCCTTAACTTTCAGAGGGTGTTCAGCTCAGCCCCCTGGCTCCTCATGACATCGTAGAGCATTCATGGGAATCAGAATCACCAGTGGAGTTTTTCATATGACGGTACATGAAAACTGGTGTGTTGCAATTTTTTTGTCTTTATTAAATGGGCATGGGTAAATGAATTCATTGGGTAGTACCTTGGTTCTTGAAAGTAATCTGTTCCGGAAGTCCATTTGACTTCCAAAATGTTCAAAAACCAAGGCATGGCTTCCAATTGGCTGCAGAAGCCTCAGACATTTGGCTTCCGAAAAACGTTCGAAAACCGGAACACTTGAACCCTTGATATGCTTGAACCCTTGATCTTATTCCCTTCTCCGCATGCATTTAGCTTCTGCACATGGAAACTCCCAAGTGGAATAGCTATGCATCCTACTCACTGGCGGAGGAACGGGGGGGGGGAGTGCACCGCCCCAGGCACCATCGGGAAGGGGGGTACCATAGCGGCCGACCCCGGACACGTGCTGCATGTGCCCCCACCGCGCTGGGGCACCACGCCACCGCAGCAGTGCGCCATGCCCCTGTGGGCAGTGTCTGGTGCCCATGGGATGCATGCCATGCCCCGCTGGATGCTCACCAGCCACAGCCCCACCTGCTCTCCACCCCCAGTGTCGGAGCATGCAGCTTCGCCACTGATCCTACTTTGCAGAGGACAGTTCTCTGTTTGAAGGGCTCTTTGTGGACAGTATTTGCGGGGGGGGACCAGCCCTATGTTGGAAAGACTGTCTCAGAGTCTAGTTTCAAGATCAGGACAGCAGACCGAGTGGCCTTCCCCACTATAGTGAGATGCATTGCTTTTTTCCATATAAATAATAGGAATCATTTCTAAAATGTGCACCTGTACATTAATGTATTTCAATTAATGTAAACCTATGCCCTCTTTTATCCTCTGTTTTGGTGAGGGGCTTCCTTTTTTGTTTTGTTTTGGTAATGCGTAAGTGACTGCCCTATGGTCACAGATGGACAGCAGGCGGCAGGATACCATGAAAACCCCTCACCATTTTATTTTATTTTAATGGGCTCTGCAGTTCAAAATGGCAATGCCTCCCTAGGCATGAAACACGGCGCATTTTACATAATTGGTTTAGCTGCAAAATAAGCAGATAAATAAATGTTAATGAACAGCTGGTCTCAATAAACAAGATAAATTAAAATTAATAATAATCTTATTCATTTAATGAACATGCTAACCATATTTTTAAAGGTAGGGATAAAAAATGCATGAACTCCTGCAGGGAGGTGTGAAGCCAAGCGAAAGAAATGTGTTTACAGGCACTCCAGGGCTACCTTTGAGCTTCACAGGGAGTGGGCATTTTGCCAAAAGCTTTGCTTTTCCTTATCCCCAGTGGCGGTGGTGGCCATGGTGGTGAGATTTTCTTACTTCACTTTTTAGTCAGCCTCTCTCTCCTGTGCATACTAAGCCAGATGTAAAACAAATAAGCTGCCACTGCCCTGTTCCTTGAGTGTTTCAAGTTATCTGCATCAGCACTTTTTTCCATGTCAGGTAAAGCATCACCTGCTTAACTTCTGGGTGTCAGGCTACTGATGAAGACTAAGGAAGGTGGCCAGCAAAAAGGAGTCCTGCTTCCAACAGCAGGCAGTGAAGGGAGAAAGCAGGCAAAAGGACTGGAGTGGCAAGTGAAGGGGAGAGATGGCAAGTACTTGACTGGCGCCATGTCTGGATTACTGCAATGTGCTCTACAGCCAGCTGCTATTGAGGAGCATTCAGAAACTGCAGTAGGTCCAGAAATGCTGCAGCTGGACTGTTTAAGAAGGGAGTGCATTAAGAGTCAAGGAGGAGGGTTTGGTTTTGCTTTTTCCAGTTGAATGCCCCATTTGGATGAGTGGAAGCAGTGTGTAAGATTTCCCAAAGCATGAGAGAGAAAGCCCCTCCAGAAATATGCCTCCCACCTATGACACCCACATTCACACCCACCCAGAGAGAGAATGAGAGACCCTTTTTTTGTTACACTACAGACAGCCTTCCAAAGCACAGTGCCAGGACTTTGTTTCATGTTTAGGGTTATTCTGCATTAATGAGCAGCAATGCTGGGTTTAACTGCAAGTCCAGAGACTTCAGACAATGAGCTAACTGCTCACTAAGCTTTTAGGCATGAATTGGGGAACCCTGTTCCCCCCCCCTCCCCCAAGGCATGCTGGAAGTTGTAGTACAGCAATATCTGGTTTCCCCACCCCTGCTTTTAAAGTTGCAACCTGAAGCTACTAACTAGGGAGGCTTACTCCTGAGTAGGCTTGTGCTGTTTACCACTGTCATGTGGCTGCTGGGTGTTTGCAATCCCCCTTTTGAAGCCTTGCTCAGAGCTGTGTCATCTGAAGGGTTTTGAACTCAAATTTTAACCAATACTGAGACAAGAAAGTTAAATGATTATATGTCTGTCTCCAGGCTTGGACTAGCTTCAGGGGCAACTGTGATGTTTGAAAGGGGCAGGGGGTACTTAACATCATTTGACCAGTTGGTGAGAAGCCTACTTTGATACTGAATTAGAAGATGGATGTTTGGCACACTAATTTATGCAATGCTGGTTCCCTGACATTGTCAGTGGATTTCACCCCAGGGTATGGGAAATTGAAAGGCACTGATCTATTTGTCTAGCAGTACATCACTGCCTGAGATGATTGCAACCACCCAAGTCCCTGATCAGCAATAGAACTCTACGAGTTTTTTTAATGAACTAATTGATTTGCCCTTCAACTAGTGCATTTCAAATGAGCACTAGTCCTGGTTAACCCGATAGTAATCCGGGGTCATCCTAGGAGAAATGCAGGGGCTGACGGAGATTGTGACTCCTTTAGCATAATCACAATGGAAAGTTAATAACCAAAGTCAATCTCTGCAGGGGGGGAAAAAGAGCAGAGATCCAAAACTGACCCAGTAATTAAGATAATCAAACAGTAACTCTGAGGATACTGTGATTATGTAAATCAACAAGGTCATGATTGAGAATATTTTGAGGGGGCAAAATCTCCTTTGTAAGCAGGGTCAGAAAATAGTCCTGACTTTATGCCATGTCCATTAATTTTAAATGGGTCTACTCTGAGTAGGACTTAGGCCTTGGTAATGACTTGAGCCCATTGTTTGCATTCACATCAGTATGCCATACTGAGCCTACTGCAGGGAAGAATTTAAATAAACCTCCATTACACCAAGGTTTGAAAAAAGCCAACAATTTAGCAGGAGGGAATGATAGCTTCTTGTCTGTATGGGCAGGCTCAAGCCCCAACCAATGTAGTCGTTTAGCTCAGGTCCCTTCAGATCTTGTTTGACTTGGGGAGGTTTCCCCCTCATTGCCAGCGACTGCGCTGGTGTGTGTGATGCATCTTAAAACAAAACAAGAAAAGGAGGTGTTTCTTCCTTGTTTATACAGCCTGGCTAACCCTCTCCTTCTCTCCCCCTCTTCTCCATCAGACCAGATTAATGAGAATCATCATGGTAGGTCAAACCTGAGACAAAGTACTCGACGGTTCCTTTTTAAGTGCAGCAATTCGATTACAGATATTGCACTTTGCCTGCTTTCCATCTTCTCTGCCTTTGTAGATGCTAAAAATATCTCACAATGGCTGAAGAGCGATACTTTTGATCACAGAGCTTTGTGTTAGTCTGAATAGGCTGAATTTAGCTGGGTGAGCAGCCCACAAAAGCATGCAAAATACCAACCCTAGTTATCTCCAAATGCACGGCTGGAGAGGAATGACTGGTGGAGGGAGACTTGACTGGGGGACCCCCAGTATGGATTCTGCTGTCCCATGTACAGGGAAGTAATTAACAGGCGACATTAAAAACCCACAGAGGGAAGGACTGCAATTATAAACTCAAGATGGAAATCTTTGCTACCAGGGTAGAGATACCAATTAATTTATCGTGGGGGAAAAGAAAACCACGAGTCATTAATAACTTTATGAGGAAACAAAACACGCAATCTGTGGGTCAGACACTAATTAAAGCCAGGACTGAGCAATGATCCAAATCAGCCCCACACTTCACAAAGGTGAATCTTAAGACTGGACATAAGTGATGACATGGGGGGGGGATTTAGGGCAGGGGAAACACAGAAGGAGCAAGGTATATTTCTAGGTGGGTAAGAAAGAAAATTGACATCATATGTTAATGACAGGAGTTCAGGAATGGGGGGGCAAGGTCCTTTTCAGAGGGTGCTTACCCCACCCCCCACCCCTCTGGCATTGTCTGTGATGGACATTCCAGTCTTTAACAATTTAGTGTTAGATTTTTGTATTTAAAATTGATAAGTTTCTCCCCCCCCCCTCTCTCTCTCTCTCTGTGTGTGTGTGTGTAATTTAATTAGAATTAGTATGTGAAGTATGGCATCAGTGCCAAACCCCTAGTCCAGTAGGAAGTCACAGCAAAACTGTCACTTATTTTGGGAGGCTGTCTGCATCCTTTGTTACCAAATGTCACTATACATGCACCACCAATTTTGCAAATAATGAAATGAGGCATCTTGGTTCAAACGGTCCGATTTTCCTTAGCTTGTGAGAATCAATAGCTTTGTTTCAGATGTCAGAAGAACCTTTCCCTGGAAACTTGAAAAATATCAAAGAGGTGTGTGAGGGGGAAAGCATGTACTCAAAACTTGTAAATGGCATGTTAGAGAACAGAATAGACAACCAAGTACATTTAACATTCCCTCAGTAGAATCCTCCCGGGTGTTGGCAATGACATCTCAGTAGTGTTACGTAGTGGTTGGAGGAGCCTTCCTAAAAATAGTGCCCTGCAGTATATATCGGGCTACAGTTTCCACCATCCATTTTATCTATGACGATGTAATACAAATCATGAAACAAATGAATAATGAGCCAAGCCATGGTAGTAGCCCCATATGAGACCATGAATCTCTCTCTCTCTCTCTCTCTCTCTCTCTCTCTCTCTCTCTCTCTCTCTCTCTGTAGTAAGCAGGATATAGTGAAATTGATGCCGCCACTGCAGCTAGGCCATATTGTGGCAAGCACATGCATGTCTTTGTGTAAATTCAGGAGAATTTTTACCTCAGTGACTTGTTCCAAACAAGTCAAACATCCCTAAAAATAGGACATCCAGCTAATAGATCTCAAGAACCTGGATAAACTATTTGAAGTTTGCATAGTAAGATTTGTATTAAGTCCTTTCCCCCTATATGGCAGCTTGAGGTAAAATGGGGCGGGTCAGGAATGCTGCTGGACTGCAAAATGGGTTTTTCAGGTTAATTATAATGCCCTGCTGATCAAATTACATGAAGCACTAAGGCAGAGGCAGGGAACCTCACCCCTCCCCAGGCCACACCCCTCACTGGCTCTGCATTTTTGCCCAGCCAGAATATGTCCTTGACTTCTGACAAAGAGGCATGGGTGTAACACAAGCTAGCTTACCATTCAAAGCTAAAATGTGTGGTCACTGTGCCACTCACCTCTGCTTCTGCCTCTGCCCCCCATCAGCAGGCAGAGTTTCCCTTAGACTTAGCAACATCTTCCATCTTTGTGCTAAGGGGTTCTCTTTTACTTTCCTAGTGAACGAGGGCTGGTCTTAAGGCAAAAAGCAAGATATCCCCATCCCCTGCCATGTTATGTTAAAACTTTCTTCAGCACTAACAGTGGGGAATCATCCTCTATCACACTTGAAGGCAGCAGACTGTTTTAGAAAGGGAGCAGGTGATGAAGCACACACGGCGCTGTCCTGCAACACCTTGACACTGTTTCCTGCCCCAAAGCATCTGTGGAAGCCAACTCAGCCTGTCTAATGATAGGGCTGGTCCTGCTTCTAACCTCACCCTAGTAATTCATTATCATCATCAACTCATCCTCCTCATAGGGATTCCGCTTTTCTTAGCACCCTCTCACCCTCCCTCTTATAATTCTTAGAGCAGGGAGAGGGAGCCCTTGGCCGTATGTGGCTAGACTTCAACTCCTTTCAGCCCCAGTGAGCATGGCCAGCAGTTATGGATGATGGAAGTTGAAGTCCAGTGATGTTTGAGAGGACCAGTGTTTCCTCGTCACTAGTTTATTCCTGTATTGTTTCATATGCATCCACATTCTGTAATATGGCATATGAGAAGCCACAAATGGGAAGTGATTGTCCTTTGCACGAGGGAACACTGGCAATTCCTCCACTTCCACATTGTTTTTTGGAACCTTTGTGAATTAGTCATAGCTAACATGGGGAAGCATTTCCCCTATGCCTTTTAAAATATTGCCCACATGTCTGGTTTCTGAAAGCCACCTCTGCAGCCCTAAGGAGAGTTTGCTTTCAGTTCACATCTGAAATCCATTCCACTTTGCATCAAATCTATGACAAAGCTGTGCCATCTAGTGGATTTTGCATGTAAGACCCACAAAAAACCCCAATATAATTGTTAGCCACAAAATTTTAATTTTTTTCTTCACAAAGACCTAGAGTGCCTTCTGTTCATGTAAGCAAAACTGTCAAAGCAAGGCTGACTGAGTAGACTCAAGGAGAGTTCAGTATGTCCTGAAATGGTAATAACAAAATTAAAAAATTCCTTCCAGTAGCACTTTAGAGACCAACTAAGTTTGTTATTGGTATGAGCTTTCATGTGCATTTTTAAATTTTGTTTAGACTACAGCAGACCAACACGGCTACCTACTTGTAACTGAAGTGGTCATGTATGATAACTAAAACTGCGTGTCCAGCCCAAAATTCAGACCCAAAATCCATTTACTGCAAGCACAGTAAATGGGTAGTGAGCCAGACAGACACTTATCCAAGGACTCAAACTAAACTAAAAAGAGGTGGCGGGGGTGACTTCAAAGCAAACCACACTCTGCACTGATGCTTCTACTCAATATAAATTATCCTCACCTTGCTAATTTGGTTATGTAAAGTTGTCAGCTCCCAGGTGTTACTTCCACAAAAATACATACAATTGTGTGGGCATCTTCCATGCTGCCTTGGTCATCCTGTACCTTACTGTAAGGCCACCATACCATCTGCTACCGTCCAAATATAATCTCAGCATACAAGCAGGGTTATGTGGGAGAAGTTGGTCCTTCCTGTATCCAGGTCACAAGTGGTGGAAACCATTTCCTTGTCTTTTATTAATCCTTACATGTAGCCAGTGTTTTTTTTTCTAGGGGGATGCAGGGGTACGTGTACCCCTAAACATTTTGTGAATCTAACGGGAGAAGAAACTTTTAAAAATTAGTTTCTTCTCTAGCATGGTGAATCGTCAGTTCCATTGCTACCCCCAATGGTGGCCTCATTTCCTGTCACAGTGTTTCCGGAGTCTCAGATGAAAGCGAGTGTTTAATGCTTGAAGCCAGGAGTTGGAATCTAGCACGGTGATTGGTCGGTTTTGTTGTTACCACCTCTGATGGCGGCTTAATTTCCTTTCCTGGTGTTTCCTGAGTCTCAGATGGAAGCGAGCTTTTAGTGTGTGAAGTAGTGTGGAATGTGGATGTGTGGTGTTTTACTGATGAAAGTTTGGCCTCATTGTGGAAGTTACTGTGAGCTGTCAGCTGTGTAATATGAGGTAATGCATGTTCTTAGTACTTTTGTCCATTTACTGTATTTATTTTTCTCGATTTGAACTATAAAATGGTGATTTTCTTGAGTCAAAATGAGAGTACAGTGGTACCTCGCGTTAAGAACTTAATTCTTTCTGGAGGTCTGTTCTTAACCTGAAACTGTCCTTAACCTGAGGTACCACTTTAGCTAAGGGGGCTCTTGCTGCCGCCATCACGCGATTTCTGTTCTTATCCTGAAGCAAAGTTCTTAACCTGAGGTACTATTTCTGGGTTAGCAGTCTGTAACCTGAAGCGTCTGTAACCTGAGGTACCACTGTACCCCTAAACATTTTTTTATTTTAAAAAAGCACTGCATGTAGCCCATGAGTTAGGTCGCCATTGCTTCCATTTTACAGATAAGCAAATCCAGGAGTTGGATGCAGCAAGGGAGGTTGGCTCAAGGAAACATGCAGTTGCATACAGAGATTTTCTATGGACACAGATAGACAGTGTTCATTCAGGTCCCATTGAATTGTCTGGATGTAGCTGTCAATGCGAATGAGTATACTTGCTGTATGTGGCTGGAGCCAGTGATATGGCAAAGGCCACCAACGTCTCATAAGGATGAACAGAGACTGGAACACAGGCTGCCAATGTGAAAAACAGCAATACCCAGCTGTCAACCCAACAAACTGCACACTGCATATGTCAGGCAGACACTATTTTGGCTAACAATGTAGTTGCATGATCAGCCATGCCAGTTAAGAAAAGTACTGATGCTTCAAATATTACATGTGCTGAGGTAGTTTAATATTTGCAGGTGGAAGCTGTCCCCTGCTCTTCTTTTGCTCAGATGGCATTGCAATAGCCTTTGGTATCAGATGCATTTAGCCCTGACAGATGGAAGCTTTCAAAATAGACACAAATCCTCATGGGAGTATTCCATAATGATTGCATTGCTAAGCCTGAGGAAGGCAGGCCAAGTCTGCAGCAGACTAGGTCAGGCCCAGCACTACCACACAGCATGTTTGGGGCAAATACTGGGGACCACAGCAGAGTATTACTTGTGAGTGGATCCATGCTGGTGGTTATACCTGTAGGAGGATATTGCTGCAGAGTATTTCATTGTATTTTGTGTGGTTTTCAGCTTGTGCGTTTGGAGAAGTAAGTTTCCATTGTTGTGATGTAACCAAGGAAGTCAGTGGGAGTGGGACGACATCTGTCAATCTGTTTTGGGGGATTCTCTCAAGCCTCCTAAGCAGATTGAGGGAAGGTGTGGAGAGAGAAGTAGGAAGGGGAAATGGCTAGGCTCAAACGGAGGTGGTAGCTACTCATAAAAAAACCATTCACTGTAAAAACAAAGAAACCTACCATCTGCAATCAGAGCGGTGTGTTTGTTTTTGGTGGCAGGAGAGAAATAGGAATAAACACATTGGCACCATTCTTGAAGAAAGTAGCTAAATCAACAAATCAGCAAGCCAGGTTGACACCTGGGAATATGATTCATGTTCTCACAAGCTCACTGATACTCCTACCACCTACACATCTTTAGTATCAGGCAAACTATGGCACAGAAAAAATGAGCAGGAGGTAGTGCTGCTGAGGCTTTCTAAGAGGAAATGAATTATATATGCACTAATGTGCTGCAATGAGAATAATGCTCCTTGTCACTTTAAAAAGTGGCCCATTTGTAATACCAGCTGGGGAACAGTGAGTGAATAATAAGCAGACAACCCACTTCACTGTCTTCCTTGGATCAGAAAGCAAAAAGAATAATCTTTTCCTTCCTGCTTACCCGCACAGGTGGGAAAAGCAGTGCAACATGGTCAGCCTTATTAAAATAATGGCTACGCACATGTCCATTTCATTTTCTACCCATTTGTTTTTCTACATGATACCAAATGTAAGCTTTTAGTAAGATTGAACTGGCTTGAGAATATTAAATAGGGCAAATATAGCAGCAGCAGCAACTGGGCTTTGTTCTCCACACAGGACAAGTATTTGAGGTTTTGGTTTTCAACCATCATAATTTCTAGGATATCCGACACTAAATTTGTGGACAGTGATGTAGCATCAAATACAAAGGCCCATTAACCCTCATTGATCATTAAATGGTAAAAAGTACATCCTACTAACTTGTTGGCATCCTGTACCTATAGTTTTGGATGCCACACTTTAAGAAGTATATAAACTAACTGGAACAGGTTCCAAAGAGGGCAGTAAAGGTGATCAGCAGTATGGAAAACAAGTCCTATGATGAAAAGTTGAAGGAAATGGGCATGTTCAGCCAGGAGGAAAGAAAAGTGAGATGGGACTCTCCAAATAGGAGAAGGTCTGTCACATAGAAGAGGCAAGGACTTGCTTTCAACTTCCCCAGAAGACAGGCCTAGATATAATGCTCTTAAATTAAAGGTAAAGGGTAAAGGGACCCCTGACCATTAGGTCCAGTCATGGCTGACTCTGGGATTGCAGCGCTCATCTCGCTTTATTGGCCAGGGAGCCAGCATAGAAGCTTCCAGGTCATGTGGCCAGCATGACTAAGCCGCTTCTGGCGAACCAGAGCAGCACACGGAAACGCTGTTTACCTTCCCACTGGAGCAGTACCTATTTATCTACTTGCACTTTGACGTGCTTTCCAACTGCTAGGTTGGCAGGAGCAGGGACTGAACAAAGGGAGCTCACCCCGTCACGGGGATTTCAACCGCCAACCTTCTGATTGGCAAGTCCTAGGCTCTATGGTTTAACCCACAGTGCCACCCGCGTCCGGGTCTTAAATTATGGGAGGATAAATTTCTGTTGAACTTTAGTAGAATGTTGATTCTTAGCAAAGTGTGGTGGTTAGTGTGTGTGACTTGGCTCTGGAGAGACCAGGGTTCAAATGCCAACTCAGCCATGAAACTCACTGGATGACTGTGCACCAGGCACTGTTTCTCAGCTGAATCTGCCTCATCAGGTCGTTGTGAGGATAAGATGCAGAGCGAGAAAAATCAGTATCCTGTGAAATGATCTAAAATAATATAAATGGAGGCAATATGGCGCGGGCCATGGCACAGCAGAATTCCTGAAGGCAGCCAGCATTAACTGCGCTGCCTGGCAGGCTCCCGGGCCACCAGGATTGCTGCCGCTAACGCCGTCACCGGGTCGAACTGGGGGCACCCAGCAGGTCAACCGGGGGAGCCGCCAAACACTCCCTTAGCCATCCTCATTGAGCCAGGGCTGAGAACACCCGCCCATCAGCCGGTGGAGCTCTGGGGCCTGGAGGCCTAAGGAGCCAGCAGAAAAAGAAGAAAAAAGGAGAAAGGAGCCCCAGCCTCCCCAGCTTACTGTCCTCGCTGCTGCTGCTGCCGATGACACAAAGGGAGAAGAAAAACCACGCAGTCAAGCCCAGGCCCAACCTAAGCCTACCTCCACAGAGGCTAATGTGCCTAGAGCAGGCTGGGACCCCGAGGGAAACAGAACAACAGAGGACTCCCCGCAAGAAAAGAGAACGCAGCTTAACACCATCTAAAAAACCCTATTTTTATTTGTTAGGTTCCCCACCCCCAGTATTTTTCATTTTTTCCAATTTAAAAAACAAAACAAAAACAAAACACGTCCCCCCCCCATTTTTAAATATTTTCCTTTTTAGGGGGGGGCACTGCTGCTGCAGCCACTTTTTACTCATATTTTTACTTTTTAAATCCCAATTCCCTCCCCCCCTTTCTTTAAAAAAATAAATTAATAAATAAATCTCTTTTTTCCCCTTCTCCTTAAAATAATATAAAGGTAAGTTTTTTATTTTAAAAAAAACCCAGTAAAAGAGCATGGAATATACCCACGTCAAATGTTTATCAAAGCATTGAGAGAGTCTGTGCAGTGACACCATCCTGTCATTAACTCCCAGAACTGCAAAGGCAATTTTCTATGAAGCTTGCACCTGTAGCACCTGGAGTGGAGCTTTTTGAGTTCTACATATTTTTGGCATGGTTGCAGAATTATTTTAGCCAATGGCCCAAGTTCAAATTAGCATCGAAATCAGAAAACCATTCAGTCCTGCTGTTTACGCTAATAAATGTCCAGAGATTAGCTGCACATTATCGTTTGTAAAAATAATAATAATAGTAATAAAAGGAATCGGGCACAGCATTTTTGAGTTTTACATCATTTAGGGAAGAATCACTTTAATTACTCCATGGGGCTGCTACACAGGTTATTAGACTTGCTAATAAGCAGCAGGCTACGTGCTCCCACCGGGGGACTGTCAATCAAAGCCGTCGCAGGTATATAGCAATGAGAGGGTCTGGCTAGAACCACATGTACTGTATCAAGGCTTTTCGCAGAGGTTTTGTATTACTTACAGAATGGTAGATTTTCCTCACCCACAGAGGGCTTAAAGGAGACAGAACGGCGCAAGGAGGATTTACCTCCCATTGGCGTGCATCATCAACAATAACAGAGGCTTTGGTGGACAGAATCTGCCTTCAGCACCATGAACAATTCCCTGGCTTTACCAATCCATTATGCAGGAGGCTATGAGCCCCAGGATTCCAAGGAGTGGAAGGTGGTGATCCCAGCCTTCTTGGGGGTGATCTGCCTGGCTGGCTTTGCAGGGAATGTGTGTGTCATTGGGATCCTACTGTACAACTCCAAGAAAGGGAAGCCGTCCATGATCCACTCCTTGATCCTCAACCTCAGCCTGGCAGACCTGCTCCTCGTCCTCTTTGTTGTGCCCTTCAGGGCAGCGGCTTACTCCAGAGGAGCCTGGTACCTGGGGTGGTTTCTTTGCAAAACCTCCGACTGGTTCCGACATGCTTGCATGACAGCCAAGAGCTTGACCATCGCTGTGGTTGCCAAGACTTGCTTCATGTATGCAAATAACCCGGCTAAGCAGGTGAGCATCAAATGGCACACCATCTGCGTTGTGCTGCTGGCGATTTGGCTGCTGGCCTTGGGAATCCCGCTGCCTTTGTGGTTCTTCAGCAGCCTCTGGGAGCCAGAGGTAGGCTCTGCTTTGTGCATCGTGATCATTCCAGCCCACGCTCACGAGTTTATGTCAGCCTTTGTCAAGCTTTATCCCCTGCTGGTCTTTTGCACCCCCCTCACTTTTGCTTTCTTTTATTTCTGGAGAGCTTATGGCAGATGCCAGCGGAGGGGGACCAAGACTCAGAACCTGAGGAACCAGATCAGATCCAGGTGCCTGACTATGATGCTTCTGAGTGTTACTGTCACCTCTGCCTTGATGTGGCTTCCTGACTGGATATCTTGGCTGTGGGTCTGGCACCTGAAGAAGGGTGGGCCTGCTCCCCCACAAGGATTCATGGCCACTACCCAGGTCCTGATGTTTGCCATCTCTTCGGCCAACCCTCTCATCTTTGTACTGATGTCAGAAGAGTTCAGGGAGGGTTTCAAAGGCTTGTGGAAAAGGCTTACGCTGAAGAAACCTCTCCCTGCCCCAGAAGATCAGGAGGAAACAGTGGTTGACAACACGGAGGAAGCCCCAGATTCTGTTCCTTCTCCAGAGGTAGTGACTCCTGATGAAGAAAAAGAGCCCCCCTCCATCCCTCAAACCTCAGAAAGCATGGAAATCAAGAAGGAGATGCCCATTTTGCCAGATGTTGAACAATTCTGGCACGACAGGGAAGCAGTCCCTGATGCTCAAGACAATGACCCTATTCCTTGGGAACATGAAGGGCAAGAGACAGTCGGTTGTGATCAACAGAACTGAAGATAGAAAGCTGATATATATAATCATAATTTTGTTGCTTACTTGGAGTAATGCTGAACTGGGTATACTACTTTAGTTTTACACCTTTGCATGTGTGCTTGGGACTTATCGACGTCTTCAGAATTAATGTAATGAACAAATGCAACTGTCAGTTAATTATTCCAGTTATTCTGCTTTGAGATTTTTATTTCTCATTTTACTTAAAATGCATGTCTTGTACTTTCAGATGGTGATTTAAGTTAAAATTTCAGGAAGGAAAAAATAGTAATTTGGTTACATTTGCAAAGTAGTTTTGCATCAAGAAGTGAGCTGAAATTGCATGAGATGACTATAAAACAGAAGGGCTTTGTGCTTATTTATAATACATACTCTGTATATAGGTTTTGTAGGCACGCTTTGGGGTGAACAATTATGGCTTTGAACAGGTTTTGACCAATTCAAAAAGAAGGGCAGAGCAAAAGGTGTAATTTGGTTTTAACTAATGAAGCAGTATGCATGACAGGTTCTCTCATTATTACACTTAATATGTATTAAACATGCTCAAAGAAAATGTGGCTCATGTTTTTCTGCTAACCGATCAGCCTTCTTAATGGGCTTGCCACTTCACACGAATAACAGAAATTAGCTTTATAGTATAAGTATAGTGTTCCAAACCAGGTGTGTAGAAATCTTCCATTCCACTGTATAGTCATTTAGCAATTAATATAACATTTGTATTTGGCAGCAAGGCAAGTTTTGAACAAGAGCCACTTACATCAAATGCACCAGGACCTTATTATGCAACCGGTATATATTTTTTTTCCAAAGCTACATCATTTATATATTACTTTATCTCTCAATTGTAGATACAGTTGCATGTTTCATCTTCATATGAGGACTCACTCACTCTCATTTAAAATACTGTTTTTGAAAAGAGCAAGTGAGTTACTGATTGAGTTCTATCATCAGGTGTGGCTCATATCCACAGTTCTGGAAATACAACTTTTGTATATGTAGGACAGGATTAGTCTTATTTCAGTGCAAGGCAACATGCATTATCCATCACATAGCAATACTGTTCACAACTGCTGAAGCACATTTGTATATGAAAGGAAAAACTGACTCCAGCAAACTAGCTTTTAAAACGTAAGTGCTATTCATCCTTATAGATTTTCTGAGTGCTTAAAGGTGGAACTGTACATACATACATAAAAAGTTCAGGGGATTAAAGTTACAGTTCAGATCTTGCAGCTATTCGATTCCGATGTATTGATGACATTTTAATTGGTACACATCCCTCTGAAACGAACAGGGACACAACAACTGTTCCTGGGAACATTTTAAATGCATAGAACTGTTAACAGGGCTGGCCAAAGACATTTCTGTTACCTCTAGTGGCTACTACACTGTGAGATTCAATGTGTTTGCCTTAGGCTGCATTAATAGAACTGAGGACATTGGGGAGTAACAATGTATATTGTGGATGAAATCCAGTGCTGCCTTTTCTGCTTGCAGAACAAATGTTGATCCAGTGGAGAGGGTCTTTTACCATACAACGAAAAATAATTTTCACCCTTTCCTCCTGCGTCCTCCTGCAAGTCTGTTCAGGAAGTTGGCAGATTCTCCAGAAAAGTGTTAGGTGGCAAAGCAGGCTGAGTGGGAAGTGGTAGAAATCACCTCCCCTTTTTACATTAGCAGATTATTCCACTGGATCAAAATCTGGAACAGCAACACTGCATTTTGCCAAATATGAGTTGTGCTTCTGTGACATTGCAAAATATCCTGAGATGCAGCTCTTGGATCACGTGCTACTGTATTTTTGCTTGTAAAAAAAATGCCGACCCAATCAACTACTTAGATTATGTGTGGTTAAACATGTCAGTTTCAATAAACTTCCAAGTCATTTGGGTATCCGTAAGTGCATGTATTTTCACTTGGTTGTGTACAGAGCATTGTATCTTTCATCAGTACGCTTAGTGTGATTGCAACTGCATTGGCTACTGTTTGTGCAATAAGACGTGGGTGTGCAGATTGCTCCTGCTGCACCAGGCTCACCTTATTCAGGTAGTAAACTACAGTATTTTATGCTCTATAAGACTAACTTTTTCCCTCCTAAAAAGTAAGGGGAAATGTGTGTGCATCTTATGGAGTGAATGCAGGCTGCACAGCTATCCCAGAAGCCAGAACAGCAAGAGGGATCGCTGCTTTCACTGTGCAGCGATCCCTCTTGCTGTTCTGGCTTCTGAGATTCAGAATATTTTTTTTCTTGTTTTCCTCCTCCCAAAACTAGGAGCGTCTTGTGGTCTGGTGCGTCTTATAGAGCGAAAAATACGGTATATTTGATGCAACCACAAACCTCCTCAGCAGACAAGTTTATAAAGACAAGTCTTTACCAAAGACATGGCTTATATTGCGTACCTTACCAGCACCGTAGAAATAGACACAAAATTAAAATGTACTACAAAACTGAAAAGCAATACTAGTATAATACGTTGCATCTGTAGGATGTCTCTGGAATTATACAGGAGAAATATTCCACCAGTCATATGTTGATCCGAGTTCTTTCATTGAAATGGTCTGCAAGCAATAGGGGGTGGGGGTGTTTGTAAATGCATATACAACCTATGACAACACCATAATTTTCCATTCATGGCAAGTATCATAAATGATCCGGCAACTCTAAAGAGAAAACAGCCCTGCAGAACTTGCTTTACTTTCATTAGTGAGGAAATGTGCACATACTTATTATGCATTTTTAAAAGAAGCATTTGCGGCTAAAGTGCTCTGTGGTACTTAAGAAATAAAAGCTATACTTTATTTTTACCTTGAAATTCAACAAAATATAGATGCTGTTAGTATCTTATTCAGCACTAAGGCTATTTACTCCCACACCCCTCCCCCCAAAGCACTGGAATTGGACAGTCAAATCTAGCTGGACAGTAATCATTCCCTCTGATTTCAAGCTAGACCTGTCAATCACAAGAGCTTCCCCATTTCTCTTGGTGCTTTACCTTTTTCTCAAACCACCCTGCCATTTTTGTTTTAAGGTAAGCTTTAGAGACATGTTCTCTACAGCATTTGTTGGGCGTTCAAATCACCAAACTTTGGGGGTGGGATTCTTGTCTTGAGGCATCTCATACATACTGCTTCACCTTGGACAAGCCCAGAATCCCTCTAAAGCAATTTACATTAGCTTGGGAATCCTCTGAATCCACTACAAACCCTTAGCAAACACTATCCTTTGATATAATCCCTCAAAAAGTAAAAAATGACCCCCCCCCCCATTATGATGCCCATGCTCTGGCATTTTGACTACTTTAAACATGTAGGCGATTTTTCAAAAAAAAAAATCCCATGCCTATTTGTATGATTTCCATATTGCCTGACTCATCAAATAAACAGGATGTGATCCTATGATTGCTGTGGAAGTCCAGGAATGTTAGCCCTCATAAGTCTTCCCACTGTGGGTGTGGCAACATCTGCCATCAAATTATGCCAGCCTTGGAACTAATATACTTACTTTCCTTCCCACTGCGCAAGAAAACCTGGAAATGAAATAAGAAGGAAAAAAGCACCTACCTATCTAAAAAGGGGAAGAGGGAATAGAAAAATGTGCCACCATCTTATACCCTGCTAGGGCTATGGATATGGTATTTCCTTTGCTTCAGATTCTCCCTCCTCCACTCTGCCCAAATGTAATGAGCCATTTACTAAGCATGTACAATCCATATATAAAAAGGGTTGGTTTATTGTCGTTCAAATACGTAAACTGAACAATCCCAACATTTCAAAATTAAACTTTAGAAACACAAGTTTAACATTCAAAACAGGAATATAGTTTACAAGAAATACCCAGAAGGGAACTTCATATTCTAATCCAGAAGTTGGTAGAGATCACTTTATGGTAAATAAAAGTGTATTTGTACAACCGTGCTATCCTGGGGAACACACTTTTTCCTGTGCATTTCCAATTTACAGCAAAAACATTACCAGACTACTGGGCAAAGCAACTTGATTGTGCCTACTGGGGAGGACAAGGAGAGGGGGGAATCAAAGCAGGCCTGTGAACAAGATCAAATGGTGTTTATTCAATTTGGTCACTGCAAGGCTCATTCTCCTCTCATGCTGGATCTGACGTTAATGGGGTTAGTCCTGATTTATATACAGGAAAGGCCACGCATGAGTAGAGAATTAGGCCCTATATTTTCAGGTTCATGAAGGGGCATAATCTTACTGCGGTCTTCAGCAGTCAATAGTTTAATCATAAGAATGCCTGACCTTGGCTCTCCCATTAGGATATCTGCGGTATCTTTTGCCGTTCTTAACTTCAAACCACAAATATCAATCATCCCAAGGCTTTCACATGTAACGCTGCCAAGAACGCTTCAAAATGCTACCAACATTCACACCTTGTACACAGATATCGCATTGTTCTAGGACCTAAAAATCACTGGAAATAGCTGCATGGTTAGAATATTTGTCAGTCATGCGACAAAGAGAAAAAGCATCGATAATGCAAATGTTCTCTCTGCATAGAGACTGCTTTATGTTCACAAATGTTGCTTTTCTCTCTGCTCCTTGGATGGTTTTTGCAATAGGTTCATGGTAATGTATACGATTAAACCTGACAGATGGCTCATGCAATCTTCTTGACTTAACAGATATTCTTGTTCAAGAGTATGTCACAATTATTTTGTTGTTCGTCTTGTAGGCTCTGAAGCTGTGGGAGGAGGCGGGGGACCTCTGCGATCTAAGTCATCTACATAGGACACAATGAGTTTGCGTCTCTCCTCCGGCACACAGTCAAGTACCAGATAACGTTTGTCATTCTGTAATATCTTTTCGATATCCTTCAGGTGCTGGTCAGATTCCTGGATCAGCTTTTTGGATCTGCAATTAAGTGTAAGGGTCATCATTACCATTGGATGGCTGGGTGCACCGCAGAAATGAACTGGAATCTTGGTGAAGATGCTAGTGGACAGGTGTCCCAGTAACAATTCCACCCACCAAAATCAATCTCTCTTGACATTGCAATCAGGTAGGCCAAATGCTCAAAAGGACACAGAGACTGGGCTATCCTCTCACCTATAAGGTTGCCCCTTCAGGTCAGGGGTGAGGCAAAATGGCAGGGATGTGTGAATGTAAAAAATCTTGCACTGCCACTGCCTGTGCTGTATCTGTTCTGCAGGTAAACAGAAGACTTCAGTCTCAAGGGCTGCCAGTACCTTTTAAAATCAGCACTAATTAAACTATAAAAATGTAAAATAAGAAAAATGAGCACATTTCAAATTAAACACTGCAGTTGAAGAACACCTGTAGAAAATGGATGCCAATATCCCAGTTGTACATTCATTTGAGATAGTGCTTTATTTCAATGACAACAATAGCAATAATCAAGTATAAGAGAATAAGCCTGAGTGGGGAGCTCATGCCATCAGTTTTTGAATAAAGCTCCACTGGCCTACAAGAACTGTTGTTGCCAGTCCTTTCTTCATCTTCCTGGGGCTACTTAAAGAACCAAGAAGGAAAGGAATAAGAGAATTCCAGCCTACAAAGCTAAGCTCCTCAAGTAGAGATCAGCAGAGATCACTAACAGCTGGAGGTAAATCTGCTATTTTGTTAGTTAACATTTCTGAAACTGCACTGAACACTTTAGCATACAGGTGGTATATAAACAACGTAAATTGTTAAATAGATACTCTGCAAAAGGACTAACTAAAAAGAAAAGTACACAACCTATTGGGGTCAAATTATCCTTAGTAAATGGATAGAATTATCCATGGGTAGGGACTGCTGTTAACTAAACAATCAGTGGCTTGGAGCAGAAAGAGTGCTTTCTCATCAGCTCTCTCACAGGGGCTAGAATAGCCTTTGCCAACCTGATACCCTCCAAATGATTTGGATGACAGTTTGTCGCATCTCCAGCCAACATGCTGGTAGGATGCTGCGAGCATGGCTGTTGGCTGGGGTTGATGAGAGCAGTAGTCCTAAACATCTGGAAGACACCAGGTTGGCAGAGGCCAACTGAGCTCAGCAACTCTTCATAATGCAGCAGCACAATGTAGAAGGAGTTGTGCTACACTGTAAGAAATAGTGAATGATAATAATACAGGTTGTAGTATATAAACATTGTGGATCACAAAATGGTTTTGAGGAAGAGCTTGCACAAAACGAGAGGTACTCTTCTGGACTTGGGGCAACTTTCTTCATGCAACACTCTTCTGCTAGGTAAGAAACAACCCTTATGGGAGTGGAAGAACAGCTCTGTATCCAACCCAATCTGTTCACACCGCTAAGTAAAAATTCAGAACTAGGGTTTTCTGGAGCAGGCCACATATTTTATAAAATATACATCTCTAAATATTTGTGTACATAAAAATTAGCTTGGCACAGATACTCAATTTGAACAGCATCATCCCAGAAATCCAAATCCATGATTTAGAATACTTTCAAATTCATGGAAAGAACTGATGGCAATCCATTTTTTCCCTGTTTAAAAAACTGCTAAAGCTAACCAGATATTCAACATAAATATTAAAAGGTTGAAGAACCATCTCTGTGTTGCTTTTGAATACACACCTGTATGTTATAAATTTGGTCTCTTTCAAAAGCGTTCTGAAATCCGCTTTGGCTGTAATATATTTGTCTCTGATGTACTCTTCAAACTCTCTTTGCTTTTTCTGCATGAAAAGAAAGAAGGAAATTTGGACATTGCATCTCCATTACAACATAGATCTCCTAATGTCTGTTAGGGGCTGCTGAACAAAATATATGAGGGAGGAAATTACTGTTGGTTTTAACATCACATGGCTATTCTAGAATGACCACTGAAAGGCTTCTTACCCTGTCACTGGAGGAGAATTTAATACACCTGGGATCTTCTTTAATTATTTTCTTTACTTCTTTCCATGTTGATGTTAAGGTAATCTTTTGAAATAGAAAAATAGAAATATTACAGGCTGGGGTAAGAAATTCAAACATGCAATACTAAGCTGCAATTTTTGCAAAGGATGGTTTCTGACTTAACATGTGATAACCATAATCAGAGAAAAGCACCCAAAAGTAGAAGAGGCTGCTACAAAGAAGCAAAAGACCTTCTATTCAGCAGATGTCCAGGGGGAAGGATTCACTCTCTCACAAACAGCCTATACTACTGCTGCACAACACAGGAAGTGGGATGCCCTTTAATTGTGCTCAAATGTTAAGTGAGGGGAAGGAGATAAAAAGGTGCTGACTGACAGTTTTGGTCTACTGTTACACTGTTTTCACTTTTGAACTCAATGCTACTTTTAAACAAGATTTGCAAAATAAAATAAGTTGAGAAACTGAAGTCATTTAAATAGTGAGATGGTTAACTTGGTAGACTATAAATCAATTCATGCTACTAAATTGTTAACATTTATTCATGTAGGATTAAACCTATTCCCTGCCCCACCAATAAACATTTTCATATGTATCTGAGATCTACTACCATCAGACTTTGTCAAAAGGAATCAGATAAATGTTTGCAAATCTCTCTCCACCCGCTCAACATGGCTCAGATCTAGAAACAGGGGCACAACGTAATGGTGGGCTTGAACAGACTACTTTTTAATTCAGCAAACACACATTTTGTTCCAAGATTTGCTAGGCAGAAGTCAGTGGAAAATGAAACAACAGTAGAAAATACCAATTTAATCTCAATAATATTTTGTAGTAAGATATAAAACACACATAAAACTATGTTAGAACCCAAGAAAAATTGCAGAGCATCTGCTTACTGAAGAAGTTTCATCTAGAAGTTGCCGAAAATGCTCTTTCTTTTTCTTTGTAAGTGCCTCAATGTGTTCGTTAAATAGTTTTTCCTTCTCTTCTCTTTCCAGAAGGGAGCCAGATTCCCACCGATGATCTTTTCGAAGTGTCCTTCTAGTATCGGACCATGACACATCTGAAGATCGCACCTAATGGAAGGAATAATTTCAATCACTATAGAGCTTGTTAAAATATATACTTCAAAAGCTTTAGTTAATTTGCATTAATATTATTACTATTATTGCTCCATTTATTACTTGCCCTTCACTAGAAAGTCCCTGGATGGGTGACAGGAATATTAAAATACAGCATTAAAAACAGTTTAAAAACAATTACAGTCACAACTAGACCGGGTCGTAAAAATATGTGTCAAGTGTCAAGTGTCCATTACTTTGGTATAAATGCATCTACCAAAGAGGGAGAAATATGTCTGCATTAATGTAAAAATCTTCCCAAGGTGGTCTCTTTTGCTATGTGGGTGCCCCCCCCCCCAAAAAATAAGAAGTATGGATTTTGGCTGTGCGGAAGACAATACTTATACCTACGTGTTTCATGGAAACACTGAGCATTATCCAACTAAGTCATACTCAAGAGTAGCCCCACACACACAAAAGAAAAAAGTAAAGTCAAAAAGAGTATTTGAAAGTAGAAAAACTTAGCTTAAAGAAAGATCAGTGAGAGCTGGGGAAAAACAATCTGATCCATCAGGCAGGAGAGAAAAAAATAAGGAGACTGTTCCTGCCTCGCAGAGTTCTTTGCTCTCCTGCCTCCGTCACATGATGAGGAATAATACCCAACCCATTTGGATCATCAGCAACTGCCTCAAATATAGACGGGCTTAAGTTACTGAATCCCCCTGATTTCAGCAGAGTATAACTAGCAGTGGATATCACACATTACTTTGAACAAATGAGCTGGAGTCCTTGATTTAAAAATACTGACTGGTTATCTATGTAGATACCGGGGGAACAGTGACCCACCCCCCATTATACAAAATGTACAAACATACATACAGCCCCAAATTACTTCAAAGCAAAGAGAAATTAAGATATTGTGGTTTAAAGTATCTCCATGTATTTTCTATATGTTACAGACCATCAATCTCACATTCTCTTTGTTGTTATTATTCATTTTGAGGGAAGCAGGATTGGGTTTTTGCTATGCAACACTCCCTTTCCTTATCACGCTTCCTGTCTTTTGCTACCATTTGCTATTTCTTGGCAGAATTCTGCAAGTGATTTAACAGTCAAACCGTCTTCCTAGGGAACTCTGGAAACTGTAGCTCTGTGAGGGGACTAGGGGTCTCCTATTGACTCTCAACATCCTTAACAAACTGCAGTTCTCAGAATTTTGGGGGGAAGCCATGACTGTTTAAAGGGGGGGGGGGGGAGTCATGACTCTAAAATGGAGATGGAGCCCTAATCATGTTCATTAATTTCTTTGAGTAGCTAAGCAAAACCTAGTTGAATACCACCCAATTATTACACTGGCCAATGGAAAAAAGGGGGAAAGGAAAGATGGATAATTTAGCTCTTCTGAAATCATAGGACTTTAGGGAAGGCATCTATACTCACACCAGTCTCTTATGGGATTAAAATCAACAGGAAACAATTTAATGTGTTCTCTATACATAAGTGCATACCTGACCTTGTTAATTTCAACACACAGGAACCTCACCATATCAGATAGGAGAGCTTTGAAATTCTGGATGGCCTCTTCTCGTTTGTGCTGCTCTCGTTCTCTATCAATCTCCTTTGTCTGTTCAGAGCGAGCTTTCTGAACTTCTCTCTCTCGTTCACGCAAGCTTGCTTCAATGCGAGCCTGTCTTTCCAGTTCTTTTTCTTTTTCAGAATCCACATTCTGAAATGGAAGCCAAAATGCACATTACATTCTGCTTAGACTAGCTACGAATTTTAACACAAATGAACTCAAGAAAAAAACTGATAAAGCAAATTAATGCAGCTAGTTAAAAATCCATTAAACTGCTGCTGCTAGTGTAAGGTTTCAATTAATTTTTTAAAGAATGTTTGTTAACTATAGTTATCACAGCTCTGATGGGCTATAGAAATGAAAGACACTGAGTTGTATCCAACTGGTATCGCTCCATTAATGAAGTGGAATCAAAGCAATTCCTCTTCAGCAGCACCCCACCCCCTCCCATGATATTACAAGGGTTCCTTAATTCTGTACAGCATATGGAGAAAGGGGGGAGAATTCCTAACCATCATCTTAAAATCTGTTATGTGGCTGGAAGGCTCTGCTGGATCAAAGAACCTTTCATCAGTGGAGGGACACCAACCCAACCCACTGCATACTAAAAGATGTGATAAGACTACCTTCAAAATCAGAACCGCTGAGTGAAGAATAAATCAGGGCTAGGATTCAAGTAAGTGCATGACTAGTTCTACGAGTTCAAGCCAACTCTGGTCTTCTACTGGCAAAACATCTCAAGGACTTTCAAAAAGGAGTGGCGAAAGTCCAACATTTCATTGGGCATAGTGAAGTCATTTGGAATACCTAAAACATCCTCAGGGCCACCTTACTCCACTCCCTTCTCCTGCCTCCAAGAATTTGTTAGGAAAATAGGGTGGCTATTGGTCCAAAACTTCCCCTAATCCCTCTATCATCACTGCAGAATCTTATGGACCCTAGGATGGGCTTCCAGATTGTGCTCTTGTTCTTTTTTATATATAATATATATCATGTGTCACCTCAAGAGAGTGTTTTATAAGGCAATATAAATAAGTAAGTAAGAACCCCAATCTGGGACTATGGGGCAATTCCTACCACTGCTAAGAAAACTGATTTATGCTTGTGGGGGGTATTTCAAAGTCTATTGTCAATTGCTTCATCACTGAAATACTACGAACATGGAAACAGCTTCATTAGTAACATACGTACTTTGGCTATTTTTTCAATGTACTGCTTAAAAAGATCCTCCCTTTGTGAAGAGCTATCCACAGCTTTGTAACGAGGGTCAGTCTCTACTTTGTCCTTCACTTTGCTCCAGCGAGACTGACTGTCCAAGTGGTGATTAGATAAGAGTTCAAAGAAGTCCATTTTGATCTATATTTCAAAACATAAGACAAAAGGAAGAAAAAGGGAACAAAAGAAGTCACTTAGACTTCTGAATGCTTGCAGTGTAATTTAGAAATAAAAAGAAGCAGACTCACCGTACAGCATAAACTATTTTAATTTAATAGATTCAAAACTAGATGATTCCATTAGAATATTAAACTTTAAATTTAATCCACTGCCATTTTCAAAGAGAGATTTCATTATATATTAAAACATAATACAGAAGCCTTAAAAATGCAATGTGACTAATTCCTTTAAGGCTACTGCACAGTCATGAGAGTCTTAGGACATTACATAAAGAGGGTGCTTACACATGTCAAAGAGAACCATCTCAATAGTTAGGGCTTGCTTGAGAAGTGCCTACTACAGCAGCTCTAATCTGCTCTTCCACTTAAAAGAGCGTGCATTATATACACAACTGGTATTGCTCCTGCAGAAACTGCACAGGAAACCCAGAATGTAAATATGGGACTAGTCCTCATATTTATTGAAACTGTCTTCTACATGCATGGTAGGGAAACACAAATGTGTAATGTGCAGCGTGGGACATATGTGTTCATTTGTGCAATCCTTCCACCTTAAGGAAGTGTGTGCATGCAGTCTAAGTCCACACCACTTATAACGAGAGCCTGCTTTGATAAGTAGTCCAGAGCTCTAGAACACATGTGTATACTGTACTTTTGGATTCGAGGCATGGTATAATCCACTGAAGATTGTTGGTTCACAGAAGCAATGCTTGGTGGGCTACACCCTTAGATTTCTCATTGCACTTTTAAGTACCAACTCACTGAATTAAGGAATAGAATCATAGAATAAAGTATCAATATCTATATGTGAGCATAACAATGGGCACGTTAATGTTCCAAGGACACCTTCGGTAGCAGCTAGCAATGGATAATGATTTCAAAACTTTGTATGAAGCGCACAATTACGTTTCATACAAAATAGTGAAAAGTTGTCCAAACATAGTTATCTGGCTGAATGCAAGCATAAATCATAATAGCAGAATTCAGTCTACAATGAAATCTTTCATGAAACAATTCTCCCTTCCATATAAACAAGTGTAGCAAAACATAAGCATTATTTTTCTCTTCTTCCTTCCCCCTCTCTCCCAAGTTATTTTTTTCTGTTGGCTTCCCTTGGAAATTCTGGCATTTTCTTAATTTTATGTATGACAGGGATGTCATTGCAGAGCCTTTGGTACTGTCACCTGGATGGGTAAAATCACGTAACTACAAGGCACAGTAGCACATCATAATCTGTTTGGATGAATCAACTTCTCATGTTGTTGTGGCAGTGAAAACCCACCTTTTCAGGAGTTGTGACAGCATCAACAGTGGTTTATGCATGTATGTGGGAGAAGTGGAGTGTCCTCCAGGTGGTGGTGCTGCACAGAGAGGTGGCAAGGCTGGAGCAACTCCAAGTTGGTGGCAGCTCCACAGATGCACTGCCAACCAGAGCTCTCCTGACCTCGTTCCCTCCCAGTTATTCTAGCACTGCCACCAGCACCTCTGCCCCATGCATGGCTGCTAGATAGTAAGAGTACAATTGCTGCAATCACATGGGAAGATGCTTCACACAAACAACTTATGCTCACCCGTAATCAGGCCTCTGACCATTAAGAAACCTTTTACCAGTTATCTTATCTTTGTAAATGGCTAAGCCCTGCCAAGGGGCCAAGTTTATCGCTTTTAGAGCATTCACAGCTTCTTTCTGAGATTAGAGAGATCATAGTTACTTTAGCTCTAGAACGGATATTATTCCATTGTAATCCAGGCTATATTATAAATCTCAATTCCCACCCCCAAAACCCAAATCATGCATGCAAAGGGTGTTACCTGCAACCCCAAGTCTTAATGCATTATAGGACACCAAATCCCAATGACTTAAGTATGATTAACAGTGCACCTTGATGCCTTACCAGCCAATTAAAACTTGCATTCTAGCTTCCTTCAATTATTAATTACTACATAAAAATAATGCTAATGGTCTGTAGATCTCCCTCAACACTTATGTTTGGTTCTTGGCACAGTATTATGCAAGGACAATGAATTTTTTTAAGTCCAAAGGCAAATAAAATCATGAAAAGGCTGCACAATACTGTGTAGAGCAATTTTTCTCTCCACCAATGGCAGATCTATCAGAGTAGTATTTAAGAAGATATTCAGTAATCTTACAGCTATTTTTTAATGGTATTTGTTATTCCAAAGTCGAACTTAAGCACAGCATGCAACTAGTATCAAAATAGAAAGCTTTCTAAGCCAGATATATGAAAACAACACTTACAAAATTAAAAACAGAATGTGTTTCTGTGGAAATCTTTAAAGTAAGGGTCATTGTACAGGCACACCTAATCGATTATTGCTATTTTTCTACTGTACACAAAGCTAATCTTCAAGCCATAATTTAACTGGGATTCGTTTAGAAGGCTTCAGAACCTTACAACACAAAGAAGGTACAGTAACAAACCTGCTTGACATCTACACAGCATGCACCCGTCTCTCTAGAAACCAGCAGCTGCCCTCCTTTTTCCAACTTGAAAGCCAGCATGATCTTACCACCTAGTGCTGCAGGAACATACAGTATTCCAACTAAAGGCAACCCTTCCATGGATTTTTCTACCAAAACCAGCCAATCCATGCTCCTAATATTTTAATATAATTCTAGGGTTTAGGAAACATGCAGGTTTTCTGGTCTCATATGGTGGTGAGAACACCACATTTTACTTGAAAACTGTCACCCTTCAGGAAAAGCAAAGTAGAAAATGAAAAGCGTAAATCCAAGATTATAGATACTAAATCCATAAATGCAGTAACAAAACTGTACCTGTCCCTCTATTCTGGCTTTATTTTATTTAAAAAACAAAAACATGGACATGGTAGCTGGGTGTCGCTGAAGTTTTTCTAGTGAAAAGGAAGGGAGGCAGAATTGTTTAGTTATAAGGTACTGACCTGGCAACTTTCAGCTTAGTTAGACCTTACTGAGTGGGGCTATATAATACACTTCTGAAAGATGAAAATCCTCAGTTTAGTTGATGTGCCTTACATCTCTTCCTTAGTCATATTCTAGTCCTAAGGGAACTTTGCTATCTTCTCTCTTTAATTTCACTAAACAAGTGAACCACAGAGTTGGAAGATGCCAAAACAAACAAAACCCAAATCACTTACTTTAAAGGTTTGTGGGAAATCACAAAATTATAGTATTAAATTAAAGATAGAGAACCTGAAGCCTTACAGATATTGTTTGACTCCAACGCCCATTACCCCCAGCCAGCAATGATAGGAATTGCAGTTCAACAAAATCTAGAGGGCCACAGGTTTCTCTGCCCCTCCATTAAACCTCATTTTGGGAAGAGAAGAACTGGCTGAGAAAGCTTCACTTAACACTTTAAGCATATTTTAAATAAACTTTTATGTTTCTTGTGGAATCCAAAAAGCATGTATGGCTGAAAATACTTTGCTTTTATTTAGGAGGATTTTTCTCCTCTTTTTGCAGTTTACACATTCTGGGTACAACTCTCATCACTTCACAAGGAAAAAACTGAAAAAAATGTAAAGTACCGGAACTGCGGGAGGCTAAAGTCACCACACAGAGATACCAATTCTTTCCTCACTAGGGAATCCCATAATACTTTGCGTGTCAGTGATTGACAGCTGTCAGACTGAACTGATTGACAGGCCGCACAGCACAAAACTGTAAAATCTATCCACTTGTTACAAAACAGAATACATAAAATGGTTACAAGAGGCTTTGGGAGAAAAGAAATAATTAGTTTCAGATGCAAAGATAAACACATTTATTTAACACAAAATCTTGTTTGATGTAACTCATGCAACATAAAAGAATTTACTTATTAACTATTGATTTTGATAATGGCTAAGATGCAACAATAATGTTTAAGCCATGATTATAGATTAAAACAAGTAGAGTACAATTTAGGCTAGTTCTAGGTTATACATGTTCACCTCTAGAAAGCTAATCATTCTGGTGCATATAGAGTTGATGTACCATAGAATCTAAGGGCACAATCCTGTACATATCTATCAGAAGTTCTACTGAGTACAATGGGGCTCAATATCAGGTAAGTGGGTAAAGGACTGCAGCCTATGAGACTGAGCAGTGCATTAAGTAGTTGCTGGGCTGAATCTCATGCCTAGTATGAGTGGCCTTATGTGAGTCACTTGCCTTTATTTTCAGCTCCCTAACGGGTTCCATCAAATGCAAGTGTGGAACAAATGCTTGCTCACACAATAGGGCAGCAGTGAGGAAGCGAAATACCCAATACGTGGGTGAAAGTCCACTCGGACAATGTTGGATCCTACTCAAAGGATTTTCCGATTATCATTTTTTGCAATATTAAGATTTTTGCATTTCAGCTGTTTTCCATTCCTATATGACAGGTAACTTTTGCCTGAAAGTTTTGCCTCTATCTATGCTACTTATTGAAAGGAAATTATATTAGCTTCACTTAAGGAGTATGTAAGGAAACAGAAATCCCAGAAATGATTAGGTTTCAAAGGTGTATGCTAGGACACTGAGGAAAGTTGCTGCATATTTTGATGCTAACACTTGTTGAAGATACTTTGTAGCATCCACCTTCCCCAGTGATGTGCACTTTGTCTCTTGTATTGACAGTGCAGACAAATGACATTTGAAATTCATTAATCTTTCATAGGCGACCTTTAATTCTGATAAGTAGTCATGCTAAGATACATTTACTGGAAGATTAAAAAAACCACTGAAGTGTTAGCATTTTGAAATTTGCCCACAAATAGTTCTCAAACCTTGCTTGCAATGGTCTGCTTGGAGTTTACCAGTCAGACATTTGTCCCCCCACCAAAAAAAAAAATATCTAGGATTTTATAACCTAGATATGAATTTAGAATAAAATTATAGTACATTTTCTAGAACATTAAACTTATTCCAAATTTAGAAGAAAAAAAGAGTAAAATGACCAACCCCACACCTCCAAATAAGATACAAATGCTTAAACTAGGGGAGGGAAACAAAAGGAAAAAATAATTTGGGGGGGGGGGGGTGAAGGGCAAATCTAGAAGACTAGCATGGGCCCTTCCCCAATCCTCCCATTATGCTATTTTCACATCCTTGATATAAAAATCTTACCTTCTCTCCTCTGGTCTTCGAATCTTCTTTTTCCTTCTTTCTTGCTGCTGTGATAAACTCATTAAACAAGGCTTCCCGGTCTTTCATTTTTTCAATTGCTTTGAATCGTGAGTCTTTAGCATGCTTGGCTGCAAATTCACTAAAAGTAGTTCTGTAACAAAATGGCAAGCGTACTGATTTGGCAGGGCTTTCGTAGACGGAAAATATATTCAAAAGCACAACTGTGTTTTGGTTCTGTTGGAATACATACACTAGGCACCAATATATTGGTATCCTTGCCACCGTTGAAGGTCCAAGACATAAAGTTTGTCTTTTTTCTTTTTTAGAAAGTTGACATGAACCAGCTAAAACTATTTTTTAAAAAATTGCACACACTGAATGCAGTTCTTCACATATAACATAATCCTTGCAGAAGACAAATTCCATGGTCAATCTGTCCTGATACTTCATGATTATGCAATGTAAATTTAACAATGCTCTTTTGCCACCCAACACTGCCAGAAATAGAACTGGCATGGTACAAAAATTCAGATTCTTTTAATACTGTGAGCAAGGACAGTAGTGTCTGAAGGGTTTCCCACCCTTTCTCCCTGCAGTTTTAATTCTTAACAGTACTCTCACCTCCAGGGCCAGATTCCAATTCTCAGATGTGCAGTAGATATAGTACTGCCACTTACCTCGAAAAAAACAAACACTACTGTGCTTTTTCCAAGGTCTGATGCTAATCTGGCCCCAGGTTTACGTGAGACATTATAATCCTACGAATGTTTTCATCTCAGCATGGAAATAATTAGACTTGGGCAATCCCGCCTAATGTTGCTGTAGGGTAAATTAAAACAAGAGAATAATTGGGTAGCTTATTCAACTGACTGGAAGTGAATGTAAACCTAAACTAAAGAAAGTGAGCTGCAAAAGCAAGACTGGACATGGATTTCTGAGCACACAAAGCACAAATATGATTTTTAAGGAATGCAAACTTCCAAATGGGCACTGTTACCTTGGATTAAAAAAGGGAAATTAGTTAACAAGACTTGCAGGTCCTTTGGAGATTGGTTTTAGTCAACAGTGGGTAAAGAAGACAAACATAATATATAAATGATATATACTTCTGTGTCCTTTGGGGTGCAAAAAAGTAGTAAGAAACAATTAAGGCTAAGTAAGGAAAATGGTTACACTAACAAAGCAATTATTTTCAAGCTCAGTACTGTTCAACAAAGATGGGCAACCTGAATCCCTTGACCTTATTTTATGTGGCCCACAGCCTAATTTCAAAAGCTCTTTGCAAGCAATCAGTTCAGACTGCTGGTGAGAGTGACTCATCACTCCCTGACAGTCTGCTGGACAGGCAGGAAAGAGGAGAGAGAGAAAAGGTGGCATCAGAAAGTGAAAAAAATGTAGTCTCAACCACCACTGTCCCCGCCCACATATGGCATGTGGCCTCCAACCGATTACTCCTGGGGGAATGCAATCCCTGACAGAAAAATGGTTGCCCCCACCCCCTGCCTAATAAATGTGTTTAGGGTAACCATTTGTAGACATCAAGTTAATTCAAGCAAAATAGCACAATTTCTGAAGAAACATTTGGGTGTTTCACTGCATTTTACTGTGGTTAAAACCACAGTATTAACCTAAAGCAGACAAACATGTAATGCAAAGTAAATCCTAGCTAGTTTACACAAAAAGAAATACTTTAAAAGGAAATGATAACTACATACTGTTGAACAATATATTGGCAATGTCTTGCTTACAATGTAACTGAACTATGGAAACCTATTTGGTCATGAATAAATAATATAAAATTATTATTATTATTATTTATTCAATTTGTATACCACTTTTTTCTCCTTAGATCTCAGGGTGGTTCAGAACCTAAAATTACAAAGCTAAGTAGAGAGAATCCACCTGGTCCTTTCCCCCATGCTGACTATGGAATAGCTTATGGAAACTTGCCTGCCATAGCTAGGGCCCATTTGCATACGTAGTTTGCTTAGGTAGAACAGACAGCTTTTAAAAAATACTACTCAAAGTCACAAACAATTCTGGTACTAATATGTTTCATATCTACATAATGCTGGAAAAGAGTAGAAGTTCCCTATTATATTCTATACAGTAATTACAGCTAATCAAGATGAGGGAACCTACAGATTGGAGGACATAGCTTGTGAACATTTAGGGCAAATAAATCCATCTTCCACACCTTGCCAAGCATTTTGGATTGTTTCATATCCTGAAACAGCCAGTGTCATAAAATTTGGATTAAATGACAGTAAACAAGCAGAGGATAGTACTGGACTTCAAGTAAAACCAAGTCTAGCAGTACACAGTACCTGAAAAAAGCTCTAAATTTATTTATGTAGGAGGATATTCTTACCTGGGATTAATCTTCGCTTCTTCCATCATTTTCTTGAAATCTTCCTTAGCCTGCATTATTTTATTTTTCTTCTCTTTGCGCTCTTCTTCTGCCCTGGTTTTCACATACTGATCAAATACCTACAGAAACACCAGAGTATACCATTTGGAGCATTATCACCCTGTAAGTGGAGAGAACTCCAAAGGACAAGTCAAAGGCTAGGATGCATCATTTGCAGTAATATGAGAAGTTACCATATATGACGCCAAGAGTATTCCTTCACTAAGCTTGGACTCACTGAAATATTCCTCTCTATAAAAACTTTTATGTAAAGCCATTCAACATAAATTTTAACACTGTTCTTTAGGGCACCAAGTAACAATCACAGCAGCAACAGTACCAAACGTAAAATAGTTGGATGCTTAAGAACTGCTTCCTTCCATCAGGATGAATTTCTGTATTTTTAAATTGCACAGAGGTCTTCATTAGATAATGGCATGTCCTTTGATAGATCTGTATGTCATCCCTCAAGCTGGGATCAAGCCCATCCTGAACAATGTGGCATGGAACAAGGGGGTCCTGCAGCTCAAGAACCCAGGCGGGGAGGTGAAGAAGGGTATTGCCAAAGATACTGCTACATACGGAGACAATGACATGCTCTTCTCTATCAAAGCCAAAAAGTGTAATTCTCACTAAGAGAAGCTAATATATAAGAGAAGCTATCAGAAAAGAGCCAGCTCTTTCTTCTTTCATACCTCATAGCCAGCATTTAAGAATGCTCAATAACCCTAGAAACACTTTTATGGCAATATTAATGCAATCAAATTATCATTTATTCATGAGGACACAGTATCCACACCTATTACTAGTTAGGATAGGAGAATATATGTGCATGATTTAATATGAGAGACATACACCTGACCACCTTGGTTCAGAACCTGGTGGTTCTACCAAGTCTCAGCTTCTAAATAATCACTCTGGAGATGAAGAAATTAAAACAGAGTACATAAATCCTGATTGTTCCCTTTTGCAAATTTTACATTTCCCATTTATTTTCATCTTTGTAGTAAAAGATTTCACACAAGAATATTTTGGGTATGAATAACGTATTCAGGGTTTCTTTGTCAAATACTCCTGTTAATATTCTTATACAAATCTCTGCGACAATTATGGTTTGGGGGTGTGGGACTTCGTACCTAAACATACATTTGAGTTTGAAGCTTTCATTTCCCTATAGAAATTGTCAAGTTCTCTTTCTTAAGAAATACCTGGAACCTTACCCTTTCCCCACCCCATTCCCTAAACTTTTGTTATCCGAAACTCCAGATATCACAGAATTCTCAGGCCAGTTGTGTTTACCTGTAGGCCTTTATTTTACCTGTTTTCTTTCTTTAGGGTTAAGAAGCAGGTAGCGGGGATCAAAAACTATCTTGTGTAGCTCCTTCTCCCAAGTAGAAAATGCAGAAACCTTAAAAAAAAAAAAAAAGAAAGAAAGGGGTGGAGTGGAAGAGAGAAAAGTGCTGATTTTCCTAGCAATTAAATTCACCCAAAGACAAGCAAGTCGTGCTATTTTGCTTGAAACCTACAGGACATCTGTTAGAGAAGAGCTATAACTGAAACCCTTACAGCAGTTTCATCACTAATAGATGACAAGCTCCAGGAGGTCAGCATCACAAATTTCCACACTAATTGGCTCCAAAAACGTCTACATAATTACACAGAACTAACACACATCTAATTACTCATTAAAATAGCCACTACTGTGTGACATTTAAAAATTGCCACATCAAAAGAGAGCCTTGAAGTTCTCTACTCTGACTTCCTATGCTGCCTGCATAGCTCTTTTTCTAAATGATCCAATGTCTCCCCCGCCCGCCGCCACCCCAAATAAACCCAAAGGTTTTGCACAGAAATTGTCTCTGGAGCACTTTTAAAAAGACAGGTTAACAAGGCAGACTTATAACATTTCATGGAAACTGCATTGGAAAAATCACACCGAAAGCTGATATTCTTTAGAGAATTTTGAAATCAATTGCAAACATATGTGCCGTTCTCCTGTCCCACCTATACCAAGGCTCCAGGAATAGCAATGATAGTTGCCAAAAATGCTCCACTTCCCTAAACTGCCCCTGAAAAAGACAACTGTTGTGGGCTTCATTTTGCATGAAAAAAATATTCTACTGAAATCCAGAATTTATCTTCAGTACACACACATAGGTAACAGACACACTCTTCAAATGTGAAACTATAGTAGTATAAGGATTTGAACAGAAGCCCAATTTATCCAACTCCCCAAATTAAGATTACGCACCCACCCAACTAGTTGTGTGCAACAATCCTACATCGCAGAACTTCAACAGATGAATAGGTGTGTGAGAATGTGTGTGTGTTTCCCAATGGCATTTACTTAATGTGAACACTAGTTTTATCTTTGACCAGTTATTCTGCACATGTGCCTTCTGAACAATCAAACAACAACAAATTATCAAAGCACGGGACATCCTTATCATTAGCACCATACAGAGTTGGAATATCTTATTAGTATACAGATAACCAATATCCTTCAATCCTAATGACAGTATGCAGGAATAACTTGTCAGTGAAAGAATAACAATATAGGAACTAACAGACTTTTTCCATTATTTGGGCTAAAATGTCAGTGTAATCAGGAAACACCAAGGTTGTTCCAGTTCTATTTCTTTTCCCAATCTGATTTAGGGATGCAATACTGCATGATAATTGTCACCAAAAAAAAAAAAAAATAGTCTGCAACATTCTAGAGAACTTAATACAATAATAGTTTCTGACCCCTCTTTCAAGTAGCATGTCCTTGAACTGTTTCATTCGTGCTTCCAGCGGGACAATTGCTCTCTCTCGAGCAGCTTTAATTTCAGCTTCCATGGCAGCCTCCTTCTCTGAATCAATGTCTTTGTTTTCCTCCTTCCTATGAAAGTGAAGGCATACAAGACTCCATAAAAAAAAATACAACTAAATCTTTAGCTTTACATCACTTTGTTAACATATGTTCAGGGTGGATTCCATTCAATGCATTCCATTCAATGCACAGTGGAACCAGAGACTATTTAACTTGGCCCAATACCCCCCAAACAACTAATTAAAAAATATGATTGAGCATACAACAATACTTTCGGCGTACTGCAGACAAGCAATCTCGCTCAATATGGTGACTACAAAAGCCACTGTGTAGTGTGGGAAACTTAGCTTTCCACACTGAAAGAGTTGAGCCCCAGTTCAGACTTAAAAACTTTAAAGCTCAGAAATTAATGAAGTCTATCCTTTCATACACAACTTACTTCCGCTTCTTTGCTTTAATAGGTTCATCATCATTTGTTTCATCTAGCATTTCATGCTCTTCTTTTACTGTAAGAGAGGCCTCTATTAGCATCCCTATAGGTACAGTTCAGGGGAAAAAACACACCACTTATATTCGCTTGTTGTCTACATAAAGGTAAAGAATGCATCTCATGTTAATATTAAGACATGCCAAGTTAGTCTATGGATACACATTAGAATCTCAATAAAGAATGCAATATTCCACTCTGAGGTTTTCCCCCACAATCAATAGGTATATTAATTTTATGAAATAAAATTAAACAAATAATAACATTTGATCAATAATGTATGCTTCCAAAAAAATAGAAATAAAAATAATAAAAAATAATGTATGCTTCCAATTAATAGCTATATTTTTTTAAAAAAATCCACTCTACCATAGCTTCCAGAACCTAATACATACCAGCCTCAGAGGCAGAGGCTCAAATCAGATAGAACAGCCATTTATGGCTTGGTGTGAAATCTTAATTGTTATTATTTATAAATTTTATATTCCACACTTCCTCCCAAAGGAACACAGTGCAGCAAACACATAAGCGACACATTGATATTTTTTTAAAAAAAACACCTGTGAAATGTTAAGCCAGACTGAACCATGTAGTTCAGGAATGACACCGTAGTTATTCTTGTGGGGTGCTAGGACTCTGTTACAATGTGAGTGCTGCAGTCAGCAAGGTCTCTGAAACTAATTTGTGCCATGGCTCAGCTATGCCCAAGCTTCTTGGTAAGACTGCAATGTATTTTGTGAGGTACGTAGTGTATGTATATACAGAATAAAAAGCACTTCGGTATTCCAAGTGTTTACATTGGAAATCTCACTAATCCTTTAGCACCATCCAACCAAAAAGGCCAAATCAAGCTCATAGATGTGATGAACCACTGCCTGGTTTCCAGCTGCATCTCCAACATCACAGAAGAGGATCCTGTATCCCCCCCCCCCATCTCATCATCCCAGACCACCAGCCATGTTTCCCTAACTTTGTTCTACATGCCGGTGGACTTAAAGTAGAGGGAATTGTTGAGTGAAAGAAAACATTAGCTTTTGAACCAATGGGAGATATCAAATACAGAGGACCTGCACTTCCTGAGATTATGTAAATATTCACATTACTGAATATATGCTTAGCCTACTTTTAGCAATCATAAATGATTTAATATAGTCACAACTGAGTCCCAGAAATCATGCATTGATCAATAACTTTTTCCAGTGCAGTTCTCTCTTGCTTGTTAATAAGCACAAAATATCTCTTGCTTTGAATAAGCACAAAAAAATTGAACCTGTAAGTATATTCAAAATTGCAAAATAACCAAGACAAAATAGGAAGAATACTGTTTTTATTCTTACTTTGCTTTTTCACTTCATCTATTCCTTTTTTGTGTGGAGGCTCCTGAATAATTTTATCCACATCTGCTCTTCCAATTAAGTCATCTGGTCTATCCCACATAGACAGACGTGTGGTAGGGTTGTAAAAGAAAACCCTCTCATCACCTGTCCACACCACACACCTACAGAAAAGCCACAATCAATCAATGGTTTATCAATACTCTATCAAAGTTTGTTTAACCTATAAGCATGCTTTCAGTTAATAAAATACAGAGGTCCAAATGCCTTTGTCACATGCTTTTAAACTCCATAAAACACAGAAGAAGAAGAAGAAGAAGAAGAAGAAGAAGAAGAAGAAGAAGAAGAAGAAGAAGAAGGAGGAGAAGAAGAGGAGGAGTTTGGATTTGATATCCCGCCTTTCGCTCCCTTTAAGGAGTCTCAAAGCGGCTAACATTCTCCTTTCCCTTCCTCCCACACAACAAACACACTGTGAGGTGAGTGGGGCTGAGAGACTTCAGAGAAGTGTGATTGGCCCAAGGTCACCCAGCAGCTGCATGTGGAAGAGCGGAGAAGTGAACCCGGTTCACCAGATTATGAGACTACCGCTCTTAACCACTACACCACACTGTCCTAAGCATGCTTACTCACAAAGAAGCAACATTATATTCAGTGGGCTTATTCCCAGATAAATGTGCATATGATTATAGCCAAGATCAACAGCACTTAATTATACCTGTCTTTACTAGAATGTTTTATAAACAGAAAGTAGACTTACGATCACTGCTAACTGCTGGTCAATCTCATACAAAAATAATGTAAAGCCAATTTTTTCTTTATTCAACATGAAATGTATAATATAAGCCTATTGCTAACATTATTGATTGATTAAATCATTGTAAATCTAACATTAATTTTATATTAGAAATAAACAATGCATAAAATGTTCACTATGAATAGAATGCACAGATTTAAAAGTAGTACTTATATATTCACAGTTACAGGTAGGTCTGCCTTAGTCGAAACAAAATTTAAAAATTCCTTCCAGTAGCACCTTAGAGGCCAACTAAGTTTGTTACTGGTATGAGATTTCGTGTGCATGCACACAAAAGCTCATACCAATACAAACTTAGTTGGTCTCTAAGGTGTTACTGGAATGAATTTTTTTTATTATTATATATTCACACGAATCAATCTGAGGGGAAAAATGTTACTTACCATGGAGTACCAGGAATAGGGGTAGTAGCGACAGGTTTTGCTTTCTGAGCTGCTTTTTCTTCTTCCGTCATTTCTTCTTCTTTTGGTTCCTGGTGAGAGATCAAAGGTAATTTAAAACCAACTGTTGCATTTCTAGTGAATTGACAAGAAGGATAAGGAGGAACTATATAAAATCAATTGGTAATAAAAAGTAATTTGGAAATCAGTGAAACCAATGTGTAAGAAAAGTTTCTGAACTATAATGATTAATTCATTTTATGTTTAACACACACTAAGGGCAACATCCTAAGATGCCCACCTGCTTTTGCACAGTGGTTAATCCATCTGTGAAATGGGATGTCTGGTTTCTTTTTGCCCCTTTCCACCTGCACCCCCATGTGCCCCAAAATCTGCTCCAAAGTAATATAAAAGCTGCCAAGAGTTTGTGATATCTTACTACTTTCAAAACTATGCAATAGCACTTTGTTTTGATGTTTATGTTCCTAAATGTAAATCAAGTTTTCAATATTTAAGGCACTGAATGTGTGCCTTAAAAACTGTGGACTGTATTCAGCTTGTTTTTACTCAGAATATGCATTTGAATAAATGAACCTAGGTTGTCATACTTATTCAACTGATTGACGCAAAGTATGATTAACATTGGATACGATCAAGTTTTTCAGCCATTGAAGACTATCCACAATGCTTTACTTTCTAAGTAATTTGTAAAATCAAATATTGCTTCTAGTTAGTTCCTAAATATAAGAACAACCTATTCACGTTAGCGAGCTGTCAATATGCTGCCAATATGCTCTCAATATCCAGACCAAAATGTGCGCATTTTCTATTTTATTTTGGTTTACTTAAATGCATCTTCCACTTCATTCTACTTGATCTGCAGCTTTGTTTTCACAAACCAACATAAGAGTATTTAAATACAGCAAAATTAAGCTGTAGGTTTCTCATGTCTTTTACCTCTTTTATAAGTTCCTTGATAGGTTCAATTTTGGGTTCCTCCTCTTCGGTCTCCATAGGTAAAGGGTCTTCGGCAGGCTCCTTAATGCTTTCTTTCATCTTCTCTTCTACTTTTTCTAGGGAAAAGCATTGCTTTTTTACCTTCCACTTTCTGTAAATTCAAACTTAAGGCTCTTATCAGCATAATTATTCATAATGAAAAGTGCATTTGAATGCTAGTGTTTTCATTTTTGTCAGAATTTTTCTCAACTATGGACATGTATCTGTGATTATACAAATTATTACAGAGCTAGCAGAATGACACTGGGAAGCTATATTTCTGCTCCCAGACAGCTACACTTTTATGTGCTGCATGATGCTGTTTAACATCTATATGAAGCTGTTAGAAGTGGTCATCAGGAGATTTGGGGTATGGTATCATCAGTATGCTGATTACATCCAGCTCTATTTTTCTGTTACATCCAACTCTAGTGTGCTGTGCAATCTCTCAATTTCTTGATACGGTGGTGGACTGGACAAGACCCAATACTGAGTCGGAATCCTGGTAAGATGAAGGCCTTGTGGGTGGTTTCCCAGTCCAGAAATCAAGAAAATCTGTCTATTGCCGACACAGCTGCATTTCCCTGAAGGAACAGGTATGTAGTCTGGAGAAGCTCCTTGACATGCAAGGAGTTCGAAGAAGCAGCTCTTTGTTTTCACTAGGCAGTCTGGTTTTATTTAAAGCAACTGTTATTTACAGTCTTCTACTTATATTTCCAAAAGAAACGTATTTTCATACTTTCCGTCTTTTCAAAATTACCATGGATATGCAACCGCCTTATACTGGTTATCTATGGTAAGGATGGCAATCACTTCTGTAATCAGCAGATACCACAAGTACTTTAGAAAATAATTGCTAAATGTTTACACAACAAGGATGAGATAATATAGTGGTATTCTCTTGCTACTGATATGTGGAGATTTATATTGGCTCCAGGACTACTGTTATGTCTTTGTCCAAACTAAGACAGTTATCTATGCTGCAATTCTAATCTAGTTTGTTCTTAGCAATAAAGTTGCTGTTTTGTTAGGTATCCTTTGGGGTTTGCCTCCTTCTCTGAAATAGTATGAGATGGTGTCAGAAACCCAAGTCTTAAGTGTTACAAAAATTGCTCAACTTCCAGCCCCAGAAAGCTTCAACAGACCCTCAGAATAACCAGTCTGGCAGAAAAGATTTGATTGTTGCTGCACAGCAACATTGTGCTACAATGAGATAGGAGAAATTAGACTCAGTTCCCTCATGTTTAAATCCTTCACCTTTATTGAGGAAAACCAAGGATTATTAATTTTATTTAATTATTTATTTGTTTTCTCACCCACCCTTCATCATTAAGATCCCAGGGCAGGTTACAGCAATTTAAAAATACAATTTAAACAAATTACGGACAAGACAATAAGATAGGTACTGAAAATAACTAGGCAGAGCAGATTTGGTTAATTTTTTATTCTTAAGTGTAATATAGTTTATGAGGTGGAGTATTTCCACCTGAAATGTCAAAGCCTAGAGAGTCAACGGAATACCTTTTTAAAAACTCATGATTTGGGGAGCAAAAAGGAAGAGCTTATCAGTGACAGATTAATAGTGCTAGGCATCCTGTACAAACGACTCTCAAAGAGTCATACCCTTTTCACACTGCAACAGAAATGCCAAGGCCAATAAGAAATGGTTAAAAAAATCTAAATAGAGAACATGAAGCAACCTGGAGATAGCTACTAAATAGAATTCTAGAAATCATCCATCTGTAAGAAGAAATCCATAAAAAGCAAATACTTGGAGACTCTCAAAACAGTTGGCGGTAGGCTCCAGGAAAAAACCAGGCATTTCTCAATTTAGACAAATGGAAGCTTAGAGAAACCGCAGCCTGACAGTGGAGGTCTGCTATCCAGGAGCCCAAAGTCACACACGCAAAACTGAGGCATTTTGTAACAGTGTGCCATATTAAGACAACAAGAGAAGCAACGAACTTCAACTGTGAGCTGGTAAGAAAGGGAAAGACTGTAAAAGAAGTAGCATACTAGCGGAGGTGGGACACTGAATCATCCCATAAGCTTTTCTGAAAGACCAGCTCCACTGGACTCTTCCTGTCCCTGAACTGTTTCCATTTATGTTGGTCATTATAAGAGTTGCAGAGCTTGCTTCCCCCCAACTTCTGACTCACCATGGCTTTTTCTTTCTGTGTCATGTTTTTTTAGATTTTGAGTCTGTAGACAGAGAGACTCTTAACTGTATGTAAGACATACAGTGAGGGACACGGGTGGCACTGTGGGTTAAACCACAGAGCCTAGGACTTGCCGATCAGAAGGTCAGCGGTTCAAATCCCCGTGACGGGGTGAGCTCCCGTTGCTCGGACCCTGCTCCTGCCAACCTAGCAGTTCGAAAGCACGTCAAAGTGCAAGTAGATAAATAGGTACCGCTCCGGCAGGAAGGTAAATGGCATTTCCGTGCGCTGCTCTGGTTCGCCAGAAGCGGCTTAGTCATGCTGGCCACATGACCTGGAAGCTATACACTGGCTCCCTCGGCCAATAAAGCGAGATGAGTGCTGCAACCCCAGAGTCGGCCACGATTGGACCTAATGGTCAGGGGTCCCTTTACCTTGAAGACATACAGTAGGTTTAAAAATGCTACAAATAAGCACACACATTCATCAGCCAATTTGTCTTTTTAATTTTGCAAAGCGCAACATTAGCTGGTCCAAAACTGAACACTATACCTTTCTCCTTCAGTTCTTGAGGCTTCTCCCATGTTGATTCCAGTGTCCTATTATTATAGTAGTAAGTCTTCCCATCTGCTGTTTTGTACTCTGTCCATTCAGAGACTGCTGTTGCTCCAGCCAATGTAGCAGGTGAAGCGGCAATAGCAACCTGAGGATGGATCATAGGTACAATAGGAGGAGCCATTCCTGGCAAGACACCTACATAAGAAGGAGCAATAAAAAGGCAAGTACTGATAAAGTAACATTTTGTGAATCCAAAGCATCAAACTGAAATCAGCATATACAGTGGCTTATTAATGAAACTGAAGCTATCAATACTCGAAGCTGAGACATTTCTTCTAAGCTGTAGTTCTGTGTTAGTACACTGTACTTGCACATTGCTTAATCACTACTGCCCTGTATACCCAGTCATGGATGGCACAAAAATGTAGTAAATATTTGATGAATCTTGTGAATTTGCACTATTTTTTAAGTGTTGAGAATGAAGTTATTGCTAATTCCATACACTATCATAATAATCAGCATTAAAAGAAGATGGGAAGGATTTACTGCTCTTCAAAGTGGTAACACTAACAAAGAGTAGTAAAACAATAAAGTCAGCTTCTTCAGTACAGATGTAGCATGATTATCAGGAAATCTTCTTAGTTCTCTCTATTAAATGGTCATGTGATCCAGCAAAGCAGACCCACACATGCAAGCTGAGCTTCCCCAGTGCCATGGAAGGGGAGAGAGTCCTGCACACTTACTGAGCTCCTTCAAGCACTGTCAGGAGCACCCAATCTTAGAAGTCAGGATCACATGTTTAGGGATTTTGCCTTCAACTTTGATTTTTGGATTTTAAAGTTAAAATAACAGATGGTTTAATGCGGCATGACTCTAGTTTTTTGTGAATATGTAAGGTACTGACAACAAACTCCTTTTTGCATGAAAACATATATATCTAGAACAGCCTTTAACATGTAAGTTTAAACATAGACACAGACATACATACACATACACAAGCACACTAACATGCAAACAAAGTCTGATCACTGTACAAATAGCAGGAGGGGGGAATCAAACACTGTATCCCACATAGGAAAGCAAAAACAAAATATGGTTATGGAAGAGATTCACATGAACAGAGTAATTTAACTTGCATAAGTGTTGTTGTTTTTTAACTAATTAAGCTCATAGCCAGTTAATTGGGGGGAAATCTTTGTAAGTGTATTTGTAAGTGTATTTTGAAAATAAATATAAGAGATCCAGTTATTTGGGAAAAGCAAATAAAGGTAAAAACAACAACATTCACTACCATGCCAACTTACAGACAAAACAGACTAAGATGGTTTAAAAAAATTACCGGTCTTGGTGGTAGCGACTGTCTTTACATACGGGCAGCTGACTATTTGCATCATTGCTACACCTGTAAAATGGATAAGCAAGCATGTTGGAAAGCTGCCACTGCATGTCAGCTACCACTGGGAATCTGAGTAGTATCAATTTTCCTGCTACAAATTTAGCATGCCATTTTTTTTTCCAATGGCAGTGGGAAGCAAGCAGGAAGGTCTAAAATGCGTTTCCCTTTTAGTAAAGTGATTCAAGATCAATGACAAGTTCCTGCAATAATCTTGGATTATACTGAACATGAGGACTTAAATGACAATGCAGCCATCTTTTTTTAAAAAAATGAGGGAATGATGCAGGGATTTAAATTCAGTGTGGTCAAGCTTCTCCACCCCCTTGTGAGACAATGCTATGAAAGGTCATACTTATCTTGCCGTATTACAGCAATCTGTCCAGGATTAGTGCAAATAGCTCATTTAGCCCAATCCTATGCACATTTACTTGGAAGGAAGCCCCATTGTGTTCACAGGACTGAAGCCTTAGGAATGTATTTGGGGGAGCAGGGGGAAAAGAATGGTGGTGTTGAGAAAGCAAATCATACTAGAAGGCACAGGAGTATCAGTCTGAAGAGGGAAAACAGGTAAGGTTGAAGGTAAGATGGTGAATGCAAGTAAGGGACAAGGTAACAGGCCCCCTCCAAAAGAAGAAAGGAAACAGAGAAGTTGAGTTGATGGCTCATTAGTTGCCTATATATGCTCTCCCTTGTATCTTCTCTCCCTTCTCCCTTCTCCCACTCCTACCTCCATTCCGGAGCCAAAACAAATTACAACTTACAAAACACTTCCCTAGCCACACAGAAGAGTCCCATGTGGCAAGGTAGGCTTACGTTTAAAGGACGCCTTTTAAGTTTATTCATTGAAAAGAGCAGTCAAGAACTGTTTTCCAATTGAAAAATGTTACTGACAGGTTGCATAGGACGGGACACCCAGCAATTGAGGAAGGAGGGGAGGGAAACAGGGCTGAAGGGACATTCCAGACAAGAGATAATTTAAAGAGGTACTAAGTTTATAGTACCTTCTAACACTAGAAAATGCAAGAACGTAAACCCTTCCCAAATTTCTTTTAGAATATTTTTACTCCCATATTTTGAGATGCACAAAATGAAATTAAATCCCAAGTTCAAAACAAACAAAAAACAAAGTTTCTTCAAGAGTGTCCAATACAAAAACATTCAACTATCATTCATGGGTTTTTGTATTGCATTAGTCTTCCAGAAAATATCTTTTCTAATAATATTCCCAAGCTTTATTCATGCATGGAACAAAATGCACAACTGCCAAGTCAAGCAAAATATTTGCTGATATATGTTAGGGTGTATTTACGTTACAAATTTGCAATGAATGCAGAGGTTAATCTTGTTAACCATGTTTTGAATATGCCTGAAAATTAAGTGTAGAGCTGCAATCCTAAACAGATTTACTAGAGAGTAAGTATCATTACATTGTGACTAACTTCTGCATAAGTATGTGTAAGATTGTGCTATAGAAAGATCACTGAATCTGGGCAAGTTTTTGTTCAGAAAGATTTTTGAGAAAAGTAGCCATTTCCACTGTCAAACTTGTCATGTTAAAATGTAACTAAACACTTAAGGCTGTTTAGTTAAGGCTGTATAGTTAAACACTATAACTAAACACTTAAGGCTGAAGGGGAGAAAATAATTCGAACAGGTACTTCACGTACAATCTCAGGAGTGACAATGTATAATACATTTTCAGTATTTGAAACTGTTACTGGATGTTCCAACCTCTCTTATTTTTTTCTTAGTGCATTAGTATTCTAACCTGACTTGTTTTTTATGCTACGAAAAGTCTGTTTAAAGAAGGCACATAGGATTCTGCCTATGGAAACGACAAAAACTACACTACTAATTGGATCAAGACTTGCAATCAGCAGCGTTCTGCTCACGTTGGCGGAAGATGGTGGAATTTTCACCAATTCCTCCTTCCTTCTGTATCTCCTGTTGTTGCAGTTCCTGTGCTAGGTAGTTTCCGCTGCTTTACCAATCACGTTTATACTTTTCAGAATAACTATTGGAATTTCATATTGTATATTTTAAGATCTCAGATGTTTCACTATTAAGACAGGCAACTTGGCCAGTAGCACTGAAGCCAAACTAGAAGAGTTTCATGAATTTGAAAAACATATCTTTGTATAAATGCCCACATATGTCACTGGCACTAGATGTAGCTTTTATAAAAAGTTAACCTTTTTCAGTCAGCTGAGGTGACTTAAGAATCCTGGTAATGCTAGAATCCTAAGTAGGGCTTAAACACAACAGCCTTTTAAACAGGGGTGGAGGTGGAGGAGAGTATTCTTTTTGTTTGTTACTATGCATTTTTGTGTTTTTATATTGCAAACTGTGCTGTGATCCTCAAATGAACAGCAGTATAGAAATTTTTATAAATAAAAAATAAAATAGACTACAGTAGTTATTATATACTAGCAAATTTTCAAACACACTTCCCACATAGGTCCAAGATTCTGTCTTCAACCATACAGGCCTGAAATTATTCCAATTTCAGAATGAAGCTATATGGCCTGCCCAAAAAGTACTTGTGTATGTGAGTACCACCAAATCCTCTCCCTGTCTGCAACACAGTCTGTCTTTAAATTCTAGGGGTACAAGTGATGGCAAGAAAGGGAGGACACCATAGGTGGCACCATGGATTTGAACTTTTGTTGCACTGACAGATAATTAAACCCTATCTTTGAATTTATTAATTCATTTTATACTGTCCTTCAATGAAAGTTTACTGATTCCATCTGGTAATTACCACTTGGCAAGGTAACAACTGAAGTGTATTTCTTTTGCACTCAGTCAGTTTTATCTCTATCAATTACAAATATGCATACATTAATAGCTGCACTGTAATATGTGACTCTACAGCTAATGTTTTGAAGAGCTTGTATAGGTAATTAACCAGTTTAATAAGAGTTAATTCACCAAAGCAGCTATTTACTTCAAGACAGTAGTCTACTTCTACCAAGACATCGCTTATTTTAAAGTCAGTAAAGCCTAGTATCACATTCTTAGGGTGCAATCCTAAGCATGTCTACCCAGAAGGAAGCATTCCCAGGTAAGTGTGTATAGGATTGCAGCTTAAGTAACAAAGACAAGGTGAATTTCTTCCAACCATGAACTGTTAAACCAATAAATTGTGTTTGAAGTATAATATGTATTCATGCCAAAAAAGGGGGTTTTACATGACTTCTTGCCAATAAAAATAAAATCTGGAATATATTTTTTTACTCTAAAAAGCCTGTCAGCTAACTCCAAATTTGTTGAAGAATATATTTTAAATGAAGAGGATTCAGGCAAATTCCATACACAGTAGACACATGAGTGCAAACAAATTGACAACATGGACATGTGGCTGGCAAGACAGTGATAGTATCTCAATTTACCTGGAAGTGGAATAGGCATGCCAGGAAGAGGAACACGAAATGGAGGTACCATTACTGGTGGGAAAGCAGGAATTGCTGCTGTCGGCTGAGGTACTGCATGAGGTACTGCAGGAGGCAAAGTCTGTGGGACTGGCTGGGGTACAGTCTGCACAGATGTAGCAGAAGGAGCAGAGGTTGAAACACTGACTGAAGGTGTGGCAACTGAAACAGCTGAGCTGGGGGTCTGGTCTTGTGTTGTAGGTGCTGATAAAGAGAACAAACATCAAAAACCCTGTATCATACATGTATAAGCTCCATGTTTAATATGATTCACCAACATTCCTTTGTAAATTGATGCCAAATTCATTATGCTCTCATAAGTAATTTACAAAACTATGCAGTTTTCGGAGGGGCCACTTAAGAACTTGCAAGTTATTTCATTTTAGTATAAACTTCAATCTTAATGCCAAGATTATCAAGGGGCTCTGCTAGTGGAGTCACCAAGAGGTTTCTGCTGCAAGGATCAAATAATGAAATAATCTCTGCAGCTGCAAAAATTTACCATACACACGCACACTCACCTCAAACAGCCTAGGCAAATTTCTGAAAATAGCTGATAATGGTTTTTTTCAGCTTTCTTCAAAGGATTAAGATTTTATTTCATTTCCACATTTTCCATAAAATGCACCTAACAAACCTCCAGAGCAGTGGCATGAGTTTTCTGTTGATTCATCAAACAGCAAATAAAGTCATTTGAACAACTGATGTATTAGGAACTTACATTGCTCCTACTCAAAATAAAGAACAAGGAAACTACACTGTACCATTGCAGAGTGAAGGTATACTTTGTAATATAAAGCAAAATTTTGAAACATAATGAAAGCACTTCAGCATATGCATGGCCACAGCATAATGCAGATACTGTATATTCAATATTTCCCTCTATAACTCAGACTGTAAGCATTCTAGAATCCTATAGCACCTCCAAGTGGTGCAATAATTTAATATTAAACTCAGCAGCAATTTTACTTACTGGAAACTGTTTGTGAAACAGACGTCGTTGTGGTACTAGTAGACGTTGTAGATGACTGACTATTTGATGATGGAGATGGAGATACTGATGCAGGACTACTAGTAGTAGGTGTGGAACCACCTACAGCTTGAGCTTGGGCTTGAGCCTGGGCCTGGGCTTGAGCCTGGGCCTGAGCAGCAAGAATTGGTGTCAGTTCAGACTGCTGAATAACTTTCACTCCATCAGGTTTGGTCCATGCTGACTCACGTGTCCGTGCATTATAGTAATAAACCTAGAGGCAAAAAAGACAGTTTTATGCTACTGTACATAACCTTGTTCTTCCATTCACCTTTCAGATTCCTACCTGTGAAAAACTCTCAAAATCAATATAATCGCTAAAAAATTTCCGTAGTATTCTGAAGGCTTTACAATGCTACACAACCACCTTAACAAATAAGATTGCGAAGGATGCAAGCCTAAGCCCCTGATCAATGCTGCTAGAGGGGGTTGGGATTCTGCAGACGTGTCCATCCACTGAGCATGATCCTGCAAGGGATGCTGCTGCCATAAAGGTTACCACTGTGCCTGCCAAAACTGTGGGCAGTTGTGAAGTTATCCCTGACATGAGGCCCCAAATCAAGGTGAGGCATGCAGAGCAGGGCCAGCCATGGAACCACTAGGCCCTGGGCTGGTCCTTTGAGACTCCTTAAAGGGAGTGAAAGGAGGGATATCAAATCCAAACTCTTCTTATTCTTATATTCTTCTTCTTTTCCCAAAGAGGGGAACAATTCAGACCGCCCTGTGGTGCCAACCTGAAAACATCAAATACACACCTTCTGCCTTTCCCAACAGGATCGTTGTATCTTCAGTGCAGCAAGACAACAATTATTACTATTGCTACTAGGGATAAATCTTACCTTTCCATCTGGAGTTTTGTTTTCTACCCAGATCTCTTCAGTAGGTGGCATTGTTGGTGTTCCAGGGGCAGAGACAGGTGGCATCCCTGGAGGAAACATCATACCAGGAGGTGGTGGCATATTTCCCATTGGAGGAGGCATGAAAGGTGGTCTCTACAAACATATGCAAGAGTAAAAATATTACAAGGGATGTTCAAATTCACAGTGCCTTCATAACTAATCAAATCTATCCAGAAATAAGTCCCTATGGGATGTATCCAACTTAAATCACTGCATGCACAGAACATCTTCCCCAAACACAACAGAACCTTCCCAGCCTCTCCTCCCCTTGCATGCCCCCCCAAACTGTTCTGGGGGTTCTCCCAACTCTCCAGAACATATTCGGGGGACATGCAGAAAGAGGAGTTCTGTTGCACTCAATCACACAGGGCTTACAGACTAGAGGCTACTGTTGGAAAGGTTGTGACAAAAGACAGACGTGCTTGGCTTCCAGGGGAACACATCTAGGAAGCTGGGTGGGAAAAATGTTCAGTTATGGAAAGAGTAAGGACTGAAAACTAGACACTTTCTGGAAATAGTGGGCAGATTTGAAAGAAAAGAGGAGGAAACAAATGAGTTGAGAAATAGGAAGAAAGGCTGATGAAAACTCCATCAAAGCCTTAGGGAGAAAAGGTTGTGGACTGTTGCCCTAAGCAAGAGAAATAGATGAAGTTTCAGGAAGCAGAAAGTTGGACAGCTGAGTGAAAAAAGGCAAATAATGATAGTGTTTTTTTAAAGTATATGACAGCAGAGAAAAAGAAGAAAACACCTAATATTAACATAACTTTAATTCTTTGGACAAAAAAGGTGGTAAGGGCTATTGGCAAATGGATGATCACAGTTTTCACTGCTGGAACAAGCAATCCTTCAGACATTAAAAAATAAAACTGATACTGTCCTCATCTCATACATATTTTTACCTGTAGATGTGGAGGTCCCATAGGTGGAGGAATGCCTCCTGGGGGTGGCATTGGAGGCATATTTGGATCAAATGGAGGACGTCCAAACGGAGGCCGGGGTGGTGGTGGAGGGCCTCGCATCATACCAAAAGGTGGAGGTGGGCGCATAAGAGGTGGTGGGCCTCTCATGACAGTATTTGGTGGAGGAGCTGGTCCACGAAATCTCAGTGCTTGTTGTTGAGCCATTCTGTGAGCAAACCAAAATGAACAGTTTTGTCTTCAAATTATTTGATCAACAGAAGGGAATTGGTGTAACAAGTGAACCAAAACATTGTGACAAAGCTATCATGAACCCCAAACTGTTTGGGAGGCTTTGTCCTCACAATTTAAATGACTTGGAAAGCAGTATCTAGACTGGGGATACTTCAAATGGAAAGGCACTGCACAAGCTTCCCTCCCACAAGCCTAAATACAAGTCACCTCAAACACAAGGTGCAATACCCACATCTCTCCTGTATTTATATATCTCCAAGACTTCTAAAACAACTGATTTTAATAAATACCAAAGCACCCAACAGTTTCATAATGTGAATGGGTGCACACCACACACTTGGATGGGAACATCTACATCCTTTTCACTTGTAGCCTAAATCAGAATTTGAGAATGCTATCCCCACTGTGCCACCCAGCCCTCTACAGAGGTAGCTTAGTAAATGTATATATAGAAAAAACGTTCACCTTTGCAACCAACAAACGCTCTTCTGATGCTCTCAGGAAAACAATTTTGCCCACCATTTAGTGCCAGTGCAATACCAATGTTGGCATGATGACTCAAAATTGAAAAAAACAAAGGTTATAAGGTGGTGAACGACAACAGACAAATAATTCAACACTTAATATTCAACCTTCTAATTTTGGAAGTTGCATAGCACAGAGGTGTTTAAGAATTCTATTGTTGTATATAACTCATAAATTTGTGATGTAACACTCAGTGGCCACTGCCAACTCCACTGAGATGGTCAAGAGCCACGGCAGATTATTTTTTGTTGTGATAAAGCTATTAAGAGTACATAATATATGCATATTGCATGAGTTACAAAGGATGCACATATGTAAGGATTTCAGGTTATGCCTTTAGAACTCAAGCAAGTTTGGGCCTGAACTTTTCCTATCACAGCTCACTTTAAAAGGAAAAAGCCACAATGCAGCTAAGTAAACTGACACAATGTGCATGTATTTTGTACATGTAAAATATAAGTCATTTAAAATATATCTTATAAATAGGGGTACCAAGACTGAACACTCTCACTAAGGAAGGTATTCTGCCAGTTCTGGAAAAATACTGTCTACAGAACTGATAGAATTTTATCACAGCACATGCATAGGTAGTGAGAATTTGCAATTGGCCTCCATTATTTGATAATAATAAACTTGTGAAATGGAAAATATTATGCGGAAAAATAAAGCATTGAATAGTTTTCTGCCATGCATTAGTGCATGGAAAAAACTGGTTGCCCACATCCATCCTGGGAAGGACAAATTGGCAGAATCCAAGAGAATGCAAAACTTTTAGTATTTCCGAGACATATAAGTTATTTCATTTCAATTCATACTGAACATAAAAAGCCTCCTATATAAGTTTCTGAGAGGAGGAAGGTCTGCGGCCTGCTAAAGAGCACACAGTGTTCTGGTGTGATATAGGTCTTCCTGCCCTCCCTCTACCTCCAGTATTCAGTACTCTTGCCACCAGCCCGCCTCTACCCATAGTCTGGCATAAGAGGGAGAATAAAGGCTGGCAACAACTTGGATTGAGGGCTTCTTATCCTACATCTCTAAATCCTCACTGCTTTCACCACTGCTGCAATAGACTGGAGAAACAGCCTGGGCCTTAAGTGTAGCAAGTCCACTATATATGCATAGTCAGGCCTTGTTTTGTTTGTCATAATGGGCCATTTCAAAAGGACAATGCCTTTTTCTTGTGATGCACAACAATTAAATTGGAATAGAGATTGCTGCTTAGAACACTAGAAGTTAAAAATACTATCTGGGTGAGTTTTTCCACCACTCTTATGATTGTTAGTATTTGCAGTGGAATTTCTGGATACAGTGAAAGTCACATCATACTGCAAATTACCAAAGATACAGTATATGCAAGCAGGGTAGCTGGGTGAAAGAGCAAACTGGACTTCTGCACCTTTAATAGAAGTGCAGAAGACTTTCACCAGCTGCTGAAATTATTTCTTCTGCAAGACTACTGAAGGTGAAGCAGCCCTGTCTTCGTTTTCATGCATACTTCTTTTTCAAGTACAGATTTCCCACTTTAAACTGGACTGCTTCATATGTTTTAAGTGGAAGAGGGCTGGGGTGGTGGCACAACTTCAATCTCAGTTATTCTGTTTAGTCACCAATGATGCTTAATATGTACATTTTTAATATTTGAATTTTTTACTTGTAATTTCTTAATGTTTGCAAATAATATTTTTCTGTTAATTCTGTTGTTTTAAATGGTGGATCTTTACTGTATTTCATTTGAAGCTTTGAGGAAAGTTGCAAACCCCTTACAGATTCTTTTTCCAGGAATACAAAGCAGTACAGAAATGACTTTAATAACAAACACGCAAGTATTTCCATGTACGGAAAATCGTCATGCATGCGTTTTGCTCTGCATCCATATGTTGGGAAGCTGACATTCAACACAGCTTTCCAACACATGGACGCCAGAAGCATACCATGCAAAACACAACCCTATATTAATGTCACATGGAACGCTTCCTTATGCAGGACTACCGTTAAGAAGTGAAGTATTCCTTCTGGATAAAACTTTCTACGCTTCCTTCTACGCTTGCATTTCAAGTTTTTCACACACACACAAACCTGAGGGGCTTCTCCTCCTCAATGCAGTCTGGTTACATGAACATATGAAATCCTGCCTTACATTTGAGGCAGCCCCTGGCTTCATTTAACTCTGCACAGAATAGATTTAACAGGTATCTGCTGCAGATGCAAGGGTTCTTTTATTTCCTCCCCTTGCCTTCTTCAGATCCTCTTTCCTGCTGAAATATTGAGGCCTTCCACATGCACAGAGGCATGCGCTCTCAGCTACTACTGAGCCGCAGGCCCCCAGCTGAGGCGCCAGTTCAAGAAGGAACTGGGGAAGAGGGAACCACGCATCTCCTCGACCGCCCGCCCGCCCCCCGCTCTTGATACGTCAGCGTGTGTCCGGGAGCCGCCATTGGCAAAAGCCGGCTGCGTGTGGGGGAGCAGCCAACAGACAAAACGGGCATCCCGTCCTCAAGGCTGAAGAGCCGTTGGAAATAAAAAAATAAATAAATAAAACAAGCGAGCATGGAGACTCTGAAATAACGGCGGTTAAAGCGGTCGGGGCGCTGAGCGGGAATCTCACCAGGGCAGGAGCGAGGCTTGAGGTGAAGGGCGGGCGGGCGGGCGGGCCGGGGGGGGGGGAGCCCCGAGAGGGAGCGGAGGCTGAACGGCCGCTTCCGCCTCGAGACGAAAGGACGGAGGGGGGCGGGCCCAGCGCCGCCAAAGCGGGAGCGGGAAGGGCGCTCGTGCCCTCTGCGCTCGCTCTCTCTCCCTCGAGCGCGCGCGCGCTCACAAAAGGCCTCGTGCTCCCGGCTCCTCCTGCCAACCCCTTCCTTCCCCCCGCCCGCTGCCATCCCCGGAGGACTTGGCCTTACCTCATGTCATTGTTGTACCGCTCCGCCGCCCCAGCGTCCCCTTCGCCGCCGCCTGCTCCGCCACTCGCGCCGCCGCCGCCGCCTCCTCCTCCTCCTCGTTCCGCCATCACCAGCCGACTCTGCCGCCGCACACGCCCACCCTCGCCAGGCCTCGCCGCCTCGTCAGTGGCTGCCAGGTGCGTCAATCACATGACGGCACCGCGTCACCCTCGCCTCGATTGGTGCCTGTCGCCGCCGATTTTGAATGAGAGGCGGAAAGCGAGTAGTGACTGGCTGGTTTGGCTCAAAGAGCATCAAGCGGCGCCGCTTGAACGCGCCCTCCTGCGGCCCGCTCGCTTGCACGTCACGTGACCTATAACCCGGAATTGACCTTGTTTACCTTAAAAAAAAAAGAAGTCTCTGACCACAGAGATAAGAAAATAAAGGGGCGCATCCTATTCTTTTGATACGGAACTTCCGGGTGTATGTTGGAGAAGCCATTTTTTCAACCTCGCGGGGTCTGAAGTGAGAGCAGTAAAAGTGAAACAGTAAAATCACAATTTTAATGTAGTTCAGCTATGGTGGGGCTCCATCGTGTCCTCTCCGAAATGGTAGAGACGTTTAGGATCTTTCTTGCTCAGGACTTATTTCATGCGAAGAGAAATGCGATCTTTTTACCAAAGAAGAACAAATACTTTCAGATTTATTCATTTGATTTATGGCAGTTAACAATTTTAAAACAAATACACCATATAAAATGTAGAGTGACAATATAATATGGGATTATATTCTTTTTGGTTTTTTGCTGCAACGGATTAACATGCTACCCTTCTATGATTTATAATGTATTTTTAAACATTTTAAAATATAATTGCTATTACAAATGCAAATACAATCCTTAATTAATTAATTAATTAATTAACAAATCACTTCCTAGGATGCATTTTGAAGCGACCTCACAATAGAATAAAAATATAAAACAACTATTGCATATATAAAAGCAAGCAAAAGCTGTTACAGATAAAAGTACAATTTCAAATACTATAAAATGCAGATACTGACTGGGATTGGGGTAGGGGAGGGGGAGATATCCACTCATAAGGCTTGTTGTTGGTGGGAGAGAGTAGTTTTTGTTCACCCTGCAATGTTACCCAAGGTTAATACTGCTGATTAAAAGTAGGGTTTTAATTTCAAGCCAAAATACCACTCAGGTTATACCACTGCTTAAACTGCCATCTCAGGTCCACTCAGAAGCTTGCTGCTCCATTGACTTGCAAGAGAAAGTGTTGTGCTTTTAAATGTTCAAAAACAAAAGATCTTTTTGTTGTTGTTGGCATCTGCCTGAAAAGATACCAGTTAGGAAAAGCAGGACTTTCTTTGGTTGCTGCTACCTTTCACTTCTGGATGAACATAGTGTAGCCCAATCACAAATATAGTCAGGGTGTTGCTTGCTATGAGTCCTGGTGGCTTGACTAGATGCTTGGGGTGATGAGAAAGAGAATTGGGGCTTGAGTGCCGACTCTCTTATTTCAGAGCTCTGAGTGTCTAGTCTGGCCATCTGGACTTATCCATGGATGTTACTTTTGGTTTTTCTCTTTTGTTTCCACTGGGGTCTGCTGTGGGATGGCTAGCCACAGTTAGTGTCTGTGGAAGCAGTAGTACCAGCAACATCCTCTTTCTGAAATCAGGATGGAATTGCAAAGGCGCAGGAGTGAAAATTCCAGCTCTGGTGGGTAGTGGGAAAACCCTCCCAAAACTGGAAGCTGAGTCTGTGTCACACTACACTTTTTGTATATTGGGTGAATGGCAGACCATAAATGCTAACTTAAACTCTCAGAGAAGTCCTACTATTTTAAATAGGATTGTACCTTATTCCAGAGCCAAGGTTCTAGTTGTCTATTTTTCATTGCAAATATAACAAAGAAAAAGAAGAAATGATGTCAGCTCAGGTTAGCAATAAGAACACTCTATCAATCCTAATTTAAATTTATATATTAATATAGGCAGTTCATAAATCCAAGCAGACACCCAAACACAATCAAGTATGATAGGTTATAATTTCAAATGGAGAAAGGCAGTAAGATCTTAAGACAGTGACCACTGAGTTATGGATAGTAGGTGTTTATTCTTCTAACCTTGACATATAAGTCTCTCTGCAACCATAAGAGCTTTCAGAATCCACTTCTGTTGTTGATTGTTACATCACAGGAATATAATTTCAAAGAACCAATGCTAATCAGGTTCTTTCCCCTCCATAGTGTAACTCTTATTTTCACTCTTCCTTTTAGCCACTAGGAGATCCCCTTCGGCTGCTTTGGTATGTGTAGACAGAATTATCCATCAAGGTAGCAATGCAGATCTTCTGGGGAGTACTTTACAGCTGTCGGTTTCTTTTGATAGCTTGTCCAGTGAATTGCTTTGAAGATTGACCTAAAAGAGCATTAATGAAATCTCACTTGTTTGCAATACTCATGTCTCTTCTGTGCTAGGTCTTTTGTTAATGGCCTCGTTTCTTGTCTGCTGCCTAGGAACAAGTAATTAGCCAGCAAACAAGACACCATGTTCTCTTACACATTTTCACTTGCCCCTAAAGGGTTAGGTTGCATACACACCTACATATTAAGCACATGCATTCTCCCCCAAAGAACTTCCCGCAGAGCTACAATCCCTGGCACCCTTAACAAACTACAGTTTTCAGGATTATTTGGAGAAAGTCATGTGCTTTAAATGTTTGTGTGTACTCAGCCCTTTCAACAAAACTGAAACAACAAACAAAACTGCACAACAAGGGACCTGTCTGGCTTAGGTTTTCTCTTCTTCCTGTGCTCAGTCCCTCTGTAGAGGGTGGAATGCATGAGGATTGGTGGCTGCCATTGCTTTGCTTGGATGCCCAAGAAGTTGTAGCCTTCCAGACATTGTTGGAGAACAATTTTCATCATTGCTGAGTGACCACAGGCCATTCTGGCCGGTACTGATGGGAGTTGGGGGTGGCCTGTCAACATCTGCAAGTTCTCCAACCCTGATTTATTCTGCCCCTTAAAACTCAGTGGTAGCTATTTAGAACTGAAATTCATGTCTACATAGTTTGCCCTTTTCTTTACTTGGCCTCACCCTGGGTTCTCGTCTTGGTCACTTTACAGTACAGCAGGATGCTGGGAGCTGGCCTTTCTATGATAATAATAATAATTTTTTATTTATATCCCGCCCTCCCCAGCCGAAGCTGGGCTCAGGGCGGCTAACAACAATCAAAATAATCCAACATTCTAAAAACATTCATTATAAAATTAAGTAAAATCAAACTGATGGCAACCATTAAACAAAATTCTGTGCAGATTGCCAGAGGAGGGGGTCAGGCTGCGCCTGTCTTGCAGGCTCTGCGGAAAGATGTCAGGTCCTGCAGGGCCCTGGTCTCTTGTGACAGAGTGTTCCACCAGATTGGAGCCGCGGCCGAGAAAGCCCTGGCTCTAGTTGAGGCCAGCCTAACCTCTCTGTGGCCTGGGATCTTCAGGATGTTTTTATTTGCAGACCATAAATTTCTCTGTGGGACATACCAGGAGAGGCGGTCCCGTAGGTACGAGGGTCCTAGGCCGTATATGAATATTTTATTTGAAAATTTATATAATCTTGATTATCTGCCTTTCATCCAAAGCTGCTCACACTGACTAAAATCACAAGCATAAAAAAGGGAAATCAGCATAACCCAATGCCAAATATGTTACTCATTGTAAAACGAGTCCCTCCTTTGAAAACAAGTGTATGTTCATTTCTAAATAATGATTTGCCTTGTTTTATTCGGAGAAATTCCATGGTTGACTCTGAGCAGCCTCTAGGCAAGCAGTGTTTCTGGAAGCTGGGTCTTACACTTGTAAGATTGTCTTGGCACAGATTTTAGATGATGCAGGACAGGAGCGGATAATGAATATTCAGGGAGGAGAAGGAGAGGGAGAAGAAAAAGAAAAAGAAAAAGAAAGGGGGCAGTAAAGAGACGGTTCTGCTTGTTAAATGGAAGCCCTCAACTGAACTGTGTTTTGTTGTTTTAAAGTAGTTTCGTAGTTTTAAAGAGCAAGTGACTAGCTGAAGACCTGCCTTGTTTAATTGTCCACCTAGGAAACCAAATATATACACATGTATCTGCTCCTTTGATGTTACTAATGAATGAGCTCTTTTAACTTACTCTGACGGCTGATAATTGTGCTCTAGCTCCTGGGCAAAAGTTATCAGTAATGTGGGTATGTGGAGTAGCCGCTGGCATCAAATATTCATAGAGTCACAGATGGGAATCTACAAAGAGTTAGCGCTGAAACAGGAGCATATTCCCAGCCATTCTGCAGTGAGCGTGTCAAAACATCAAGAGTAACGGGTGATTTGTTGCTACAGCTACATAAGACTGGCATGGTTTTGCTTTTCCCAAAGATTAGAAGGAAGTGCCCTCACCAGCTGCTGTATTTCCAGTTGAAGTAGGTCAAGATATGTCATTGGCTTCCAGAGGCAGAAGTGTCGCCTTCATCATGTTGTTCTTCCGACTGTGTTTATTCCTGGATGATGGGACATTGGGAGCCCAAAGTGTGAGAGGCAGCAGCGGCAGTCCAGGTGAGGAAGACCTGCCCTGCAAGAGGACTGATATCTGCTTTGGCAGCTGTTTCTGGGCCAGAGTAAGATCTGCTTTGGCCCAGAGGTTCAGAAACAAAAGAAACCACTGGGATGTCTGAGATCTTGTTGGGAAAATGTGTATACACAGTCTAGCTCCTCCCTAGGTGTCTATTTTGTTGTCTTTTTAAAGGTATTATAAGTGACCCTGAAAGCCTTAAATAAATAAAAAGGTTGTGGGTGCCTTCAACTCGGCATGTGGGAGGAAGGGTTGTCAAAAAGATTGTACCTCTCAGATCAGGGGTGCCGTAACACAAATTGATTCATCGTTGACTAAAAGTCATGGAAGCAATTGACTTGCCCTGCAAACCTATGCATGCCATAAGCCCCATGGTAATGGAACACTAGTGCAGGCCCCATGGCCTCCTCCGGCAACTGGAACAGCTACGCAGCATTCCTGGGAAGGGGTCCTGGTGTTCTGGGACTCGTAGCTGCTCTCTTGTGAGCACCTGGTCTAGCAGAGTAAAAGCAGCTAGCTGGGCATACCTACTTTATTTCTACTAATTACAGATTAAAGAACATAACAAACACATATGAGAGGAGCAGCCCTCATACAGACACCCTGTCTCGTCGCAAGACAGAGCAGAAAGAAAAAAGTACAATAGTACCAGAGACAGAAGTCACACAGACAGGCTTCCTTTCTCGCGGAACAGAAAGTAAGCAATAGGATCAGATGATCCTTGCAATGGGAGGAGTGAAATACTAACACATGGAACACAGTGCTTCTTACTCTCAAGTAGACATATCTTTGCTGGTCATTTATTTAAAACATTTTAACCTTGCAATTCTGTTGCTTCAGACCAAATGCCCATGGTGGCACACAGTCAACAATGCGATTAAAAGCAGCAGCAGAATTAAAAAAAACTATGCTGCTAGGTTTCTTAAACTGGAAAAGGGATACAGTGATACCATGGGTTAAGAACTTAATTCATTCTGGAGGTCCATTCTTAACCTGAAACTGTTCTTAACCTGAGGTTCCACTTTAGGTAATGGAGCCTCCCGCTGCCGCCGCACCGCCATCATGTGATTTCTGTTCTCATCCTGAAGCAAAGTTCTTAACCTGAGGTACTATTCCTGGGTTAGCGGAGTCTGTAACCTGAAGCGTCTGTAACCTGAAGAGTCTTTAACCCGAGGTACCACTGTATTTTTCATGTCCACTTTAGGGCTGTGCTTGTTAATTCAGGCTGGCCCAAAAGGGATGTCTTCTTTGAGTGCAAATAGGTGTGGTGGGATTGGAGTGGGGAGCTGATCCAGATTGAGATGGCAGTGGGAGTAAAAGAGCTAAAGTCCCTCCCCCACTCAGGCAGGTTCCTAATCTAGATTGCCACTCTCATACCTGTTGCTTTTACAAAGCCATTGAATGGTGCTTCGTTAGTTTGGTTTTTATTCACGTAAACTAGGTTTAGAGCTCTGGAATGACCTGCTATCCCTTGTAGTTCCTGCTGGGACCGTCAACACTGTTGCCATGTTCAACTGAATATACAACCATACAACAAAAGCTCAAGATCTTTCCACCCATAAGATCAGTCAAAATCCTTCTAGCAAGGAGAGCAATGTATAATCCCCCTCACACCTTTGACAGAATGCCACTATTAAAAAGGAGGATGGGTGTGTTTTTTTCTTTGCAAGGTATTATGGGAAACCTATGCCAGCATCAAATTCACCACCCACATGAAACCTAGCCATCAGGATTGCCCAAGGATAGGAAAGGCCTATTTGGTTTTCTAGCTACCACGAGGTCATTGGATTGCATTCTGTGATTGAAGCAAGGTGCTTTGGGAATCAGTGCGCACGAAGCCTTCTGTGGGAGCCAGAGGCAGCATCAGCCTCAGGCATACAGTGTTGACTTGGCAGATTTCCCCTTTCAGCCTCGTGTCAGCTTGTCAGCCCCATCACCCAAGAACAGTTAAGCAAACAGTTTATTAGCACGGCATTTTGTCTGACCACTGACCCATTCTTTGAGGAGCAATAACTTTTGTGATATAGTAAGGTCATGATCCTCCGCATGTACGTTGACACATTAAGTTCCACTGATTTCAGTGGGACTTACTCTCAAAGTTAGCATGCACAGGATTGCAGCCAAATGCTGCGACCTCAAGCATATTTATTTGGTCATTAGTACCACTGAGGTCAATGGGACTTACTTCCTCATATGTGTATGTAAGATAGCAACCAAGCAATCCAATCCTAAGCCTACTGAAAGTAGTTACCTTAATGCTGCATAGGTCCATGCTGTTTGTTAGCTTTGTCTGGAGTGCACATGACTATGAGAATTTCAGTGCTGGATATGTCAAATTTTGTTTAGTTAGAAATGTGCAGGTTCTGATCCACATTTTATTTTTACAGCATAAGACACTGAAATTATTCAGTCACTTCCATTTCTTTGGCATGTCCTCATGCTAATGCCACATTTATTAGGGCCTTGATGCACAGAGAGATAAGGCGCCCTTAAATACCTCTCCTTTCATTGTGACTCTAGGGAACCAAATAAAAATGTTATGAGTACAGGTAACTCAAAAAAAGGTCCAAAGAGTAGTAAATCAATTGGAAAATATTAAGAGATAAAAGCTGCCTGTATTAACAAGCTTATTTCATGCCTAGACACCTAATTCCTGCATGGGGGGGCTGCCATCAAGTTTTCTTTGTCAGAGTCGAGCAGAAGTCAATATAGTGCATAGATAGGCACTGTGAAGTTTTTCAGATGATGTTGAATTTCAAATGCCAGCAAGGCCAGGGATGATGAGAGTCCAACAATATTTGGAGTGCCACAGCTTGTCCACCCCCTACAAAAATTATTGGACAGAATAATCATCAAATTAAGTTTGTACCCCAAAGAGGATTTGGTGTTGTGAATATGATTGTTTATGGATCATGCATTGGAAATGACAGCAGTATCACCAAGCTAGTATTCACAGAATTGCATCTTGTTTTTCTTAAAGAATATAAGCCAACCTGAAGTTCACTGAGACAGCACAGAAAACTTCATTTGCCAGTGGAGCTCGGAATTTTTATGAACAGAAATTGTTGAGGCTTACATAACCTTGCTTTGTCAATGGCACAAACCTTTGTGTTGGGAACCTTTTCTTTCCTCTGTATTGTTAGACAAATGCTCAGTTTGAAAAGGCATGATGTGTTTGCCTAGCAACATTATGTAAAGAAATCTTAAAATAACGTAGACTCACGCACCCAACAGCACAATGTCCAAAACTTCATTCAGTGGTACTAGTAGTGAGTCATTATCACACTAATGAAGTTAGCTATTATTGATAGCATGGTCACTGCAAAGAGAGAAGTTGTTAAAATGACCATTTATGCAGGTGGGACTGGTAAAGATTATACAACTCCCTGCTTGTGTGTGTGTGTGGGGGGTGTTTTTTAAACAAAAACTGTGCCTTGACTGAACCTACAGAAGAAAAACCTGTTTGTGTCTGTTCCAAACATCAGAAAATAAAAATGGCAACAAAAACATTGCCCTGAACTTCTAGAAGACAGATGGTCAATTGATTCACAGTGAGTCTAAATCAGGGATGGGGAATCCAGGATTCTCGGGCCTATCTTCCACTCGCTCATGGTACCTAAGAAGAAAGGAGGGTGTCCTTCTACTTTTCTTTCCAGAGTGCCCCTGTTAGATTGAGAGGAGTGAGACTGACATCCTCCCCACAAAAAACCCAGACAAAGAAAACTGGTGGGTGTTGTAGAGATTCAGAGAAGGGCCTTACCTCGGTTGCAGGTTCAATCCCTCGCGTCTCCAGGAACAGTTGGGTGAGAACCTAGTCTGAAATCCTAGAGGATGCTGCCACTCAGTATATTGATGTTCTTCAACCTTGGGTCCCCAGATGTTGGACTACTACTCCCACAATCCCCAGCTACCTTAGCCAATGGCCAGGGATGTTGGGAGCTGTAGTCCAACGACATCTGGGGAGGCTGAAGAGCACACAGTTGTGGAAGGCACAGAACCCCCATATATTGTTCCTGGGAGACTGGATCTCCCCTTGGAATTTTCAGCTATGTGTATTTTGAAAGGTTTCTGTCTGTACCCTTAAAGTCTGGAAGGAGTTTCATGCCTGATTCCACAGACTGCTGTCCATGGCTTGCAGGCTGCAAACACCTGCATCTCTGTACCAACTCTGTGCTCTCGTGTAGTTTTCTTCCATGTGCCACTGCCTATCCCCACTTTTCCCAACAGGAAGGAGCTGCCTTCTTTCAACAATCGAGAGTTTCTAAGGGAACGTTTGATGGGACCATGATAAAACAGCACTCCTGTTCCTTTTGCTTTGATATTATGCTTTGCTTCCTTTCATTTTTATTCATGTATTTTGCTTAAAACCACTGGCACTACAAGAGTGTTGACAGCTCGGAGAGTGATTGTCAGTCGTCTGTGCAGATCGAACAATCCACTCTTTGCCATTCAAAGAGGCCCCTCAGGTCCCAGAAGCCAGTTCTTCATGAGCTGCCATGTATACAGCAGGTGACATACTGCTGCTGGTGGTGGAGATGTCTCCAGAGAGGATGAGATTCAGAAGCCGCCTCCAAGGAACAGCAGGAAGGAAACTGGGTGTGGTTCTGCCCTTGTGCGGAGACAGAAGTGTCTGTCCTCTTAGCTGCAAGGGGTGGGGCGAAAGGAGGTGGAAAAAGTCTACACAGACAACCTGCCTTCTGCTGACGTCAGTGAGAACTGTCTGCACCAGCTCCGCATTGCCATGACCTGAGATTAAAACATTTTTAGGATGGTATAGCTAAGTCCCAAACAGTGAGGCTGTCTTTGTTTAAAACTATGGTTACCAGATTTTTTTCAATGAATCCGGGGACACTTTTTTTTTTTAAGCTGAGTAGCAACAGGGAGTCAGTAGTGGAGATGGTGAGGCAAAAGACCCTGGGCCCAAGAACACGTGCGCATTGTATAAAGGTGCAAAGCCCTTCCTTTGCACCCTGTGAAACATAAATGTGCAGAGATTTTTTAAAACTGGGCAACGGCGTGCCGCCCGCCCGTGACTCCGGAGCCTCCCCTGATCTCCTGCCCCCTTCCTCCTTTGTTTTGACTGATCAGGGGAGGCTCAGGAGTCACAGGCGGGCGGCTGTTGCCCAGTTTTTTAAAAAAAAAATCTCTGCAGATTTATGTTTCACAGGGTGCAAAAAAAGGGCTTTGCACCTTGCCTGGCAGAGAAACCACACACCTTGCGCCGCTCCTGGGCAGTGCCCGCCCGTGACTTCTGAGCCTCCCCCGATCTGTCGAAACAAAGGGGGAAGGGGGCAGGAGATCTGTACCGCCAGACGTCCCTGGTTCCCCTTTGGCAGTGGCGGCAGCAGCGAGCAGCTCCTGAAGCCAGCCAGAGCCAACTGCACTACCAGGCTGGCTCAAGGCTGCTGAGGCTGCCACTGCCACGTTTCCCAGGGACAGATTTGCAAATCTGGGGACATTCTGGGGACGGGATTTGTCCGGGGACAGATTTGCAAATCTGGAGACTGTCCCCCAGGAACCAGGGACGTCTGGTAACCCTATTTTAATCCCCATATCTCACAGGTTCTCACAAAATGTATTCATTAGAGTGTGCAACATCTGCAAGGCCTCTTTTCTCCCCCAGGGGGTATACTGGCCCTAGTCAAGTGCAAGAGACCCCACCCATTCTTATCCAGTTGTTCTCTGCTTAATGTTTTCCCATAGCTATGAAGAAACAGAACGTGGTGAATATTATTAGCCTGATAAGCCAGTATTTGACTGTTTTCCCAAGCAACAGAGATGTCACAGGGATGAAAGCTCTTTGTTGCTTCAATAAGAGATGAGCTACATGTTACACCAGGGGTCATCTCCAACCTTTTTGGACCACGGCACATTTGGAAATCTATGGAACTCATGGGCACCAGAAAACACCCATCTCATAGTAGAGAATCCAGTGATGTTCAGAACCCACTCCCCACCAACAAGCAAAACACTGACACACTACAATAATTTAAAAAGCTGTCAACACTCTGAACTAACCCCCAAAACCAAAACAAACAAAAACCAGAGAAGGCTAAAATTGGGAGGAGCGAGGAGCCTTGGCACCATGTTGGGTTCCCCTGTGTTACATGCACATATAAATGACCCCCTCCCCTTAAGAAAGGTGGTCACTTTCTCAAAGCACTTTCTGAAGATCTCCAGACAGTATCTCAGGCATTAGTGTCCATTGAAAGGATGTCAACTATCGGCCACCTGGGCCATAAGCAAGCAATCACCCTAACAAAGGAATGGCTCCCTGCAGCCATAATAATATTTTAGTCTCCTGAATAGGCAATACCATATACAAACAAGTGATACATGCACAAATATACAATTGCCTACATGCATCTCTTTTACCTACACTTTTAATTCATGGGTTTTTCACAGAAGATGGTCTGTGTTACCCCCCCCCCCCAATGTTTGCTAGCAATGCATTCTCTCCGACACTAGACGAGTGCATTTTAAAGAATATGTACAGACTTCTAATCACCTCACATTTGAACATGTGCAAGTGTGGTATTCAACTAGGTTTTACCTAGAGTAGACCTATTAACCAGCCTAAGTGAGTCACTTCAGTTAATTTCAGTGGGTCTACTCTGAGTAAAACGTGGTAGAGTACCACCATTATGTATTTCTTATTTCAAACTGGGCCTAAGAATTTTGCAAGTCTGTCTGCATCAAATGTGATGACGAACCTTGAATTATTTTGGGGCCGCTGAAGCATTCTATAATTGATTACATGTTAAGGAGCAAAGTTCTAAAAGAATGGTGGCCTGTAATATTGTCTTTGCCTCTGGCCTCAACTTCTGCAAAGACTCGCTTTCCAAATGGTGACTCTGCCCCAGTGATTTCCTCATCTGTAACATGCAAATGGTGACAGTTTGCCCAAAAGGATTTTTGTGAGAGTGAAATACAGCAACACAATTGGAAAGCACTTTGTACGATGAAAATATCCTGTGGGTGAGAAGCATTAATAGTATCAAACAGCTGTGATTACCTTACAGGTCTCTTGAAGGTATTATGGGGCCAAGCCCCTTGTTCTTTTTCAGGGCCTTTGGAGTTCTTGTCACTATCAAAGCTGCTTGCTTTAGCTTCCTGTGAAAATGAAGCATGTTTAATTCTTTAAAGTCCCTGTCATATTGACCTTCAAGGCAATGAAAACCAGTGCACAAAGCTCTCAGAGCCTCTGAGGAAGCTTACAATTATAACCTATTATCTGGAGTTTTCTGATCCAGATCAGTGAAGTTTCAAGCGCAGCTAAATAGGTTCAGAGACATTGACATCTTGTCATTTTTTCTCCCAGATTTCAGGCTGAAGTTTGATGCTGAATTAAAAATTTTGCCCTGGGCTGTCTGGAGGGTCTCCAGACTACAGCAGTGGCAGCATCTGCCATGGGAGACCCACAAGTCCTATTTCGGACTGTGGGCAACCTTCAGCTGGCAGATGAACACAGAAAGAACAGCAGGGTGTGTGTGTGTGTGTGTGTGTGTGTGTGTGTGTGTAAGAGAGAGAGAGAAAGAGAGAGAGAGGCAACTATTTTGGGATGGGTAGGACAGGCAACCTGCTTTTCTGACTATATGACACCTGCAAATTCCTGAATAAAATAATGTTTCAGATTTTTGGGTGGATGTCGGGATGCTGTGACTGGCATAATGCAGTGGGCTAGAACGGTATAATGGGTGAAAGGTAGATCAAAACATACTACAAATTGTGTGTGTGAGAGAGAAGAGAGGGGGTGAAGGGGGGGGAGAGAGAGGGTGTGAGGGAGGTGTCCAATAGTGATGTACATTTGGCCAACTGTATTTCTCCCAAACTCAAGAGATTATCCTGAATCTGCATAATCAGATTATTTCCTTTCGTGTTCCCAATGCTTGGCCACAAGAATTTTCAAGCAACACTTGTATTTTATCATTAAAATTGATAAAACTGCGAGGGGGGGGGGGATTTTCTGTGGACTAGATCGTGTTTCCCTCTGTTGACACCACCTCTCAATGTTTATAAGGTATCTCCTGCCTTGCAAACCAAAACAGCCTTTGTGCGGTTCTGTTAACAATACCGATGTGATTAATGCATAGTCCCAGTGGAATTCATGACAGAATGCTCAGCAGACACTTGCCATGAATAGAAAATGAAAGGAACACAAGGAGCAGTTTTAGCCTGTATATTTGGGATGAAATCAGTCCTAGTTGTTAAGATACACCCCCCCCCCCGCTATGTGTTGTATTTACCCAGAGCAATGATTAGGTAAATCATAGGCAAGTCTTTCTGAATTGATTTTCTTGTATATTAGCCATGTGCGTGTGCCTGTGCACGTGTGAGCATATATATGTAATGCTTGTTATTAAATAGTTTCTGACACAGTAGCTACCAGCAGCCCAATCCTAACTGTAGCAATTGCAGTACAAGAAGCAACTTTAGTCCAACGGCTACTTTGGCATCCTATACAAAGCAAGGAGGACAGAGGTCTCAGAGAGCCTTCCTGGAGGATGCTTTATTCAGATGCCATAAAGGATTTGGTCACAATGCTCACGTTACAGATAAACTGCATATTCCAAGAATTCAAATTGCAGTATTTTGTTTCTGCAATAACCTAGCTCTTCTCTCAACTAGCACATCTACTGATATTTGGAGTGCTGTGCGGAATGTGGCTGGGTGTTTGATAGTGCCTATGATGTTTCTGGTAATGGTAAGCAATGCAATTCTTGTTTTGCCTCCTCATGCTGAATCTATTCTATAAATGTTTTCAAAGTTTAATTGTTAAAGGAAGGAGACTTAGTTTAAAGGAGGGTTGGTATGAACTGTCCATCTGGATGCTTGGTGTTCACATTGACTCAGTGCCTGACCACTATTTTGCTGCAGACTTACAGAGTAGGCAAAGCACTAAGCCCATCTGGGATTAGCTCCATGTTGGGTCCCCAAAGTTTTATGAGAATGCATCATAATCAGAGCACAGAATAAAAATTATGTGCTACAGTGGTACCTCTAGTTACGAACTTACGGTAATTCGTTCCAGAGGTCTGTTCTTAACCTGAAACTGTTCTTAACCTGAGGTGCACTTTCACTAATGGGGCCTCTTGCTGCCGCTGCACCGCCGGCACACGATTTCCGTTCTCATCCTGGAGCAAAGTTCTCAACCTCTTCCAGCTTAGTGGAGTTGGTAACCTGAGGCGTTTGTAACTCGAGGTACCACTGTATAGCCAATGCTGCCATTCCACCTGCGCATCAGACTTCCACTTGCACAGTGGAACTTCCTCTCCTCTGCCACCCCCACCTTCAGAATATGCCCCATATAGGGCTGTGGGACCCTCTGGAGTAGATTTGGGTCGCATGTGGGATGAGGAGAGGATTTTTGCAAGATAACTTGAGCCTGCCTGTGGAAAGGTGAGATAAAGAGAAAATTCAAAGGCTTTTCAGCCTATACTCTTAACCACCCACCACTCACTGTGACAAGGCCACCAGTTTCTTGCACCATGAATGTACTAATTCCCCAGGCTTCCTTTAAACAAAAGCAAAAAAAACCTCCTTAAAATGGAGCAGCACTTTTGAGCAGCACCAATCACATTCCACTTCCGAGACCATGAATTGCAACCACATGGAGGGGAGGTGCAGTTTAGCTTTCGTTGCTAGATTCCACCGGAGTTTTGGAAAACTTCCACCCCCTTGAAAAATGGTCACCAAGCTGACATTAATAGAAAAAGACCATTAAAAAGCTTTATGATATTCTGTTCTCCTAGTTCTGGTCCCTCTTTCCCTTTGTTGCTGCTGGCATTATCTGAATTATTGATGCGTCTAGGTGCTCCTGCTCTCCCATTTCCTCCGCCGTGCTGCTCTTTATGCCTGCTTCACATCCTTCCTTTGAGCAAAGGATCACACCACGTAGAACCCAGATCAGTTTAATTAGTGCCTGTCAGAGCTGCCATGTCAGGATTGCTTCGGCTGGCTGACGTGGGTGGCACTTGCAGCCTGCCACACTTTTTTTTTTGCAACTAAAGTTCCTTGGGTTGGTTTGCAAAACCACATGATGAGGGACAGAGGTGCACTGCCTCTTGGACCTCCATGCCTTGGACCTCCATGGTCCCCATCGCTGGGCAAACACAATGACAGTGACTTTCCAGCGGGCGGCAGCAATCCTATGCACAGTTGTACGGAAGTAAGACCTAACTCATAAACAGGTATGGAGTCACGCTGTAAATGAGTTTTGGCACATGGGCCAAGTCCTAGACTGGAAAGAGCCAAATCAAATTAGGGAAGGGCTGTAGCTCAGTGGTAGAGCATCTGTCTTCTATGCAGAAGGTCCCAGTTTCAGTCCCTGGCATCTCCTGGGTAGGACTGCTAGCAAGCCCTGTCTGGAATCCTGGAGAGTCACCACTAGTCAAGTGTATGCAAAACTAAACCAGATGGACCAATAATCCAATTTGTCACAGAATCACAGAATTGTAGAATTGGAAGGGACCCAAAGGGTCAAATAGTCCAACCCCAAGCATTATCTCCTATCTGTTTATCATCGGATGCCTATAATCAACTATCTATCTAGATAGAGATAGAGACAGAGATAGAGATGATAGAGAGATATAGAGATAGAGATGATAGAGATAGAGATAGATAGAGAGAGAGATAGAGAGATAGATATAGATATAGATGATATAGATATATTAGTTGGAGGTGGGTGGAGATTTAGGCACTTGACACCTGGAATTTATGCCCACTGGCTCAACCCGTAGTGATGCTTCTGCCAACCTGTCCTCCCTGTGCCAGTGAACACAGCCTAAGAACATAAGATCTCTGCTGGATCAGCCCAATGGCCCATCTAGTCCAGCATCCTGTTCTCTCAGTCCCCAACCAGATGACCATTATGGGAAACCAGCAAGCAGGACCCGAGCACAGGAGCCCTCTCCCCTCCTGTGGACTCCAGCAGCTGGGATTCAGAAGCACTGCTGCCTCTGATTGTGGAGGCAGAGCACGACCATTGTGGCTGGTACCCATTGGTACCCATTGGCCTTCTCCTCCATAATTTTGTCTAATCCTCTGTTAAAGCCATTCAGTCTGGTGGCCATCACTGCCTCCAGTTGGAGGGAGTTCCATAGGAACATAGAAAGCTGGCTATGTGACCCCCAAGCCAAGGAGATAAATAACTATACAACCTTTAGAAGGCATCTGAAGGCATTTAGAAGGCATCTGAAGGATTTAGAAGGCATCTGAAGGCAGCCCTATATAGGGAAGGGTGTTTTTTTTATGTTCAATGCTTTATTGTGATTGGAAGTCATCCAGAGTGGCTGGGACAACCCAGCCATATGGGCAGCATATAAAATAATAATAATAATAATAATAATAATAATAATAATAATAATAATTAATAATAATAATAATAATAATAATAATAATAATAATAGAATAGGATTTCCCTATTTTCATCTGAGAAATGTTGCAGGGTATGCCTTACACCATGTGCATCATTGCCTATTTACTTATGAGGATAGGAGGGCTCTATTTTTAAAATATCAATATGAGCACTCAGGAGTGATCCCACACCTTGCTGCTTTAAGCTGTTTCCCTCAGTCTAGTTCTGAAACCAGAAGTGTGCTGGATTGGGGTGAATGTAGCTTAAAGCATCCAAGCACAGTGAATCACGGTGGGAGAGAGGGCAAGTTTCACTTCCCTTCCCAGATTCTCAGGCTGATATAGAAAGGTCTCGCCTCATTTTGTAGTTAAAAGGGAAAGAGTGTGCTGAATAAACACAGGCATCTCTAGATTGGCCATTAGGCATACCAGAATTCGGGTGTTTATTCTGTACAGTAAAATAGTTTTGAAATGAGGGGTCATGTTAGTCATGTGCTGTGGGGCTGCAATGCTTTAAAATATTTATCACATTTATAGCTTGCTCTTGCTCCAAGGAGCAGAGGGCAGAGGTGTTTAATCCCCACAACAGCCCTATAACACGGGTTAAAATAGTCCCAGTTAGCCTCTCCATACGTGCACCCCATGCTCACTTTAGAGCTTGTAGGATGGCTTGCCTCCTCTACTCGCTGCCAAATAACCTGGTGCTGCTGCTCTGCTTGCTCCAAGCCTGGCTGCAATACAAATGAATAAAACTCATTGTTCACTAGATGCCTTTCAGCCAAGCGATTCATCTTTGTTTTGTTCCTCGGGGGCATTTCAGCTGAGGTGCATCTTGGGAAAGCATTCTTCAAAATCGCAAGTGGCAGTCAGTTTATGTGTCAATCTGACAGGGTGTTAAGAAGCAAAGTGGGAGAGGAAAGGAGTTGGAGCCCATGGATGTTACCAGGTCCAGCTTGGGTTCAAAATGGTGCTAGTTCAGCTCCATGGATTTCAAGCAGATACACGCATACATGGATGAAACTGACTGGGGAATAATCCCCACACCATTGCAACAGCAGTAACTCAGCCAGGGGTGGGGGCCAAACAAAGTTATTAATTTCTCTGCCCATGCCACCTTACCTCAAGCATCTTCTGCCTACTGTGGATTTTGCTTGTCTGTCGTTTTAAAATTCAACATAGCTTTTAGCTTTTAGAAATGTACATTCTGTGAGGTGTTCAGAGTGGGATGGGGAAAATTAAAAGTCTTTCCTAAGAAGCTATACAATGTGCAGTATTTTCCAGAGAGAGAAGAAATGTTCTGCCTCCTGGGTTAATAGTAAATTAAGCATATTTTTTTAAAAAAATGTTTAATGTTTTCCTCAGGGAGCAGCAGGCGCCACTCTTTCTCCTTCCCCTACCAACTTATGTCAGGCAATTTCTCTCCTCCCAGCACTGTTAGCATTGCTGAAATGGACCTAGCCAATTACCCAGGCATGCAGGGGATTTCATTGTCATAAAATCATGTTCTGTAGGCAGACACCAATGTAGGAAATTTCAGCCTCACTACCTGATGTTAAGTGTGTTTATCAGTTGTAGAGGGAAGTTGTGCTAAGTGTGAGCTGTAGAGCTGAGTGACAGTGGGGCAGGATTGAGCAGAAGCCAAGAGGAAGAAGTAATTTCTTGAGTTGGAAACTCCTTTCGAAATGATCATGCAAGTTCATCAAAGATAGATCTATGACTATAGCACATTAAAAGTGATTTTTATCATGTTTGTTCTTAAAATCTGTTGATCTTTTCTACAGCTTGACTTTTTTTTATTTGGTTACTGTTTTATTTTTAATGACTATTTTATGTAAAATGCTTGGAGATCTATTTATTTTTTGATCAAGTAGTCAGGCTATAAACCTTGCTGAATAAAAAGTATTCACAAAATGGCTTAAAGTCCCATTCCTTCACCATGCCACACACTACAAGGACATGGCACGAAACACGGCATTTCCCCAGGTGTCTCTTACCCTGAGACTCTTGTCTGCATTGCTAACTTTTCACAGGTTTGTAGCTGCTGCAGAACAAGTCCCCCTGCCTGTTTCGTTTCCCTATTTTGTCTCAACTTCATTATGCATCCAAACAAAGAGATAAAAAGAAAAGGCAGAAAGAAAGCTCCATAGGATGGCTCTTCAACTTGTGCTGGTCTCTGGCTGCCGGCTGCCAGGCTCTCTCAGTGTAATGGAGGAGAAACAAGCTGTCCGGACCACCAGGGACTCTGTTTGCTGTCGCCTCATCATTAGCCATCACTCTCATTTCTGAAGCTTGCCAAACAATGACAAATGCCTGACACTGGGGGAATTCAAGCGAGGACATCACTCTGTCCTTTGCATTTGCATGAACCTTCCTTCCCCTTGTTTCTCAATTCATGCATTCTGCTTTTTCAGGGACAGGATGGAGCTCAGAGAGGGATGTGCCCTGCAAATGATTGTTTTGTAGTTTCATTGAGTTTCATTAGCTCCTCTTGGGCATCATCTTCTTCAAAACTTCGGGGGGGGGGAACAATTCATGGAATAAAAGTTATTGAAAGGATAGAATGCTGTGGGACACAGATGTATCAGATGAAGAATGGGGTACACACACCAGCTGGGGAAGAATAAGACTTAGGATAAAACACATGGAAGAGATAACCAAGAAAAGGATCCGTCCCCCAGTTTCCATGTATTTCAAATGAGAAAACAATGATTGATGTAAAAGATACACATGTGTTTTGTACTCTGTTATTTGACTCGGAACAAAAATTTGCATGAGAAGACATTGATATTAATGAACAGAAAAACATGTGCAGGATTCCTGAAAACAAGGACACTTGTGTCTGTAAGATGCCCAAAGGTGCTGTGTTTTCGTTGATGAGAATCAGTATGATTTTTCAGTGGCAACAGCTTTCATGGTACAGTTGAGGAAAGCAGTGAGGGATCTGCATGTGGGAATCCCTAGGCCTAGGGTAGGGTAGGGAACCTCTTGCCCATGGGCCTAATTAATCCTGCCAGGCTTTCTTGTTCCATTTTGGCCAAGTCACACCTATGACAACAGGTGTAAGGCAGGTAAAAACCTGACTCAGCCAAAGGGAGGTTTGCTAGCACAGCTGAAGTGGCATGATCTGCTCTCCTAATTAGCTATTGCAAACATGGGAAGGAAGAGTCAGTGGCAGATCTTGGGGACTCAGATTCCAGCGGTCTCCTGTGCACCAAAATCCAGGGCCCCTCTGCTTCTTGTGCACCATTCTAAATCATTGTTGCAGCATCCCCAATGGTGCCCCCAAGGCTCCACACCCAGTGCAACCGAACCAGTCATGTTCCCCTAAATCCATCTCTGGCAGAGCAATACGTTTGACATCCACTATGTTATAAGCCTGGAGTGATTATAAGTCCCTGTTCTGACACCTTCCAGCCTCTCCTTGAATTATATGCTTTGCAACACGTGAGCCATGAAACTGAATGAGGAATGATTGTGGCTCAGTGGTAGAACATCTGCTTTACAGATCCCCAGCATCTCCAGTTAGGACTGGGAAAGTCCCCTAGGTGGAACCCTGGAGAGCTACGACCAGTCAATGTAGGTTATACTGAGCTAGATGAACCGATGGTCTGATGGCATAAGGCAGCTTTTCATGTTCCTAATGCAGTGCAGCTGCCAGACACGGGGTCATCCCTTTGTTTTGGCAGCCCTTGCAGTAGCAAAAAGTAAGGTGCTTACTGAGCCCCTGGTAGGACATGGCTGGTGGGGAGCATTCAGCTTGGTGGGATACAAGTTGTGCAGGCCAGCCTTTCAGTAAAACTGCTTATTGATTAAGGGGTGTTGTTTTTTCTACCTGTTGAGTCATGTGTTAAGAAAACACACACACATTCATTTCCTTGCATCTTCAGAAAACCCTATAAAGGATATTGCTGTCCGTTATTTCGGCATTTCTCAAATGCTTCCAAGCTATTCTTTGACACCATAAGGAAATTTGCTATAAAAGAAAAGAAGGGTGTGGACATACTCCAGATGGTAGACTGCTTTTGGTAAAGTTGACACTAAGAACAGATTCCAGGCTTATGCAGTACATCTACAGTTCTACAAAACACAGCTTTCTTCCAACCTTCCTTTCCCCCAGGACATAACTAGCCAGTTGTGCTGCAGGTTAAAGCACAGATCAGAGGGGTTTTTAAGTTTTTATTTTCAGAAGAGAATAAAATGGGGAACAATTTAATTTGTTATATCATAAAAACAGTGAACTAAGCTATGCTGGTGTTTAGAAAAAGCAAACAAATGCAACAACTCTTTTGGAACAGCCAAGCTATCAAACTTTAAAAGTGTTGCCTGTATTGGCTCAAAAATGCTTTTGTTCCTGAAGTTAGCTGACGATAATTTCACGTCATGCAAAGATAAGATTCTGATATCTTTCAGGTCAACTAAGGCTAGATTTAAAGCTCAAGGCTATCAATGAGTCTATTGATTTCAGCAGGCAAGCCTCGTAAATTGCCCCCCATTCCCCAGCTGTTCAGCTGATGCAGAATTGTTCTTTAATGTATATTGAAATCATTATACTGTAACATAATCCATGGATATGGATGGCTCGGATAATGGATAGGCCATAGCACCTTTCATCGCTCACTAGACTGTTAATGCTGAATTCTGTCATGATTGTTGATGCCCAAAATTTGTTCTGTATCTAGCAGCTGTTTTTGTATATTCATGTAAAATGATCTTGGCTGTCTCCATCTTCGGGACAATCATACGGCTGCCTATCTCGTCATCATCTGTGATAGCATTGAAAACAGAGGCCGATTCCTGAGGATTACCTTTGTTATTGAGATTCTCAAATTGTGTCCTAATAAGTCTCCCAAAATAAAGCTTCCTAAGAAACAATATCAAAATAAACTTTCTTCACCTCTTTCTGTGTAGGTTCGTTTGTTTAAGGAGATCAGCATAAGCTTGCTGACATTTTTCTTAAACTCATAGAAGAAGCCCTTCTATCAGTGGGGGCTAGAGACCTTTTTCCAGCATGAGGGCGACATTCCCTTTTGGACAACCTCTGAAGGGGCCCTTGCCAGTGGTAGGTGGGAATGGGATCAGAAGCAAAAGTGGACAGAGCAACTGACATAAATACTACTTTTGTACAATAGGCTGGTCTACACCTCTGTATCCTCCCTCCAAAAGCATGGTGGGAATGTGTCTCTAACTATATCCCCTAAGTATGCTGCCAGGCCTATGACTGACAGAGGCAAGTAGAACTCCAAGATCGCATCCACACTACACATTTAAATCATGTTTAAGTCATAGCTTGGGAGTTGTGGTTTGCTAAGGGTGCTGAGTTCCCTGTGAAGAGGGGTTGGTTGCTAAACCACACTGTGACTTGCAGCTTTGTGAAAGGAATAGGGGTTGCCGAACAACCCTCAGCACCCATAACAAACTACAGGTTCTAGGCTTCTTTGGGGGGAAGCAATGACTGTTAAAGTGATAAAATAGTGTTTTAAAAGTATGGTGCCAATGTAGCCTTAGTCTTTGATTGTGTATAAGATCCACATGGACATGAGGATACCATTCTTCCGGAGGATGCTGAGGATGCAACTGTTAGCTCTCCAGGACCTTTAGGCTTCGACCCAAAGTTTGGCACCATGTTGGGTCATGTTGCTCTGTTCTGCTGCCAGAACAGCACATGGGGCAGGGGCGAACGAAGGTGTCGTGACACCCGGGGTGGGGCGTTGCTACATAGGGCACATGTGTGCTGTCACTATGTATGACGCATGCGTCGTATGTAGCAACGCCGCACATGCACTGTACATAGTGGTTTGCCGGTGGTGCCACTCCAGTGCCGCACGGACGGTGCCGGGATCCCTCCGTCGCTGCTACAGCCGTGAACCGAGGATCCTCTCCATGTGGCTATAGCAGTGACGGAGGGATCTCACGGTGCTCGAGTGACGCTGGCGGCAAACTGCTATTTACAGCACATGTGCGGCATCGTTACGTACAGCGGATGCATGTGATGCCACACATGCACTGTACATAGCTGCTTGCCACTGGCACTGGGATCCTCTGCTCGAGGTTGCAGCCACGAACGGAGGATCCTCCACATACGGCTGCGGCGGCACAATGGCTGCTCATGCTGCTGCGAGCCCCCGCAGGGTGCCTTCTTGTCACCCCCCCCCCCAGAAATGGCACCCAGGGCACACCCCCTGGCCCCCCTTTGCAACACCACTGACTAAGGGAACACATATGCCAGCAGAATTCGAGGCCTTAGTCCTGGGGACTTCCTGCTGGTGAGTTTTGACACATTAATATCTTTGTCAGAGGAGTGGCACTTTCACCACTTTCTTGGACCCTGCAGATGGCTTCCCAGTTAAGGTTGTATTGTTCCCTTAATAGGGCACCGAGGTCTAAAGGCAGAGCTGTCATAACCCAGGGGTACAAGGGGTGCGGTGCACCCCGGCACTGAATTCAGGGGAGCACCAAATGTATACCTACTGTATACTGGTCCCTCTTGATCGGCGGCAGTGAAAAGCAATGGAGCGAAAGTCTCTGCCCCTCTCCTCCGTTGCTCTGTTAGTCCATAGTGTCAACAACTTTGGCTTCCCCCCTCCCCAAAGAAGCTCAACAACTCTGAGCTCACCCCCCCCTAAAAAAATTGGGGGTGGCTAAACCAAATTTGGGGGCACTGGGCAGATCTTTGCACCCAGTGGTGCATATGCTAAAGACAGCCCTGTCTAAAGTGTGTGTGTGTGTGTGTGTGTGTGTGTGTGTGTGAGAGAGAGAGAGAGAGAGAGAGAGAGAGAGAGAGAGATTAGGTTTGGGATAAGTGACAGTAATCAATAGCATAGCATAGTGAATTGTTTTGAAGAATAAATGATGTGTTAATATGAACATTTACCATAAATTCAGGATTAACATTTTCTCATGAATGGTAATGACAAAAGAGATATGAACCAGGCAGGACTGCAAAAGTGTTTGAGAAGGCTGGCATTGAGCAGGACTGCCTTGGGCATTTTGGCAGGACAGTACAAAACAAAACAAAACACAAACATTGAAAATGTATTCCCCCTCCTGCACCCTTCCCAAGTCTGACGCCAGGGCCATGGAGATTTTTTTCTCCCTTCTCATCATGGAGCTTAGATTGCTCTATGAAATCATGTGCCCTATGGAAGAAAATAGCCCAAGTTTGCACAGATAACAGCTTGTGTACATGCTTCCCTAATGCATGGTCCGTTTTGGCATGAGCAGTATAACGGGTATTCACAAAAAGACATAGCAGGAATTGTCGACATAGGGCTCTTGCAGAGATCCCTGCTCACAAAAATATCCGCTGCACACATAATCCATTTCTGCTTTATGATGCTCTTGTCAACACAGTCAGTGTTATTTCATAATGCATGAATTGGCCCTAAATTACCTTCCTTTGAACATTTAAAGCATTTGAATTTAGAGGACTTAACATTTAAATCATTGTAGTTAAATCGCTCCACTTCCTCCCTCCACCCTCTGTTCTTCATGGGCAGCAAAAGGGGTGCACTGCAGGTACACAAGGAAAGGAAAAGATCTTCCCTATGTTACAAAAGCAGAAAAAGAGCCATCTACCACGTGCCTGCCCTAGGCTAAGTCACCCAGGCATTGACTTGCTGTCAGCACAAGCTGAAGTTTACTTTGATATTAGAACCTCATACACAGCAGAACAACCTTACTTTACAGACTGATGCACATCTAGCTTGTGTCTGGAACTCCAAACGTGTAATCTTCCCTTTCTAAATCACATTTGCTCTTCTTCTAGTGGGTTTATCTTCTGAGCTGTTTTTTTTATGTGGTTCTAGTTGTGTGAATTATACAGCATATTCGGGTGAGCTCTGTGCATTGTTTTCCCACAGGTAACTGTGAAAGAAATTTCAAACACCAGACATGAAAGAGATGTTCGCCTGTCTCCCATAAATACTGCAATCTCTACTTTTGGCGTTGCTTTTTATGCATATGAAAGGAGTACCTACAATCTCCTTTCTTGTCTTCCTTTTTAAACTGAGGTGGTGCAGGGGAAGCCCAAATATATTAATGTCTGATCAGGATGTGCTATCTTTTTATGTTTTCCTCAGGATCCAAGCTGTACACGAGTCCCAGGGAACATGTTTTATTAATGCTTGATATGGAACTTACACTAACGTTGTTGTTGCTGCAAATCTTCTCCCACCTTCCCTTGGTGGCAAGATTTGATCTGACTGCTTTTCAAGGGTAATGACGAGGCCAGCTAAACGTCAACCCCATAGAAGGGTGATAAGCTACACGAACCTTATTCTACAGAACAAGGCTCAAACGACTGGTTTCTACTTCTCACCGTGAGACTGGGGTACTTTGCTGCCCCTACACAGTGGAGCGTCTTTGTTGATTGTGGTCATTATTTAATATGAAGTTCTCACACATTTTTCATACTCAGACCACCATCTCTTCAGAGTCTGCAAAATTAGTGGGTTTACTCATGTGAATAGTTGCAAAAGACTGCTTTCACAAATGCATTCGCTAGTCTAGCAGAGGAAAGTAGTATTTTCAATGCACATGCTGGGAATGCCCGTTCCCAGTGTATCAGGAAATGTATTAACCTCTGTTCAAGGCCTATGCAATGGCGGATTTAAAAGAGGGTGCAGAAGTATCTGAACTTGCTCCTATGAACTTGTTAGTTGCAACATTTCTCTTCCAAAAATAAGAACAGCAGAAACGAAACAACTCAGGATAATCTGCAGTAACCCATTTCTTTTCCTTATTTGCTTTGAGCCTTTCTCTTTCTCTTTGTTGTTGTTATTGTTTTTTGTGTATTAGAAATGAAAATAAAAGCAGTTACCAAAACAAAAAAATCATTATCAGAGGCCCTTCTCTGAGTCCTTCCGTCTTCTGAAGTTAGGCAGATGTGATCAGAACAGATGGCCATTTCAGTGGTGGCACCAGGCATAGGGAATGTTCTTCTAAAAGATAACAGAGCACTAAATTTGATATCTTTTCAGTGTCATCCAAATACCTACTGGTATATATTTTCCCAGGGCTTCAAAACCTAGCTAGTTTTGAACTGATGAGTCTTTTTTCCTGGGTTTTGTTTTATTTTTGTTTTTTTGCTTGCTTGCTTGCTGTTTTATAAGATTGTGGTTATATATATATAATTTCATGATTTTTAAACCACCCTAAAAATTGTTCATTTCTGCATAGTATGTAAATTATGCCATCAGCTAGTAAGGCATGTTGAACAAAGTGAGAGGCTAATTTTTTGCTACCTGCACATACAACCTGCTTGCCAGTTGGGAGCATCAAACATCATAAATTAATCTAGCTCAGACAATGGCCAAATCAATTTTCAATACCTTCTTGGGTGATAGCCAATGCATATCATGCTCCGTGGGTGATTCCACCCACTGAAATCAATAAACATAAGTAACTGAAGTCCATTTATTTCAGTGGGTCTACTCTGAGTATGACTTACTTAGTTGGCTACTGCCCATGAATTGTTATTGGCTTCAGGGCCTGGAGCTGTGGCATATGTTCATATGAAGACTGGGGCAGGCAAGCCTCTCCCGAAAGTCCAAAGCAGAACTATACAGAACAAAACCCTATTCTTTTAACCCATCACTGAATCATTCAGGAACTTTGCATTATCCAAATGCTGTTCTCTTTGGGTAGGTGATGGCAGGTTTTCCTTTCCAACTTGCATATTTTGATTGTCAGTAAATAGGAATATATGGCACTCTTCAATAATTTATGTACAATAACTCACAATAAGGAACATACTCAACAGCCAGCCAGGATAGGATTAGGAGCAACCATACGGTGAGAATGATAAAAAAAAACTTTTGCTTCCTTCTAGAAATGCTGCCTTGCTATTTTGGGTATTTGTGTGCAGTTGTGAGGGGAGGAGCCGAGTTCAAAAAGTTTGAGAAATGCCACTTTAGTATAAAATCAGAGTGGAGAAAAGTGTGGGAAGGTACTTTCTTTTCCATGCCAAAACCATGGCATCTCAGCATGCAGACTTCATGGCACAGGACAGCTCATGCTGTAGAGCTGTGAAGTTTCTTTTGCACTTGTCCCCATGTTGGATCTGACCTCACTTCCTTCAATAGAGCATCCTTGGAGAATATGCCTGTCTCTGTCTATAGAACATTTAGTAACTCTCTGTTGTCTCATTTATTTCTGCATCCAAATCCTCAGTTGCAGAAAGGAAATGCTTGTTAAACACACACACACACTTTGGCATATGCAAATTCTGATATTTGCAAGTTCCAATAGCACTGAAAACACTACATCAGTTTGCTGATTTCTAGCATCGATAACCAACAGAGAGTGGATAGGATTGGAATATCCAGTGTTTGCTCAGTTATGCCTGTGGCAAAATGTGCTTAGTGTCCCAAGACTGATTAAGCTGAAACAACAAGTGAGAACAAAAAACCAAAAACCAACAACACTGGCTGGACTGAAGCAGGAAGGATAGAGCTGTGAGTGCTGAGTCTCTTCAGCTGGAATCCTGGAATATTGTCGGAATACTGTATAGTCAAATAAACTGATTGATGCTGAATATATCTTCTCAAATGATGGATTATTTCAATGTAAAAGTTTGGGATTGCTTGGGAAAGAACTGTTATATAGTTTCATTTCTTCTATTAGTCTACCTATTTGGATGGAAAGAAAGCGGCAGCCGCAAGGCTTGACTACAAATTAAGTGACAGGTGATTTAACTGCTCACTTGTAGGTCTCCCCTCTTTTTCTACTCATTCTCAATTGAATCTTCCCACTGTGGGATCAGCTGGCCTGCTTCCGAAATGCTGCCCTGTGGAGAGAAGTGTGCATCACTTTCTACCTGTGCTGCGGCAGCTTCTTCTGAGGTCACTCCCAAAATGCACATAATGGAAAGAGGCAGAGTCCTTGCATTATGTAACAAGAGCAACACCTCAGTGCTGCTAATCTGATGTCTGTAGTGAGATTTCCTTTCCCCGGTTCTCCTCCTCATCTCCCTATGACACCAAATGTGCCTCTATTGATTTCCTCCCCACATTTGTTTTCATGATTTATTATTAATGGGATCATTTTTCCATCCTTCGAGTATGAAGGCAAATTTTGTGTAAAAATCAATTGAGTGAATGCCGCCGATGGCGTGTTTGGTTTTCTTTGCTTTCATCCCCCATGTGCTGTCCTCAGGAGACACAGCGCAGGATATTAGGAAACAAGCAGGGAACAGGGAGAGGAGGAATCAGTTGTTAGTGGCTCATATAGAGGAGCCCCTCTGTTCAATTGCATGCTCCTTCACTCTCTGCCTGTATGTCATCCATTGCCTTCACACACACACACACAAAACAAACAAATTTGGCCCTGCCCAGGATATAGATCACCAGAGAAAAGTTTATTTTATAATGTGATCATTATTGTAAGAGATTCAGGAGAACTAACAGGGTCACATTCCTCCATCCATCTTCTGAAATGGGTTATGCAGCAGGGGGACTAAAACCACCTCAGTCTTTTTTCCACTCAATATAATACAGGGTATCAGCTTTCCATATTGCCAAATACTATACACCATTGCATGTTAGCTACCAAATCCTATAAATGATCAACTTTCCAGTATCAAATATCACTGGGTGGAAAGTACAGAATATGAAATACTGTTAAATCATCCAGCAATTAAATGAACCAGCAAAACCATTTGGACAATATGTGACAGCAAAATTAAAAAGATTCAGCAAAATTACCGTATTTTTCGCTCTATAGGACGCACTTTTTCCCCTCCAAAAATGAAGGGGAAATGTGTTTGCGTCTTATGGAGCGAATGCAGGCTTTTGCTGAAGCCTGGAGAGCGAGAGGGGTTGGTGCACACTGACCCCTCTCATTCTCCAGGCTTCAGGAAGCTATCCGCAAGCCTACGAAGCCCAGCGGGAACTCCCGCAGGGCTCCGAAGGCTTGCGGATACCTGCCTGCAGCCCGAAGCCCGGGGAGCATGGCACTGTGCACCCTGGGCTTTCGGCAGCTATCCACAAGCCTGCAGAGCCCGGCGGGAGTTCCCTCCAGGCGCCGCAGGCTTGCAGATAGCTGCCCCAAGCCCATGGTGCTCAGCAGGCTACAGCACTGCACTCCCCGGGTCCTCGGATAGCAGCAAGCTCCAGGAGGAATGGCGAGGTTGAGCGCAACCTCGCCTTCGCTCCCGGACCCCCAGCCCCAAGGCTAAAAACGAAGCCAAGACAGCTAGTGGAATCCATCCCGCTCACTGTCATGGCTTCTTTGGGGCCTGGGGGGGAAATAAAGGGTTTTTTTCTTTATTCCCCCCACCCCCCCAAAAAAAATAGGTGTGCTCTATGATCCGGTGCGCCCTATAGAGTGAAAAATATGGTAATAAGGATTTAAGAAAGAATTGCAATGACAATTTTGGGGAGTACAATTGTTTTTTACCTCCTTTGTAATGTGGAGGACAAGTTATCCATGTCCTGACATCGTTACACTGTGCTTTTCTCCACTTTAGTGAATGAAGATAAGCCAAATAATATTTTTTAAATGGAGGGGAAATCACCATGTAATGATATCAGGGAAAGGATATGCTGTATCTGATATGATATGCTGATAAGCCTATAATATAGTAGGAAAGGAAAACAACATGGGCTGAGGTTTTGGACATCTCATCTGCATCTTTCATTATGACAATGATCATCCGTGAAAAGTGTGTGAGAGCTCAGAATGCCTTCCCATGAATTAAGACAATGGTGCCATTTGGTCAGAACTCTTGGGGATAGATGCTCAGCGTCCCTCTTGGCAGAATGAGCAAGAAGCCCCTCAGAAACATCCAAGCTGGCTTGCTACATTCTGAAAGAGCCCCAGCACCAACTACCCCAAGTAAGACCAGGGTGTCCCCAAAGTCTAAATAAAATTACCTAACTGCACCAATGAGATTCAATCTAGTTTGTTAAGAAAATTCCCAAACTCGGATCCACGGGCGACTCTGGGTCATTTCTCTAGGGTAAGGTAAGGGTAAAGGGACCCCTGACCATTAGGTCCAGTCATGACCGACTCTGGGGAAGGTACTGTAGTCTATCTTAAAGTTTTTATGTGTTTATATGCCTATCACACTTTTAAACTTGAAATCCATTGTTGTATATTGTTTTAAATGTTTGTTTTGCTATTGGGATTGTGGTTCCATTTGTGTTTCACAAGCTGGTTTCTGACTGTAATAAATTTCATGTTCATGTTCATTCACTTCAAAATGAGATAAGTGGTTGAATTGTGAGCACTATATAGTTCCTATCCCTGACTATCAGATTCTGAGTAAGTAACAGAATCTAATCAAGCACATGGAATCTTTCTTAATTTGCATTACTGATACAAGTCACAGAACCCATCTTTTCTCGGTGGTGCATTCATATTTTGAAGGAGGATGCGTGTGGCATCTGTTTTGCATGCACAAGGTCTTGGGTTCAGTCCCCAGCATCTCCAGGTAAAATTGGGAGCTGCCTTGTGTTCCTTAAGTTATGCGAATGTCCACCATTATGTTGGCATCACAAGGGCATTGCTCATTTTCAAACTTCTGGCTCACCAGAGACATTCTCAAGCTCAAAAACAGCCTTTGCAAGTTTTCTAATGATATCATCAAATTCCAGCTTGGCTCTTATTTTCAATTCTGAATCTGTACAGATCTTGAAAAATTCACCAGTGTGCCAGGTCTTGGTAATTCTCACTTGGTCTCTGTGCTTCAAAGAAGTGTTATTCTCTTACGCTGCATGTCAGAGTCTATCGAAAGTAATGTTTAATTTGAAAGTTCAAGGTAACACTCAGTTTGAAAGTAGAGCTGTCAGCACTGATGAAACAACCAGCTGAAGAAGCTTACAACTTATTTAGTTGTATGGGAGTTTTCAGCAGGTCCTGGCCCAGATGGTTGGCAAGGCAAGGAAAATGCACAAAGAAGCACTTTATCTTACAGATAATGAAAACCAATGGCTACTCCACAAATGCTATGCATATGCTTCCTGCTAGCAGCTAGACAAATTTATGGAGGAGAGGGCGATCAAAGGCTATCAAAGACTTACTAGCCATGATGGGAAGTGATGCTTCCAAATACCAGGTGCTGGAAACCACAGGGAGGGAAAGTGCTCTTGTGCTTGAATCCTGCTTATGGGTTTCCCATTGGCATCTAGTTGGCCACTGTGAGAACAGGATGCTGAACTAGATGGGTCATTGGTCTGATCCAATAAGCTCTTCCTTATGTTCTTAGCTGTTTACATTGGACAAGCTAGTAATCATAGAATCAAAGAAATGTAGAGTTGAAAGGGACCCTGAAGATCATTGAGTCCAACCCCCTGCAATGCAGGAACATGCAGCTGTCCTGCATGGGGATCGAACCTGCAAGCTTGGCATTATCAGCAGCATGCTCTAAGCTACTGAGCTATCCAGCTGATTTAATTTGCTTTATATGGCACAGGTATTGCCATAGATCCATTTGCTGTGCTTCCATGACCAGTGATTTAGCAAGGTGCGTGTGTGTGTGTGTGTGTGCGCACGTGCATGTGTGCGCGTGCACACACACACAGATGCCTGCGCGCGCACACGCAGAGAGAGAGAGAGAGAGAGAGAGAGAGAGAGATCCTTCCTATTTAAGCAAGAACAATACAGGTATGAGACAACATTATGCTCTCCGTGCTTCTGCAACCATGAAGAAATCTCCAAAGTATGAGTTCAAATGTTGTGTAGGTGTGAGACACAGTGAGGTTTATATGAAGCATCTAGGGAACGGGAGGAGGGGTAAGAGTTACTGATACTTGTGCATCTGAGATCCCTATGGCATTTTTTTGCACTGATTTTGCACTGCCATCAGCACCCAATACTCTTGGACCACTTCTCCTGCCCAAACCTCCTGGTAGGGACTGATGCCCCTGTGTTGGCACTCCTGGTAAGCTGTTTCCATTGCCACAGGCTTATCTGGCAGCAGCACTTTAATCTAGGAAGCCACCCAACTCCTCAAATTTCCTACTGTGCCCTGGAGCACTCTGCTTCGCTTGGGGGCCAATGCGGGAAATGTAAATGGTGGGCAGCTTCCCAGATCCAGCTGCTTCCCAGATCCAGCTACCTGCCAAGGAAGCTGGTGTCTGTGGTGGGGACCAAGCAATGGTTGGGCCCAGTGATGATGAGCCACCTTTCCAGCCAGCTCCCCACCCCTTTCAAGAACCATGGCAGCACTCCCTCTCAGCTATGAAACTGAATAGCCTCATGCTCCTTGCTGAATCTCAGCCTAACTTCTCTCACAGTCAGGCTAAAATGAGAAAACTCTTGCAAACCCATCTTAGCTCATTGGAGGAAGCATGGGATAAGCATGACAAATCAAATAGCTTCACAACAGGCAGAAATTCAGCAGGTGAAGATTTCCCCCACCACTGCTTCTGCCTGGAAGGTTCACCTGCTGAATGTACACTTGTTATGTTGCTGTAGAGCATACAGGAACCCTATCAATAGAAAAATTGACTCTGGGGCAAATGCAACCTGAGGTTGAGGCATGTGTTAACTGTCTATCTGACTGGATGAAGTGGGTTCATTTCACCAAATCAGGATGATACAGACTGCCTTGTCTTATGTTTTAATTATATACCCTGAGATCTCTCCAGAATTGCAGCCTAACATTTGAGCTGATGATTAACTCTTGGCTTCATCCCATCATGCTTGCCTAGAGGTGATAGCTCTCTTACTTTTGTAGGAATTCTCTCTCTGAAGAAAGGGGGGAGGCGGTTTAATCCCAAAGCAGTTATTATGTGCAACTACAAACCACTCCTTGTATTAAAGGCAGGCATTCAGTTTTGATTCAGTTGCAAACTCTTTGGCTGGCCCTGCTCCTGGTCTTTTAACTGCAGCCTGACATTTAGCAGATGGAGTTTCCCCCATCACTTCATCACTTTTCCCAGGAAAAGCTTCTTCTGCTCCTGCCACTGCTAAATGTCTGCCTGTCCGGGTTCTGCCGAAAGCAGCAGAGTACCATCTCTAAGAAGCAAAGAGGCTAGTGATGCAAGTGAGAGCTTAAACTAAAGGGATGTATGCTTTCTTCTTTTAAGGTGCATGTGTGTGAATTAACTTTAAAATTCAGAAAGATGACTATGTGGATAAAACTAGGGTTCTTAATATGCTGCATTACAGCAGAGCCAAGCACCTTTTTAGGTCTGTGGGCACATTTGGATTTTTGAGTAAGTGCTATGGGTGACAGTCCCTCTGGTCACATCTATCATCCCTCCTCCAGATCACCCACACAGAGAGAAAGAGAGGCAGGAAGCGGGAAAGCACACAGACACAGGCACACACACTTTGCTTTTCGAAGGGATGAAATCCAGTAGAATCAAACTGAGCCTTGAAAAACATGTGACTGTACATCTGTGGAATGTCTCCCCTCTGAAATGTGAATCACCCAAACTTTATGTTCCTTAAATTGGGCCCTTTTATGGTCAGGTTTGTAGAGGTTTGTGGGTTAAGTTGTTTTCAAATTATGCTGCTGCTAATTGAGTTCCTGTGAATAATATTATGTAGTATGTTGTATATTGCTTTATTTTGTTGTTAACTACCCTGTGTATTTTTGGAGAAGGATGATATAGAAATCTCTTAATAATAAATAAACTTCCTCCAGCTTTTCATTCTGACTAAGGTGTGTGTGTGAGAGAGAGAGATGGAAGGAGGGAGGGAGCTCAGAAGGCATCTGCGGAGATCTCAAGGGCACCATTGTGCCCACAAGCACTCTGTTGGCAACCCCTGCATTATGGAAACACTGTGATAAATCGGAACTGGCAAACTTCTCTTCTTTCTCTGTGTGAAGAGCTGGTGAACTTGCAAGCAATTTGAGCTAACGAACAGAGAAGACTGCGGTAAGGGAATGTGAGTGTCATCTGAGCCTCTTCCACACTTTTGTACTGCATGTCAAGCTGCACCTGCCCACATTCCTACACAACCATAACAGGGTAAAAGGCTCCCTGTCCTTCGCTGGTCCCCTCGTCCTGTCAGATCAGGGGGGAAATGGCACAGTCTTTCCTGACTGCTGTCATGTTGTAATCATGTCTGCATCAAGAAAAACCTCTTACAGAGCAGCAAAATGTCCAGATGGACCAACTCCTTGACTGGAATGTGTATAGAACTTTGGTCTTTTGTAGGACTCACACATCTTTCATTCTCTTATTCAAGAAACAGCAGGCCACACACTTTCTTCAAATGTCTTTCATGAACTGTAGAAAAATGAACACTATAAGGTTCATACACTACTATCCTATCTCCATCTGGAGGATTGACTCGACCACCATGGAGATGAGACTCTTATCTCACGGGTGAGGCAGCATTACTGGGAATGTTAAGTTTTCTCTTTGAGTTGGAAACTACTCTCCTGGGCATACACAAGATTCTGTGTTGTGTCTCCCAATCTATTCATTTATTTCATGTATACCCCACCCTTTCTTTAAAGTGCTCAGAGCAGCGTAACTGGTTCTCCCTCTCTCCCATTTCATCCTCACAACAACTGTGTTGTTTTTGATATGGCTTTGATATGGAGCCTGGCCCAAGGTCACCCAGCGAGCTTCATGGCTTGAACCCTGGACTCTGAGGCCTTACTCTTAACACCCTAAGCACTATACCTCACTGTCTCTCAGTTTTGCAAGAGCAGCACCAAAAGCATAGGCAGTCTCTACCAGGAAGCAAAGCAGAGCGACTGATTCAAATGGCATATTTGGGTGCCACTAAAGTTTGGCAGAGTGAGCGACAGACAGATCTTTCTGACCCAGAGGGCACAATCTACGAAGGAGAGTTCTTCCACAGTCCTCCTTAGATCCAGTAGGGTTTATTGTGGATAATCTCTCTCTCTCTCTCTCTCTCTCTCTCTCTCTCTGTGTGTGTGTGTGTGTGTGTGTGTTGGTGTTGTTGGTGTGTTCCATTAGTTAATGGAAATAGGAGCGACATTAAGATTTTCTGCCTCAGACAGCACTTAGACTCGCCATGATCAAAATAAAACAAACCCTGCAAGTTCTCTGCTCTCTAAAATATAGACCTATTTGGTAGATGTTATTAATATTGAATAAAACAGAGTCGGGGAACCTTTTTCAGACGGTGGACCATAATTCCCTTCTGGGTGACTTTCAGGGACCACATGCCAGTGGAAGGCAGGACTGGATGCAAAAGTGGGCAGTGAATGCACCTTTGTCCAGTAGGCCAGTTTCTACAGACCACCCACCCACCTACTCTATCGGATAGAGTCTATCCTACATCCAGGCAAGCAAGAAGCCTTTTCAAAGTTCATGGACTTCTGACGAAGAACGAATCAATGGTCCAATTGGATTTTTAAAACGTCCTAACTTAACCCATAACCGCTTCTCCTGTTATGGCCGGGGCATGTTTCCTCAAGTCCCTGTGAGTTCCGCAGGGCTTCCTTTCCAAGGAGTGGGGTGTGGGGGATGGCAGCCTCGTTCTTCTCGCGTCTGGCTTGGAAGAAGAGACCAGAAGACGCTGGGCTGGAAGTTCTGGTCAAAGGAAGCCTTCCTTTCGGGATGGAATGGCGCTGCCTGTGCGCTGGGTCCCCTTCCCCGCTCCCCTCCCGCCTGGCCGGATCAGGTTCCCGCCGCCCTGCCCCTCCGCGTCGCTCATAATGAATGCTTTCATTCACAAACAAGGAAACTGACACGGGGCGTTTCTATCAGGAAGCTAATGGAGCCGCTTAATGACTAATTGATCAGATCCCCCAGCGCGACTCTAGCCCCGGCTGGCCCAGAGGAGCAGAGGCAATTACGAGGGGAGGTGACTTGGGAGAGGCTGATCCGGGCAGCGGGGGGCGAGGTGGGGGAAGGGTGGGGGAGCCCTCCTCCCCCTTGGTGTATGAGACGCGATCACTCAGTGGATTCGCAAGGGAGGAGGCAAGCAGGCCCGCAGGACTCGGAGAGTCCCACACAGAGGAAGGAGCATAGGAGCCCTTCCTTCTGCTGAGTCAGGCCCCTGGTCCGTTGGTAGAGTATCTCTCTTGGATGCAAAAGGTCCCAAATTCCTTCTCGACCTCTCCAGGTAGCGGGGCTGGACTGGGAGACAGCCCTGCCTGGATTCCTGCAGAGCAGCTGCCCGTCAGTGGAGACAGACCATATACTGTCTGACTCGGTATATGGTTCTCTCGGTCGGTAGAACATGAGACTCTTAATTTCAGTGCTGTGAATTCGGACCCCACGTTGGGCCAAAGAGTCCTGCATAGTCCAACTCTACAATTTGATTATTCAATGAAAAAGCGAGAGGGATAAGGCGTGATGGGAGGAATACTATCTGCACACTCACATCGGCCACCATATTATGAGAGAGAGAGAGAGAGATCATTCTACTGTTTCCTTCAACTTTATAAAGCAACTGAGGGGAACGAGAAATATCGGCAGGAAGGAACGTATCATAGTTTTTTGTAGCTCATCACAAGAAATTGATAGAAGAAGAAGAAGAAGAAGAAGAAGAAGAAGAAGAAGAAGAAGAAGAAGAAGAAGAAGAAGTTCTGAATTCTTTCACTTCATACACAGAAACCAGCTGCTAGATAGATTCTGGCCCTCTGAGCTGCAACCCTTTTGCATCCTTATGAGCGGGGCTTACTTCTAAGTAGACACGTACAAGACTTAGATGTTGGACGCATAAACAAACAAACAAAAAGTGCACAGAAGCTGGAAGACGCTGAGACTGATTTCATCACTGCACGGTGGGACTTGGGGTAAAAAAGAGACTGAAGGACAAGCTCCCGCTTGCGCTTACATCGGAATGAAAATGCATGGGAGCCTATAGCAGAAGAATGGACAGGGGCCCCTCAAGACAACTAATCGAAATCCAGGCATAAGACATTTATTGTCCAATTACAAGTCCTTTAACATTGGCAGTTGGCACTGTTCTGCACGTGTTAAAAATTAAGAAGGGTAACAGACACCTCTCTCTCTCTCTTTTTCTCTCTGTGTGTGTGTCTTTCTCTGAGTCTCTCCCTCTTTCCCAGAATCGCTTTTGTTCTGCTTTATCTAATAAGTTCTGGACTTGCTTCCCGAAACATCCGTCCGTTGGGCAATATATAACTCACCAAACTGCAAGCTATATCCGGCAACAGTCAATGAGAAACCGTCGCCCGCGTCATTCCTCTTTCCTCTTTTCTAACCCAGTGTAAGTAGCAGTCTGCTTGCCTGCCTGCCTTTGCAAGACAGGCTAAATGCAGCGCAGCGCGGTTCGTGGCAATCCACACAAGAAACGAAGAAGCTAATAAAATACAACAGCTGTTTATCAATAAAAGATGAGGTTTTTTTAAGGGACGTACATCAAGAAATCCCTTCCAAAAGCACATCCTCTGGATTAAATCTGGGAAACTCCGTGGAGAAGAAAGTTGCGTTCTTGAAGTGGAATGCCCTGAGGTTGGCTTTATAGAAATCGTGCAGGGAGCTGTCCAGGTGCTGAAATTGAGAACATCAACTTTGGAAGGCCAACTGGGTTTCAAAAAAGTTTCAAAAATCTGTTTCTGTTGACATGAGACTTTGGGGAAACTCTTCAGTTCCCGGGATCGTATCCGAAGAAAGAGAGCGAGAACTAGAGAATTTGTTAAGCCTGTCTTAAAACTGAATGCGGTTCTATTTCTTTCCCTGTATCTCTGACTTTTAAAGCAAATCCTCATAGAAACTGGATGTTTACGTAGAAAATCGAAGAAGAAAAGTCTCCCGAGCGGGGGAGCACTAGGTAGCAGCAAAGCTACCTTTGGACTTAAGAAGAAGGCAGACTATAATAAAGAAGGAGGGGGCACAAAAAAACCAAATAACACAGGAGGCTACGTTCAAAATACAGCAATGTAGCAGGCTAAGTAAGCAGGAATGTTAAAATCATTAAATGCCTCTTACCTGTTAGTTTGTTTTTTAAATAAAAACAACCGCCACCAACCCTGAAAAGAGTATTTCTTGAAATCCAAGCGGATAGCAGAGACAGGATGCAGGCAGCATTGCTTTCTGCCCCTTTTATACCACGTTATCCAATTAATATTGCATCAACCTTATTTTAAAATTTCAGAACCCACAATATAATGTAATGACACAAGGGCATTTATTATTAAAGGACATTTGATTGGGGGAAATCATTGGGGCTCGCTGAGAAAACAAAATGAAACCATGGCGTTGAAGGAGAGTTTAATGCTCTTTCTTACGATTTTCTTCATGGGAATAAAAAAACCAACTTTTTAAAAAACCACTCAGTAAGGAGATTTTCTTGTTATTTTTTCAAAGGAAGCAGAATGTGGTCGGAGTTTTGTTGCTGGATATTCATTGATATGCAAGGGCGAGACATTCCGAAGATCGCTGCGGTTCGAGCATTAATTTTTAATCCTTTAAGGTGCTTCGGGGATTTATAAACAAAAGCCCTACTTTCCTTTTAAGCAGAATTCCAAATCAACCTTTGATACAGTTGTTTTGAGCGATTTCTTTCCTTCTCAATGGAACTTCAAACAAAGAAGTTCCGTCCTTGTCCTGCTGAGAAGGGCTTCGGCTAAACTTACAAAAACCATCAGTCCGGTATTTTGTTTTATTTTTTAATGAACAGCGATAAAATTTGAATTATTTTTTTTAATGAACTGCGAAATTATTTTCACCATTAGTGGGCTCTGTAGGCTTTACCACAAGAAAGTTTTAAGATTTTGGCAAGGGATGTTGTTATATTAGAATACTTCTCTCTCTCTCTCCAAAACATTGACCATCCAATAAAAAAGTTTGCACGTGGGAACAGCGGTAAGAAACGCATCAAAACAAAAATACGTCAGATGTAGGGATGAGAATTAAGTGTTATCATTAACAGTCAAAGTATGATATAATATGAAGAAAGAACTGGTTTTCTAGGAAGAAGATGCGGGCCGAAATTAGGTATAACGTGATACAGTACATACAATAATCTTAAGGAACGGCTTGACCCCTATCGCAGCAACCCTGTAACGCTTTCCTGATGAATTAGCCCCTCTGAACTCCGAGTACATAGAATAGGAAAATATTTGGAAAATCTAGTTCAGCAATACTTATATTGGGATCAACCACAATGTCACAAAAGCGTGGCAAGCTTTCACCTTCTTCAGAACTCTTCGTCAGGCAAGATGTGACACTCTCTTTTCTGGCACAAATATCACTCGCTTCACTGAAACATTTTAGCGCGCCTAAAAATGTTTCTCCCTGCCCCCCCCCCACTTCTCCATCTAAACAGAAAGCAAGATCAACCACAAGATGAACCCAGAAAACGGTCGTGGGGGCGGGGGAGGGAGAAAAAAAACTTCAGTTCAGGTTGAAAAATAAAGCTTCTTTTATTTGAGAAATTTCAGAATGTATTTCCAGGGAGGCGGGGGCAGAAAGTTAGTGACAAAGAGAAAGGTGTAGAGATGACAGGAGTGGACAAAATGCCCCAATTACAGGGAGGAAATATAAATTTTCTAGGGGGAGGGGCGGATACAAGTAAAGACAAGACATTTTGCAAAAAGAACTCTTTACTTAGTGCAGAAACATGTTTAGATCAAAGCCCGGAAGAGGACTGACAGCTATATTTTAAAAACTCCTGCGGGGCTGCCTTCAGTTCAAAATGGGTACCGCAGTGGGCCAAAAGTAAACTCTTTTCGGAGGTGCAATGAAAACTCTCACATCTGTTGTTGTTTTTCTTTTAAAGTCACTCAGACTCAACAGACTCAAGTGAAAGAGCTCGGATTTCAAGCCCGCTAGACCCACTGAACTCCAGTTCCAATGAGCATTTATGCAGTTAGTGTTGCAGATCGTCCTGTGCGGGTGAAAGTTTTCCTTACTAGAAGGGGAGTTTTACTTTTTGACCGGGATGAGGTGCCTTTTGGCCGGGGGGGGGGGTGGGCACACACGTTACGCCATGTGGATGCAGTGGCTCACCTCAGGCAAAAATCTATTACTTGTTGCTGGCTCAGTATGATCTTTCAGCACGTGTTTGGAAATAAGACCCATGGAAATAAAAAAGTAAACGCATCCACGAGTCGCTGATGGGGGGTGGGGAATGCAAGCTCCCCCACTCCCCAACAAAGATTTCCATTCGGCATGGATTTATTTCAGAGAACCCCCTCTTTCTTCCTCAGTCCTCACCCAAGAAACAACGAACTATACTGCATCTGGAGATAGGCATGCATGTGTGTGTGTGTGTCTGAAAAAGAAGACCAAGTCATTTCGCTGTTAAAAATAAAGCTCGGCCCACCTCCGCTGTTTAAGGAGGAATCGGGTTTTGTTTTTTGTTTTTTTGTTTTTTTAAGTTATCCACAGCATGCAGTTGACCAAGCATGTAACAGGCGGTGGAACAACAAAAACTACCCAAACCTGGCTTCAAATTACAATAGCGGACTTTCAGAAAATAGCCTCCCCCTGCCCACAGATACAAATCCACAAAATTTGAATAAATCTTCATTCTCTTCTCTCCCGGTCCTCTCTCTCTCCCCCACCTCTCTCTGCATAAATCCAGATGCGGTGTATTTCCCCTCCGAACTGCATCTACCACTGCCGTTCTTATTGCGTCATTTTTTATTTTAATTTTTAAAAAGAAATCAGTACCTCTCGAGTTTAAACTCTTCCAACAAAAATGACAAGCTTCATACACTCTCTAGGACCCCAGAAGACACACACTCGGGTGAGAAGAGAAACCCAGAAGGATGAAACGGGGAAAGATGGCTTGGAGGTTGGGGGAGAAACAAACTTTTTGTGTGCGCGCGCGTTTTATTTTGGATGGATAGGCCAGTTGGTAGTTTTGATTTGCAGCCGCTCCCGCAGGGAGGAACAACAGTAAGCTGTGCCAACTGAATGATGATGATGACAATAAATAATAAGCAATAAATAATAATAATAATAACATAAATAAATAAACCAGGCGGCCGATGGCCAGAGGAAAAGAAGGAAGCGTTTGTTGGTTGGTTAAGGTCCATGGCTTTGTGGCTCGGTAGGGCTGTCCTTGCAGAGATCCATTTATTCCGCTCCCTGTTGCAGTCGAGCAACATCTATGGAGATCTATATAGATATAGCTATAGATATATGTATGTGATCTATGGTCTTTGGTGCCCCTGGCGCTCTCAGTGCCCCGCCGAGTACTTCATGCGCTTCTGCTTCTGCCTCTGGTTGCAGAACCAGACGCGCACGACGTTCTTCTTGAGCTCCAGCTTGTCGGCGATGGCGGCGATCTTCTCGGACGACGGGCGCGGCTGCAGCGCGAAGTAAGCTTCCAGCGAGCGCTTCTCGGGCGCCGCGATGGACGTGCGCTTGCGCTTGCGCTCGGCGCCGCGCAGCAGCTCGGCCTGCGCGCTCCTCTCGCGACAGGCGGCCTCGGCCTCGTCGAGCCACGCTTGCAAGACGGGCTTGAGCGCGATCATGTTGTTGTGCGACAGCGTGAGCGACTCGAAGCGGCAGATGGTGCTCTGGCTCAGAGAGCCGACGCCGGGCAGCTTCAGGCTGGCCAGCGCCGCGCCCACATCGGCTTGGGTCACGCCCAGCTTGATGCGCCGCTGCTTGAAGCGCTCGGCGAACGCCTCCAGCTCGCGAGGGTCCGACTCCACGTCGCCCAGGCAAGGCAAACCCGCGTGGGGAGCCGGCACCGGGGCCGTCGAGGGAGGCGGCGGCGGAGGAGCGTGTGCCATGCTCGCCATGGCTTGGTGGAGGTGGCCCATGGCTGCGCCCAGGTGTGGGTGCGCGTGAGGGTGCATGGGGCCGGCCAGCACCGCGCCCGGCTCGGGGCCGCCCAGCAGCGCGGGAGAGAGGTGCTCCAGGAGGTCTCCGCCGTCGAGGCTTTGGTGCTGCGCCCCGGCGTGGTGGTGCGGGTGGGGATGGTGCGGGTGATGGTGAGGATGTTGCGCGTGGTGGTGGTGATGGTGGTGCGAGGGCGCCGAGATGGCCACGGGGGGCGAGGAGCTGGACGCCGCCGACGTGCAGGGGACGCTGCTCATGGTATGGTAGGTGGCGTCGGGCTTGAAAGGATGGCTCTTGCCGTGCGAGACCAGGTCCACCGCCGCCAGAGCTTCCGCGCGGGCCAGCAGACTCTCATCAAAGCTCCCGAATATATTGCCCTGCAGCTGCAAGCAAGAACGCGCAGAGCGCCGTCAGTGGGGAATACCGTCAAGTCGGCATTCAAACACATTTTCTCTCTCTCAAGCACAGAGATTCCTCTTCTCAAAGCTCAGGTCATAAAAATTAATATGAAGGCGCAAGATGCTTTGCTGGAACAGACATGTGGATCAGAGAGAGGGAGGGGGAGAGGGAGAGAGAGAGAGGGAGAGAGATTGTGCAGGAGACATGAAAAAAACATTAAGCCGGGCCTGTCAGAAAATGTGCCTTCGAGCAGTCGCGAGGCTCCGTCTACGTACCTGCGGGGCTGGCAGGCACACGCGGCGCATCGCCTCCGAGCTGGAGTGCAGGCTGGCGAACTTGGCTTCCTGCAGGGCAGGGTGCACGCCGAAGGGCGCCTTGGCGTTCATGCCCAGCATCTTGGCGCACCTGGCCGGCACGCGGCGTCGGGCATCGAGGCCGCCTTGGTTCTCTGGCGGGCGCCTGTCAAAGTGAGCGGTGCTCAAGGACAACGCTTCCCTTGCCACGGCGCTGCGCCTCGGCCCCCCCGCCCCGCGCCTGCTTCCACCTCGGCTTCTTCACTCATCTTACAAGCCTTGCCTGCCATGGGACCAGCACCCTGTGCGCACGCGTGCTGCTGCTGCTGGTGGTGCCGGCCAAGAGGGAAGGGGGGGAGCCCCAGGGATGGGAGCCAAGCAGGAGGAGAGCAGGGGCTCCCCAACTAAGGCGCTGGGAAGGATCCTGCCAAAAGCCATTTTTTAAAAAGGCCGCCCCGTCGGCTCCGACGGGGATTCCTTTCTGGCCGCGCGTTAAGAGGCCGGAGAACTGGCCAGGAGGAAGAAAGCAGCTAAATGCTCAGAGTCCCAAGGCGACAAACCTGGCCAGTTGTGGCGCTCCGTGCGTTTTTTCCAGCTCCCGAGGGGCCCGGGTTTCAAATCATAGAATTGTAGAGTTGGGAGCCTGAGGATCATCTAGTCCAACCCCCTGCAATGCCGGAATATGCGTCTGTCCCATACAGAGATCCAACCTGCAACTTTGGCGTTATCATCACTTAGTAGTCTAGCCAACTGAGCTATCCATTTTTAATTTTTTTTACAACAGCAGAATACGTAATAATTTGGAGGCTTGGAAAAGAACCGCGTCTTTTCGCTGTGCTGCACATGGCAGATCTGCTGGATATATTATAAGATAGCTTTCCTCCCAGGCAACATACATGGGTTACACCTCTCTTTTATCTTCACAACTACAACAGCTAGTGAGGTAAGCTTCGGCAGAGAGACAGACAGACACCAGTCCAGGATCAAATTCTGGCCTAGTGGGGATTTGAAGCCTCCCCAAGTCTAGTCTGATACTCTAATCACTACACACAGAAGAGAATTTATCCTGGAATAAGGAACACCTCCTTTGTTAAATGACGTGCACCCCCCCATCGCCTCTGCATGCATACCTTGGCTCTGTACCCCAAGTCCTAATAAAGAAACACTTTCTCTTGTTCCTCTACCTACCAGCCATGGGTGTAGCCAATATTCTTGAGGGGGGGTGGGACTTTGTTGGGGGGCAGAACTCATGCGATTGGTCAGTCAGTTAAGTATTTCTATTGTTTTACTTGATCTAGGGGGGCAGCTGTCTCCCCCCCGTCCCCCACGCTACCAGTGCCCATATTTATTTCATGAAGGTGGGATCTGTTTGCACAAAATTTGACTCAGGCCCAAGGAAATCTCCACTCATCTAGGGCACTGCCGGTTCTTCTCCGCAGCCGCAAAAAAATGCCTATGGGTTCCAGATGTTTTGTATCTCCTGGGTGTCATAATCTGAATCTATTAAAGGTGCTGATCTTAAATGCTTTTTTGTTTCTTGTTTCTTTTCCTTTTATGACAGCTGCACAAATCTCTGATTCTTTTAATGAAGGATAAAGTATGTTTAATGCTTCTCTTCGCTCGGCTTCTAAAAACCTAGCAGTGCAGAAACTCTTTCCTTGAACGGTAGGTAGACTTTCCTGTGATGACTTGTGTGGCTGCTTAGCCGGGGGAACACCTCGCAGAGGAGCCTCCTGAAAATGGGCTGATGGGAGAGACCTGTTACTGAGGGTTGGTTAACAAGGGTTGTTGACCAATCATGGGGAACTTATGCAACTGTGTACACAAGCACTGCGGGACAGGTTAAGTCAACCTAGAAAAGAGCTCGTCTGCTCTTCCTTCCCCCTGACCACACATCATTGTCACACCACCAATACCCTGGCTCTGAGCCTTTTTCCTCTGGGGGTTCCCATGGGATTCCCAATTGGTGCTTCCCAGCCAGTCCCTGATGCACATAGCCATCATAGCTAGGAGTCATGGATGACCTTATACATGAGGATTTGTATAATCCTCTCTTAAAACCATCCCAGTGGGTATCTAGCCAACTGCTACCACTTGTGGGAACCTGTTTTGCCCAGGAACTTCTAGGCTCTGCCCCATTAGAGCTTGGGGGTGGGGAAGGAGAATCTTCATCGCCTCTTTTTTTGTGAAGGGGATCTAGCTCTCCCTCCTGGCTAACTAAAGCTGTCCAAATTTTCTCCCATCTGTCTCACTCCTGGAACTGTGTGGCAAGAGAGCACAGCAGAGTAACGCAACAGGTGCCCCACGTTAGAGTCACCACATGTTCAGAGCTGCCGCCAGGACAAAGGGAAGCAGCTCAGAGCCAGCACAGGGCACCACAAGGGAAGGAAACAAAGTATTTGCATGGGGCAGTGGGGGGGGGGGGAAGGAGAAGAGGAACACAGTCTGATTCCAGGTTGGAGGAATTCATGTGGATTGTAAGGAGGCACTCTCAGGCACCCCCTCACAGTTGTGCGCTCCCAGATGTACAGCCAGGATCAGTTACTAGAGGCCACACAGCCAAACCCAACCCTTTACCACACAATTCCTAGGAGTATCAGCTGCCCCCGCAGTTGCCATCCTGGAGGTAGAAGCAGTGCTTAGTGAGGAGCAGTGATGGGGGGGGCAACAGGGTGCTGTCATTCCACCTTTGGGATCCATGGATACAGCTCTTGCCACTTGCCCTCTGTCTGAGGTGAGGGTAGCCAATGGTTCTCAAACCCTCAGTGAGTTTGGGAATATCCCCTGCTTGTGAAGACAGGCTCCAGCAGGTTGAGAGGACAAGACCAATAGCGGGTCTAATGGTCAAGAAGGAGGTTTCTGCATGTGCTGTAGGGAGAAGTGAGAGGCAGATGGGCCTTGTCAATCTGAGAGGTTAGCCTATCTAGGAGAATGAAAAATCAGATACCAAACCTCTGTTGCCTTGAGAGATATCTTCAGGAGAAGAAAAGCCTAAGGGGTAAACCCTACACAAATTTGGAGTGGAGTCCCTAAGATGGTTGGACGACGTCTTGTACACCTCCCTCCGGCAACTCCTGCAGCCAAGTTGGTGCTAAATATGTTGCTCTGGTTTCCTTTGGACCTCATCAGTGAGGCTGAGAGAGGGGTCTGAGCAACCCAGGACCTCCATACACACTGCCCAGGCTTGCACCCTGCACTTGCACTTAGGTGCTGCTAATGCAGCGGTTTGACTTCATCCCCAGAGGTGCACTCCATTGTCTCTAGAGACAAACGGATGCCAATAATGACTGAAGCATCTTTGGTTAATGTAAGAGTGTACAATCTCCTCTCTCCTCCCCCTGCACACTGTTCTGGAGGTTCTTCTGAGCCAGTTTTGGGGGTGGGGTGGAAAACAGGCATGCAGGGACATGTGGAAGGTGGAGAGGGCAAAAGCCCCATTGCACTTTCCCTTTCACTGACAGCACTCATTAGTTGAATCCTGCCCCACATATGCCACCTTGGTTGTCATGCTATAGAAACAAAGAAATAAAATAATCCATTCATACTAATTGATCCCAGAGGTTTTTCCTTAATGTTCTTGTAGTGGGCTTGCCCAGTCTTAAATTGTCACCACCAGCAACAAGGACAGGGGAACATATGTCTCTCCAGATATTCCAGGAGTACAATTCTCATCATTCCTGACTATGGGCCATGCTGGCCAAGGCTGATGGGAGCAGGAGTCCTACAACATCTGGAGATTCACAGGTTTCCTCTCCCTGACATAGCATTTCCAGTTACTAAAAACTGGAGGAATATCTAGCGGTCCATTCTGCATCCCAGTTCTCACTCTGTTGCCTGCTCAGGCCTCTGTGGAGACAGGACATGGATCACAACCAGCCATGCTATCCAGCAAAATCCAGGAAGGAGCTGAGTATAATTGGCTGCCTGCCTGCCTTCTTTCCAGAAACATATTAGCCGCTCTTCAGCTGAAGCTCTTGGAGAAGCTTAAGCTTACCAAATGTGGAATGATGTACAGTAAAATATACTGAAACAGGAAACAACAGCAATAAAATCCCAGCATAAAATTAATATAACTAACGTAGAGTTAAAAGACCCAGGCAATCTTAAAACACTATTTGCCTGGTGCTGTTAAGCAGAGGGGTGGGGGACATTTTTCACCCTGAGGGCCGCATTCCCTTATGGAGGCCACATACCAGTTGTAAGAGGAGCCAGTGGCAAAAGTGGACAGAGCCACAAAGGTAAAGTTTATCTTGGTTACAGTAGGCTAGTTTCCACACACACACACACACACACACACACACAGCGCTCTATCCTCCATCCAGAGAAGCAAGAGGCCTAAACCTTCATCAGATTTTACTGCTCAACCAAATACAGGTTATAGCCCCCCATCATCACAAGGAAACAAACGGGTCTCAAAAACATATTATGACACATATGATCAAATCATTATAATATACAAAGAGGCCTTATCAGAGTTCAAGGAGACATTCAAGCCAGGCAAAAGACACCCAGGGTGGGAAGCAGGACCAGTGAGGGGTGTGTTCTGGGGAGATTTTCAAAAGCCAGACAAAGAGGCCTTGGAAAGGATTACGGGATGGGGTGGTCACCTCTCCACAGTGAGTCCAGCAGCATCTCTCTGTTCTCTGCTGGTACAGGGTCATTAAAGCGCTACCTCCCTGCCCCCCTTCTTTCCCCCTTTAAATTCCTTAGATCTGCTGGCAACATGACAAGGCAGCCCAAGGAGCAGAGGGCCTGATGACAAGACTGTAGCACGCCATCACTTCCCATCAAGCCTAAGAGCCAGGCAATTGGAAGTGGAACATGAACTAGGCTTTGAAAGGCAAAAGGCAGAGAGGCAGAGAGAGAGAGAGCTTCCTCCCAACAGGGGGGGAATCGGTGTGTTGTCGCATAGCTCCATGCCTTGATTTATGATAAAAAATTTAAAGGAAATCATTTATATTTCAAAGGGCCTAAATAGCTGCATGAAAGTTTTATCTAAAGTAGCACTGTATTTACAGACGGCCCTACCATGCTAGAGGTAATTAATAGATGGATAAATGGCAGGCCTTTGTCTTTTTGCTTAACCCTCCTGCTATTTGGAACTTGTGAGTTAAAGTAAATAAATAAAAGGGGAAATGTAGGATTGCATACAAGAGCCCTTAGCAATGGGTTTCTCCTGCTCAGCCAGCCGCTGCCAGCTAATCAGATAATGAAACTGACACTTGATCTTCAGTTTCATGCACAAGGACTTAAAATGTCCCTTTAACTAAGATTACTGGGGCCGGGGCATAAGATGAGATGCCATTTTAATAAAGCATATTTTTATAGGGGTCTCAAAAAACAAGGCACTGTTTTAAAGACACATTCCAGATAAACACTGAAAGCTCAGATATGATATTCAGTTGGAACAAATCTCTTGTCAGAAACTCTTTGTTTTCTGATAAGAATTCCACCCAAGTGCTTCCTGCCTCCCTGAATGAATGAATGAATTTATGAATTTTGGCTTGACTGATTTTCTTTTTAGGCATGGACTGCTCCATCTAACTGAGCTGACTCTTTATTGCATGGGGTTTAAAAAATAAAATAAAATCAAACCTTTCAGGCCCCGTCTGGTTTGTCTAAACCCCACAAACAGGAAAGTTCAAAACCATAAACAGGAACAAGTTAAAGACCCAGATGGCTGGCCATCAAGCAACTCTGTTCACATGAATAAAAGGAAAGCTGCAACCAACTTGAGAGATCATTCTCCTCCCAGTAAATTATTGATGGTCTTTCTGAAGGGAGGAGATGGAGAAGGAGGAGGAAATAAACAACACCCTGACAATGCTCCAGTGAACTCACTCCAAACACAAAATTATATGAAAAGTTTATGGATCTTTTCACGTGAATCATTTTATTATCTGACCCAGTTCAGAGATTAGGAGGAAACAGGCAGTTGTATAATGGAAGACTTTCTTTACTGTTAAACTTTACAACGAAGGAAACAACAGAACGTGGGACCCAGAATATTTTGCCTCATAGTTCAAAGTGCATAGCATTGACATAATTTCTCTTTCCATGTGTCAGGCACATATTATACATCCTGTTCAAGCAATCAGATGCATCAAATCACCTTAGTTGTTTTGCCTGACCCAATATCCAATTGCTCTTAGAATAGAATCATAGAATCATAGAGTTGGAAGAGACCACAAGGGCCATCGAGTCCAACCCCCTGCCAAGCAGGAAACACCATCAGAGCACTCCTGACATATGGTTGTCAAGCCTCTGCTTAAAGACCTCCAAAGAAGGAGACTCCACCTGCTCCAGGGGCCAGTTTGGTTCCTAAACTGGGTACTATGGTACTGTTGCAGGTAACTGAATAAACACTGGCAAACACACTGAATTTTATCCTTTTTTTCCTACCCAGTGGGCAACCTCAGTGATAGGGCCCAGCTCCAAACAAGAAAAGTAATGGCAAGGTTTCTTTTTTACCAGTGATGACCCCACAGCTAGTTATCACAATTTGGAGTGCAGACAAAGGTTACCAGTACTGTATAGATGATGAAACTTTGAGACAGTTTAACCCCATGTAGAATACATTTTAGTAATGAGCTATTTGCAGGCATTTCATACACGGATATCAAGATTTGAGTGGGAGTTAAGGTATTTTGCAGAAAACTGGATATTGTCCTTTCACATTACATTTGGAAGATGGACTCATATGTGTTATTTATATATTTTGGTGCTGTTTGGAGTTATTTTAAATTGATATTTAAATTGTGATTATTGTTTAACTTGTGTATTATGTAGAAAAGCAGGATCAAGAATGACTTTTGTGCACCGAGTCTGGTTTCACATCTGTATTGATATCTAGATTGTATTGATAATGTTTGAATGGCAACATTCCTTAGCTAAAACAAGTAGTAATTCTCATCAAATCATATTCATTTTCATCTCCTGCCTAGTTTCAGTAATTTTGTTTTAATTTAATTTAACTTTTTGTTTGATCTCTTCTCATTGTATGGGATTATTGCAAGTCTTTTTCTAATGTATTTTTTTAACACTGCCCTCCCTGGCCAGGGTTGGGCTCAGGGAGGCTAACACCAAATATAAATTACAATAAAATGTAATTGAAAACAACAAACAAACAAACAAACAAACAGTTAATTAAAATATGGCTTAAAATGCAGCTTAAAATGCAGCCTCATTTTAGTAGTAGCCCATAAATCAAGACCATAAGGGGAGGAAACATCAGATATTCATTTGAGCGAGCTATCCATGCTGGTCCTACCTGGGCCAGCAAAAAAGCCAAGGGAAAATTTATAGGCCAAATCCCATATAAGGGGTCAGAGTGAGTCTAAGCTGAAGGCCAGGCGGAACAGATCTGTCTTGCAGGCCCTGCGGAAAGATGTCAAATCCTGCAGGGACCTAGTCTCTTGTGGCAGAGCGTTCCACCAGGTCCGGGCCAGTGCTGAAAAGGCCCTGGCCGTAGCTGAAACCAATCTAACCTCCTTGAGGCTCGGGACCTCCAAAATGTTGTTATTTATGGACCTTAAGGTCCTCCATGGGGCATACCAGGAGAGGCGATCCTATCTTTCCTAACCTAAAGAATTTACTTCACCTTGCCACCTTACAGATTCTCTGCAACCGGCTGCATGAGTAGAATTTTCAAGAAGATAAAATTTCATTATGAACTTTGGATCAATTGGTTTGCTGGTGGTGTGGTGCACTTGGGCAGGTTTGCGCTGAGTAATTCCAAAAGATTTCAATAAGGCTTACTTCCAAGCAAGTATGCATAGGATTGCAGCCTAAAAACACACTTTCTCCCCAAGAAATAGCTAGTGGCTTTTAAAAAAGCCATTGCAATGTTTTTTACCACTGTATTTGAAAAGCACTTTCATTGACACTAGAGAGAAGCTCCACACAGGAGATGACATGGCTCTTCCATTGTCCAATCTGATCGAGGAAATGTCTAGTGTTACCCAGACGGTCAATTATTCATCAGCTAAATAGCCAAGCATCAATTACCTGGCTTGATTCTCTTATTCATTAAGGAGATTGAACAGCCTAGTTTAACAAAGCAAGAGGAAAGTTGCTAAGCTACAGGGGATACCTGACCAAGCTGCCCACACATGGCGAAACTTCGCAGTCCAGGAGAAAGAAAAGTTAGACAAACGGCAGAGTCCTGTGGATGGAACTTTGGGAATGCTTATGAAAATCCACATCTACCAGTAAACAGTCACATTATAATTCAACTGGAATATCTTTTCTGAGAAACTGGGGCAGGAGAAATCAGGGAAAAAGTAAAAATGCAATTAGTAGGCATACTGAAGGGTTATTCAGAGCATGAAACAGATACTAAATGGATACTAAGGGGGCACCCATTAATTATGTAACACCTTTGCAGGTGCTTTTTTCAGGACCAACCCCCACATGATCTGGAAGAGACACCAGAAGTAAGGTACTTCAGTGGTAACGCAAGATATCCTATGGCTAAGGCGAGCCTTGGAGGTGTCAATTCAGAATATTCAGGAAAATCTCCCAGGAAGGAGAATCCAAGGTGGTTGGATGTGCTTCTGAATAGGGTTTTCACTCTTGAATGGGTAACTCACAGAGTAATCCAACTCCTAATACATCCAGCTGAACAAGTTTTGGATGGAGTGGAGGTATGCCTTTGCCACTGGTAGGGAAGCCCCACTATGGAGAAGCACTCCAATGTGCCTGCCCAAGAAGTAGGTGGGAGGAAGCTACCAATGGTGACTTTCCTCACCAGCAGTAGCCAGTAGAACTCCCCTAAACAGGGCACTTTGGAGACAGGGAGAGGCAAGGCCGGACTGGCACAGGATCCATGGGTGCCGACTTGCCTCCCACATTGCAAGGACGCATCAGGTGACACGTCACATTACACATCATGTGATGCATCCTGCCCCCACCTAGTGTGCTCGCTCACTCACCAGGTCAGGACACACAGGTGTCCCGGTGCTCGGTGGGGAGTGGGGGGCACAGAGCTGGGCTCTGTACTTTGCCTCCTCCTCCCTGTGTGATATTGGTGGGGAGGAGGCAGAGCAGGCCACAGGGTTTTGGGGGAGTCCAGCCCCCTGCTTGAAAAATGGGGGGGGGGGGGCTGAAGACCCCTCAGCCACCACTACCTGGGACCCACTAGATCCTGTGTCAAGTCCACTGCCTGGCAGTTTATTCCCTGCCTCCTTACCTCCCGCTCTCTCTGGCACAAGCGGCAGGGCTGTAGAAGTGGTAAAGGGGCTACGCTGCTCCAACAAGTCCTGCTTTTGCTGGCTAGGCATTGACCCCCTAAAGCTCAAAGGGATTACATTTCTAATGTTGATATCAAACTTCAGTTCCAAATCAAATGACACATTGCGGGGTCAAATTTCAATTACAAAATGTGGTTCACAACATTTGAAATTGACAAACAAAATGTCCGGCTTTAAAAAATAATAATTCTGCTGTGTTGTCTGTTCTGTACTCCCACTCCCTTCTGGAGATGCATGTTTGAAAGATCAAACAAGGAAGGTGAGTAGCCTACGTTTGGTCCCACTGGAAGCTTCCACTTGTGAGAAATCCACACATTCACTTTCCTCATACATTTCCCTCATAGCAACTACAGAGGAAAAAAAGTGGGCTGTAGAAGTTCAAGGCCTAGTACACACTGAAGTGGTAAATCTGTGTCTGGACTGCACCTGGTGCTTGAATTATAGGGCAGTGGCGGAGGAAGGGGGTGCGGTGGGGTGGTCCGCCCCAGGTGTCACCACGGGGGGGGGGTGACAAAATGCCAGGCGGCACTCACCGCGGGGCCTGCAGCACACCCGAGCCATGTGTCTCTCCTGGGAGAGACACAGTGGCTTGGGTGCGTGCAGGCTTCGCACTGCCCAAACGGTTTGCCCGCTGCCTCCCCCCCAACTGTAGGGTGGCTGAGTGGGAGGTGGCAAGCAGACTCTGGAGACCCTGCGGAGCATCCTGCCCTGGCTGGCCCCACCCCAGGCGTCCGATTGGCTTGCTCCGCTGCTGTTATAGGGGAAAGATAAGGAGGCTGTTAATGAAATCTACACGCCCTACCACCTGACCGTCCCAATTTGAGCTAAATCATGCTCTCCATAGATTGTGCATTGGTTTGAGGGGGCAGGATTGTCCCATGCAGCTCTATGAACTCCCCGTAACATTTCACTGAAGTTAGGAAGTTCAACTCCTGCAGGACAGTAAATATCTAGGGAAACGATAGGTGCATTGGGTCTCGCCACCCAAGAGGAACCCAGTCCCTTGAATGGAGCAACATTATGCAAGGACACATCTCCATACATATTCATTTCTTATGTATTCAGAAGATTTCTATGGCGCCCCTTCAGTTAAAATGGTAAAAACCGATATACAGGGTGATTCATAATGAAGTATACAGTTTCCAGATGCTGTAAGACAGTAACAGGCTACGACACAGACCACAACGGCAAACCGTGAGGTAGATGTACTCATAAAGTTTGTGTTCTGCTACTGAGGGAAGTGACGTAGGCGATAGTGTGCGTGTCACATGACTAGTCAGGCAAAATGGCTGCGTCTGAGGTGGAGAAGACGTCTTGTGTTCTTGAATTGAGCAAAACGGAATCTGTAACTGTTGTGCGACAGTTGTGTGACAGAATATGTTGTATTACAATTAAGTGTTTTAAATTTGTTGTTAGCTGCCCTGAGCCCGGTTTTTTGAACCGGGAAGGGCGGGGTATAAATAATTTATTATCATTACTATTAAATTATTATTTTTGATCGTGATTCAGAAAAATACCTCCAAGCAGAAAATGTATCTACGATTGGCATAAAAAAGTTGAAACTACGGGCAGTGCAAACTTAGAAGTCCTGGATGATCATGTGTATTGGAAGAAGTCGTTGATTGTGTTTGCACAGCCATTCAATGAAGTCCAGGAACATCAATGCGTAGAATGAGTTGCATTTGGGCAGAAATGGATTACAGGTTCGATATGTGTTGTGTGACAAAGGGCGCACACACAGAACATCTGTGACTGTTTCTAAAAAAACTTTAAACATTCCCCTACAATTCTGTTACAGGTAACATAAGACATATTACATTCTTCTTTTTTATAGTGCATTGAAACTGTATACTTCATTATGAATCACCCTGTATATATGAAGGCACCAGAAACAAACATTTGTGGAAGAATAATTTTTGAAGGCTACTTAGGTCATTTCTTATATGTATGTATACCTAAACCAAGGACATTAATGTTGCACCTTGCTTTGTATTTGCACTGTATTTAAGAGTATGGTGCACAGTGCGGGTTTTGTTTTGATCGTATTTCTGGTCTGTTCACTGCAATAAATTGATGGTGATGATGATAAAAATATGAGAAAGGCAGTCAAAAGAAAATAATAAGGTTCAGCAGAATGGATAAAACCAGCTAGATTAAAACCAATTTACACTACATGCTGGAATGCCCAGGCAACAAAAACAACAATAGATGCTGGAAAGTTGGTGCAGGGCAAATTTCCCATAGGAAACATTCTATTTTCTCACAGATTGGTGGACATTTTGCTGATTTGTCAGTAACATTCCAAGCCCATTTTTTCAGTAAGAATGAATTAAATATATCTGGCAGGAAACAATGACTTAAAAAAAGAAAAAAACAACAAGAAGAAAAATGTGGCACATGTAGTTGAATCAAAGATCCCCGAAAGAATCTTGTCGATACGGCAAAAGTTTCCAGTAAATACCCAACTTTGTCAGCATTATTGATTGGTTCTGGCAATACATGTTCATGCTTCATATTATTCAACTGTTGCTGTTGAAACAGATCAATGGGCAGTGTGAGCAGCAGTAAATTTTCACCAGCCGTTGAACACTATTTTCTGTTTTCCCTTTCTCCGTGATGCAGCTAGCCTGTAATTCACATTGCTGTGAATGACAAAATATTTATTCAAATTCCACTGTGGTTTCCTGCAACTCATTGGCTGGAATCTTATTCACCTTTGGCTTTGTGTAGACATTTTATTTTCAACTTGTTAATCAGATAAAATGTAAAAAGCACCTTTTTTGCAAATAACTGAGACTATACTGAAATATAAACTTGTGTCCAGTAAAGGATCATAGACATAAAATGGTTTCTTTTAATCTTCTAACAAAATGTTTTATTAATGCTTTTGTTTTTAATTGAATGTTTCACCCAAACCTAATCTGTAGAGGGGTGTGGACTTCTGACAACCATCAGGAACAACCAAAGAAAGGAAGAGATTCTTCCAAACGAAAAAGTGTTAGACTTCCTATTCCCTGGCTTGGATCCTAAGTGGCTTCTGTCTTGTTGGGAGGAGGGCTGAAACAGTACTGTGGTCTGAAACACAACAGTTGGAGTCGAACTTCACCCAGAGGGCCATAGGTTTCCAATTCTTGCTTTATTGCCTGTACTCAACCATGTTTGTGATGAATAGGTCCTTTGCAACAGCAGCGCCACGTTGCGCCCAACATTTTTTGGGGGGGGGGGAATGTCACATGCGCATGACGTCACACGCATGACACACACACACACACCCCAACCAACCCAGCCAGACATCCACCGGGTGCATTTTCTGGAGGGGGCGACCAGGCGCCCCCTCCGTCCAACAAGCTCCCATCGAAGTCTGGCTTTAGCGTGTGAGGGAGCTTCCTCAGAGTGAAGAGTTCTCTGCCGCCCTTCTCCTCAACTGGGCTGCACGCACACAGCTCCTCCGCAGCAGAACGAGGCTGCTGGCTGGGGCAGAGAGAGGCTGCGGTGTGCGAGGCGCCCAGATGCGGCTGCTCCGTCCCCGGGTCAGGCCTGACCCAAGGGGCGGAGATAGGCTGCGGCGCGCAAGGGATTGGGCGCACGGATTGGTTCACCCTCGGGTGTCCCGCCCGGCTGCCGAGCACTCAATATTGGGGAGGCTGAGCCCCGTGCCCCAAAATATTGAGGAGGCTGAAGCCCCCTCCGCCCCATATACTCGGCGTCGCTGCTCTGCAATGTTGCTGTGAGTACTCTTTCCATGCCTTAAAGCTCTGCGTCCAAGCACACTTCTTTTTGCTCCAGAGCTGTGGAAACCTGCACTTTAAAACTCAATCGGAGCAAATAGCAATCCACGGAAAACCCGAGTCGATGTTTGCTCTGACTGAGCGCTAAAGAGCGGGTCTTGTGGAAAAGGCTCTGGAGCAAACAACAGGTTTGTTTTTCTGAGATGGTACTTTTAAGCGCAGACCTGTGCCTGGAAAGAGCAAGGCAAAAGATAAGGGCATCTAAGCCATAAGTGCCAATTTTTGCATCACATTCCAAATATTCCAAAGGGGTATCTTATGATAGGGAGAGCTGCAGCATATGGTTGTGGCATATTTAGATAGCCGTTTTGCTCCAGAAGCCTGGCAAATCTGGCTACTTTAAAAAAGTGACAACCCACAAGCAGACTACATGAATCCTCCGCATGTTGTTACTTGCCCTTCCTGACCCACATTTACTAGAAACCAATATCAAAACAGCCGCGTATTGGACCTGCAACTCAGAAACATGACTAGCATTAGTGTTTGGATTTGCCTGCTTCTTAACATCAGTGCTCACTGAAACCTTCATTAAACTTTGAAAGCAAAACGTAACAACCAAAGCGGGAGGACAAAAACCCCAACATGCCACCTGAAATTAGAACAATCTCTTTCCGTTTGCATTCCCTCCCCAGTTTGTAATTAATTGTAAAGCCAAACAGAATAGTGGTTTGCTTGACTTTGGGGAAGAATAAGCAGTTGCGCATTGGCCAAAAAGATGTGCGTGGTTAGTCACATGCTTGCTGAAATCCCAAGTACGGTGTCAGAGCTGACAAGCCATGGCTTCCTGTGCCATTTTAACTATGTTTTATTAAGGAGTGGGACCCGCTGGGCCTTGTAGCTGGCACGGCTTCCTTCTCACATACCAGCTGAATTCCCACCACTGCCTCAGACACTCTCTAGCTGGATGCATTACATGGTATTTTTAGAAGCCCTGCGTGCCATCTTCTGTCACATGTCTCTCGAGATTTTTCCACTGTTTTTCACCCATCAAAGATGTATCCTGTTGTTTTGTGCGGGTTTCAGCACTTGGGGAAGGAAGCAGGGAGGTCTTAGATCATGCTGCATTGTTAAACAGTGCAGCTGAAATGAAACAAGATGTGCACATGTTACATGTTATGACAGAAAATATCTAGAGGTGGCTTTCAGCCGCCTGCTCCCTGCAACAAAATGCCCAAGAAATTCAACACCTCAAGCCATAGTGGTCTGTTTGCTTGCTCCCAGTTTTGGCCTCAACGTTCAATTCTACCCCTCCTGCATCACACAACCTTCTCTGACAACAGGTTTGTACTGAGCATGTGCAGGGGACACCCTTATGACTGCATAACATTGGCCACAAAAATGCCTTTTAATAAAAACTGTAAGCGTGTTATACAACTCATGGATTATGGCACATTACTAGAGATGCTCTCATGGGCTTCAGAAAGCAATTTCCCCAAAGGCAAACATAGAAATCATTCCCCCCAAACCACCTCAGCAAAGTCTATGGTAGGAAAACATACATCACTTGTCAACTTCTCGAGATCATTCACCACAGCTTTAATTCATACAAAAACAAGCCATTTCTCATAGTTTCCGGTGGTAGCTGGTGCCCTCTAGGCTGGTGGAGTGGAATCAGGGCCACCAACAGGAGCCGGAGCCAGAGCCAGAGCCAATGACAGGTGAAGCCAATGCATTCAAGGTGTGCCCCAAGCCTCCACCCTACTAAGTTCAGAAAGCGTTGCCAAGCCCTAGACTGGTTGCAAGAAGGCAGGCAGGTATGGGCTGGATGAGGGGTGTCCCATTCCTTACCCTCCAACATTTCTCTGATGAAAATAGGGACATCCTAAGGAAAAGTGGGACATTCTGGGGTCAAATCAGAAACCGGACGTCTTCTGTAAATCCGGGACTGTCCCTGGAAAATAGGGAACAATTGGAGGGCCTGCCATCTTCCCTAATAGATTAGCTTCCACTAATCCTTTCTACCCCAAGTTAAGCATGAGCCTAAATTTAAGAATTTATCTCTCTTAGATTGCTGAGCTTCAAATCTGCCTGTTGAATCATTTTCTAATGATAAGTCACAGAATCTAGTCCCCACCCACAATTTCTTATTATCACCCTTAAAAGAAATGAATATGTATATGGAGGGAGTGCGGGTGTAAGATTTAAATAATATATAATATTATTTATAGGACCGCAAAATGTCTTATTTAAATATATACATCATTTTCTGTGTGTGTCCTGTCACTCTCACACCCACTCACACCCACACACCCTCCACAAAGATATACTTTTCTTCACAACAAACATTTTGAAAGCTGGAAAGTTCTATGAAACCCCAAAGCTATGATGGTCTAATAAAAGGCAGCATCTTTAAAACATGGCTATCACCTAAATACTAAACCATTTCGAATAAACTGCTATGTGAATGCAACCACAGTGAGCTCTTTGGAAGAAGCATGGGATTCAAGCACAGCAGATAGATAGACAGTCAGACAGACAGATAGCCAAACAAGCATACATATACAGCCTATGACTAAGTAATGAAGAAAAGAATTCGGGAAAGCCTTTCAAACAAAAGGTGTACTTTGAGCACAAGAAGAGTAGCATCGGCATAGAGTATAACCCTCACTGCTTATGAAATGGATTTCAAATGTTCAGGGCCTGCTCTCTTCAAAAAGTATTCCTTATCTTTCCCTGACCTGTGAATAACCCAAAGTCACGCTAAAATGTGAATCCAGAAAGTGGATGGAACTGTTGTTTGACATATTTTTGGCCACAGGAGACCATACCAGGAGTACATTATAGTGGCTCGACTCCAAATAATTTTCACATGAATTACTAAAGTGCCATAAATGTATAATTTATTAGCATTTAAATAAATCACAGAGACCATGAGTGCTTTAAAGTTATCAGCATAAAGATGCACAGAATACCAAATTATAATTACTTAAAAAAGGTTCTTCAGTACAATAACCTCATGTGTACTATATTGCATGTTCAAAACAAGATGAGCAGAGTTAAGCACCAAGATGATCATAGCCATTTTCAGACTGTGCTCTGGAGAACCCTTGATAAAGTTTATTGGGAGCTATTCAGTGAGCAAATAAGGTCATGGCAGGCAAACTTCTCTGGAAGGTGGTTCACTCACCACAAGCTGCCAGTGCTGCAGTTAGTTAAGTAATTGTAGACCAGGGCAGGGAAAGAACTTGGGGCCCTCCAGAGTTGTTGCTGGGCTCCACTTTTCTTTCATCCCAGGCAGCATGACCAATGGTCAGGGATTATTGGAGTTGTGGCCCAACATCACCTAGACATTCCCTACTGAGTGGTCACCTGAGAGTGGGTGCGGGAGAGAAAATGAGCTATTGCTTTAACTTGCTAGGAAAAAAACAACTGGGAAAGACACAATCCACCTAGTCTAATTCTGTCGCTTACCCCATTTTCACAGCCAAAACTCAAAGTACAAAAATTACCCATGTGAAGCCTTCCTTGACAGCCTTCCTTCAAATCACTATGGTTGGAGTGCACTGGGAAGATTATTCAATCAATCAATCAATCAATCAATCAATCAATCAATCATTGCATTTGTTTTCTACCTTTTCAAAGTTAAAATTATGCTCAAGGTGGCTTGCAACATGTAAAAAAATTACATAACTACAAACATAACTAAAGTAGTCATAAACAATCATCGAAACATCAAAAAATACACAACCAATTTGAACGATGTCTCCATAAATCATGAGATTCAAAATAAAGATACGAAAAATTAATGTCAACAACACCAACAATCCCCACCCACTTTTAATCGCTGTGATTAAAAACTGGACCTGTCCATCAAAACAAAAACCCTGCCCCAATTCCTTCACCCCACCCCTCTTGACTAATTTCTCAGAAAAGAAAAGAGGGGTGGGGGCGGTTATGTGCTTGACATTTTGGAAATGCTGAAGCAACAGAGCTACTCCAAAGTTGAGGATTCCCCGATTCACCCTGATGTGCCTTGTTAACAATGCAATCCAATTTGGGAATGTGAGAGTCTGCCTTGAATCAACCCAATTTACCTGGTTATTTGGAATACACAAAGAGACGATGCACACCCCTAGAATACACTGGCTGTCTTGAGAAGTGCCATGCTGATGAGAGCTTACAAATAGTTGTGGCCAATTGCGCAACTTAAGTAACGTCCACACCATACTTTTAATTCACTCCTACACTTCTTTTAAAAGTCGTGGCTTCCCCCAAAGAATCCTGGGAAGTGTAGTTTGTTAAGAGTACTAGGAAGCTAAGCTCTGTGGAGGATAAACTACAGTTCCCAGGATTCTTTGAGGGCAGCTGTGACTGTTAAAGTGACACAAGCCTCTTCATGCAGCATTCTGAACCTTCAAAAGCTACGTATTTCATAATATGTTGGGATTCCAGTATGGCCTAGATGCGGGTGTATCATAAATGCTCCTTTTTAATCTTTATGCAAACGTGCCCACAAATACACAAGGCTCTTTGCTAAGCAACCTGGCCGTGACATTGATCCAGTAGTTCCCAAAAATTACACAAAAAAGAAAAAAGAAAAGATTGAGGCACTTGCCTATCGATGCTAAAAGCATGGAGTATTGTTGGTGGGAGGATCCTGTGTCCTGAACACTGTGTCAAGGCAGCCCAGCTCAACATGCAACATCAGCCTTTTCTATCAAAACACTGCCACAAAGATATAAAATTGAAATCCTCAATAACTGAAAGAAATTTATGAATGTTTATTTTACAGTACATCTAAATGGCTAGCTGAAAGAAAATAATGCAAACCAGTATGAGCAATGTCTAAAAAACTGAAAGATCATCATAATCTGTCTTGCTGCTGCAAAGGCGCATTTCAGTTTATATTGAAAACAAAATAAAATGGCCAAAAATATTATGAAGTGCATCACATTTCTTGGGCGGACATAGCTAGGGTCACAACAGATATTGCTTTTAAATATGTTTATCTGCAGATTAACATAAAGACTATTCTGTAGAGTCTCCAATAAATGGGATTTGTTTTGTTCGTCGCCCTCCTCCCAGGGGATCTGAGCTCAGATTCAGCTTGCAGATGAAGATGGATGAAGTTAAGTCTGACAGACATAAATAATGCAGCCTGCTAGAAGTAACACTGTAGCATAGCTAGGCGCACCTCCTTTCAGGGGAGGTGGGATACAGGTAGGAATGGATAGCTTTTTCCAAGTGCTCCCTCAGAGAGGTTCACATCATTATCTTAGTTATCTTTATAATAACCCTGTATGGAAGGTGGGTATTATTACCCCCACAATCCACATGGGAGAAAGAGCATGGCCATCACATAAAAACATTTGCCATTTTTGTACAGTGGTACCTCAGGTTAAGTACTTAATTTGTTCCGGAGGTCCGTTCTTGACCTGAAACTGTTCTTAACCTGAAGCACCACTTTAGCTAATGGGGCCTCCCGCTGCTGCCAGAGCCCGATTTCTGTTCTTATCCTGAAGCAAAGTTCTTAACCTGAAGCACTATTTCTGGGTTAGCTGAGTGTGTAACCTGAAGCGCATGTAACCTGAAGCATGTGTAACCCGAGGTACCACTGTACCTTCTTTTCTCATGTATTGCTTCTTCCAATACTTTTGGGTCTTGCTCGTGAGGATGGCAAGCTCTTGTACAGACAAGGCCTGAGAGCCAACAGACACACAATGCTGACCTGAGATCTTTTGCTGCTCATAGCAGGGATGAGGTAGGATCCAGATAGCACCCATGGCCCATCTAGAGGGGGCCTGACTACAAGCAAACCTTGAAGGCTTTTAAGCAGAGGTTGGATGCTCATCTGTCATGTATGATCTGGCTGAGATTCCTGCATTGCAGGTTAGGCTAGATGACCCTCAGGGTTCCTTCCAACTCTTCAATTCAATGATTCCATGCCACGTTGGGGTTTGTAAAAGCCTTTCAGAATTTCCCTGAGTTTTATAGAGAGCATGAAGACACATCATGCCCTCAGTTTATAGATTCAGTGATCTAGCTAAAGTATTTCTGCTCTCAGTAAAAAAAAATTTAAGGATTTCTTTACCACTGTTGTTTATGCAGGTATCAAAGTACTGAAGATTAGAAATAAAGGCCATTTGGGGTGGTGGATTAGAGCCAATTGAATGTGTACATATTTCTCATTAATCTTCTACACAGAGAAAGATCTAGGCTGCATCGAACTTCTAGAAGTGTCCCCAACTGCCAGGGCAGCTTTTCAGAAATAAAATTGTGTGTGTGTGTGTGTGTGGATCTTTACACATGTATTTTTAGAGCAAAAGAAAACATATTATCACAAAAGTTCACAAGCTGCTTCAAGACCAGAATGGTAAATCATTCACAAGCACAGTGGGCAACCTCAGAGAATTTAATTTCTCACAGCCTAACAATGGCTCCCTGATAGTGCACTAGCATGGGCAGCCTAATTTAGGAATTACTGTTCTTCCGTGTCTTAGCTCTTAAAAGGTATGGCCTAAAAACAGAGGAAGCAAATATTACTAGCAGATCTAGCTTGCCTAGATGCAGAATTGTCTAGAAAATGTACCTTACCTTGAGTTCAAGGATATACAGTGATACCTCAGGTTACATACGCTTCAGGTTACAGACTCCGATAACCCAGAAATAGTGCTTCAGGTTAAGAACTTTGCTTCAGGATGAGAACAGAAATTGTGCTTCAGCGGCACTACAGAAGCAGGAGGCCCCATTTGCTAAAGTGGTGCTTCAGGTTAAGAACAGTTTCAGGTTAAGAACGGACCTCCGGAACGAATTAAGTACTTAACCCGAGGTACCACTGTACAGGCAAATCTGTTTTCATAAATTACTGATGTTTTCTTGCTTTTGCTGTGACGTGAATTTCAGAATAGTGAACAATATCCTTCAGTTACTATTGTCCTAATACTTGATATCTTACTATCCCTCCCTCTATACCATCTTCATCAAGAGAACTCCACTACCCATTTTATTAGTTACGGTAAGTTGGAGGCAAACATAATTAAAAAGCACACTATTCGTTTTATCCATGTAATAAAAAATGAGCTTTATGCTGTATTAATTTTATATTATTATATTATTATAAATAATAATAATTATTACTATTTGTAAGCTGCCTCCCAAACAACACAAATTCATTGGAAAGGTGAGGTAAAATTATTTTCCAGTTCAGAATAGTTAAGTTGGGGCAGGGCAGTTAAGTTGTCCAAGAATTTTCCTGAAGGTTCTGTCACAAAGCTGCTGTTTATCTCAAACTGCCCTTCCTGAGAGGAAATAGCAAAATTCTGAGGTAAGCATTCACATCTGTCACAGGCTTAACCAACCTGTATTACTTCAATAAAGATACCCAACATTTTACCACAAAAGAACTGCACCTTCTCTCCAACTGCTTATGTCTGTGCGTATGAATATGTTTACATATGTATTTATTAACACACACTCTGCACCAAGCACTCACGCGAGTATATCTCAGAAGAAATGAAGCAATACAGCTCTTTTTCTGATTATAATTTTTTGGGAATGGCTATTTTTCCAAATTTCAGTTCAATCTGTTTTATGCCTTTTTCGTTTGTAGTTTTACGCCATTCCATATTACTTCTTTATTGCAAAAAAGTCAACATGCATCTTAGAAATTCAGAGTGTAATCAATAAAACAAACATTACATGTATGAATTTAAATGTATAAACAGTTAGAAATCCAACAATATCTCCTAATATACTATTACACAAGTTCACAATCTTGTAAAAACTATAATACAAGTTTACTATACATTGAGAGGAATTTACCATTCCTTTTCACATGATTTTGTTAAAAACTGTTGAAGCATCTCCACTGTATGTGGGCATATATTTTTCAAATCAGTTTTCAGATGCTAGGCTTTTTTATGCTCAAGGATTTAAAACAAACCAACCAAAATTTTTATACCACAGTTTAATTGACAGCTTATATAGTAGAAGCATTAATATCTGTAAAGGTTGAGGGGGGTGATTCACTGACCATTTACATTGTGGCATTCGTCTGGATTGCAATGGGATTACACACTAAGTGGTCAGTGAAGTGGTACTCCTTGTGTAGTAGCCTTTTATTTCAGATTGATTTATCATTCTCAAGTCACTTAGTAGGTATTATATTATGCTGTCCATCATAGCTTATGAATGCAGAAGTGACAATTCCACAGCAATAAAAAATGAAGTGTTACCAGAAGTTACCTACCTAGAAACACAAATGGTATCCTACTAAGTTCTAATACACAACACAGGGAGATCCATAGCTATGTCAAAATGAAGGTCACTTTGAACTAGTTTTCCTTTCTCCTTTGTATTAAGTGAGTTACTACTATGCTGCCCATCACTTACATTCTCAGTAACGTAATAGTATGCTTTCAATACATGGGTTCAGGGGCACAACTCATTTTTGTGCTTCTGGCCTGAGAAATCACATTTAAGATGTCACCAGAGGATTTATATAAGCCAACAAATATTTTAAAAGAAAAGAGAAGGGGGGGGGAAAATCCCCATTAAATAAATATTTTCCCAATGGCCCCTAATCTTTCTCGCTCCCCATGAAAAAAAAGCCAACACTCTGAGCAAGGACATCCATCCTGTTCTGAACAGTGTGCTAACAAAATGTTATTTTAAAACCATATGAAAAGGAATCCTATCCGGTCTACCTGTGCCAAAGGCTATTGAAATTTCTCTTACAGCTTCATTCACTCACTGTAATCTTCCGGATACAAAAATACAAGAATTCTTATGGAAATCTAGATGCTGGTAGTTTTAGTACACAAAAAAAGCAAAATATTTACACAATTATACAGTTTTAAGAAAACCCTGTACAATATATATATACACATATATAAATCCTTTGTTCCCTCTATCATTTGATTAAACTGTTCAGATTCAAGCATTTTGCTGCAATGGGTCAGTATATGTGATGGCCACATACTGAGTCACAGGCATTCCAAAGACATTGCAGGCAATGGGGGGAAGAGCAAGGCTTTGCCTGTTACGGTGTGCAATATTCGTGCTTTCTTCTTCTAACGTAATTCATTGAGATTAAACATTAGTCGGAATGTAGCAATAATCTAGAAAACAAAGGTATTTGTGTAAAGGGCAAAAAACTGCTGACAAATTACACTCCTCTCCAAGTATGACTTGGAATTTAAATTGATACTACTTTGGGCTTTACATACCACAACACACACAACAGTACCCAAAAGAGTAGGAAGAACAGAGTGCTTGACTTTATGTTGCTAGCTGAGATCTAATGTAGTACTTCTGATACTTAAGAGAGGGTAAAGTACCATTTGCAGTAATACATTTTAATAGAAAACTTCAAAAATAATAGTAATTTTTTTTTTTTACTTGCTTGCATTAGTGTTCCAGTACCACAGGAGTTGGGAACAGTACTGTTTACTCTGCTTCTTTGACTCTAACATTCAGAACGCTGTGGCGTAACATACTTTCCTATATAAAACGGCCCTACTGTGTACTGGCATAGTACAGAGGCACCAAGAATGGGGGGGGGGGGGAATCTACAGGACAATGTGCTTAGGCTTAACAGAAGCAAGTGACACATGAGTTGAGCATGAAGATCTATTGCCCTGGAAAGCCAAAATAGTTTAATACGGTTTCTACCGCAATCTACCCCAGCTTACTGTTAGGTGCTATAAAAAAAGTGGTGTGGGGGAAGGAAGGGAAAACATAACCAAACAGCATGGAAATAAAAAGCATCTAAGTTAATCAGTCTCTTTTCAGCATTTCTTTTACCAAAGTTGCTCTCTTTAGAGTTAAGCACAATATTATTAGAAGTGATGGTCTCATATCATTTTAATGATTTTTTAAAAAAAGACTTAGGGCTTTCTGTGTTAAAGAAAGAACAAGTTGCTTTGAATACTGTGGAGGCTTGACCTAAAAAAAACACAGAGACCTTATTTAGCTACACAGGACAGAAAATGAACTCAAATGGCTGGGCACTAAGTAAATACACTCAGATGTATTTACTTATACCAGCTATTCATCAAGCACTAACTGCTCAGTTCATTTTAATAGGATTCATGCAGGAGGTCCATGGATGCTCCATGAAAGTAAATGTGGAATTCACAGAGCAGTGGTAAACTGAACCCAAAAAGTAGTAAGGCTGGGCTATGTCTGAAGATTAGATAGAGAAGAACTGCATTATTAGACAAGAGTCATTGATGTGGACATGTTTGAATGTGGAGATGGGCAGCATTACCCTGTAATTCTGCTAGATAACTGAATGGTCTCATCCACAGTAAGATTAGGTGCAATTCAGGAGTGAAACTTACTCAAACTGGATAACTTGTCTGCCACCTAACTAAGGGACTTTTGAATTACCAAATTCCAGGAAATGTTGATGTATAAATGAACTTCACAGAAAGCTCTCATCTCACACTCTACATTACTAAATAAAGCCTATAAAGCCATTGATAGCTTGAAAAAGGTCCATATTTTAAAAACAAAATAAACACAAGTTGGGCTTGAAAGATTGATACATTCCATCTTCAGAGGATCACAACCACCTTTGCAACACTTAGCCTTTGGCTGATCGTGGCTACTTATTTGTTAAGTTTAATATCTCAAACTCACACTTGCTTTCTTGTGTGTATGAAAATAAAAACAAAAAACGAAAACAATTTTTGGCTCATTGACTTCCTTTAAATATTTTTTTAAAAGTTTTAGTTCAACAATTCTAAAACTATTGATTCCATTTCAAGTTTCATCTTCTCCAGGAACGAGATTCATCTTCATCTTCGTCTTCGTCATCATCATCTTCAGGCAAAAATAAATCTGAAGCTTCTGTCTCCTGAATAAAGACAAAATATAATATGCTTATTTTTTTAATGTACGATACCACAATAGTCAGTTGCTACCTTTTGGTCCGTATCAGTGATTCTACTTGACTTGAAAAATGTGGGCAAAATGTTCCCTTGGATATTCCTCTAAATATGCTACATGCCAGAGTTAAACATGCAGAGAAAACATAGCAAAAATGGAGCTGGGTGGTGAAATGTGACAACTGAATCTGAGTGCTCTGAAGTGATTAGAGAGCATAATGGACAGGGCCTTCTCAGCAGCGGCCCCTACCTTATGAAACGCCTTCTCAAGGGATGTGCTGGCCACTTCAGCTTAAAAAAACACATCACTTTTCAAATAGCCTTTGTGTCTTATTGGTCATGCAGTTGTTTTTGTGGCTCTGGAAATGGCTTTTGTATTTGCTAAAATATACTGTATTTTTTTATTATATAGCATCATAATAAACTATAAAATAATATAGCTTTGAGTATTATTTTAACAGAAAACGTAAGGTATAAATATCAAATTAATCTAATACAATTATAATATATTCTTGTGTTTTATTCCTGTATTTTGCTTGGCACCTTGGGTGGACTTGGTAAATAGCTAAAGAATTAAAAACAACCAACTGTCCACCATCTGATTCATGCTGTGGAGTTATGAACCAAATTAAAGAACAGGAGGATTTAGTCACAAAACAGTGGGAATGCAAACAACCTTAAGGTTCTC